>NC_054382.1:92355714-93045714 GCF_017654675.1 Xenopus laevis | reverse complement strand
ATGCCGTACAAGCTATCGCTTCAGCCATGTTTTTAGCCCCAACATTTTGGTATACACTTGCAGGAGGATTTGTAGCAAAGCAGCTCCTGCACGTTTCAGCTTTCCTCTTGTATCTTATCTATTATTTTGGTCAAAAAGCAAAGAATGGCAAGCACTCCGTGATCCACTTGTTAAATAAAACATTCAAGTTTTATTTCAGCAAGTTAAAAACATCACAATCCTGACGCGTTTCGTATCGAAGGCATAGGCAGTTTTGTTGCCCAAAACATGAGTTGAGGAACTTTTACCAGTTGTGGTGCCATGGAAAGTCCCATGAATTGCATGTTGGTGGATGAGCATATTGGCTTGCAGAGCCAGCATCTTGCAGTTTTTCCCTATTACAACATGCTGACATTTTGGCTGACTGCCAGAGGAGCAGTGAATTAAGAACGCTGTCAGTTTTCCCTGTTTACATTGCAAATGTGCAGCCTTTTTTCACATGCCAGCGTTACTTTATGCAAAACAAACCGTTGCTCTGTAATTCAGTAATCTTATTATAACCAATTTGTTAGCAGCTCTTGTCATGCGTCAAATCGCAGCGAGCGTTTTACTTGGATGTACCTAGTTACTCAGTAGTCCTAATCCAGGGACAGTTCAGACCTTGAGGGCAACGGCACACAGAGCTACTTGTCACGGCTACAAAATAGACAATAGTGATAATTGTCTCTTCCAAGACACTATGCGGGTTACTTATCAAAATCCAAATGTATCTCATTATTTTTTTAAATATACCCCATACTCCAAATCCATACAAGTTATTTCCTCATTATTTATCAATACATTTGCCCAAAAATTTCCTGTGTGAGGAAAAAACTCGGAAAAAAATCGCCAAAAATTTGAATTGTGCGAAAATCTGAGTTTTTTCTTTACTGATTTTTCCTCAAAAACCACAAAATCTTTTTCCATCCTAGGTGTATAATAAATCCTGAAAAATTCGTTTTTTTCCCCCACTAAATTCCAACTTTATAGTAAAATAAAAACTAGAATTTTTTTTTCAGACTTTAATAAATAGCCCCTATGTGTGTTTTAGCAGAGGCAATTCTTAGTTTTGTCTATGGCAGGGTATTTGTAGCCACAAGAAGTAACTGCTACTAGTAGCTCTGTGTTTCATTGCAGTAAAGGACTGTTACGTTCCTGCAGCATCTATGTATCAAAGTTCTAATGATATTTCATAGTCCCAAGCCTTGTTAATAAGGGGCTAATGTGCAGTCTCAGCGTGTAACCTAATGTCATTTATTTAGTCTACAGTGTAGACACTGTGCATCTTATTAGGCCTCGTTTGTCCGCCTCTGCATCTGTCACATACTTTGGATCTGTCAAGTTGCATCACACAGTTCTGCGGGAAATGGATTTGACCCGGTACCTGTGGAATACGGATAAAGAAGATTCAGATTTAGCTTTTCTCTGCACGGACGCTCCAATTTCCATGAATCATGAACTGCCACATGACTATTGCTCCAGCTGTTAAACAGATACACCACATTACAACTACTTTTGGCAACTGCATCCACTTCATATTTGGCTGCAAAGTGCATTTAGACCCACCCAGTTTTTTTTACATGTAATGGGGAATTTTGAGGTCTGACCATCACAAGAATGATGGAAAGTCACTATTGTGCATTTGGCTTCAAAATGTATGGGACCTGTTAAAAAAAAAATGCTTGGGTCCTGGGGTTTACCGGATAAGGGATTGTTCAATAAATTGGATCTTCATATTATAAAGGAGAACAAACCCTTTTTACTAAAACCCCCTACCACCCTACATAGACCCCTGCTCCCGCCAGCCTAGGTGTTACCCTGTGTAAAGGCGTTTTTGTTGCATGCGCTTTTGGTGCATGCGCAGTTGTTCGAGACCGGAAGATTGTGCCAACTGCGCATGCGCCGATACACTGATCTCTTCCCGAACAGAAGTAGATGGTGCCCGTGAAATCCGATGCCCTGAATCTAGGGGCATTTACCCAGGGTAACACCTAGGCTGGGGGGGGGGGAGCAGGGAGGGGAGTCTATGTAGGGTAGGGGGCTAGGGGATTTTAATAAAAAGGGTTTGGTTCTCCTTTAAGTCTACTAGAAAATCATGTAAACATCAAATAAACCCAATAGACTGGTTTTGCTTCCAATAGAGAGTAATTATATCTTAGTTTGGATCAATTACAAAGTACTGTTTTATTATTACAGAGTAAGAAGAAATCATTATTAAAGATTTTGATTATTAGATTATAATTTAGTCTATGGGAGACAGCCTTTCTGTAATCGGAAATTTACAGAATTCATTACAAGTGCAGGCTGGATTGGATAATTACTAATGAAACCATGCTGCTATCAGATTTGTCCTGTAAGGCACCCACACATGTTTTTTTATCATCGCCCTTCGTTAAGTTTTAATGACATCTGTCAGTTTCACCTTTTTAACCTCACTGGCAGAACTGGGTTAATCCCTTGGGCACGCATAGGTCTATAACATATTGCGCTGAAGACCTTTCTTGTTTCCTCATGGCTTAGGGTCAGTTGATTCAAAGCCATATGTCAAATATCACTATGACATCTCAGAGTAGCATGCAGACCAAAAGCTGAATTTTCCTAAAAAAAAACAAAAAACCTCCCTGTATTTCTGGGGTCACAATTTTAAAATAAAAACAGTTGCTCTGGGGCCAGGATGAGACCTGCTGCTATCTGGCCAATCGCTTCAGCCCCTGCAGATCAATCTGACATTGTACACAGTCTGTACATTCAGCAGCCGCATTCCATGTGAACACAATGAGGCAAATTGTTCTTCAAGATGACCCCAGAAAATCTGCAGTAGTTTATAACAGCTAAACAGGAAAGGAAATGGCTTTGAATGCAATCATATGGCAGAGGAACAAAGCACCTTTTTGGCATTTTTACAGGCTGAATGCAAAGTAAATAACATTTTCTAAGGAAAGCAGGCCTTTATATTATTTACTTTAACCAGTATTGTGGGTAGATGTGAAGAGTAATGTAAGCTTATTAAAGCCATAGCCCTTTGGCTTCCTGTGTATCGTATGGCTAGAATGCATTGCAGAATATTATTTTTCTGTTTTTAAGGCCACTTGGTTTTGAGCACTTAATTCAAGCCATGCCTCCCATAGACCAGTGTTTTCTATCCTGGCCTGACTGTGTGGGAGCATTAAAAAGATAAATGTAAGATTTGAGGTCATTTTATGAAGAGTACTAGCTTACTACAGCTTGGTCCAACCATATAAATTGGATTCTGCCACTGGACTTTAGTAAAACTTATTAAGTGTAAGCTGTACAGGTTCATGCAGTCGGGTTACATTTGACAGGTGCTCTAAAATGAATACAACCCTGGCATTCTCAGCGTTGCAGCTTTCATTCTCAAATATTCTTTTATCAAGTAGTTTAAATACAAGTATGGGACCTGTTATCCAGAATGCTTGGGACCTAGGGTTTTCCGGATAACATATCTTTCCATAATTTGGATCTTCATACCTAAGTCTTCTAGAAAATCATGTAAACATTAAATAAACTCAATAGGATGGTATTGTCTCCAATAAGGATTAATTCTATGTTAGTTAGGATCATGTACAGGGTACTATTTTATTATTACAGAGAAAATGGAAATCATTATTACAAATTTGGATTGTCTTTCCATAATTCAGAGTTTTCTGGATAACGGGTTTCCGGATTACGGATCCTATACCCGTACATTTTTGCACAGACTTAAGTGGTGTATTCATGGGTTGGGGTCCCCAAAAGCGATCAGTTTGACCCAGTGATAAAAAACAAAACAAAAACATCTAGTGACCCGATTTTGGTGGAGGTTTTAACAGGTCACAATTCCTCTCAGTGATGGACTGAATTGGACCTTATGCTTCCTCCTTTTAAAGGGGTGGTTCACCTTTTAGGTAACTTTTAGTATGTTATAGAATGGCCAATTCTAAGCAACTTTTCACTTGGTTTTTATTTTTTATAGTTTTATAATAATTTGCCTTTTTCTTCTCACTCTATGCAGCTTTCAAGTGGGCGACGCTGACCCCTTTGAAAAAAGCAAATGCTCTGTAAGGCTACAAATTAATTGTTATTGCTAATATTTATTACTCTTCTTTCTATTCAGGCCTCTCCTATTCACATTCCAGTCTCTTATTCAAATCAGTGCACTGTTGCTAGGGTAATTTAAACCATAGCAAACACATTGCTGAAATTGCAAACTGGAGAGCTGCTGAATAAAAAGCTAAATAACTCAAAAAACACAAATAATAAAAAACGAAACCTAATTATAAATGTCTCAGAATATCACTCTCTAGATCAGAGGTCCCCAACCATTAGCTCGTGAGCAACATGTTGCTCTCCAAACCCTTGGATGTTGCTCCCAATGGCCTCAAAGTAGAGGATTATTTTTGAATTCCAGGTTTGGAGGCAAGTTTCGGTTTCATAAATACCAGGTGCATTAGGTGCACTACCAAACAGAGCCTCAATGTAGGTTGACAATCCACATAGGGGCTACCAAATGGCCAATCACGGCACTTATTTGGCACCCCAAGAACATTTTTCTTATGCTAGTGTTGCTCCCCAACTCCTTTTACTTCTGAATGTTGCCCACGGGTTCAAAAGGTTGGGGATCCCCCCTGCTCTAGATCATACTTTAAGTTATTTCAAAGGTGAACCACCGCTTTAAGAAAAGAGTAAACTTTTTTTTTTAGTTATTTGTAACCAAATATATTTTTCTAATTAAGCGGAGTCAAGTTGAAAGCTGAGTCCATCTTCACCTGAAATGGTACATAACATTAATGCATTGCTTGCATATTGGGAGAGACTTAATGCGACCATAGATATAACAAGGGTCGCAGGAAAGATCATTTGTTTTCAATACAAACACGTTAGAGCTGAATCGTCAGATATACAGGTAGAAATAATAGAATCCTACATGTATCTAATGATCCAGCACTAACAGTGGCCCATGTTCGAGTGCCTTCAAAGGAGCCTGATTAAAATTTTCTGTTCAGCCCAATTGATGAGCTGATTGACTTTGTTTTGTACATTATTATATCGAGTCTATGGCCATTTTAATGTCAGAATTGAGAAGCTGTGTGTACTTACTGAATTCCATGATAACAACACTCCCCAACTGTATTATTGGTCTGGGCAGTCTTCCTGCTTGGGCTATAAAGACACAATGAACTTGTATTTGTTTACAGTCACTTTTAGATCCGAGTGCGTTTCCTGGCTCTTCTCTCCTTTGACAGAATGCTCTGGCAGCCAGGGAAATTAAAGAGGTGTTTATGTTTGACACAGGCCATAATAACATATGGTATTCCAGTACAGTCAGCCACTCCAAGCTGACTTTGCATAAAAATGGAACATCGTCTTAGAGACGTGGGTCCTTTCTCAAATCAACACAGAACTGCATGTATGTGGTGAGCAAATACTTCCTTCAATATGGCAAATCACAAATTAGGCTAATATTGCTGGTTGCTGAATGGGAACAATTTACTAAATGAAGTAAACAGAGTTAAGCTTTTGCTTCATGTTCTCTTCCGACAACCTTGAGTCAAGCCTCATCTCACTGGATTAAGAAACTTTTTAAATATAATCAATTAAATATTCTGTACAGTTTCTGAAATAAACAAGTAGCTCTTCCCTGTCCCAAACTCAAAAACTTGTCTCGCTTTTATTTCTCGGCTTGCAGTAGGTGGAGTCTGTTTTTGATTGACAGTTAGGTTTAATAGATCCTTTGGGGGGTTGCTTGAAGATGTATTAAGAGTTCACTCTTTTAAAATAACCGTCTCTGATGGAAATGCTGTAGTGATGTGCGGGCCGGCCCGATACCCAGTTGGATCAAGTCGGCCTCGCACTACTCTTCACAGGTTGGGGTTGAGCTCTTCTGCTCTCCCCGCCTGCCATCTTCAAATGCCAGCTTTGTAGTCCACCCTTTTGTGACATCATGGGGGGTTCTATAAAAGCAACCCGGAAATCAAATGCGGGTGGGTTGTGGGAGGGCGGGCACATCACTCAAATCTTGTTTTGCTGCCTGCAGTGTATGTGCCAGAGTTGGTTCTTTTTGTAAGATGTTGTTTGTACTGGAGTTGGTTATTTGAGTTAAACTCTAAACATCTACTAGGAAAGACAGCCCCCTAAAAGACTCATAAGACCTACCTGTCAATCAAAATCTGACCCAGACCTCCGCATTAAGACAGCGTTGTCTATGCTGGTATCACATGCTTTTAGAAGTTTGTGTTATGCGGTTTGCAGTGAAAGAGTTAAAGCAGACTATCAAGCTGTAGGACTTTAAAGGCACTTCTGAATTGGTTTGCGGTGTAAATAGCTGAATTTAATAGAAAAGTGTGTGGCTTTTTTCATGAAACCATTTCCTGGATGTCCATGAAATCAGGTTTTTTTTGTTTGGTTTTTTTTTTAATATTTTTTTTTTTTTTTTGCACCCTGTGGTTTAGATTCTCATGGTTTGGTGTTGTGTTATAGGTTATGTACATTTAGGGTTGCACACCACTGTAACTATATTTTTTTCTAACCAATAGGCCTGGGGGTGATTGTATGAAAGCAGTGATTGACAGGAAATAATGCAACATTTCCCATGCAACATACATATCAGTCTACGTTGTATGAAGGCGGCCACAAAGCATCCGCAGTACTGTGCTGCAAAACTTTTATTCCAAAATACACATGTTTCGAGTCAGCAAGGACCCTGTCTCAAGTGCACTTGAGAAAGGGTCCTTGCTAACTCGAAAAATGTTGTGTATTTTGGAATAAAAGTTTTGCAGCACAGTACTGCGGATGCTTTGTGGCCTCCTTCATACAACGTGTATTGATGAATCTTTTGGTCTTTACGGTGTGACTCAATTAAGAAGGTGAGCCCACTTACTAAAATTTAAGGGAAGCGCTAGGAAAATTGCATAGGATTGATATATATCAGTCTGTAATTTTTGCCATTGGAAACCACACTATAGTGAATTGTGTCTTTGCTTGTCTCCCAGGCTTAGTTCCACTATCAGGCAGTGAGACAGAGGATGACGATGGTATGGATATCCCACTGGATCTTTCTTCCACTGCTGGCTCAGGGAAGAGGAGGAGACGTGGAAACTTGCCTAAGGAATCGGTGCAGATTCTGCGGGACTGGCTCTATGAACACCGCTACAATGCCTATCCCTCTGAGCAAGAGAAAGCACTCCTGTCCCGTCAGACACATCTCTCCACACTACAGGTACACACAGATTCTTTAAAAAATTATAAAGTAGTTCTTCTAACAGTACTGTGACATCAATATATACCTTGTATGTCCAGCAGCACCCCTATAAATCCCAGTGTAACCACAAAACCTTCAGTAGCAATATGGCTTCACTTTTCGTCGGGGACCTGCACTGAAAATATTTTTAGAAGCTACACGATAGAAGGGCATGCCATTAAAGGAACAGGAACATCAAAAAATGAAAGTGTTTTAAAGTAATAAACATATAATGCAGTGTTGCCCTACACTGGTAACACTGCTGTGCTTGCTTCAGAAACACTACTATTGTTTATATAAATAAGCTGCTGTGTAGCAATGGGGGCAGCCCATAAGCTCTTTATAATATAATGGTGTTATCAGTTATCCACTATTTAGGGTTAGTTCACACGAGGAGATTTTGTCGCCTGGCGACTAATCGCTTCGTCTCCTGAGCGACAATCTCCCTGAACTGCCTCAGCGTGTCTTCCCATAGGCTATAATGAAAAGTCGCCTGCGTTAAGCATACACGGCGATGTGTTTTCCGAAGTCGCCCAAAGTTTCCTCCGTGAGGCAACTTCGGGTGATTATGGAAAACGCATCGCCGCGTGTGCTTTAGCGCAGGCGACTTTTCATTATAGCCTAAGTTACACTGCAAATAATTCACTCTACCATATATAATTCCATTCCTGAACCAGCAAGTGTATTTTTTTTAGTTGTAATATTGGTGTGTAGGCAGCCATTTCAGGACATTTTGCCTGGTCGTGTGCTTTCAGAAAGAGCCAGCACTTTAGAATGGAACTTCTTTCTGGCAGGCTGTTGTTTCTCCTACTCAATGTAACTGAATGTGTCGCAGTGGGACCTGGATTTCACTATTGAGTGGTGTTCTTAGATCTACCAGGCAGCTGTTTTGTTGTGTCAGGGAACTGTTATCTGGTTACCTTCCCATTGTTCTGCTGATGGGAGGGGGGGGGGTTGATATCACTCCAATTTGTAGTACAGCAGTAAAGAGTGACTGAAGTTTATCAGAGCACAAGTTACATGACTGGGGGCAGCTGGGAAACTGACTATGTCTAGCCCCATGTCAGATTTTAAAATGAAAAATAAAAAAAAGTGTTTTGGAAAAAACGTGTTTTCCCATGACAGTATCCCTTTAAAAAGCACACAATGTAATTGGTATCACAATAATCACAACAACTGTCTTTTAGAGTTAAATTATCATGCCAGGGTGACATCCTAGGGGCATGTTCACACGTAGTCCAACAATATCTCATGTAAAGTTAACCTGTTGCACTGGGAGGCTCTTGCTACTACATGTTTCAGTAGTTCTGGGCTGGCTGTGGTATCAAAGTCCAGAGCCTGTCATTAGATATATATACACAAGAGATTTAATAGTATTCTGATAGCATATTTGTCATTCAAAGGACTTTACAAACAGGCTTCTATGATGACACTAGGTTATGGGAAGTCACTAACAGCAGAGTAACTTCTCATAAGATAAGCACCTGCTTTGAGGGCACTGAGAGCAACATCCAAGGAGTAGTGATGAGAGAATCTGTCCTGTTTTGCTTTGCCAAAAAATTTGCCAAAACAACGAAACTTCACAAATCGCATTTTTCCAATGGCGACTTTTATTTTCCTAATGCATTAAAGGCAATGGGTGATTTTTCTTATGGCAACCTTTTCGTCCTAATTCATTGGGGCAAGGGCACACGGCAGATTCGGGGAGATTAGTCTCCTTGGCGACAAATTTCCTCTTCTTCAGGGGCGACAATCTCCCCAAACTGCCTTCCCCTAACTTCCCGCCGGCTATAATGAAATATTGGCAGCGGGATGGCACTCGCGGCACTTTGTTTTCCGAAATCGCCCAAAGTTTCCTGGTGGAGCAACTTCGGGAAAACGAAGCGCCATTCCGCTGGTGATTTTTCTTTATAGCCAGTAGGAAGGCAGTTCAGGGAGATTGTTGCCCCGAAGAAGTGATTTGTCGTCGGCCGACTAATCTCCCTGAATCTGCACGTGTGCCCTTACCCTTAAAGTCAATAGCCGTTTTTTCTTATGGCGACTTTTTCGTCCTAATGCATTAAAGTCAATTTGCCACTTTTTTTTCTCCAAATGCATTAAAGTCAATGGATGTTTTTTCTTATGGACGTTTTCTCGCGGCGACTTTTCCCACTGCAAATTTTCGCAGCCGTTTCATGAAAAAAAATCGCACCATGGCGAAATTCTGAATTTCGCCGCAAATCCATGGCTGGTGAATAAATTTGCTCTTGTCACTACTTGTGAACCACTGATTGGGGATCACTGCCCTAGTGACTACCAATGTAAAGAGCTTCAGTTTGTATAATAATGGCAGAAGCTTCCTCAATTTTGGAATGATAAACATTGTCCAGGTGTTTGTATGATGTAGAAATTGATTTTCTAACATTGTTTACGTTTGGCCTTTATTTTTTTTGTATGCTTTTAAAACATCTCTTCCTTCCAGTTTGAATTTAAAATGTTATCCGGTTGTTGGTTAGTGGCCCCAATGTCATACAAGCCACTGGCTAGTTTCAGACTGAGTGAGAATTTCGGAAGCATATTTATATTCCAGCCTGTCCAGCTACAGTGTTGTAAGAAAAGCAAAGAATTAAAAAAAAGACCAAATGCAAATTGTTTGAGAATACAATTTTTAGTACTAGACTGCAGAACTGTCCTAATCATTGGGGTAGGCTGATCCTGAATTGAATTAAAATCTAGATAACAAAGCTGATTTCACGCTTTGTGCCATGTGCTGAGAAACTAGGTGAAAACCTTACTATGTTCTCCTCATGTCTGCTTAATTTCCTTCCGGATATGCCGATTTCATTGGCTCCTGATAAAATGTATCGTTTCTGTGTGTGTGGCACTTAGATTGTAAGCTCCAGCGGACAACACTTTGTAAATAAAAGTATTTCTAAAGCTGCTGTATCTTACATAGTGTCCTAATATGTCCATATGTCTAAAGTTTTTATAATACCATTGAAGTCAACATAAAATACTAAAAATATCTATACAATTTATATTATATAAGTATTTATATATTTAAAGGGGAAGTCGATCTTATATCTATATATTCTGCCTCTCTGTACATTAAGGGAAGAGACACAGGCGAAGATTCAGGGAGATTTATTCGCCCAGCACTCGCGAAGTTGCCTCACAAAGAAATGAAGCGGAAAACGAAGCGATCAGAGTGCCATCCTGCCGACAATTTAGTATTAGAAGCCTTTTAGTTGCCCGAAGAAGATTCGCTTCGTGGCCCTGCGGCTAAATCTCCCCGAATTTTCACGGGTGTCTCTGCCCTTAGAATGCAAAATGCTATCTGATCACAGGGTTTGACAGCAAGTTATTTTTCTATTGGTTACGTTTGTGTTGGACCTGCTCCCTCTTCTAGTCTGTAATTCAAAACCTTGTGTGTTTTCTAGGGAGAGAAAATAATGACATTTGCACATTGTGTGAAAATACTGATAAAGGTTAATTTTAATATCCGTAAGTTAAGTGTGTGTGTGTGGGGGGGACTTGACCATTCCCTCCCACATACTGAACTTGTTTAATAAAGTCTGTATAGTTTTATGGAGAGAGTTAATTTCCAAAGATAAGCCTGGAGTAAAGACATGCCTGGTAGCACACAAGTTCTGCAGTTTCAATGAGTCACTGCCCTTTCTCCGGTAAATGACAAACAACATCTTGTTTCAAAGGAAAAAAAATTCCCACCATTAGCCTCAGGTATGGGAAGTCACACGGAAGAAACGTTTAAAAAATGAGAATGTTCAGACGATTTATAGATTGAAATTTCCTGGGGCTTTATTAGGCAGAACTCCTTCTGTGTATAGTCTGACAAGTGCTCCTTTGTATTGGGAGAAACCGCTGGGAGAATTGGTGTCTGGGGTTGTATGTAGTCCTGCATACAGAACCTGTTTCATCTCTTAAAGGAACAGTTTGGTGTAAAAATAAAAACTAGGTAAATGGGCTGTGCAAAATAAAAAATGTTTCTAATATAGTTATTTAGCCAAAAAATTTAATGTTTAAAGGCTGCTCTAACTGGATGTCTAACATAACAGAACACTACTTCCTGCTTTTCAGCTCTCTCTCTGAGTTAGTCAGCGACTTTATGAGGGCCCACATGGGACATAACTGTTCAGTGAGTTTGCAATTGATCCTTGGCATGCAGCTGATATTCAAAAGCAACAGTTATGACCTATGTGCCCCCCCCCTCAAGTCAATTATCGGTTACTGCCTGGTAACCAATCAGTGGAAAGCAAGAGAGCTGCAAAGCAGGAAGTAGTGTTCTGGCTATTATTTTACACATCCAGTCACTTCAGCCTTTAAACATTAAATTTTTGGCTAACTAACTATATTAGAAACATTTTTTATTTTGCACAGTCTATTTATTTGCCCAGTTTTTATTTGTATACTGAACAATTCTTTTAAAGAAAGAGTGTTCTGTTACAAATATACATGCTTGAATCTCATTTACTTTTTTATTTTACTTGTTACATTGTTACAGTACTGCAAGGATTAATCCTCATTTACCTCCTGTGTATTTCTTATTTCTCTCCAAATCCTGAGATTGTGTGTTCTGTTATACAGCATTAATAACCCATTTGTCACATTCATAATGTAATATTTCATGTACTTTATCAAAAATCCAACGAATTACCTTGATTGTATTTCCTTTTGCTCTCCAGGTTTGCAATTGGTTCATCAATGCGCGCCGCAGACTGTTGCCTGATATGCTAAGAAAAGACGGGAAGGACCCTAATCAGTTCACCATTTCTCGGAAGGGGGCCAAGATAAGCGACGTGATCCAGATGGATTCTCCAACAGGCACAAAGCCGTACATTCCCACTATAGACGAGAACTCCTTTCATTTCACTTCAGCAGGAGCCAATCAGAGCTCAGGGAAGTTACTGGCCTCTAAACTCTCTCCTCCACAATCTCTGCTCGCTCGGCCTTCTGTGATCTGTCATACCACTGTAACGTCACTAAGTGACGCGCCTTTCAATTTCACCCATGTGTTGAACGCTGGACAAATCCCAGAAGCGCAGCAGACCGACGCAAACAACTTCACAGAAACCTCCATTTTGTACCACGAAGACACTAGTAAATCGGGACAAAACACAAATGCACAGAGTGGACTTTTCAACACTCCACCCCCAACTCCCCCAGACCATAACCAGGATTTCAGTGGCTTTCAGTTATTGGTGGATGTTGCTCTCAAACAGGCGGCAGAGATGGAGCTGCAGGCTAAACTTATGGCCTAACTTTTTTTTTTTTCTCCTAGGAGTTAGAAAAAACTTTCAAAAAACATTTCTTTTGGACTGCCCAGGTTGATAACAAACTGTTCACATTATCTGAATCTATATATTTGTATTTCTTTTTTTTCTTTATTACATTTTTTTTGTACAACTGTTCAAGCGGAATATTCTTATCCAACAGAAGTCTTACCTTTTTTGAGCTTGGACTAATTTGTCTTAATCTTCATAAGAACTGTGACTCAAGTTGACTGTTGAAAGATTCTCAGTTGTCATTTTTTTTTTTTAACGCAAAGTTGTCATTGGCTTATTCATGCAGTGATCTAGTCCAGGGGCGTCCAACCTACATCCCTCTAGTTGCTACAAATTGTAGCTAGGGGGGTGCAAGTGGTTCATCCATGAGCTAGAGGCAGTACTCAGGGGTGAGGGAGATGCTATATCCACACACACACACTGCATTTCATTCAGATAATTATAAAGTTAGAGCTACTGTAGAAACAACATTCTTCTAATGTTTCTTGGTAGATAAATGTGAGTTGTTTCCCAAGATTGTGACTTTTTTTTTTTTTGGTACCTTTCACACTGTGCAATATTTAGAAAAAAAAACTAGAACTTTTTATATCATTCCAGAGCAGGAAATATGCTCTCAATACTGTCTACAACTAGATTTTCTTTTTTTTTTAATTGGTTTCTTTTTTTCCCCCCACAATGTAATAAAGTGTTTTGTTTAAGGTAATATACAAACTGTGTTTTTGTTACCTGGGAATGGCATTAGAATACTTTGTAACTGGATTCTGTTCCCACCTGGAATATTAACTGCTATGTAAAGATTTGTTTCCATGACCTGTATTATTTTTGTATACTTTTGTAATATAGAGAAATAACAATGGAAAAAAAAACAGTGTTTGTTTTTATTTTGATTCCTGTAAGTCGTATGAGACGGTTCAATTCATAAACTAAGCTTTGTACTTTTTGAATGAAAGCTGGGAACATAACAAGAGCATATATATATATATATATATATATATATAATATATTATATTATAATATATATATTATAATATATTATAATATAATATAACAAGAGTGCGCAAAAAAAAATGTTTGACTTCCTTGTCTTTGTGCTGAAAAGTCATCTGACTGGCTATAGTTGAAAACCACAAAAATTAATTAATTGCAACTTGTCTCAGAACATCACTGTCTGCACAAATATTCCCCAAACCGTGGCCAATGACCATCTTGTTCATCATGTTGCTCACAGTGGCCTCAAAGCAGGTGTTGATTTTTAAATCACTGACATTGAGGCAACTTTCGGGGGTATTAGAGTAGGAATACACAGACGTTTTCACAGCGCCTCGTATCACGCCGAAAACGCATGTGACGGAAACAAGGTAAGCGATAGAAATGTGAGATTAATTTGCAGCGTTGATCCCATGCGACACGACTGTCGGATGCAGACGCGTCGTCGCAGTGCGTTGGATCGTGCTGAAAAAGTCTGTGTAGTCCTACCCTTAAGGCCAAGGATACTGTCAGACTCCTGCAGACAGCATGGAGGTTGCAAATTAGCCAATTACAGCCCTTCTAAGGAACCCCCATCAGAACATTTTTTCATACTTGACTCCGCAGCGAATTTTACTTGACTGTAGCTCGCAGGGAAACAAAGTTAGGGACCCCTGGTCTACACTGTACTAAATAAATGTATGTTGAAAAGTTAACTACTCTTCCTTTTAAAAATAAGATTTCTCTTTCCATTGCTGTTGTGTGTGTGTGTGTGTCTGTGTGTGTGTCTGTGTGTGTGTGTGTGTGTGAGATGAATTTGTGGCCAGAATTATTCATCCTTTTTCTAAATTCAATGTTGTCTGAACTTATTTTGTTTCCTAGAAATTCCCATTCCTGGACAAGCTCATTCTTGGCACTCTAAATCAGACTCACTCCTTCTTTGGCACCCATGAGCTTTTTTACTTGTTTCTGCCATTCATTCACTGGTAGCGGCATCAGTACTTGGGTTTGGAAGTCATTCAAATCCTGCAAAATCTCCTGGGATAAATAAACCTGTTACCTTATTAGATTTGATGTCTTGGCATTTTGGTGGTGATTCTCTGCCGGAAACATAGCACTAATCATTTCTCTATTACTATTTCTATATGTGCAATATAAATCTGCTGCTGTTTGTCTTTCCCTTTATGTCCTATAATCCTTCTGTTCCTTTAGTGAATGTTCATCAGGTTCCTTTCTGGCGGCACAAAGGTATGTTCATTGTATACCAATTAGATTGACTTAGGGTTTAACCTGATGGAGGGTGAATGGCACAGTGTCATTAGAAGTAACTGAAATGAGCAAAAATGCTGGCCAATGGGATCCAGATAAATTGTCAACAAGTGAATATATACATTATACTGAGGGGATGTCACTTTCTAGAATTGCTGCTGGCTGTTTAAATGCATTTCCAGTTTCTAATTACTTTACGGCACTGGCATATGGGGCCATCGTCTGGGCTGTTAACAGCTCAACGGACTGGGGACAAGTGCTTGGTATTGTCATTTGTATGCACTGCCTTTCGCAGGCAAATGTCACCCACAAAGCTGACTGTCTCCAACCCCCAGAGCTACTAATGGTAATGAGCATGAAACAGGGATTCAGCCGGTAAAAAAAAAGACCAAACGCATCACCGGTTTTCTCATTTTTGTGACATCATTATTTCATGCAGCCAGACATAATAACCCTTATACACAGTGCCTTTTGTTCTTTGTCCACAACAAACAGAGCAATATAGATCAGAGCTGCCACTGCCCATTCAGTTAAAGCAATAAGGGAATGAAAAATAGTCCATTGAGTAGGTATCAGATCCATGACATCCCTGGAGGCACATGGAGGGGTAGAAACACTTAGATAAGCAAGTCTTGGTCTTTTCCTTAATATCATATTGGGCTTTTATTACATGTGCAATGCAGAAATACACCCTTGTCCCTCAGAACTTTCATTTTATTTTTTAAATTTCATTTATTTTCCAGTGTGTTTGTGCATTACTTCCAGACACAGAGAGCTCCTCCACCACAATGGATTGACATGGTACTAAAAATATCTCCATATGTTGACTCTGAATGCTAAAACGATTAAGTGGGGAAAAAAAAAAGCAGAGACCAATGTACTTTGAAATCTATCCTCTAGAAATAAACTATGGCCGAGTTTCTCAGGAAACAGGAACATAAGCCATAAAAAGCCAATGGTTTCGTATAAGTCCCCTGCACTTTCGGTGTAGATCTTTCATGCAGCTGGGAAAGAAGTTAGAATATAGCATTTTATTCATTTAGGGTCTTTAGGCCAAAGTCACACCTGGTGTTTCCTCTGCCTGTTGGGAAAATGCCAATAAAGTGCCAATGTGCCCATGCAGGCAGCTACTAATTGTAATGGCATCCACCTGTCTGGGCACATGGGGTGCATTTAGACAATAAAGATCACATTTTTGCATTGTCTGGTCTTTTCTACTTTATTTTTTATTTTATACCCATAAAAACCTTTGTTATGAAGGTATTAACTGTTCAAAAGTGCTAAAAGGGCATCAGATGGAGAACAGATACTCATAAGGATCAATGGTCTTGGGTTTAAAACAAGGGTTGTGATGTGCACTGAACTCTAATCCCTTAGGAAAGAATTGATTTTGATTGCTTTCTTAAATTGAAGCATTGATTCCGGTCAATAAACATGACTGTTAATTCAAGACTTTGCTGGCACCTATTCCTAAACAGGTTGCAAATCACCATTCAGCTGAGTGACAGTTGCATTACAGACAGACATAATCTGATAAACGGCCTCCATAAGGCTGATGGCACATGAAGCACTGTTTTTTCTGCAGGCTGAGTGAAGCAGATCAGCTCCATTCCCTAGCTCCGTTAATCTTCACTTAAAAGTACAGCTTCCCCTTTGATACAGGTACACAGAGTGGAGATTATAGTGAAAATGTCTGCCTTCATGTTTTTTGGGCCAATCTTTGCTCCACTCCATGTGCCTGCACTCCGATCAACTGAACTGGAAAAAGGGAACAGATCCTCTTCAGGTTGAGAGCCTCGCAGCCAATGCTCCATGTGCCCTGGTCCTAAGGGTCCTGGTTTATTGTCACTGGGGACTTCACTTGTCAAACAGGCCTGCAAAGGAATTCTCCATAGTGTAGGAATTCTGTATGTCATAAAGCTATGGCACAATAGATATTGTTTTGTACATTAGTGTGGCAGAATGTTATAACTACAATTCCTAGCATTTTGTCACAGGACTTTTTTTTTAAGCCTAGCTGCCGGTAAATTTGTAATACCCTTAAAAATACTCCTCGGCCCACCCCCAATCCCCTGTAAAACTTAACTGAAATCCCCGCACTGCGGTTCCACCCCTTTTGACATCACACCCACCCTTATTGTTACCGCCCCCCACACATTTAGGAAAAGGTGGCAACCCTAACTACAGGTATGTCACCTGTTATCCAGAATGCTCAGGACCTGGGGTTTTCCAGGTTAATGGGTCTTTGCATAATTTGGATCTCCATACTTTCAATCAACCAAAAAATTTATTTAAGCATTAAATAAACCCAATAGAACTGTTTTGCCTCCGATAAGGATTCATTTATATCTTAGTTGGGATCAAGTACAAGGTACTGTTTTATTAATACAGAGGAATACAAGGAAATCATTTTTAAATATCAGAATTGTCTGATTAGCATGGAGTCTATGGGGGGGGGCGGCCTTCCTGTAATTTGGAACTTTCTGGATAATGAGTTTCTGGATAATAACCCCTACCTATATATAAGTTGAAGATATACATCCTCCAGTCATTGCAATCTGAGAATGATCCCGAGCTGAGGGCTTTACACTGAGTGAAAGGCAGGCTAATGTTAGTGGAGCACATTGCAAGTTAAAACTGTTTTGTTTTTTTAAAACCATTTTTAAAATTTTTTTTTCCTGAACCCCATCTTTTTTTAAAAGCAAAACATTGTAGCTATTTACTCAATAAAATTTAAGTTTTAAATACATCCAACATTTCCCCATTTATTTTTCCTTTTTCGTCTTACCCCTCCTGTCTGTTGAATATACTGTTGCATATGTTGTACTACTGTTTCTTATAGGGTTGCATTTTTGTTTTCCCAGAATATATATTTGCACACTCGCCAATCTCTTTACAATTATTGAGGCACCTGGATGGTGCTGTGTGTTCCTCCTTTTTACTTGGGTATTGTTGTCCTAATAAGTCTTCATGACAGAGCCATCAGCCAGCTGTCATTACATCAGTAGCCAGGCTTGGTTTTTGTAAAGGAATGTAACTATTTCCCTAGAAATCATTCAAAATGGAAATAGTATAGTATTTTTGCCAATTGTGTTGAAAAATAAAAGACTATGATTAAAGGGCATGTAAAGTCTAAATAGAATAAGGCTAGAAATGCTGTATTTTGTATACTAAATATAAACATGAACTTACTGCACCACAAGCCTAATCAAACAAATAATTTATGCTTTCAAAGTTGGCTGCAGGGGGTCAACTTCTTGTAACTTTGTTAAACATCTTTGCAAGACTAAGACTGTGCACATGCTCAGTGTGGTCTGGGCTGCTTAGGGATCGTCATAAACAAAGCTGCTTGAGTTCTGCATGGCTGGGAAGTAAGACAAGGGCTCCCCCTGCTGTTCATAAGCATGATTGTTTCCCTGCTCAGCAGTTAGGGACCATCTGACAATTCCTATCCACAGCAGTAAATGAAGGGAGAATTTCACTGCATACAGTCAGGTTTCTTATAAAAACAGTTCACATTTTTTAAGTAAAGTATATTGGAGATAGGTTTCTTTTCATTAAAGAAAGTAAAAATGGGATTTTTTTCCCTTTACATGCCCTTTAAGTGCCTGCTGCTTGCATGAAACGTGTAAAGCTGTGTTTTCACTTGTACCCTGAAAGTTCCTTTACATTCTGTTGTGGGTCTGGGCCGGTGGGGCACACAAGGGCTGTGGCCCACCTAGGGTTGCCACTTGTCTGGATTTGACCAGGGCAGCCCGGTTTTCAGGTCTGCCCGGGTCAAGACAGTCTGCCCGGTCTTCCAAATAAGGAAAATCTGGCAGTATCTCCACATCTGATCACCACATCATAATCCTGCCCATTTGACATAGCACACTCCGCCCATCATCGTCATGGCTTTTTTCCCCAGTGTCCCTCCCGGCCCAGTCCAACCCTGCATCTACTACCTTTCACCAATGACATTTTATTATACTTTCCTACTCTAAATTTACTTCTAACTTTGATTCCTTTCTCTGTATTTGTAAATATTTCTGGAAGTCTGAATCACTTGTTCATTTCATCCAGCAAAGAAAAACTCCACACTTTTACCAGCAATGCATTAAGTATTTTATTCTTTTCTTTTTTTCCTTTTTTTCTTTTTTTTTTTAACATGGGAAACAGTAATTTATTTACAACTGTTAGTCCACGCAGAAACATAAGTACGTAACCATAGGAAATAAAAAATATATTCCAGAAATGCATAAAAATGCTCTCCCATTCCTATCAAAATGCTTTCACTTCCAAAGTTTCATGAAAGAAGACACATTTAAAAACATTGTGGGAATGCAGATCTGCCACTCGTCACATTCCAGATACAGTTTGTAATAGGTAAATACTGAAATAAAAACCAAGGTGCAGAGTCAAACAGTAAAGGAAGGCTGTGAAATATATCATAAATATTTTATTTCCATTTAAATATTACAAATCTTTTACTTGATTCATTACAAAAAGTTTCTTTTATATACGGCAACATCTGCAAAAAATAGAATACTTCATTTCTAAGGAATTCTAATGCTATAGAGAGCTTTGCTGTTAAACCCATACGGTGTGTGTGTCAGAGGGAATAAAGTACGCACTAGTGTCTAGAGGCCAGTTTTACTGAAAATCTTTATCGTTTTGATAATTTTTCAGATATGCATGGAATTATGTGTGAATCCACTGTGATTGGAGAAATAGCTATGCCTTCCCTGACAGTGGGGCAGATTTACTAAAAGGCAAAGTGGCTGTCGGTAGCGAAAAATTTGCCAGAAATTACATCCGTAAGGACATTGCCAATTTACTAACAGGCGTAGAGGACAATTCACTAACAAAAGAGACCGTTGCTAAAGCAGTTTCTCGTCCTATCGCCAGGCAAATTTTCACTCAGGCGAACGATTGTTACTCCGCAAATTCACTACAGTGCAAATTTTACAGAACGTTACCTCTTTCGCCAGAGTTTCCTTTGCCAGCTTAGATCTAGCGAATTGACAAAAATTCGCCCTTTAGTGAATTCCCCCCAGTTTCTCCCAACCTGAGAAATGCAGGAGAACTGGTCACGGGTGGGTATGTAGAAAGGTGGGGATACAGAGACGATGAAACATGCATGAGAATTCATTTGATACAACTGTGCCATGCTTGCTTTAAATTCAAGAAATGCGCAGTATTTACTATTCCTGTGCACTGTAAGTCTGGATTT
Organism: Xenopus laevis; assembly: GCF_017654675.1. NCBI lineage: Eukaryota > Metazoa > Chordata > Amphibia > Anura > Pipidae > Xenopus > Xenopus laevis. The sequence continues at coordinate 93,025,730 of NC_054382.1, read as the reverse complement.
TTATTCTTTAGTTTATAGACACTAAAGGGGCCAATAACTAATGCACAAGATATTAGCAAACTGGGTTTCAGAGTTTTTGGAAGAATTTTCTCCTGTCTTTACATGTAAAAAATTCTTTGGTTGCGAGTGGGGCAGGCGGTTGGTATTTAGGTAAAAATAACAAATATAATACTGCCTGGCTTCTGCACGGGAGGCCTATTGATCGAAATTCAAATTTGTGAAATTGCTTATTTATTAAAAAGTTGGATTCTAAAAAATGTGATTGAATTAAACTGAATAAAATTTGTATTCTACTCATCATTTTCAATGGGTCTACAAACATTAAAAAAAAAAAAAAATCTTGAAAAAATGGCTTAAATTTTGCTTAGGACAACTCCCATTGACTTCTACATAAACTATATGAGCTTTTAGACGCTGAAGTTTTACATTTGAGTTTTTTTTTGTGCTTTAAGGGGTTGTCCATCTTTAAATAAACTTTAAATATTCTGAGGCAATTTGCAATTGTTTTTCATTATTATTTGTGGTTTTTGAATTATTTAGCTATTTATTCGGCTTCTCCTTAGTCTGCAGTTTCAGCAGTCTGGTCGCTAGGGTCCAAATTACCATAGCAACCATGCATTGATTTGAATAAGAGACTGGAAAATGAATAGGAGAGGCCTGAATAGAGATGAGCAATAAAAAGTAACAATAACATTGTCCTATCTTAGATGGGAGTTGCCCACTCTGTACGCTGAAGATTTTTTTGCACTCTAGTCCACTGTCCGCCACTGTCCATAGTAATAGGTCAAATCAACTGGACTTGTTCTTAGGGATTTACCGAATCCACTATTTTGGATCCCAGAATCCTTCGTGAAAGATTCAGCCGAATACTGAACCAAATCCGAATCCTAATTTGCATATGCAAATGAGGGGTGGGAAGGGGAAAACATTTTTTACTTCCTTGTTTTTTGACAAAAAGTCATGCGTTTTCCCTCCCTGCCCCCAATTTGCATGTGCAAATTAGGATTTGGATTCGGTTCAGGCCGGGCAGAAGGATTCGGCCGAGTCCGACTCCTGCTGAAAAAGGGCCGAATCCCGAACCGAATTCTGGATTCGGTGCATCCCTACTTACTATATATCAATTCAGAATTGAGAAAGCCAGTCGGATGACTAGCGAAACGCCTTTAAGGAGAAAGAAAGTACAGAAAGTTGATTTGACTTCTTACTATATAGTAGTATACCATGACCTGGATGAATGAGAACCATTACAGATAATATTTGTCATTGCGCATGTATTGGTATTGTAGAAATACACTGAAAACTTTTGGAAAACGGATTGTGACTTTTTGGCCTTTCATATGAAAATGCAAATCCTGACACTTTTGTGAAACTCCTTTGTAACAGAATTAGAGCAGTCTTGACTGGTCCCTTATCTGAATGTACATTTACAGCTGCTGTCTTGTCATGTCTGTGATAGATTTTCATGAGGACAGTGGAAGAGACAGTTCTGTCTATAAATGTAAAATAGATAAATAAAAAAACATTGGGTCGGATTCAATTCCACGAGAAAAAAGGTTTTTCATGTGAAAATGAATGGACGAGATTAAATTTGTGATGCAATTCAATTCAGAAAAACGAATCTAATGTTTTATCAACTGAAAACTCTATTGAAGTCTTTGGGGAACAAAACAGGACCTACGTTTGGAGAAAACTTTTTTCTCCTTGAATTGACTCTTGTCCATGAGTTTCTGATTTGAATCTGGCCCATTGTCTGATAAAGCTTCTTTTTGATTATGACCTGACCGAATGCAAAATACTTGAAATGAAACGACTCTAGTTGTGAAAATAAACATTTAAGATTTTCCATACCTGCTGGGCTCAAGCCCCTACTTCTGTCCAGCATTGGGTTAAGCCCCTAAGTGCACAAAAACACTTCGGAAGGAGTATTCTGATAGTAGGCACGTTATAAATCCAGAGCAAAGACATATTAAATGGTTTGTGGGTTGCAAAGATACTTCTTTTATTCCCGTATTTATTTACAGAGGTGGATAACAGGTTTACTATAAATACTTAAATATGACTTAGTTGACAACTTATTCACAGTGATGAAACCACAAAACCAAGGGGTTGGACCTGCTTCCTATGAAGTTATTTTTATACTACATCTTAGTCAATACTATCCATTGTCCTCAGGTGATATAATAAAACAATTTACGTTCAAATACTTGAGAAGAAAAGACACTGGTCATTCAAAGCCATGTAAAATACTGTTCCTAATGAGTGCCACACTGGTCCTTACTCCACAATTTCATTTCAAGCCCAAGTTTCTCTCATCGATCAAAATAAGTTATCTGCTTCATAACAGTTTTTTAATTAATAGCTGAATTTCCCAATTGTTTTGCCATTTTGTTATAAAATGAAATGTTTAATCCCCTCTTTAAATGTGCAGTTTGTGTGTATGAGCTCTAACTAATCATTAGTAAAATATAGATTGCCACTTCACAAAATAAAACTTGTAAATGTCTCTGTTAATAAAGGTTTTACATCTCAAGGCTTCTCGGTTATGTTACTCTTTGTGTACACAGACTCTACTGCAGTTTTTTTTTTGTGTTTCTCTGTATATCCATCCCAAAGTACGGAACTTCATTGTGACTTTTGATGTGCTACCTGCCTTTTCTAGAAGCAATTCTCCTTTTGCATTATTACAAGTGTTCTACTCGGTCACCTGTTACCTAAGAGGGAGGTGCATTTGAGACTCAAAATAAAGTGCGCCATCTGCTTTAGAAAGAAAAGGAGTTGGAACTCGAGCCTATGCTTTTTCACATTTAGAATAGGAAGACCTCAGAGTCCACAGTACTGTATACCCTACAATTTTCTATCGCTGTACACTAGATTACAGACTACTGTAGCTCTAAACAAAAGAAAGAGGGGGGCACAATTGTAAATTTTATACAGAGGAGCAAAGCCCCCCCCTTTTTATTTGTTTTTGTTAAAAAAAAAGCAGCACTGTTTAACCCATTTCTGTCAGAAAAAAAACATCATAAGGATGAAATGAGCCAAGACTAAGAAAAGAAGCAGGAATAAAGCCTCATAATACATCTCTTAGGAGAACTGGCAGCTTTCACTACAAACTAAGAAGGAAAACTAAGAAATATGAGGGAGAGAAAGAGCAATAGAAAGATAAAGAGAATGAAAATACAAATACATGTAAGACTTGATTGTGTTCTATCAACCAGATAAAAAGACAATTTATATATATATATATATATATATATATATATATATATATATATATATATATATATATATATATATATATATATATATATATATATATATATACAGTTTATTGTTTTTTTGTATGATATATATATATATTTATATATATATAATATCTCTCTGGTCTTTCTTGGAATGGCTTCATAGCCTTGTCTGTGCCTCTGGGATGTAGATCTCAATACTATCAGCACTCTCTGTAGCTGAATTCTGCCGGACAGATGCAGCACGTTTCGCAGACATCAGCCGCTTCCGGGCTTCATGTCGTTGTCTCTCTGAACTTTCCAGAGATCTGTCTCGGACCAGTGGGGCCTGACCTTTCGATGGCTTCTTTGGCACTGGAGGAGGGGCCTTTTTATCCTGATTAGAATAGAAGGTTGATTCCATTATACAGATTCTCCATAAGAGCTGTTAAAACAGCTTGCCCAACTGTCTATATAAATGTCTCATTTTTTGTTTAGCGTCGTAAATTGTGCAGTGTTATGCAGTATTGTCATCATGGTTTGTGTCAATAAGTGTCAGTATGTCGGCATGCTTCATTAACTGGAACTAGAACCCAGTTCATATTTTAATATTAGAGGGAGTATTAAAATATACCGGAAATTCTAGGCTAATACCGGGAAACTTGTGCACTTGCTCAGTTTTTTTAGACAATGGGCAGATAAAATGAAAGAGCAATGTATATCAACATCGTGCTCAGCACTGCATGCAAAGTGCCTCTAAAACATATGACATGCATTGAGAAATCACAGAGAATCTGCGTGGCTTTTCCATCATGGTGTAAGATTTATACTCTCTAAAAATCTAAATTATTATTCAAAAAGCAAGGTTTTGAGCTATATAATCATCAGTTTGTTTAATTAAAAAACTCAGTTCTATCAAAAAATAGAAAGCGAATTGAGGAAATCTGTGACTGCCAGCAATAATTCTCCATTATTTTTCGATTTCAACGTTTTTTCTGCCAAATGTATTAATGTGAAATGTAAACTGAAAAAAAACCCACATCAGCTAGAATACTTGAATAATGTGGGGAAAAGTTCAAAACATGGGAACTTGGCTTATTTCCTATTATGGTTCTGGCAATATATTTCAACAATAAACATTAAATTGACATGACTTTTTAAAATGAGTAATGAAATATAGTATAATAACCATGACTAGTAAAAACTAGTAATAACTAGCAATCATTAAAAAAAAAACTACCAAAATAAAAAAATTTGCATCATCTCCATGCCTAACATACACTTTATATAGAAATTTTTGGTTTCTTTTTCTGCCATAAAAAGTTGTTTAAGGCTTGATCTAATTTTTTAAAGGGAGATTTAAAATAGGATAAGATATCTTTGGGAATATTAACATTTTAAAAAATGCCACTCTCCTTAACAGACTGAGAGGGCAATTCATACATTTACTACATAAGGAAATTTTAGATTGAACAAATGGTTCAAATAAATTTAAAGTTTAAAGAATATAGTTTAGATAAATCCGATTCTACTACAATACCCAAATATTTCAGCTTTCCAGAAGGTGATTTTATTTTAAGATCCTCAAGTATCTGTTTCGGTATAGAACCCGTTATATTCAAAATATCAGTTTTATTAAAATGATTTCTATACCCAGAGAATGAACCATAATGTCCAAGAAAATCAAATATATTTTTAACAGATCTAGCCAGATTGGTGACCACTAAGAGAAGATCTTCAGCATAAGCTAAAGTTTTGATGACTTTGCCATTTATTATCAATCCCTGGAAAATATCTGTAGTATCTAAGTATCTGATCAATGGCTCCATCAAAATATTGAACAAAAGTGGGGACAAAGGGCATCCCTGTCTTGTCCCTCTAAAAAGGTTAAATGTTTCAGAACACTCTCCAGCAACTATACTTTTGCTTTAGGGAAGGAATAGATTTTTTTAATAAAGTTATGAATAACCCTTTAAGACAAAATTTATCACAACATTTAAATAACAAATCACAATGTATATTGTCAAAAGCTTTTTCTACATCCAGACTTAACAGTGAACAAGAACTTGCAGAAATCTTATGTATAACGTTTAATAATTTCCGTATGTTTTTTATACCAGAACTATTCTTTACAAAACCATTATTAAATTTCCATCAAAATGTTGGATAATCTATCTGCCAAAATTGTAGTTAATATTCTTTGTGACAGGAATGAACCTGTCCTCAGAAATGTACATTACACATAGTACTAGAATTGTTAGAAAATTGTTAAGGAATATGTATATTTGCATGTGACTTTCCCTTTACAGCAGTAGGTTTTGTTGCGTGAATTTTTAGTATTATTGTCTGAAATGTACCACATTCGTTATACAATTAGGTTTTTTTTGGTTTTTATGGTAATGGCATAAGGGACAGATTCTAGGAACAAAAACATGGCATTATTACATTTTCAAAAAATATAAGGTGTGGGCTTATTTATCAAGCTCAAATTTGTGAGGTTTGTAAGGTTTTTTTCTACTTCGAATGAACTCACAATGTAACAAAAACTCGAATGTTTGCTTATTTATGGAAAAATTCGAAAAAACTTGAACAAATACAAGCTTGAAAGAAAAACAAATTTTCAAGTTTATAGGCTTAAAAACCTGAATTTGTGAGTTTACAATGAATTAAAACTCGAAAATTTGAGTTTCATGTTGCCTAGGACAACTCCCATTGACTTCTACATGAACTCAGATGGTGTTTTTTTTACATTCGAGTTTTCAAGTTACATTCGAGTTTTCAAGTTTTTTTGCTTAATACGTACCAGAAATTCATGTTATATTCAAAATATAATTATAAATTTGTGAGTTTTGTGCAAGAATATTCGAACTTTGGCAAAAATTCAAATTCTAACCTTGATAAATCACCCTCTAAAAGTGTCCTAATTGCCCTCACAGACCTGCAAATGGCCGTGCTGGCGCTTGTTAGGCAATAGTTGCTTGAAATATATGGATATTGTATAAATACTTGGATATTTCTTGACATCAATATACATCTATAGAGGTCTGTTTTGGGCTTTTTCAAAAAGCATTGCTTAAAGTATTAGAAACAGACCCAAATGCCATTACTCTCTGTAAAACATATGGGTGGATCTTCAAGAGGAAAAACAAAGGAAGACATGCATTTTAAATACAGCAATAGACTTTATTTTCAATACAGTTGGCTGTGATAAAATGAGCATTGTGCTATGGCCTCATACAGGACATTTGCTTCATCAACAACTACAAGAGTGTTCATATTTGTACAGTGTTCATACCAATATCCAATATATCTAAAAGGATTAGTAGGATGACATTTACTGTTGCACATTAGGATCCATACAAAGCATCACATTTCTTTCTCTCTAATTTGTCATGCAAAATCATGTCTAACATAAAATAGAATTGTTCTGCAAAAACAAACCTTTTTTTTAGTTTAATGTACCAGCAAATAAACATTTATCTGGCCAATTTCATTTATGTTTAGATGATTTACACATTAATTGCAATACAAATTTTGAAATGGATAGAGCTTTTGCAAGACATATTAGTATACATAGAGATTAAGAAATGAATGTTCACTCAAAACACCGAAAGCAAAAAATGTAAATTTTTAGGTTGAGCTTCCAAATTTGTTATATTACATAAAAACTGTGCACAGATAATTTCTTATACAGATTTCCTAGTCACATATTTTTGAAACCTATTATTTAGCAGGCCACTGATTACCCCAAGATTTGACAGCTAAGGCCTCCTTTATTGAGAAGGATTTGGGAATTTTTGTGGATAACAAAGTGTAAATCTAGGGCAGGTCACTCAGTGGCTATTAAAACTGTATTGCATTAAAAAGGGCATTAACTCAAGTTATGTAAACATAATTTTGCCTTTTTATAGGTCTCTGGTAAGGCCTCACATTGAGTATTCAATGCTGTTTTGGGCTCAAGTCTTTAAGAAGGATATACAGTAAATGAGCCGGAGAGAGTGCAACTAAACTGGTTAAAGGGAGTCTATATAGTTTATATATGTGAATGTAAAGAGAAATCTATATGTGTGTGCACTGGAGGGGTTGAACATGGACTTTTGTCTTTTTTCAACCCAAATTAGCTATGTAATAGCTCACACAGCAATTGCTATGTAATTGTAGAAATGTTTATCTACAATGGGCAAGCAATTGTTGTGTGAGCTATTACATAGCTAATCCAAGCCTGTGTGCTATTGATGTCTATGTGACTTGCAGTTGCAGAAATACACTGGCAGAGCTAACACTACATCTGCCATTGGCCTTAATAGAATTGTCAGGTATTGCTATGAAGGATAATGCACTGTTTTTGTTTAGATCAACAAGGTAGATTTCATTAATACTCTATAAGTGATGCAATATGAAAAATATTGCTTCTCTTGTATTGAGTGAGTTCCTCATTTTGACATTTGAAACATACTGTAATTGCAAATATTATCAATACAATTAAAATCTAAGTTATATTCACCAAAAGATAAAGATTTATAAAGATACATAACAATGTGCAAAATAGTCCCTTGGAAATAGTGAATGTTAATTAGAAGAAAGTGACATTTATATGGCTTTTATGAAAGAAAAGGCATATTTCGTAAAAGATCTTTCTTAATAAATAAGCATACATTATATTTTTTAAATAAATATCATAGACTTGTGGTCAGTCAATGGGAGGCAAACTTTATGTGGAAATGATGGCTACAAAATCTGAGTTTAATTTTTAGCACATGCTAATTGGCAGGGCTCTAACACTTTGTAGATGTACTGATCAAAACCGTAAACCACTTTTTGAAGAATTGCCAAATTGATCAATGCATTGAATGCACATTTTAGCAACTGTGATAAAATACATTTTCAATTTCAATCCATTTACAGCAGCCATATCATGCTTTCTAATCTCAAAACGGATCCATTCCCTGTTTTATATCCATTCCTTATGGAAACTGGAAGATTGGGCAAGGATTGTCTAGATACAAACTCATCTGAGTACCTGCTAAATTATTGTCATCATTAAATAAAACTGTCTCCAGAAATAGGCCATGAAATTTGCTCCAAATTTATCTCCCAGCAAATTTGTTTAGAAGTAGTTTTACAGATTTGTTATTTGACATTGATAAACGTGTCTAGATTGAGTGGTATAACAAGAGACAGTAACAGCATTTATCTGCCCTGCGCCTAAATAGTCATATAGAGTTTACAGTGTTGGCATATGAAAATCTTATTATTATATTAAAATAATAATAATTATTATTATTATTATAAAAACCTCTCACTTCTGCAGTACTGGCGTTTTATGGCTGACATTTCTAAAAATATCAACCAAACCACAATGAACAGCTATGAAGAGTCCAAGACACATAGGGAGAGGGCATCATGGGTTTAGAACAATAAATAATTATAACAGATTCATAATAGAAACCATTTAGCTTGTGGGTTCATTAAAAAATCAACCAAAATGATGCATACCCAAATTTTAATGTGGTTGAGCCGCTAAACTCTGTTCTGTTACAGTAAAGTACTTTTTCCAAAAGGACAGTGTCTCTGTGAATACCACAAGCCAGAAGCATGTGATAATTACTGGGTGATGTTTGCACTCCATTATCTCTGTGTTCTGGCCTTATATCTAGGGATCAAGCCAGAGAGAATTCTGACTTTGCTCATTGTAGATATATTAGCTATATATGTTCAGTGAAGTTGTGTAATTCGTTTGCGAACAAGGAGATGCCACTGCTGGGAACACTGTGCTCAGCATAAAACAATTCACAACTGTCTGGTTATTATATATATATATATATATATATATATATATATATATATATATATATATATATATATATTAATGCAATGGCACAGTAATGTATTAGCAGCACTGTAGCAGTTAATGATTCAAGAGAAAACCATTGGGCCGAATGTGCCGTTCTTAACGATTGTGTATTCACAATCTTTCTTATAGTTCTACTATCCTATGAGTAGAGGCAGTGGTAATTGTGCTATCATACAGAATTGAAGGAATAAAGAGTAAAATCAATCCCAAAACTCTTACAGTACTTTTTATCTCACAAGAATCATATTCTGGGTGAAATATGGTGCTATGAAAAAATTAATATACCTTGGGGAAAAAAACTTTTTTTTGAGAAAGAACCCCCCTGTATTGGAACTACAAACCAGCACCCCCCTATTATAGGGTAAATTTGGATTTTTTACATAAATATACCCCCCCAATGAAATTTACAAGGATATAAAAGAGAGAACTTTGCTATGAGTGAAGTGCCAGAAATACTGAGATTACTCCGAACACAGGCAGTACACCATTAAAGGGAAGATAAAGACGTAGTCAATGTGTCCCTTTACTTTTTTATTGATACTATAATCAATTATAACCCTACTGGTTAACTTCATCCTATAGTTATCCATATTATACTAAAAATATTATTTTTTTAAGTTTAACTTTTTAAAAATACACAATGAATAGTGGTACTTTAAAAGCATACAGGGGTGCTTTGCCAATGAGGCAAGTTGAGGCTGTCGCCTCAGGCGGCAGCGCCCCACTAGGTACCAGGAGCAGCAAAAATGCTGCTCCTGGTACTTTAAGAGCGAATTTCCGGGGGAGGGGGGGCAGCAGCAACTGCTTCTGCCTCAGGCGGCGGAGGGGCCAGGATCCCCTGAAAGTATATCTTGGCCATTTCAGTGCTACTAATTCAGTTTTTCAGTCTTATTTGCACACGTTTATGTAGTTGGATAATATATTTTAAGAAAAGTGATGTCATATAAAATAAAGTCCAACTGTCCTCCTTAAACATTAATGAAACCTCTGCATCATAATCACAGTAGTAACTGATTAAAGAAATGATTCATTACAAAAAGGATGCCAACAATCTGATCAAAACAAAGACCTATCGGGAGAGAACCACTTGCTTTGTATTCTTTATCTAATATCATTATGTCCTTATATTGTATAACGGGGATAGATTTTTCTCTGTATTCATCTTCATCAACAAAAATGAGCAGTTGGCAGATGTAATTTACAGCGCTGATTTGAGTAAAATAAACCTTTGAAGTACTGCTATTTAAAATGTGTGTTTTTAAAGATATGGCTTAAAATAATAAAAATATATTTTTTTTCTTTCATAGATAGTGTAACATCCATAAGGGCACACACACTATGGGGCCGATTCACAAAGGGTCGAATATCGAGGGTTAATTAACCCTCGATTTTCGACTGGGAATTAAAATCCTTCGACTTCGAATATCGAAGTCGAAGGATTTTAGCGCAAATAGTGCGATCAAAGGATTATTCCTTCGATCGAACGATAAAATCCTTCGAATTGAACGATTCGAAGGATTTAAATCCAACAATCGAAAAAACTTAGGCAAGTCTATGGGGACCTTCCCCATAGGCTAACATTGAGTTTGGTAGCTTTTAGATGGCGAACTAGGGGGTTGAAGTTTTTTCTTAAAGAGAAAGTACTTCGACTATCGAATGGTCGAATAGTCAAACGAGTTTTAGTTCGAATCCTTCGATTTGAAGTCGTAGTCGAAGGTCGTAGTAGCCCATTCGATGGTCGAAGTAGCCCAAAAAACACTTCGAATCCTTCACTCGAAGTTAGTGAATCGGCCCCTATTTGTTTGTAAAAATACCTGTGTATTGCAGACATGCTTTTATGGCCCAAAATAGATAACCACAAATAATACAGGTTTATGGATAGATGGAGCATAAGCTATATGAAGATTTTTATTTATTTATTATTATTATTGCCTAAGGTAAGATAAATAGATTTCCATGTGAAGAACCTATTATTATTTTGTTTTTAGGTGCAGGTAAGCCGAATTAATCTACTGATTTTAATTACGCAAAGTTAGTGTAGAAAACTACATACATCTTATTTGCTGCCTACAACCTGATAAAGCCTTTCTATTGGAACAGTTATCCGAAAGGCAGTGTTAAACATGATACTATTCTGCAGGGATTAAATCATTTGCAAAAGAAACCTAAATGTGAAAAATTGTCCCCTTAGGGAAAGGCACACATCCATGCATTACTGAGGCATTTGCAGGTGTTTTTTTTTTGTGAAACATAATAAAAATGGGATCAGAAATTACAGTAGCTGTAGTACTGAATTTAGAACATTATTTATCTTATATTTCAGGTATAGGACCTGTTATCCAGAATGCTTGGAACCTGAGGTTTTTCAGCTAAAAATAAACCCAATAGATCGTTCTGCCTCCATAAAGGATTAATTATATCTTAGTTGGGATCAAGTACAAGGTATTTTTTATTACAGAGAAAAAATGAAATCATTTTTAAAACGTATAATTATTTAATTAAAATGCAGTCTATAGGAGATGGCCTTCCTATAATTCAGACCTTTCTGCATAATGAGTTTCTAGATAACAGATTCCTATCTGTACTTTTAATATTTTGTTGAACATAGAGCAGTTGGAACTGCTTAGAGAATCGCCTAGCCTATCACGGGCTTCCCAAACTGTCCAGAAATGTGGACTGAAGCTGCAAATAGTAGATTTTTTGACTGCTAGAAGCATTTTTTTTTTACATGACATTGTGTTCTTCTGAAAATAGAGGGCGTACTCTTCATCTCAGCAGGTTAAAAGGTTAAACTGAGACATCAAGGAATAAATCAATTCTAAAAACACAGTTGCCAGGCATAGGGCAATTGTTGATCAACTCTGGTGTTGTAGAGAAGCAGCAAAATTAGACTTGCAGAAAAAATGGAAACAGAACAAGGGGAGGCATCATGATGGGGGGGGGGTATAGAAAAAAATTACTCTTCCAAGATACATTTCTAAAAAGAGGTGCAACAGCCGAAGATAAAGGTGCCATATATCACTGGAGGGAATGGGTGAATAGAATAGAATCTAACTATTGCTGAATTCAAATGTTATTAATAATAATAATATACAGTAGGAAGGAGAAGGTTTGCCAGCTTCTCTATTATGGCAAATGGTACAACTGTTGAAAATATTACCTGAGAACAAACACCAACTCCCACCAAAAATATCTATATAAAAAAGATGTAAATAATTCCACATAATAAATGATTGTGTAAATATATTTTTCAATGATGGTAGAGGTTCCTTTGCAGTTTTTGCTCCTGTTTTTTGAGGTGATTACCAGGTTCAGGGTGTTTTCTGTGCTTCCTGACTTTTCTTGGTAGAAACTCCTGGAATGTGCAAGTACATTGATAATTGTGCTTTGTATAACATCTTGCAGCTTGACTTCATTTTTAAATGATAGAAAAGAAAGAAAAAACATCCAAAAAAGCAGGATCCTTCATATATACTGAAAACAAAAAGGCACTTAACCTACTGGAGAGCGAGAAACTATCAAACCCTACAAAGAAGGACCAGGTTAAAACTCATGGCTTATTATTTCAACTGTCATTTTATAGTTATCAGTGAAACAAAATAAGAACAGTTGAGAGCAGGCATTTATAACATAAGTCAAATGCAGTCTGAGAAATGACAACAGCTCAGTTTGCTATACCTACCTTTTTATCAAGGGAATCCATCTGTTTCCAGTTATTGGACTTTAGCTGGTGGAGCTCATCGAATTTCATACTAATGTTTTCTATTGACAGCTGAAGCATGTCCCAGAACCCAGCTAAATCCTGAGAGGTAGGCCTAGGGTGTGCATTAGGATTCTGGAAAAAAACACACACACACCAATGTCCATGATATGCAAAATTAAAATGCTTACATTAATATAAGGAAACTGGGTATTAGTATTGAACGTATGAAAAAATGCTTCCCAGTGTTTCAAAATGTTGTTGACTATGGATAATATACTAGCCACTCTGTTTTAAGGAAGGTACCACAAAGTCCAGCAATCCCTAAAAATTCTTTGATCTCATATAATTTCAAGTATTTGTACACATTTGACTCTTACTTGTACTTTATTATGACAGATACCATAAACTGAGTTAGCTCAGGTCATAATAAAAGAATTACATATCTACAGGCTAAAGTAGTTTACTTTTAAATTAAGCATCATATAGACAGAACTATATGTTTGTTTTGGATCTTGACTTATTCTTGCTATTGAAATGCTATTCGCTATAGATCTACTGATAATAAATATTGATCCTGGCAAAGCTATATTGGACCTGGTGACATTGAGAATGTCTAGAACCTAGAGGCACTGAAGGAGCCTTAATCTTAAAGGGGTAGTTTACCTGTAATGTAACTTTTAGTATGATGTTGAAAGTGATACTCTGAGGCAATTTACATTTTTTTAAGCTTTTTATTCAGAAGCCCACCAGTTTGTAATTTCAGATATTTTTTCAATAATTTTTAAATATACCATAGCAACCAGGCAGTGTCTAGAGTGGGAGACTGGAATATTTATAGGAGGGGAACTGAATAGAAAGGCAAGTAATAAAAAAGAGCGATAATAATAAAATCGTAGCCTCACAGAGCAGTTGTTTTGAGCTGCTGGGGTCAGTCACCCCCATTTGAAAGCTAGAAAGAGTCAGATAAGGAGGGCAAATAATTCAAAAACAATAAAAAATAAATGAAAACCAACTGAAAAGATGTTAAGAATAGGCCATTCTATAACAAACTAAATGTTAACTTGAAGTGATATAAAAATGACTATGCTTGACTAATACCCACTTTCCATAGGAACTGTATATATTATATATTATATGTGTGATTTTTAACATAAATATTATTTTATTGAACCATATATACTGTATATACAATATATATATTTCCCTGACGAAGGCTTCTGTGCGGAGCCGAAACGTTGGATCACCAATAAATCTCCACTTTCATTTGAATTATTGACTTGATGTATTTCCTTGGAGTGCTGTCAATCCCTGCATTTTGTCTACATACTTCTCAGACTAGCACCCAGGTTTCTGCATACTAATGGTTGTGCATTCCATTCTGTTTGATTATATTTATATGTATATATATATATACACACATATATATATATATATATATATATATATATATATATATATATATATATATATATATATATATATATATATATATAATATACATAATCACAGTAAAAATGTAGAATATGTATTTAAAAGTATTTACACAAAAGCTGAAAGCATTTCTGTTAAGATTGCATTTTGTGTTGCCAGGAAGTTAAAGGGTAACTCCACACAAACATAACTTGAGCTTTTTGAGAAGAAAACATAATTTCAGGCAACTTTGCAATATACATCAATTAAAAAATATGCAGACTTTTCATGATTTTTAATGGTTTGGAACAGTTCCCTAAGCCTAGCCCCCTGCTCTCCTGCTGATCTGTCTGACTACTTTGCTGAGCTGGCTGACTACTGTTACTTTGTACCAACAGCCAGCTGTCCTAAGCCTGCATCTGCCAAACCACACAATTCCCTGCACATGTGATTTCAATAAGGAAAGGAACATCACAGTGCAATGCATTGTGGGTTATGTAGTTCCTGCATGTTGTCTGTACGCTGTGGAGTAGTTGTGACAATTTGTAACATCAGTGTTTAGTCCTTCCTTCCCTGCCAGGATTTCAAATGATGCAGAAACTGTTAAACAACTGGATTTCAGCATATAAAATTACATTTATTCATACGTTTTGAAGAAACAGGTAACTGTGCTGGGAATATTAGGGGTTTCTGTGTTATGTGGGCCTCTTTATCAAATTTTGGTTTGGAAGCCTGAGTTCCCCTTTAAGTGGCAGTAGAGAAGCATGTCTGGGCAGATACACAGAGAATAACACCAAGGGGCAGATTTACTAAGGGTCGAATATCGAGGGTTAATTAACCCTCGATATTCGACTAGGAACTAAAATCGTTCGACTTCGAATATCGAAGTCGAACGATTTAGCGCTAATCCTACAATCGAACGATCGAAGGATTATTCGTTCGATCGAACGATTAAATCCTTCGAATCGAACGATTCGAAGGATTTTAATACAACGATCGAAGGAATATCCTTCAATCAAAAAAACGCAGGCAAGCCTATGGGGACCTTCCCCATAGGCTAACATTGACTTCGGTAGCTTTTAGCTGCCGAAGTAGGGGGTCGAAGTTTTTCTTAAAGAGACAGTACTTCGATTATCGAATGGTCGAATAGTCGAACGATTTTTAGTTCGAATCGTTCGATTCGAAGTAGTAGTCGAAGGTCGAAGTAGCCCATTCGATGGTCGAAGTAGCCCAAAAAACACTTCGAAATTCGAAGTTTTTTTAATTCGAATCCTTCACTCGAGCTTTGTAAATCTGCCCCCAAGTGTGTGTTTTGCAAGTCAGCGATGTTTCCCACTGAACTGTAATGAGTGGGATTATAAACAGGAAAGACAGCCGTAATTGTAGACTGATAAAACAGACATTAATAAGTAAACACAGCAGATTCACAGCTCTATGGTCTCACTCCAACCGTCAGACAAAAAGAGTCCATGTTAAGCATTGAGCTGTGCCACTGAGCACATACTTACCAGGTTCTCTTCACAGAGCTCTCGGAACTGATAGAACTTCTGGGACATTAGAAGCTGAGCACAGCCAACAGCACTGCGAATCTTTTCTAAAACTAAAAGAACAAAAGGATTACAAATATAATACACACAACTACTAAATAAACTCCGGTGAGAGTAAAACATGCTTACTGTCTAATAACAATGTGTATGTAATAGAGGGCAACATTGTCTAGTTCAGGGAATGACTCTTCTTAATGGAGAAGGAAAGGCTGAAATTAATTAAGCGTTATCAAAAAGGTCTATATAAATACACCAGTAAAACCTCAAAGTAATGCTGAGTCCTCTGTCAAAAGAAACACTGCATTTCTTTCTTTCTATTGTGTACACATGGACTTCTGTATCAGACTTCCTGTTTTTGCTCCTCTCTCCCTCTCCCACTCCCTTTCCACCATCCCTGCTGTAATCAGAGCTATGAGTGAGCAGGGAGAGACTCCGGCAGGAAGTGATGCCACACCAAGCTAATATGGCAGCTGCTGTCCTAAACAAACAGAGAGATCTTCTAGAGCTGTTTACTCAGGTATGGTAAAGCATTCTGCAGAATAAATATAGTGTTATAGCTTGCACTATTGTGGCTAATCTATTGGCGATAAACAGTAGCTTTCCTTCTCCTTTAAAGATATAGCCACCTCAATGCTCATGTGTAGGGTGACTGGAATTATCTGGTACATATGAGACCCCATACAACATTTCTATCTTGCTTTCTGGCTGATTCTAAACACAGGAGTAGAGCAAATGTCTCACAAAACACAGGGCAGGATCAATTGCTTTTTATCAAAAAAAGCTGCTTGTTTATTGTTCTGCTGCCTGGAGAGGTCATTGATGGATTCAACTATGATAGTGAAGAGATAAGAAAATTGGGCTCTGGCAGAGTAAACAAAACAAAACTAACTCACATTAACCTGTCATCTAAACCTATAACGGTTGTGACCTTATACCGCTTATAATATGATATGAAAAGCAATAAAGGTGTGAAACCTTTCACATTATTCTTTGATTTCATTTGTGTGCCAGTAAGTCATTACCATCATTAAATAGGCATGTGTGGTCTAGATTGGAATTTTAAAAACGGTTGCAGCTTGTGCCTTCTTGTTTTGTTTCATGACAGTTATTTCTAAGGTGGCATATATATATATATATATATATATATATATATATATTGTATATGCTAGTACAGTGGTCCCCAACCAGTGGTTTGTGAGTGTTGCGTTTTGTGGCCTCAAAGTAGGTGCTTATTTTTGAGTTACAGGTTTTGGTTGCATAAAAACCAAAATGAGCAGTTGGTTGACTGCCCTTATTTTGACACCCAGGAACATTTGTTATGCTTGTGTTGCTCCCCAACTCCTTTTACATCTGAATGTTGCTCAGGAGTAAAAAGTAAGTTGGGGACACGTGCTAGCGGGAATATATTTTTGTCCAGAGAACTTTGTGGTACAACAGTGAGGAGTCAGGATGACCAGGCAATTTTACCTCTAACTGCTTTATACACTGAGCACTGAAAACACCTTAAAGTGCTTCAGCACATTGTCGACAGTTCTTAATACCTTGTAAAGTTTGCCACTCAGCTCATAGTTCAAGAGAATTACTGCTGAGTGCCACTATGGGGAACTAGTGGTTTTTACTCTTTAGCCTTTTCACAACCAGACTTTTACTTATTCGATTGAATGGGCTGGATGTGGCCCATAAAAATAGATTTTTACTGGCCCTCATCCCCAAAATCTCCTTAGGCTTTTTTGTATAACTGTATTCAAATGAGTTTAAGTGGATAACACCTGCAGTATGTATAACTTGGACAACATTGCCACAGAAGATGTCACCTCTCTGGAAAAAGAAAGTATATTTGTATTCTGTATACCTGGACAGTTACATCTTTAGGCAGCAGTTTGGCAAAATTGCGGCGCTGCGGTTGACCACAATGGAAAATAATTGTAAATGCTGAGAAATCTCCTGGTGTGACATTAACCCTCACATTAGACCTCACAATGGATGGGGTTGGGGCGATGTAGTGTCGAAGGAGGACCTGATGACTGTGGCAGAGGCCTGGCGGTTGGCGGTTGGTGAGGGGGCTTGTTACCTCCCCTCCCTGTAGCAATACAAAACAGGTACACGCAAGGGAGGTGCAGCCTCCCAGGAGGACCTGATGACTATGGTGTGGGCCTGGCTTGGTTTGGGAGCCACTGAGGTGGCAACCCGGGTTGGCCCTGGATTCTCCTAGTCTGACGCTGGCCCCCAATACCATCTACAGTCTCAAGAATCTCAATATTTATCAAACCTTGACCCTTGGAATTCAACTATTCATTACCGAGTTCATGTATAAAGCTGGCCATAGAAGATTCATACGATTTTCAGACCGTGTGTAAAGAGTCCCGACATTTATCGTCCCATGGAGATCGGTTGTTTGGTCGATTGGGCAGGTTAAAAGATTTCTGTCGGCTGCTGAAGTAAGGTAAGATATATACATTGATCTGATGTGACGCGACTGTTGGATGCAGACTCAGCGCACAGTGTCTGCATCCGACAGTCGTGTTGTGGCGGATCAACGCTGCGACACCATCTGACATTTGTATATCTTACCTTACTTCCGTTGCATCCCACTTGATGCCTGCGTTTTTGCGCAAAGCGGCGGATCTCACAGAAAACGCCTGTGTTGTGCTACCCTGAATGTGGCTCAGGAGTAAAAAAGGTTGGGGACCCTGTGCTCTAGACAAATATCCTATATGTAGCCCTTTCTGCATTTAATTACAATATGTTTTATAATTTTATATTGGGTAATAGAAATGCTTGTTTCAAAACAAGTATTCCTGAAAATGCTGGAATGTGGGAGGCTGAGTTGCGAGGTGCACTTTCACATGCAGTTTGTATTTCTAGCTGGGAATACAATTATTCAATCTATCAGGCAGTTTATTTGCCAGTGAGTTAATGGAGCACAGATCCTTGCAGCGTTACAGGCTGTTGTCAAGTTGTAATGAGTTAGGCCGAAGGAGCAGCTGTTCCACACAAGGGCTGCTTTGTCCCACAAAAGCCTGGATCATTTTACTGGGAGTGGCATGAAAAACAGGCCATGTGAGCTGCAACTCCAACTGATTCACTGACATCCAAATATTCTTTTTTCTTGGAATTCCTCGTTCAACTCGAACAGGAGTTTAATGTTAAGTGGCTATTTTTAACATTTCATTTATACATATACTGTATATAGATAAATCCATAAATAGATTTACACACATCAGTGACAATCCATGCATCTTAAAACAAAGGTACTCGCTGACACTTAAAGAGAATTTTTGCAACAATTTTCACTTTATGGGTATTTATCATTATAATTATGGAAACAATTTGTTCTCATGCGCAAACATGTAAAAAATATTCTTGAGGGAGTAAGACTTTGCCATAGGTGTCCAGCATAAGACTTTTCATCATTTTCAGCACTATTTTGGCATATTTTGCCCATAGGTTATAATGCCATTTTTATTTGATTTTGCATTGGTTAAAACCAGTCTTTGATAAATGTTATGCGTAGTGCCAGTACCCCCTCTGCAGTTTTCTATGAAACTGTAAAATACTGAGTGAGAATGTAAAGCCCCATTAAATAAGAAAGTAAAACCCCATAACTCAGTGCATTTTCATATACATAAAGTGACAAGTAATCCATTTAACTAGACATAACAGCAGAATTTCATTCCTTTATATACTTTCCCCCTATTTTGCAAATGTTTGTGATTTAGGAATCCAGGGTACAAATCAAAATAATTGGAACACATTACAGTCCTATTTGTCCTTTCGTCAAAGTGTCATATTGACAGATGTGCCAGATTTCTGTTTCTAAGCAAAAAGCCTAATATGAAATTTTGTTTGCGTTTTAAAGAAACCTTGTACATCGTGCACCTGTATTAACAATGACAGCTATTTTATCCCCTCTCTGGTATGCTTTCGATATCTCAAAAGGAAAATGGCCTGTAGTATGAGAGTTCAAAAGGACAAAAAAAATCCAGACTAAAATAACAGTAATTTTACTCTACCGTGTCTAATGGCTCTAGTTAGTATAATAAGGTCTAAAATCACTCACACTGAAATCAACATTTTGTGCAATTCATTAAAGTAAGCTAAAAAAATGAACATCCAATGTCCTTTATCCTAATAACACTGCAGCCACAACAGAAATCCTCAAAGGGGGTTGGCAGATCTTGTACTAGTGAAATTAGCAAGTACTATTTAAAGGATAAGGAAAGTTCAATTCAGTCAGTTCACCATGTTGGCTACTGATATGGTCAAGCTGAATATCTAGTCCTTTAAGTGATCAGTAGAACATCTATTTTTCCTGATTTACATAACATTTGAAATATAAAGGAAGGTTTAATATATGGAATGAATACTCTTCAGAAAATAAGGGGAATACCAAAATCTTGTCAGTGCTTGACATCCAAGAATTTTCAGTACTTTGAATCATTTGTATAAATGGGAGCTTCCATGTTTGTCTCAGTAGAGACAATATCCCTGGACGATAACCAAATAGTATCTCTAGTGAACATATACAGTGTACAAGTTAACATTACGCTAAGGCTCCCTTTTAAAGGAACTAAAATGAAAAAGAATAAACTATATTTATGATAGCGGCAAAGTTTGTTATACTTTCAAGGTGAATATTAATGGGGGTAAATACTCACTGGGATCAGGTAAATCATTTTGATATTCCTCTCTCTTCATCTGCTGGCACCAGCCCTCCATTCGTTCTTTTTCTGCCTGAAGAAGTTTTAAAAACCAATGTCCATCTCTGTGGCAAACTGATCTGTGCACGGCTTCCATCGGGTCTTCTGTAATAGAGTCGATCCATGGGTCAGGAGGAGGTAATATGGATGGATCGAAATCTGCATCAAAGTCATCTTCTACTGCACAAGCATGGTAATGGTTGCCTGAGCCCTGGATGCTTACTGTAGAGGTACAAGCATCTCGAGAATACTGCTTTGTCAGTGGCCTACTGAACTGGAATTCATGGTCAGCCAGTTCCACTGGACATTCAAAATGCTCCCTGAGATCCAGATCTGCTTGCACGGCAGCAGTTACACTGTTAGATCTGGTCAGTCTGCGCAACCTTTAGTAAAGGAACAGATCAAACATTTACGTTAGTCATATTCTCAATTGCTGGTGTATATGAAACGTACATAGTTACATAGTAAGACTGGGTTGAAAAAAAGATCAAAGTCCATCAAGTTCAACCCTGCCAAATGAAACCCAGCATCCATACACACACACACTGACCCCTCCATACAGTCACATTAACTACAGTATATATATAATCAAACACTAACTATAGGTTTTAGTATCACAATAGCCTTGGATATTATGTCTGTCCAAGACACTCTTAAAGGCATTAACTGAATCAGCCATCATCAACATCATGCAGTGCATTCCACAACCTCACTGTTTCAAAATGAAAGTTCTTTTCTTTAAGTTTGAAGGGATGGCCTCTGGTACGGTGATCCTCTTTATGGGTAAAAAGGTTCCCTGCTATTTGTCTACAATGTCCTCTAATGTACTCAATGTCCCCTTGCAAGCATCTTTTTTTCAGAGAAAACAACCCCAACCTTGACAGTCTACCCTCATAATATAAGTCTTCCGTCCCTCTAACCAGTTTAGTTGCACTTAGGGGCAAACTCACTAAGATTCGAAATTGCGCCAGGCGCAACTTCGCCGCACTTCGCCTCACTTCGCCAGGCTTAGTTTCGCCAGCGCTCTGCAAATTCACTAAAATCCGAAGTTGCGCTCAGGGGTAGCGTAAGGTTGCGAAGTTGCGCTAGCGTTGATTCGCTAAGTAAAGCGAAGTTACGCTAGCGAAGGCTAATTTGCATACGGCGCAAAATTCAAATTTCAATGGAGGAATACTTATCAGCAATACAAATGGCTAGAAAACCTTCAAATCATCAAATAAAAATTTTATTTTGCCCTAAACATGTGCCCACTGTCTAGGTAAGTTGCCATGAGTCAGGAAATGTAGGGGGGAAGGAGGGGAGCCCCTAAAAATTTTTCGATCTTTTTCAGCCTATCACCCATAATGTAGAAAACACGCCAGCGTTTTTTGGGACTTAGAAAAGTTTTTGACTTTTTTTGAAACAATCCCTATCTACTCTATTGCGCTTCGCCAGGTCTGAGGTGGCGAAGGAAGTCTAACGTAAAAGGTAGCGTTCAGTACACTGCGCGCGTTAGTGAATTTGCGTAGTTACGTCGCTAGCGAAACTTCGCCAGGCGTAAGGGTGCGAAGTAACACTAGCGAAACTACGCCAGCGTTCGTTAGTGAATTTGCGCAGTAACGAAAATTACAAACGCTAGCGAAGTAACGCTAGCTTTCGGCGCTTTGGCGCTTAGTGAATTTGCCCCTTAGTCTCTGCACTCTTTCCAGCTCATTTATATCCCTCTTAAGGACTGGAGTCCAAAACTGCACTGCATACTCCAGATGAGGCCTTACCAGGGACCTATAAAGAGGCATAATTATGTTTTCATCTCTTGAGTTAATGCCCTTTTTTATGCAAGACAGAACTTTATTTGCTTTAGTAGCCACAGAATGACACTGCCCAGAATTAGACAACTTATCCACAAAAACCTCTAGATCCTTCTCATTTAAGGAAACTCCCAACACACTGCCATTTAGTGTATAACTTGCATTTATATTATTTTTGCCAAAGTGCATAACCTAGCATTCATCAACATTGAACCTCGTTTTCCAGTTTGCTGCCCACTTTTCCAATTCAGTCACATTGAAATGCTTTGTGTGTTGCAAATACATATGGCAAATAGTACCTCAATTCTCAGGATCTTTGATCCAAATGATTCCCTAGTGCCTCTAAATCGGCAGCAAAATGTTACGCCATATTAGTCACTGGTACAGACAGGAAGGTTTTAAGATGATACACTTTATTGGCTAACAGAATAGATTTGTAAAAGAAAAGTTCATCTTTAAACAAACTTTTAGTGTAGTGGCAATTAAGTCCTGAGGTTTTAGGCATGTTATGCACCACAGTTTTAAATAGTTCAAAAGTCTGAAACAGCTAAAAAAAAAGAAAAAGAGCGTGGATGCTTTTTCATAGAACTGGCACAAGTATTTGTCAGATAACTTCAACGTAAGTCTACGGGTGCTTATAGCTCCCAAATAGACCTAGGTGTCATTAATTTTAGTATGTTAAAGAAAGACCTAGTCAAAAGCATAGTAGGAAGGTGTTAAAATTCCAAACATAAAAAATTAAAAATGGCGAGCACTGTCTATGTTGTACGTAAGTTCACTTCATAGGATCCTGCATCTTTTAAGACATACTGCTGTCCTGTTTTTCAAGCTCCCTAAATATGACATCACACTCATGCATGCCAATTATCGTCTTATGCAATGTTTGCATTCTTTGTTGGACGCTTCAAGTCAACGGCAAACAGATAAAACCTTTCAAACACCTTTGAAGGCGTGGGAACAGCATGAGAACACTGCACATGTTTAAGTGAAACCTGACCTGTTGTTTTCATGGACTTTTTAAAGCTGCAGTACCATCCATTAGCAAATCACTGACATGTGGCTCCTGCAGAATTTGCCTTGATGTACAGCAGAACAGCATGGTAACGGAAATATCAAACGCTTGGAATGATACTACGTCGCACTCTTTGCCTTTTCAGCAGTTGTGTTTGGTATTTTTTGTAGATGTTAATATAGAGTTTTTTAGTTACAATATATAAATCTATGTCTAGTTAAAGTATTAAAAAAAACAACCCTGTCAACTGCAACATACTAATGAGCAGACCACTTAGAGTTCCAGACATATGTGAGGCACTTGCATCTCTCATACGTTCTCATAGAGAATTACTAAACTTGTGGCAAATTTAAGACTGCAATATGATGCAAATGTACCCAACTTCACACAGTTTCATGCCTAAATAAAAGATTTTCATGGCAATGTATAGGATAGTTCTTCTTCATGTTACATAGCATTTTGGCAGTCATTGATGTGCCCTGGACCTGTGCCTTATAGCTGTTATGAAATCTATTATAATACCTATTTGGATTATTTTTATGACCATCTTTCCTGAAATACCTCTTTCTACAGAACTGTACAATAATCAACACGACCTACACAAGAAGAGGAGCTCATATTTCCGGTGGAAGACTTTTGTTCATGTAAAGTTGCAATAAAAAGTAAATTAAAGAAGAGTGCATTAATAACTCTGTATTTATTGTCTAACATTTTTGGCATCATTTGAAATGTTGGCCCATGTATTGCCACCTTAACTGAATCAATCCAACGTAGCTGCCACTGGATCAGCAAACCACCATAGAGAAACCTCTCCCATATCTTTAAAACTAAGCTCAAAGGGGCAAATTCACTAAAGCTTGAATTTTCGCCTGCGAAGGCTCCACCAGACTTTGCGCCACTTATCAGATGTAAATTTGCAGCGTATACACTAATTCACTAAAATGCGGAACCCGAACACTGGCGAAGTTTCTATAGCGTTAGTCAACTAGAGCGTTTCATAGAGAACTTTCACTAACGTTAGTTTCTGCCTAGCAAAACTTTAATTGCACTTAGTTCAATTTGAATAGGGCGAGTACATATAGGTCGTATATATGTGTTTATTAGAGATGTTGGTGCAAATGCTTGAAGTGGCCACTTATTATTATAAGAAATGTCCAAGAAAGCAAAATACAGGCAAAAAAGATCTAACGCGTTTCGGGAAGCATTCCATTAATCATAGGCTAGCATCTTAATCAGTCTAAGAATTTACCACTGGAAATTGCAGAACTCATTACCCATCTTTTGTGTCTGTAAAGTACACAACCACTGCAAGCTCTGTGGGGCAGGGACCTCCTTCCTCTTGTACACTTTTTTACTTGATTATAATTAAATGTATTGTACATAAAGTTCTATTATTCTTTTGTTCCCTTAGTGTTCCATTGTTTGAATGTACAGTGCTACCCAAAGATATAAATAAAGTATGTAAGTAAAAAGATACATATTACATATGTAGGCGTTGTTACTATATGACCCTCGTGTGAAAGAAGCAAAATGTGAAAACATGATTAATATATGGGATCGCAGATGTAATGGACATGCCAAGCTTTAATATCAGAAGGGCCAAGACAATCATGTTATTGACAACATTAATATTGTGTACACTGCACAAACTGATGATTCAGTCATTGTACAATATCCAGTCTATGGTATGCCCCTTTCACAAGTCAGGTTTTTCACCAAATGATAATCCTTATTCATTAATCACTGGGCAGGATTTGCCAACTTGAGGCATCTTATTGCCAATAGATTAGCCACAATAGTGCAAGCTAGAACAGAATGCTTTCCCATATCTGAGGAGCTCTTTCTGTTTAGAATACAGCTGCCATATTAGCTTGGTGTGACATCACTTCCTGCCTGAGTCTCTCCCTGCTCACTCGTAGCTCTGGGCTGAGATAACAGCAGGGTATGAGGAGGGAGTAAGGGGAGGGATAGGAGAAAGCTGAGCATGCCCATGCCCTGGAGGTTTAAGCTGAAAGAAGTAAGTCTGATACAGAATCCCACGTGTACACAATAGAAGGAAAAAAATATGGTGTTTTGTTTAAAAGAGGACTCATAGCAACATTACTTTGAGGGTTTACTGGTGTATTTATATAAACCTTCATAAAGCTTACTTAATTTTAACCTTTCCTTCTCATTTAACCCCTTGCAACTGCCACACAACTGTTATTAGTATATTTTAGTTATATTGTGCTGAAAGACATTCCAAGGTACATTACAGAGACTGTTCATCTTTCCCATCAACTCTAACCCCTGTGAGCCTTACAGTCTCAGGTCCCGATTATAGTCACAAATGCTAAAGCTGGTCAAAATGGGGCAATTTTAGCAGCTCATGCAGCCCCTCCAGACCAAGCTGAAAGCTTATTGGCACCTGTATTGGAGGGCTCCCACAAGCCTACGAGACTGATAGCTGATGAGTCAAAATCTCACCAAACAAGAGGAACTCAATGTGTATGGCCAAGTTCAAGAGCCAGTGAACCTGCCTTATATACATCATGCTAAAGTAATGCTACTAACTGACAGTATATTAGAAATCAAGTGTTTGAAGCTTTTGTGGTCACCCAGTCATCTCCATGAAAAAATAACATAAAGGGAACATCTGCCATGGATCTTGAAAAGAAACGTTTTGAGCTTGCATATCTGAACTTGTTGCTTTGCTTAGTAGTTAATCCAATAGTAAACAAGAAACTCAAGCATAGGCACATTAAAGTTACCATTATTATACACTGCTTTAAGTCTTTCCAGATTTAGATTGCTTTTGTTCTGTATAAGGACAAACAGCTTTTTGACCAAATGGAATGACTCACTTAACACTATTGATGCTGACTATACACTCGCCAGGGCACTTAGCAGTGGGAGTCATTTTACATATACTGTACTTGTTTCACATGAATTGCTTGGAATAGTAGTTGACTTCAACATTTACTTTATCTTGAAGAAACAGGTTTTTTTTTCGTCTTTACAGATGTCTTTACTTACATATAGCCCTGTATTACTTTCCCTGCTATTGTATGAGCACAGAAGAGAAAGTCATAAATGTATATTTATATTCATGCATGGGAACTGCCTTAAGTTTTCTTGGAGTCTCCAGCTAATACAGGGTCTCCATTAATTCAAGTCTATTTTCATCTATTACCTGTAGACATAGAGATAAAGTTGTGCAGCGATTTAATGGTCACCTGCCCCCACACACTTATTATTGCCTTTTTTTGCTGAATTATATTACATTAACATGAACCTCAAGATTAAATTTTATAAGAAATGAGCTTTACATTGAATTAAAGCAATTCCCCCATGCCTAGTTAAAAAGTTAGCAAAGTTGCAAAAAACCTTTTCTTGACAAACCCCTCTCCGTCATGAGTTGAGGCATTCCCTGTGCAAAAAAAACAACAGATGCATTTTTAACTCTTTTCCTGCCACAGATTGTAAAATCTAAGGACAATCTATAGCAATAGGGTTAGGCAATATGTTATTCACATAGGATTCTGCCAGGCTACAGGCAAAATGTTAAACAATATTATGGGCCCTTCACAGCTAAATGTCCCACATTGTCCTTCTCTACCCCCTGCATTCCTTACCTTAATTCTGAGCTTTCTGGATAACGAATTCCAAACCTGTATCACTCTCTACCAGGGCCGGGCCGAGGTATTTTAGGCAAGGGCTTCAATCAGTGCCCCCCCCATGTGGTCCTGCATTACCATTTCCCACCTTACCATTCATATTTCCCCATGTACCTGTTCCAGCATAAGCCAAAATATCCATCATATTGTTATCCCCAATCTGTACCTATGCCAGTAGGAGCCAAACATCCATCATATTGTCCCTATTTTTTTACCTGTGCCAGCAGGAGCCAAAAATCCATCATATTGCCCCAAACATCTATTGCCCCATGTACCTGAGCCAGCAGCAGCCAATTCCTCATATTGCCCCCAACCTGTACTTGATCCAGCAGCAGCCAATTCCTCATATTGCCCCCAACCTGTACTTGATCCAGCAGCAGCCAATTCCTCATATTGCCCCAATCTGTGCCAGCAGCTGCCAAAAAATCCACGATATTGCTCCCAAATATGTATCTGTGCCAGCATCAGCCAAGAGGGAGGTGGGGAGTGCAAAAAGGGGCAAAATGAGGTTGAAACAAGCAATTTATAAAATTGAAAACTATTAAAGGCCAAGCAAACCAGGGTTTAAAAAAAAACATTAAAAATCCCCTTAAAAGTGAACCCCCCATGATTGTGCCCTAGGCAGGTGCCTACTCTGCCTACCCTTAGTTCTGGCCCTGCTCTCTACATCATACTAAATGTTAACTCAAAGGTGAACAACCCCTTTAAGAAGGACACTTTGGCTCCCTTTAGACCATATCACACTAACCTTGATGGTTTCTTTGCATTTCTGTGCTAGTCTCCAGGTATGAAATACATCATTCTAACTATGTACATGTGCAGGATGGATATACTATAAAATCTGATTTTGGCATGTAAATACAATGTAGTATATATGAGATTAGGCCGGGTAGTTCACTTAAAATTTCATTGCAACTCAATTAGTTTTTAATTGTTGCTATTCAGTGCTGTCAATATAATTTGGAAATGATATCTGCTACATTGAGCATCTTGGCAAAGTGAATACATTATTTCTGTGCTGAAACTCATTTTTATTTTTAAAATCTTAAATTGCTAACTTGCCAATGTCATCCAAATGACTTTTATTGCATGAAATTGAATGCTGCCGTATCTTACAGGATTGTATCATGTTTGGAAAAACCTTTAGATTATACAGTATATAGATAAATATCATGAAAAAAATGTAATTATTGTGTTCTGTAGACTGGCATGATAAATGTGAATTCATTGACCCATTAGTAACAAAATTATTTTATCACATATCAAGCATGTAATGCTTGATAACAATTTATGTTTATAAAGACCTAGTGCCTGATATGTTCCTTGACTCTTGTAGTGTCAGATCTGCAGTCCTGCTTTACTTTCTTTCTCTTTCCAGAGAGATTAGGGTTAAAAATCCCTTTCCTGAGGAACACATTGGATAAGGCAGATATGACACAGAATATAGGTGGTTAAATCGGGTCTGGATCTGGTCATTTTGCTGATTTGGTCATGTTATGCCATGTTAAGCACCCTACTGCTGTGCTTCTCTTTAAGCTTTAGAATTAGTACCACTAAATGAAACAATCCAAGATGGAGATGCATTCCAATGTGGAACACACTGCCTTTTTCACACGCCAGTAGGGTTGCCACCTGTCTAGTTTTGACCTGGACAGCCCCGTAATTTGAAGGATTCCCTATGATTGACACGGCGATCGACCAATCGCCGCACCATAGCCCCGCCATGTCACGATCCATCCCCTCTGTGGCCTGGCCCGGCCCCCTCGGTGTCATGGCACGGCCCATTCACATCATAGCCCCGCTCCCTGCCGGTCTCCACCAGGCTAAAAGGTGGCAACCCTACTGGCCAGGTTGCCTAGGGTGCTTGCTTGGCCAGCTTAGCCTTGCTCTGGGCCAGTCTGTTTTTAATAAGTTGTTTATCCATGTCCTGTAATAAAATAGACTATTTAGTAATTATACTTGCTAGTCTGGGGTTAATATGCAGATTATCTGTACTGAACAATTCCTTTAATATGCTCACCATCCTTTTTATTTTTTGTAGTAATACCAGCACGTCTGGGGTATGTTTTGGAAAATGGGTGTGGTCAGTATGCCTCAGACAATGTTATAAATCCAGAGTATCTACAGAGCACAGACAAGGGTCCACATAACATCTGATGCACCAAATCTTGAAAATACCAGTAGAATGCTAGTTAGGGGCAATACTTAATGATGATAGGTCAACATTAAATGTGTGCCTGATGCTGATGAGGGTCTAAAAAACAATTGCTCTGTAAGGCTACACATTTTATTGTTATCTCTATTTTTTTATTACTTATCTTTCTATTCAGGCCCTTTCCTATTCATTTTCCAGTCTTTCATTCAAATCAATGCATGGTTGCTAGGGTAATTTTGATGCTAACTGCAGAGCTGCAGTATAAAAAGCTAAATAACATAAAACCACAAATAATAAAAAATGAAAACCAACTGCATATTGTCTCAAAATATCACTCTCTACATTATACTAAAAGTTAATTTTAAGACAAACAACCCCTTTAAGGATTTGATTTGGCCAGGTGTTGGTTTCAAATAAATCTAAATCCTGCTGAAAAAAAAGAATTCCCAACCGGATCATGGATTTGGTGCATCCTTAGATATAGATTTCTTCTAAATGGACTCAATTCATCAATGTAACAGAAAGACAAATTAAATCTATATAAGAAATTACACTTATGGACTGATGGAATATTCCTTTTCTAAAATCTATAGTTTTTTGTGTGAATAATGCATATGCAGTGCTATGTTTCAGCTCTATGATTTTGTAAATTTCAGATCTTCAGAGGCCTTTTCTACAGACAAAAGCAACTATTCACTGCTTCTTATAAAGTTAAATAGGTTGTATGATCATGTATGTGCTGAAAGGCACAGACCCAAGGACTGGATGAACCAGTATGCAATACAATAATACAAAACACTATCTGTGTCAGCTGCAAGAACTGGAATGTCTCTTGGTATACAGGCTTGCTGGTTATTTGCAGTAATGCTTTACTTCTCTGTGCAAGAATTTTTTTTTTTTAAAAAAAAATAACGGGTGCAATATTTCACCATTTTCAATTGCTAACAAATTCAAATATCACATTCATTGCCACAGTGACAAAATAACGTTTACATGATTTACTAGGGGGCGTATAATAAGTGACATTTTCTGTGGAAACCCAACTTTGCCAATCCCTACACTGGCAGTCACCAAACACAATAAATGCAGTATATACTGTATGTATTACTGTCATTCACATTGAAATCTCTCTACAACTCTACAACAGTCACTTATCTTGTAGCATTAACCACTCTGTATGTTCTAATCATGATCTACCACTCAGCAGCACACTCATTGCCACTTTACATGCATACCCCAAATACTGATTCTGGAATTCCCTTCCAATTTACACCAGACTTTATCAAAATGTTTTCAACTTCTGATAAATACCTTAGTCCAACCAACCTGATACCTTAAACTGGCCATAGCTGGATCGTACGAATCATCATACGATCGGACTTTCCCATCTCCCGACCTGCCACTAACCATTCAGATCAAATAAAGTAGAAAAGAACAGATCAGCCTATGTTCTGCCCCTGACAGCAATCGTACGGAAGATATGTCCGACCAAAGCTGGTGACAGTCTCCCTCTGAAAATCATACGATCGGCAATACATGCAGAGATATACTTGCAGCCAACAGAAATCTTTTAACCTGGCCGATCGACCAAACGACCAATCTCCACTGGAGGAAAAATGTCAGGACTCTCCACACACGGTCCGAAAATCTGACGAATCCTCGATTCTTACAATCAGATCTTTGATTCTATGGCCAGCTTTAGTCTAGGGAAGTTCATCCTTCCAGCTTGTTATCCTTTATTACTTTACTGAAACCAGACAAAAACCAGTGCCCAATTTAACAGATACCCAGAATATTTAATGTACTCAGGCAATCAGCCATGTGTATCTTTGGTTTCCCTTCTTTTGGATTGCAAGCGCTGTGAAGCATGGCCCTCCTTATCTCTTATATCAGTTTATACCTGGGTGTAGTTTGAATGTACTATTGTTTGAGCTCTACAGTACAACACTATGAAATGTGTTGGAATGTTATAATAATGATTAACATTTTATGCCAATGCTGCTAAACTGCCTTCCTCTAAAAACTGCTTCTGCTTTATGATAACGAAGCAGAATAAATACTTTTTTTTAAATTAATGACTAAATCTAAATTTACTTTAAATTTATAAATCCAGACTTAAGGTCCCCATAGACGCAAAGATTTCTCTTGGCGAACAACTGATTTTAGCGAAGTCCGACCAATCCTTCGAAATTATCGTGTGGTTAGTGGGATTCAAACGATCGTACATCTTACGATTTTTCGGCCGACATCTGTCAGGAAATTGATCGGCCAGGTAAAAAAATCTTTATCGGTCCCAGTGCAATCTATCTATGTCTGCAGGGACAAGCAGGCAGCTCCCCTTTTTCCTGGCAATATCGCCTGAAATGGTCTTTTTAGTTGATGGACAATTCCTACGATCATACGATCGTTCGAGATAATCGTGGTCTCACGATGACGATCGGATCTTTTAAAAATCTTTACATCTATGGCCAGCTTTAGTCTCATTAATTTTGTGATGCTTGAGAAATGTCCCAATAGGAAC
Organism: Xenopus laevis; assembly: GCF_017654675.1. NCBI lineage: Eukaryota > Metazoa > Chordata > Amphibia > Anura > Pipidae > Xenopus > Xenopus laevis. The sequence continues at coordinate 92,994,167 of NC_054382.1, read as the reverse complement.
CAATGGGGAACTTGAAATACACTCGAAAATCACATTTTCTGGTGTTGCTAGTATTCATACTCTTCATATTTACGAATACTAGCAACACCGAATCAGAGGCTGGTGTGAAAGATGTATAATATCTGGATATATATAATTGAGAAAGTGGAAAAGCAATTAAAGGCCAGACAAATTATACATTACGGCGCTGATTTATTGGTGAGGGAATGGAATTTCTAATAGCTGTATACCGGTTCTTATGTGTAAGTGTGGTGTTTTAGACATGACAACTTTCTTTGGCATTTTTACAGCTTTTGAGCATAACTGTAAGGGATTGGATATAATTAAATGCTTCAGATTATTGCACTAAATGAGGTAAATCCATCAGGATCAAAGTATGTTAATAAGCCTAATTAATGTATATATAAAATGTAGTTTACATACATATCATACATTTTCATAGGTATACATTTTTAAACGTTGTGGCATTGCATGATGATAGTATTCCATCAATATTATTATTACATGTAGTCATAAAGTGCCAACATGTTGCACAGCACTGTACAACAGGTGAGTGTACCAAACAGGATCAGCACAATATCCAGTTGGACTCTCCCACTGCTACTGGTTCAGGGCGCAGCACCAAGATCACTAACATAAAGCAGTGATCAATAAATGAGCCAATACTGAGTATCCATGTAACATAGTTAGCAACATAGTAAGTTAGGTTTAAAAAAGACACACGTCCATCAAGTTCAACCTTTTAACTTTTTTTTCAAACCTGCCTAACTGCCAGTTGATCCAGAGGAAGGCAACAAAAAACCCATCTGAAGCCTCTCCAATTCCTTCCTGACTCCAAAGTGGCAATAGGACCAGTCCCTGGATCAACTTGTACTATAAGCTATTTCCCATAACCCTGTATTCCCTCACTTGCTAAAAAGCCATCCAACCCCTTCTTAAAGCTATCTAATGTATCTTCACAGCTCTCACTGTAAAAAAGCCCTTCCAAATATTTAGGTGGAATCTCAAGAACTAAAGCAACTGCATAAATGTAACAAGCAAGCTACGCAAGCATTTTCCCAAAGGCAAAACCTTTGACAATTTTGTGACTCATCCTTTTTAGAGAAAATGTTGTGGTTTAAGAATAAAGTGCTTAGCAAGCAAGCAACAATTTGCTTTGATCACTCATGCTGCCCTATAGAACATTTGCCCAGTTTCAGTAAATAAGCACCATATCATCATTTGCTGTAACAACTACTCATATCAGCTACTTCATGTTGCTGTTGCCTTTCAGGTTGGCTGAAATTATGTGGGATTCAAGAACTTTTACAGTTCAGGGATATCAGTAATTCTTAGCAAAGTTACCTAATTTTCTTTTTATACTTGTAAAGGTTTTGAAGCTTATTCCATATGATTTAATCACTAGAAGTACTTGAATAAGAGATGAGTGAAAATTAGCTATAGTTATAGAAGGCCGACTTTTTGGCTATATGTTACTACTGTAAAGAGAAGTGGCTGATTTTCATCCATGCATCAGGATCACTTTTCATTCTCTGCTTTCTCTATTATGTTCTCTTCTGCACAACCATGCTGCATTTGTGTGATTAAAAGATTAAAAGATTTTTTGGAAACAATTCATGAAGCTTTGTAATGGCAGTTATAAATCCTTACGCTCTTTCTCCTTCAACTTGAATTCCTACAGATTGATAACGAAAGGCTGCTTGTCTCTCTTCTGCCCTAGCAGCTTCTTCAGGTCCATCAACCTACAACATAATGCAAAGAAGTAAGTACTTTTGCATGGTAAAAATACATATCTTTCCCTCAGACCTTAAAAAACCATTCTCATTCATCACCTGCTGTGTGTGAAGCAGTCAAATAAGCCACAGACCCCTTCTTTGTATTTTGACCCCTGGTATTAAGTTAATGTATGCTCTTAACTGTATTCAGTGCCTGTCATGCATTAGCATTTGGTTGTCCAGCTGGAGGCCCAACAGATAATGCTTATGGCCTACAACTACTTAAAGAGAAACCAGAAACTTTTTGTACATCTATCGTAATATTGCCTTTGAAAGCAACTTGTAACTTTGCCATAAAGTATTTGCACAATGCTTTTACATTACCAGTCTGATGCCCCATGTTCCTGTATGAAGGGGGCTGCCATATTTGTGCAGCAGTAGTCCGTTTGCATTAGAAACTCTAACTGACAGGCTGAGATGGGACAGTCAGGTTGGCAAAAAAGTCAGGTTTAGAAACTTCAACTAACAATTACTTACAAAAACAAACCTCTCAGCAAAAAACGATCAACATGACCTATAGTTAACTTTTAATGTACATTCATATTTTGAAAAATAGTTTTTTTGTGTCAATATCACTTTAAGGGCTCCACAGAATTTAGTTATCATTGGCTCCAAATTGTTCCTAATCCAAAGAACGTCACCGATTTAGTGAGAACCAAACAGATCTACCGTTGACTTCTTTGATTTATTATACACAAAATCTAATATTATATACAAGAAGTAAGATACATTTCGACAAGAGAAAACGATTAAAGGGTTGGTTCGCCTTTAAGTTAGCTTTCATTATGTTATAGAATAGCTAATTCTATGCAATGTTTCCATTGGCTTTCATTTTCTCTTTTTTTTATAGTTTTTGAATTACGTACTTGCATTTTCTTTGGACTCTTTGTAACTTTCAAATGGGGGTTACTGACTCAATCTAAAAAGACATGCTCTGAAACAGGCTATGAATGTATTGTTATTGCTATTTTTTATTACTTTCTATGTGGCCCCTCTCCTCATATTCCAATCTCTCATTCAAATGAATGCATGGTTGTTATGGTAATCTGAACCCTAGCAACCAAAAACTACAAATAATAAAAAAGAAAATCAATTGCAATTGAATATCACTGTCTACATCATACTAATTTAAAGGTGAACATCCCTTTTAACCAACCCAAGAGCACAAGGAGGAGTCTGTGTTATATAGCATGTTTTCCAATAAATGTATATGACTTGAATACATTTGTAAATGTATATGGTAAATATTACTACTGCAACACACATTTACACAGAAAGTACCTGTATTCCAATAGACAGGTTCTTCCTGAACTGAATCTTTTTCCTGTCATTCTCATTGATGATGGCGGTGGTGGTAGAGGTGGAATTTACTGTTGTGTTGTCCATGTGTTGGCTTGCAGGGCCATGGATCTGAGCATTGGCAGCTTCTATGGCAGCAGTGAGAGCTTTCATACTGTCCAGACTCTCAGTGGAGTTACTCAGCCCTGAATGACATATCATATCCCCTCTTTGGCCATGTCCATCCATGTAGGCATCTTGTGCCGATTCTGTGCTACTTTGAGCCGTGATAGAGATGAAAGGTTTGTTTGTCCTTGGAGGAACCGGAGGAGGGGGCTTTTTGTACGTAGTAATACATGATGATACTAAAAAACAGACAAACAGAATACACATGTAGTAAATCATATAATTTTAGAACTAATACAGAAATAATACGTCATTTCCAGTCCAGAAAAGGAGACAATAACTGGGTCAATTGCAACAACATCTTGCATTATAGTAGAAAGTGGATTTATACGACATGAAGTTAGTAGTGATGTAGTGATGGCCCACTGCCTGCCTGTGGCACCATTAGTGTAAACAGTAACAGATTTTCCAAAAATTACATTCACATTGATATCGTGTAGAGATTAGTGATGTGCAGGCCGGCCCAATACCAGCGGTCAGGCAGGTTCAGGCCGACCTCGCTTCCTATTGCAGGGGGTTCGGGTTGAGCTCTACTGCCTCTTCTCCACGCCCCCACCATACACTGCCGGCTTCCGACTTCCGGTTTTATAGATGCGTGCCTGCTCGTCCCACCCATTTTGTGACATCATTGGCAGGGCAGCACGGGTCTATAAAAGGAAGGGGGAAGCCGGGTGCAGCCTGGCATGGATGGAGGGAGGTCAGGTCCGGGTCGGGAAAAACTCGACCATCACATCACTAGTAAAGTGTAAAGTGTAAACACATGTATTGGATTCTCATACAGCAAAGCACCAGGTTTCATATACCTTTAGTTAACCTTAGTCAGTAAGGCTGGTGCAGATCTCTCATTTCCCATTTCATTGTCTTTTTTAAAGGGGAACTGTCATCATTATAAACATGTGCACAATAGCTAATTGTTATTTACAAATAGGTTTTACTATCATTTTCTTATAGTTTATGAGATCGAAATGGTTTGTTTGTTTACTTTCTCAATGTCACATTTTTCCTGAAGCAAAAACGGAATCACGGTATGAAAAGGTTGCACCGATCTAAAAAAAAGAGTATTTCACAAATAGATTATTAATCACTGTGGTAAGTGGCAGCACTTACAGTATTTGTAACATAGTGAAGGATGCCATTCTAAGGTGACAGTGGTCAATTTTGTAACATAGTGACAGCACAACACTAACATGGGGCCATCCATTTAAATATAATGTACTGGGGCCCTACACTGTTAGAAAATTGTGTTTTTACATTAGAAGTTTCATATTTATAAACATCTCTATATTTTATGATCCTGCTATTCAGTTCTAAGGGCTGAATGGCCCATATTTGCATATAGAATATAGATATAGTGCGATAACAATAAAGGATAAAAATAATTCAAATAATAAACAGTTTAGGATACAATTTTGCAGGAAAGCTGGTCAAAAGTAATTTATGGCTTTATATTCATCTACAGGATAGAACCCATTATTTTACAGAACAGGGCTGCTGCCTACAATAAATATTTTATTCCCCAGATTGTGATACACAGATATAGTACCATGCCCTTTCTTCTTTAATGCTCAGCCAGTATAAACAATTCCTTTCTGTTGTTACTAATCAGGTAAAAAAACACAGATTTGATAAGGTATGATTCACATGCACATTCTTCATCGTTTTAAGCATATCCTATTATTTGTTTTACTATACTTGGTTCTCACTAGAGCTATATACATAAAAACCTTTTCAGTGATTCTGGCTATACTGTCATGGGAAAAAAGACAAGTCATGCGACTTGTGCTCTGATAAACTTGGGAACAATGGGAAGGTAACCAGATAGCAGCTCCCTAACACAAGATAACAGCTGCCTGGTAGATCTAAGAACAACACTCAATAGTGAAAACCCATGTCTCACTGAGACACATTCAGTTACATTGAGAAGGAAAAACAGCAGCCCGCCAGAAAGCATTTCTCTTCTTAAGTGCAGGCACAAGTCACATGACTGGGGGCAGCTGGGAAATTGACAAAATGTCTAGCCCCAAGTCAGATTTTAAAATTGAATATAAAAAAATCTGTTTACTCTTTTGAGAAATGGATTTCAGTGCAGAATTCTGCTGGAGTAGCACTATTAACTGATGTGTTTTGAAAAAAACATGTTTTCCGATGACAGGATCCCTTTAACTATAGCATGTCTTATTGCCATTCATGGAGATCCATGGAGCTGGCGTTAAGTTATTTTGGTCTGGAGAAATGTTTGGATGGCAGGGGGAACCCAATTTAAAGTCACACCCGTTAAATCAAAGTATCTTCCTTGTTTGCATAATTTGATGAACTGTGTAGTTCTAAATGATCAGGCAAAACAAAGCTCAGTTTTACAAGATTCTGTATATTATATTCTAAAAAAAAAATTTAACTTAGTGCTAGGTTACAGCAAAAACACTGCCACAGACAGACTATACCCTCGCTTAAACGAAATCACATTTTAACTCTGTGCCTAGATTTTGTTTCTCCTCCTCGTGCTCACAGTCATATAACTTGATATTTAGCTACATCACAACTGCATGAAATGTAATAATATCGTGCTGTGGAATGCACAGCTGTGAACTTGTGCACTTCATGCTGCCATTTTTAAACCTCGGATAACCACAAAAAGGGAAGAAAAATATTTGAGTTAGCAAATGCATTCATGCCTCTCTTTCCAAGGATGTGAACTTGTCCCAGGTGATCTGCTTCGAGTGCTCATTAGTTTGCAATAGAAAAGCATTGAAACTAAGGGTAGAACTCCATGGTGTGGCTCGAGCCGACTAGTCGTCATGTGATGAAACGCATGGGGCGTGTCGGATGTCCTGAAGATACAGGAAGTGAAGGAGAAATCACAGGTAATAACTACATTTATACGACTGTCGGATGAAAACTCTGCACGCTACGTTTTCGTATAAATGTAGTTCTTACCTGTGATTTCTCCTTCACTTCCTGTATATTCGGCTCGAGCAGCACCGCAAAGTTCTACCCTAATACACAGGTTTTATCTTGCAGATAGTAAAGATACCCTTTTTCCTTTTTTCTTTTAATTTCTACAAGGGATATAGTTTCAAATCTTGGTTCATGGCCGATATCCTCTTTCTTTCATCTTTGCTATAGTTCCTTACTGCTATCACACCTCATCCCCTCTTATTATTAATTGGGATCACACTATTTCTATCTTTCCTTTTCTTTTGCCCTCATCAATATCCATTCACTGAACAGTTAATACCTCTTAATCAATCATCTCTTTAGTTCAAAGTCTCTTTGCCATAACTGAATCTTGGCTTTTCCCAGAATGATAGTGCCATTGTGCTAATAATGTCTAGGGGTAACCTCTTATTGTACTTGCAATGGTTTTTGCAATTCCTCTTAAACACATGCCCTGATCATTCCTTGCCATTATGATGCATGCAGTGCAACTTTTTTGCCTTTTCTCTACAAGTGTATTTGTTATATACACCACAATCCACCATATCTGCTGCTTTCTGTGTGACTTTAAATCCTAGCTTGCCTTGTTGAGTCTAGGCCTTCTTGCTTTCTTCCTTTAACCTCCTATTTGAACATCAGCATGGTACAGAAAAGATTTTATATCATTGATTCCACTTTTTAACTAAAAGTCTGACCTGTCTCCATATTTAACAGCCCCTTTTCTTTCAAATCAACTCCTTTTCTGTCTCACACTCTTTTGCATTTTCTTGACCTAAGAGCTCAATCAGGGGCGTTTCTGGGTTTTTTGTCTCCTGAGGCGACCTTTCAGACACAATTGAGCTCTCTGCACTAGAAGAGCAGAAATTCTGATTTAAAAATTGGAATTGCGGCTCCTTAAAGGAGAAGGAAAGGTTAGAACTAACTAAGTTTTATCAGAATGGTCTATATAAATTAGGGATGCACCGAATCCACTATTTTGGATTCAGCTGAACCCCCGAATCCTTCTTGAAAGATTCGGCCGAATACCAAACCGAGTCCTAATTTGCATATGCAAATTACGGGGTGGGAAGAGGAAAACATTTTTTACTTCCTTGTTTTGTGAGAAAAAGTTATGCGATTTACCTTCCGTCCCTAATTTGCATATGCAAATTAGGATTCGGATACAGTTCGGACAGGCAGAAGGATTCGGCCAAATCCTGCTGAAAAAGGCAGAATCCTGGATTCAGTGCATCCCTAATATAAATACACCAGCAAACCCTAAAAGTAATGCTGCTCTGAGTCCTCTGTCAAAAGAAATACTACATTTCTTTCCTTCTATTGTGTTCACATGGGCTTCTGTATCAGACTTCCTGATTTCAGCTTAAAGGGGTGGTTCACCTTCAAACAACTGACTGGTTTCAGATAATTCACCAGAAATAACGACTTTTTCCAATGAGCTTCTATTTTCTATGTGTGACCGTTTTTCTAATATTGAAGTGTCAAGTGTCTTTTTTCACCTAAAGCAGCCCTGGGAGGAGGGGTCGCCGACCCTGTAAACTGTTCTAAATGGATACAGTTAGTTGATACATTTCTTACCTTTGTCCCTGCTGAGCAGAATTTCTGGGTTTCATTACAGGCAGCTGTTAGAATTGATACAATTGTTGCTAATACTCCAGAGATGCTGCTGAGAAATGTATCAACTAAATGTTGCAAAATTGTAACAGTTTAGAGTCTACACCTGAATTACTGAGCTGCCAGACTGAAACACCACAGACAGGAACAATCAACTTTAAACTTAGATTTTGGAAAAGCAGTAAAAAATAAATAATGGAAAGTAATTAAAAAAAAGTCTTTATTTCTAAACAATCTAAAACAACTGAATTGAAAATAGTGTTTGAAAGGTAAACACCCCCTTTAAACTTCCAGGCTAGGGCTTGAGCATGCTCAGTTTGCTCCTATCTCCCTCTTTCCTCCCTTTCCCCCTCCATCCTCCCTACTGTAATCTGAGCCGAGAGCTATGAGTGAGCATAGAGAGACTCAGGCAGAAAGTGATGCCACACCAAGCTAATATGGCAGCTGCTATCCTAAACAAACAGAGAGAGAGCTTCTAGAGCTGTTTTCTCAGGTATGTTAAAGCATTCTGCAGAATAAATATAGTGTTGTAGATTGCACTATTGTGGCTAATCTATTAGCAATTAACGGCTTCGGTAGCTTTCCTTAACCTTGGACTGGCACCTAGACCCCACTGCTCCATATGTGAGCAAAATTTGTGCAGCCCTAAGCCCGGGCCTTTGTGGCCTCATCTGCTCAGGTGCCTTTACATTCATCTCACTGCAAAATACATCTTTCAGTAACTTACTAAAGTCTTCCCCAATTTCCATACAAAATTTTGGCTTTATTCCCAAATCCTTTTTTAAAGACTTGTCTACTTCTCTCCCCATAGTAATTTCCTCCCACTCATGCAGAAAGTTTCCAGACATTTTCACTCTGTATTTATAGCATGCGGCGCTGATGCCTTCGGGGGTACGAAAACACAAACGTTTTTCTCAAGAAAGAAATACATTATGTAATCACTGGTTCTATTGTTAATACAATGTTGCATAACCAGGAAGATATTTTATCTTACAGAATTTTCTGGATATAAAATAATAGCTGAACATTTGAGTAGCAGGGCTGGTGTAACATGAATCTGATGAAATGAGTCACATGTGGTCTAATAACCTGCGTGCATATTTTGTGCAGCCTACTCTTTTGTTATACACTTGGGGGCAGATTCACTAAGGGTCGAATTTCGAAGTTAAAAATACTTCGAAATTCGACCCTCGAATTGAAATCCTTCGACTTCGAATATCGAAGTCGAAGGATTTAGCGCTAATCCTTCGATCGCACGATCGAAGGATTTTTCGTTCGATCGAACGATTAAATCGTTCGAATCGAACGATTCGAACGATTTTAATTCAACGATCGAAGGAAAATCCTTCGATCAAAAAAAGATTAGCAAACCTATGGGGACCTTCCCCATAGGCTAACATTGACTTCGGTAGGTTTTACCTGCCGAAGTAGGGGGTCGAAGTTTTTTTTAAAGGGGAAGTACTTCGACTATCGAATGGTCGAATAGTCGAACGATTTTTCGTTCGATTCGTTCGATTTCGTTCGAATTTGAACGAATTTAACCAATTCGATGGTCGAAGTACCAAAAAAATACTTCGAAATTCGAAGTATTTTTCATTCGAATCCTTCACTCGAGCTTAGTGAATCAGCCCCATGGTGTATGATACAGTTTGTCTGCTGAAACCAACCACTGTATCACCATAATGAACAAGTCCAAATGATTTTACTGTAGTTGATCATAGACAGAAGCACAATGTGCAGAGATGCCTGTCTATGAAAACCTATAATTGGATTGGGTTGCTTTATTCATAATCATGGCATATGTGACATAAAATACAAATACCAAATAGCTAGAGGATATGTTGTAGCTCAGGGAACCCCAAACTTTTTTTACCCATGAGCAACATTCAAAAAGAGAGTTGGTGGGCAACCCAAGGATGAAAAAGGTCCCTGGGGTGCCGAATAAGGGCTTTGATTGGCTATTTGTAGCCCCTATGTGGACTGGCTCTATTTGGCAGTGTATCTGGTTTTTATGCAACCAATACTTGCCTCCATGCCAGGAATTCAAAAATAAGCACCTGCTTTGAGGCCACTGGGAGCACATCCAAGGGGTTGATGAGCAACATGTTCCTCTCGAGCCACTGGTCGGGGATCAATGCTGTCATTGTGCACCACAGTCTTAAATAGTTTCTGAAATTCTCAATACTTTTGCAAGGCACTGTACATATACTGTAGATATATCCATATCGATCTACTATCTATCTACTATCCTCTTATCTATCCATCTATTATCTATTTACTGTCTTTTGTCTATCTATGTATGTATCTATTAATCTATCTTCCTATCATCTATCTTCATTCTTTTATCTATCTATTGTCTATCTATTGTCTATCTATCATCTATCTACTATCTTTCTATCTATCTACTATCCTCTTATCTATCCATCTATTATCTATCTACTGTCTATTGTCTATATATGTATCTATTTATGTATGTATCTATCAATCTATCTATCTTCCAATCATCTATCTACATTCTTTTATCTATCTGTCATCTATCTATCTATCTATCTATCTATCTATCTATCTATCTATCTATCTGTCTACCTATCTATCTAATATCTTCCTATCTATCTTCCTACCTACAATAGAATCCTGATTTTACATCCCCCAAATTTATGTTACCCTGGATTATTTGTTTGTGGTCCTGCGCTTATAGAAAATCTTACATTTGTTTTGCTCTGTCCCTTGAGTGATGGAAAAGCAGCGTTCTACTGTATCTACTAAATACCAGCTATCTATTAATGGCTTCATATTCAAATTATTTTGAGTGTTCCTGCTAAAGTCTATCTATTAACTCTCATTTTAAATCAAAATTGGGTATCTCCAGGCAGCATTGTTGCCAATGTAAATGGGCCATTCAGATAATATGCAATTAATCCTGCTGTGCCTTGTAGGACAGAAGACATAAGATAGGTCTACATAAAATAGACGTGTACCAGGTAACAGACTGGGGGCCTAATTGGTATATTAACAATCATTTTTTCTACATTTTTATCCCAAACTTACAAATAATTTATACATACTGTTTTAAGGCAACATTAAACTATTCTGACAACAAAATCCCCAGGTGTTTAACTCTGTTAGAGGAGATTAGACGTGAGAGAAATTGATTGAAACAGAAATCTTTGCAAACTTGATTGTGGTGCCACAATAAGAGTCTTATTATACCAACAGAAATTGATTATTTTACACATTATTTCAATGGTAACATCATTGCCACATTAATATACAAACAAACACATACTTTGATCATGAATGTAATCTGCAGGACAAGGATTCTCATGAATGATCTTGGGGGAAGTCAAAGTTCTCCAAGCTCTGAAGTGAGTTAGGCCACCTGGCAATATAAATAATCCTCCCCTTAGTCAATGGTGCAGAGAAACCAGCTATCTGGATCCCACCTACTGTATTTGCAATTTGAGCATACTGATTGCCTGTCAAGTAAGGAGAGGGGAAATAACTAAAGGCAGGAAATTGCATCTGTCCTGCATTTGATTTAAGAAACAAGAAAAGCCTTGAGAAAATGAACTTGTGAAAACCTCAATGTGGGATAATCTTGCACAGAGGGCTTCATAAACACTCCTACTTAACTTAGAATTACCGGTGTACTGCTGGGAAGCACTGTGTACAAAGTAATGCTCAGGATCACGTAGCTGACTTCAAAAATGGGAAAGAAAACCACACGAGAAAAGTTAAGGAACAGGCAGGAAGAGCAGGGTTGGATTTAGGAGAGGGAGGCCATTTGCCCTAGGTTTATACCATCAACATAGGTTAAAGTAAAACCTATGTTGCTGGGATGCTGGAGTCTTGCAGTTTCACCAGCCCCAAGGAAAACAAAAAAAATACTCCTAAATAAAAATATTATATAGTCAAGTTGTGTTTTTTTATTATTGAAAAGGATTTACTGTAAATATAACAAAGTGTATTTTGTCACAAGCTGACGTCTATTCCAGTGTTTGGAAATAATTATCTCCCCTAAACCCTTATGTACTACATGTACTTATACAGAGTACAGTACTACCATTTATAAAATGCTCTGTAATACTGTAATACTTTACATTTTCCTCCTCTTCTACCTTCTACTAATGGAAAAACAAAGCAATCACAATATTGTTGTAAACAAAATCCCAGCTAAGTTGTAAAACAATGTACATCTCTGGTAACAGACAGGGCAATGCACATATATTTAAAGGCTAGGGCCAAATGGGGCCAAAATCCGCAGGCTGATTCCAGCCATGGGCCCCTGACCACTAGCCGAATCCTCTTCCACTTCACTTCCGGAAGCCTTGTGTCAGCTCCATTGTAAACATATTCGAATTATTTTAAGAGTTTGCATTTCAAGCCAAAATCCGATTTTGGCCCTGTCGGGTCCTAGCCTAATAATCACCCATGAGTGGTAGCAAAGGATAACTTTTCACAGCACTTTAAAAATTATATGTATTTTTGAATTGTACACCAGACAAAATAGCGCTCAGAGTTAGTCTGAAAATGACTTAATACAAATGGAAATATTGTGTTGACCATTGTGTATTTCAGTTTTTCAAAGGCTACCAAATTCCTAAGACGTATCAGGAATGCATTAGCAAGAATCAGGAACTGAAGACTATTTTCAGTTGCCCAGGGCACACTGCACATACACCATATCACTTGTGGGGGGTGTATCACCTTATCCTTTTCACGTACTGCAGTTTAAAGGGGAACTATCGCGAAAATGAAAATTTAATATAAGCTTCCTCATACTGAAATAAGAAACTTTCTAAATACAATCAATTAAATATTCTGCATCATTTCTGAAATAATCAAGTTTATATTCACTATTCCTCTCCCTGCATCTGTTTCTCTCCATTCTGTCTTCATGCAGCAGTTGGGTTTAAAATGAATGATCCAATATATCTTATGGGGGGGACTCCCTTTCCTAGCAGATGTATTAGAGCTCACTCAAATAATTGATTCCAGTACAAACAAAATGTAAAAAAATAACTGCCTTTCTCTCAAATTCTGCATGTAGAGAGACAGGATTTCTGGTGATTTTAATAGTGAGCTCTGATACATCTTCTTTGCAAAACGAGCCCCCCTATAAGATATATTGGATCAATCATATGACACCCAACTCCTGAATGAAGACAGAATGAAGAGAAACAGATGCTGAGAGAGAGTTAGTGAAGATAAACTTGATTATTTCAGAAACAGTACAGAATTTTGATTGTATTTAGAAAGTTTCTTATTTTAGTATGATGAAGCTTATATTAAATTTTCATTTTCGCGATAGTTCCCCTTTAAATTATTAGTAGTACTGGCCCAAACCATTGGAAAAGTGGAAAGGGGCCAAGCAGGTGTAGGGACACTAATAAAATATGTGTCCCTTTGGTCCATGGGCCGATCAATATACAGTATGTCTTATTATATCAATACAATAAGACAAACAGATTTAACGCTGGTGCCTAGGCCACACACACCCTATCTCCCCACCACCCCCTCCCTCTCACATCTCCCTCATCTTCTCTACACTGCTCCCCCCGATGCTATTCCCCTTATCGCCGGCACTTTTCCCCATTTCAAATGCAGCCTTGTGGTTGGCATGCCTCCCTCTGAACTTGCCGACTTAGGCCTGGGTCTTTTTGACTTGCCCACAAGTCTGGTCCTGAAGACATATAAAATAATTATCCAGTATAATATGGTTGAACTCACCAGAAACCATGTGGAGGTTCAGGTGCACATACCCATACCTTTTAAGTGCACAATTTTAGCTTGCTGTGGTAGGAGGTTCAAGATTTGGCAAGCCTGAAGTAATGCCGTACTGGCACATTTGCACCACTGCTTTCTCTTTACAACTACTAATACTACTTGATCTCTTTGCTGCATTTGACACTGTAGACCATCCTCTTCTTCTCCAGTCCCTCTATTCACTTGGCATTAGTGACATGTCCCTGTCCTGGTTCTCTTCTTACCTCATTAATCATTCCTTCAGTGTCTCCTACAATGGAGTAGCATCGTCTTCCCTTCCTCTTTGGAGTTCCTCATGGCTCTGTCCCGGGGCCCTTATTATTCTCCCTCTATACTTCCTCCCTCAGCAATCTAATAAACTCGTATGGTTTCCACTACCACCTTTATGTTGATGACACTCAGATCTATCGCTCCTCTCCTGACCTCAACCCAGAACTCCTAACTCGGGTCTTCTACTGCCTGTCCGCTATCTCTACTTGGATGTCACAACGTTACCTTTAAAGGACATGGAAAGCCTACACGTTGCTACCAGGTATATACTGTATGTTGAGCACATTTTCCCCACCCAAATTGCATTATTTGTACTGCATACATTTTCTCAGTTTGCCAGCATCATTTCATTTCCCTAAAACAAATAGCAGCTTTCCCCCCGAGGCCATTTTCCCTCTGACACCATGCATCAGTGCATTTATATCTGCAGAGAGCACATATATGATGTAAATTTCATGCAATTAAAGAATGCAGGCATTGTTTACTATGATGACAAGTTCTGCTTGGATTGAGCACTGTAATGATTACTCTGAGCTCAGGAGAGTGGTTAGGATTTAAAAATAGGAGCAGACAGCAAAAGCAGAGTTTCTATGGCGATCAGCAATGCCATCTCTTCATTGGCTGTTAGACTGGAGGGTGTGTATTAATCTGAGTTGAAAAGAACTGAGCATGCTCATGAGCCAACAGCCAAAGGAAATTCCTGAGGGAGGGGACAGAGTGGGTCAAAGGAGGAGAAGGAATCCTACGTGATTAAGGGGATGCTGCAACCTTACTATTAACCGTAGAACAACCAGAGTGGCAAGTATTTACAGATTTGAAAGAGGCTCTTCAGTCATTAAATTTTTGCGTGGGGGGTTTACATGTCCTTTAAATTAAACCTCTCTTCCTTTCAACTAACACCATTAATATCACGGAAGTATCCATCATAGCTAACAATTCCACTATCACCCCCTCTCCCCAGGCCCGGTGCCTTGGGGTTATCTTAGATTCTGCCCTGTCCTTCACTCCTCATATCCAGTCACTTATTAAATCATGCCACTTCCAACTAAGGAACAAATACAAAATATGATCATTTATTACCCAAGATGCTGCCAAAATTCTTATTCACTCTCTCGTCATATCACGTCTAGACTACTGTAACTCTCTTTTAATTGGCCTTCCCCTCCAGAGACTGTCACCTTTCCAGTCCATAATGAACACTGTCGTGAGGCTCATAAACCTCAGCAACTGCTCCTCCTCTGCCTCGCCATTCTGTCAATCCCTGCACTGGCTTCCGCTACCTTTCAGAATAAAATTTAAATGAATGACCCTGACATTTAAAGCAGTTCATAACTCTGCCGCACCCTACATCTCTGAACTCATCTCTATATACTCACCCAACCGCTTGCTACACTCCTCTACTGACCTGCTACTCAACTCTTCTCTCATTATCTCCTCACATGCTCGCATTCAAGACTTTGCAAGGGCTGCACCCCTCCTCTGGAACTCTCTCCCACGGTCTGTCCGACTTTCTCCCAACCTTTCTGCTTTCAAAAGATCTTTTAAAACGCACTACTTTAGAGAAGCCTACCCTCACTCTGCTTAACTACCAAATGCAATACCACATACAGTACTACATCTCTCACTCACTTATTTCTGATCTTGCCCACTCCCACACCTTGTGTCTTATTCCCTTCACTTTAGACTGTAAGCTCCTTTGCACAGGGCCTTCCTCACCTTTTGTATCGGTATTGGTTGTAATGTATGTAACTCCATATGTTCTATGTATGTAATTAATGTGATTTAGTTGTATAAACACATTTACTTTACAGTGCTGCGAAATATGCCGGCGCTCTATAAATAAGTATTAATAATAAGTACTAGTTTATAGACTAAAGGGTCCCCAAAAGTCTGCTCAGTTAGTTTTGTTAAAATCGATAAGTCTTCTAGTAGAAATTTATTGGCCTATGGTTTTTAACTAATAAACTTCCAAAAAACAAATGAGAATCATTTTATTTTCTGTTTCTTTTTTGTGGTCGTTTATATAAAGGTTTGGACAGAATGTCCTATTGAATAAAATGCCATACAATAGCAGATGGTCCACTCACCACGTGCACATTATTTCCTTGTCTCTCTGGTTAGAATGCAAACAAAGCTGGCTGTGCTTTACATGTTTTCTCAGCCAGAAGTAAAGTTCAGCTCTTGGGAACAAAGTCATGCACATGACCTCACCATCCAGCCACCCACTCCAAACATACGATTACAGTAAATCCAGCCCTATTCTTCCTTGGTCACCCTTGAGCAGCGCAGCACAGACTGTGCACAGCAAAGCTTTTACAGTTTCAGCACTGCACACTCTAGGCTTGGGGTGACTTTTTATTTAACTGCTACAGTAGAAAAAAACATAGCAACAGTGTAAAAAAGTAAAAACAGGACTCTATTTTCAGGTGTTTCCTTTGCACACAGAGGCATATTTACCTAAGGACTAAATAAAGTTTACCTCAGTTCACCAGAGAAGAACTTGACTGCTTTCTATGCTATTGTTTAGGATTTTTTATATTTATCTGAAGATGAAGTCTATTTTCACTGTCTGATAAATATACGGTATATATATAGAGTTTTACCATTTTATCCATGTTTACATTTTTTCCCCTTTGCTATACTTTTTCAGGGAACTTTCTTTCTGTACAGAGAGTCTTATTATAATCATATTTGCTTTTTGGAGCTGCCATACTGCACGCTCTGCTGAGTTTTTATAGAGAATAAACATCTGTCAGACGTTGGACCAAACATAGCATATTATTGTAACTTTCAGGAAAGTTTGCAGTGTAAATCTCACAAAGTGCTTACCATGATAGCTAATGGCAACTGCCCCATGTATGGTACATGTGATTACACAAAATCATGCCTGTCTGCTGATTAGATGTGTTACATAAGAATTGCTTGGCTACTTACCTATATTTAATGTATCTATTATTCCTAGATGCCTATCCATTTGTATCTGGCAGGGATTTGTTGAAGGTTTACAATTTGTTGCCAGTTCATGGGACAGATATATAAATATATATATTATGATTAGTGACGTAATGAACATAGCTAGGGGCGTAACTATAGAGGAAGCAGACCCTGCAGCTGTAGGGGTGCCCAGGAGGTATTGGGGGCCCCACCAGGGCCTAAATTTCAATTCAATTTCAATTCAATTTCAACATATATTGGTTAAAAGGACAACTTCTGGATATGGTAGAGGCCCTAGAATTAATTTGCTGTGGGGCCCTGTAATGTCTAGTTACATATTTCCCCGACCCACACCCGCCACCCATGCCCACCTGAGCCCGACTTCCTGGTTCCTTTTATAGACCCAAGCCGCCCCACTCCACCGATGACGTCACAAAAGGGACGGGGCGAGCAAGTGTAGCGTCTATGAAAAAAGAACCCAGAAGTCGAAAGCCTGCATTTGACACCTGCGAAGAAGAGTGCGAGGTCAGCCCGAACCCGCCCGACCCGTGGGTCCTGTGGGTATTGGGCCGGCCTGCACATCACTACTGAGTGCATTATGTTGCCCACCGTCTCCCCCGCTGTTCTTGTGCCCATCTCACTGCCCACAAACAAAAATTCCCTGGCCGTTCTATGTCGGAATTATCTGTTTTTTTTGGTGGCTCTGGTGAGCCCCAAGGGGGTACAGGCCCAAGTGTGAGGCAACTCCCTGCACCTCTGGTAGGCATGCCACTGAATATGATGCTAGTTAAACCGATATATAGATACAGACAGGTCATGAATAGACAGAGGTAGGTACATATTTTTAATATTTCATTGAAAAAGCTCTCCCAGATCAGTACAAATAAATATATAAAAATAACTATTCAACCATGCTTCAAATGCACCACGACAAAAGAACAAGAATGCTTTTTATAGGAAACTGGGTTCCAAAGGCATCGCTCACCTTACTGATCCGGCAGTTTCCCAGTAGGACGAGTTCATGGTAAAAGTCTTTCCACATCTAGTCTGCTTTCTTACCACAGGGGCAAATCAAAAGCATTCCTCAATCCAACTGGGACAGGACAGGCTCAGGAATGCATAAGTAAATACTTCTACAGTACATTTTCCATATGAGTTGCTTGCGACTAGACTGTTGTAGTTTTGAGGTGACAGCGGTGAGGATGGCTCTGGATGCAAAAACTGACTCCCTATTTAAACAAATGGCCTTGTGCCCCATCATAGTTTAGTAAACATTAAGATTCAGTAGCATGAATAAGAATTCGTAATTGCTACATTTTAGCATATATTTGAAAAAAAGATTATTATTATTATTATTAATTATTATTGTTACCTATTCTGTAATAATAAACCCAAATGCCTAATACAACTTCAAGTTCTTGGAACCTAAGAACTGAACAATGACTGAAAACTGCACGGATGTTTGGTGATGGTGCTCCCTCTTGTGGCTAAAGACGTGACGTAGCTGGATATGAACATCCAGTTGTTAAACTACAAGTCCCAC
Organism: Xenopus laevis; assembly: GCF_017654675.1. Classification (NCBI taxonomy): domain Eukaryota; kingdom Metazoa; phylum Chordata; class Amphibia; order Anura; family Pipidae; genus Xenopus; species Xenopus laevis. Next base: position 92,975,870 of record NC_054382.1, on the reverse strand, counting down.
ATCCCTGATATTGCTGGCATCTGTTACTGGATTAAAATGCTGCTATTCAAGTTTAGATGTTTTGTCACTTTGACTTTTCTGAGAAAATCGCTTCATAAAAATGCAGGAAAATATAATTTTTAGGGATGCACCGAATCCAGGATTCGGCCTTTTTCAGCAGGATTCGGATTCGGCCGAATCCTTCTTCCTGGCTGAACCGAATCCGGGGAGGGAAATCGCATGATTTTTTGTCACAAAACAAGGAAGTAAAAAATGTTTTCCCCTTCCCACCCCTAATTTGCATATTGCAAATTAGGATTCCGATTCGGTTCTGTATTTGGTCGACTCTTTTGCGAAGGATTCTGACTTTAGAGCCTATATAAAATCTGAGATGTAAGTTTGCTAGGCTCTATGCCAAATCATTATATCATTTATAATAGAAAACTATAATATTTACTGGCTTGGGGTGTTAATATGTTTTGCTATATATAGTCAAGATGAATATTTTTGTGTAGAGACTTATAGAGTTAAGGAAAAGAAATTAATGAAGTTTGTGTGTTCAACTGTGTTTTTTATACATCCCCTGAATTATTTAGTTTTTAATGCAGTATTTCTTTTACAGAGTCCTCAGAAACAGATGAACTTCTAAGGTGAGATAGTAAAACATCATTTTAGTTCCCTCACATCATTATCAACCATAATGTATACAGGGTGGCGGGCAGGTTCGGGTCGAGCTCTTCCTCCTGCTCTCCCCACCTGCCACCTTCAACTGCCGGCTTCTGACTTCTGGCTTTAAAGCCGCATGCCTGCTAGCTCCGCCCCTTTTGTGATGTCATCAGCGGGAGTGGAGCAGGTCTATAAAGGGAAGCCAGAAGTCCGGCGCGGGTGGAGGGAGGATGGGTGCAGATCGGGTGCACACACCCACACATCACTAAAACTCACCCCTTTGTTAGTACAATTAGTTGATACATTTCTCAGCAGTAGCTGTGGAATATTAGCAACTATTGTATCAATACTAACAGCTGCCTTTAATGAAACTCAGGGATTCTGCTCAGCAGGGACAAAGATAAATAAAAGTTAAAGTGTAGTTGCACAGTTCTTGGTTATGTTTATGTGATAAACCAAAGCTAAGGGGTCTATTAAAGATTGCCTGTACTTTTCAGAACCTAAATGCTGCCAAAGTTTTTCTTGGTTCCAAAAGCCCAAATTCACAAATTGCAGAGGTTTTTCAGGCAAAAACCCATCGTGAGTTAGGAAACCCATGCAGGGTTTCCTTAAAGATTGCTCATTCTGAAAAACACAAGCAATCTTACATATGCCCAGTTAGTGTTCCAGAAGATAAGTCGTCATTACAAAAACAGGCAATTTATAAATATTTATGTGCTCAGAACAACAGAAGAAAAATGTCAAGAATGTAATGCTTATTGAATGTAATGCTTCCTTTCATAGGCCTTGGAAAAAAATACAACTGAAAGAGAAAGTTTGCAACTTTTATAGACTGCTTGAAAAAAAAACGCGGCAGAAAGAAAAAGTTTGCAAATTGTATAGACCTGAAGGAGAAGTAGAATGGAAAGGAAAAATTAGCAATTTTACACAACAAAAAGGAAAAGTTTGCAAATTTGATAGACCTGCTATAAAAATACAGGGAAAAGGAAAAATGTGCAAATTTTATAGGCCTGGCAAAATATAAAACAAAAAGTAAAAGTTTGCTGTTTTGCAAATTTTATAGACCAGCTTTAAAAATACAGCGGAAAGGAAAAGTTCACAAATTTGATAGGTTTGTGAAAAAATACAGCAAAAAGCAAAGGTTTGCGCATTTTATGTGAATAAGAAATAAACACAGCAGAAAGGGTTTGCAGGTTTTATAAGCCTGAGATAGAATTACTGCAGGAAACAAAAGTTTGCAGATTTTATTGGTCTGAGGAGCAAAACAACCAGAGAGCAAATGAGAGGTAAGTGAAGTTTCTAGGTTCTACAGTAAAATAATTATATCATTTTAATATACATTTTAATCATAAAACAATAAATATGTTTCTTGATAGAAATATCACACTGCTACAATGTTTTGTGCAGCGATGAATATATTTTATATTTTTGATAATGGGAGTGTGTAATTCACACTCCTTTTTAGCCATAACTTTGATCTAGTATTTGGGATCAGTGCATGTAAATAGGGCTAATGCAATGTAAGGGATAAATGGTTCCACTGCTATAAAACATTGTATATATATATATATATTGTTTTATTAGACAATGTTTACCTTAGAGCTCATTTATTACAGCAGCTAGAGTAGGAGCACTAAAGAGCACACAAGCGTGCCTTTTATTGCTCATTCATTCATAATTTAACACTTTTTTTCCTAATATACAGTGAACCTTCAGCGGAGAAAACACCTTAGCAATTAAAATTGTGCAACTTTGACTTGCGTGAGAAGAAAAAACCGTAGAATTCAAAATGTTGCACAGTTTATAAGTATTATAAAATGTTGCTGTTGTAACAAGAAAGGCACTATATACTTGCACATATTTCATTGTAGAGAGATGGGGGGTTTACAAGTAGTTTGACAGCAAATATCTTCTAAAGCTATAGTGAAATAAGGGGAAGATTTATCAAAGTATGACATTAAGGGGCAGATTTATCAAGGGTCGAATTGAAAACTTGAATTTTTAAATTTGAAATTTCGAGTTTATTTTAGTCTTAGTCAACTAGGTAATAGTCCAAATTCGATTTGAGTTTAAAAATTTGAAATTCGAAAATCTGTAGTATCTCTTTAACAATTTTAATTCCACTATTCACCATCTAAAACCTGCCAAATTGGTCTTTTAGCCTATGGGGGACCTCCTACAACCAATTTGGAGTAATTTGGTGGACTTTTGAAAATCACATTTTTTTTCCCAAAAAGACTTGAATTGATTTCGATTGGTCGTTTTTTTCCCGAATTTCGAGTTTATGGGAGTTGATGCGAGTGTTTAGAAACTCCCATAAAATTCGACCCTTGATAAATACAGGGGCGCTCCGCCAATGAGGCGTGCTAAGCCGCTCGCCTCAGGCGGCAGCGCCAGAGAGGATTCCAGGGGCAGCAAAAAGACGCTCCTGCACCTTTAAGACCCGAATTTCTGGTTTTAAACCGGAAATTCGGCTGGACTATTGCGAGTGTTCCTGCCTCTGCTCTCTCCTCCTCTCCCGACAGGTAAGTCGGCGAGGGGGCGGCATTTCATCAGAAACGGCGCTTGCTAAATATGCCCCTAAAGCTCACCACAGAAAAACTCAGCCGCTTTCTATTTATTCCTATGGGATTTTTGAAGCGTATTAACAACAAGGAAAGTCTAAAATACAATAAGGCTAGAAATGTTGTATTTTGTATACTAAACATAAACATGAACTTACTGCACCACAAGCCTAATCAAACAAATAATTTATGCTTTCAAAGTTGGCCACAGGGGGCTGTCATCTTGTAACTTTGTTAAACATCTTTGCCTGACCCTGACCCTGCACATGCTCAGTGTGGTCTGGGCTGCTTAGGGATCGTCATAAACAAAGCTGCTTGAGTTCTGCATGGCTGGGAAGTAAGGTGGGGTCTCCCCCTGCTGTTCATAAGTATGATTGTTTCTCTGCTCAGCAGTTAGGGACCATCTGACAATTCCTATCCACAGCAGTAAATGAAGGGAGAATTTCACTGCATACAGTCAGGTTTCTTATAAAAACGGTACACATTTTTTAATTAAAGTATATTGGAGATAGGTTTCTTTTTCATTAAAGAAAGTAAAAATGGGATTGTATTTTTTTGCTTTTCCTTGTCCTTTAACCAAATGGTGAACTCTAACATAAGCAGCAGCATATAACCGACTTCTCTTATTTAGTCTCGAAACGCTTGGCCAAAAAAGGGTGGGATTCTGGGAGGATCGGGCCTGTGTTCATCGAGACAAGACCTCAATTATTTACAACCCTTTTTCTAGATTAAACAAATCTGAAAGAATGATTGCAGTTATAGTAGTTTCTCAGCCTACTTTTATTTGCATTTACTATTCCATTGCTAGCATAGACATTTATTCGATTTTTTAAATTTTTTTAGGCTGTCATACAAGAAATCTCCTGCATACAAGAAGTCCTGCCTGCAAGATATTCTTTAGTCAACATTTTACAGAAACCAACTTCAACTAACAATAAATATTTTACTTCAAATATAAAATATGGTAATAACGTAATAAACTGTTCTTTTTTTTTTCAGTTTTAAATGATCAAATAAAAAGCTGAATTTAAATATAGTTCTTTAATATTCTTTGCTGCAATTCTTTGAGCAATCTATACACATATATCCAAGAGTAATGTTATTCATCATCAATTATGTACATGACAAGCTGGCTGATCAAAATTGCTGTTGCATGCATATATAATTAGGATATTTGTTTCTTAATAACATATAGATTTCTTAATTGCATTACTAATCCTGCCCTTTAATAATTGCCTAATGGGTCAGCATTTAAGAAGAACAGAGATACTGGCACTAAAGGCATTTTTCCCATGGACTATACGTCTTTATTTTATGAATTATTCCTTCCGTGGGGTTGGGTTAACTGTATTACCAATATTACTGTACATTGAGTACTTTATATATATTTTTTGTATCACGGATTCCATATGCTTGACAAAGGGGTGTGGCCCCAAATGTTTCACTTCCGCACAAGTGATAAAAGCAAGGGTTTCCCTGCAAGCAAATGCCTTGAGTGCCGGTATCTCTGTTCTAACGCTATACGGGAGGTTGCCGAATCCTCCATTACTGAGCACCAGACTGCAATCTTCGAGCCATGCACAATAGCGCTTTATATCTGAACAGATGAGTGGTAAGAGAAATGTTGTGGATTGGTGATGAAGTGCTTCACTGGTACTTATTTTGACATTGGAATATTTTTAAAATATAATAACCAATTATAATTCACCCTGTACAGTCATTTATCGGGATATTAAATGTTACAGAGGAGTTAAAATAACCATAGAAAAGCACCAGGCCATGGGCCTTTATATTGGTCCTTTATATATGGCGTGTAACACCTTGATGACTTCTAATAGCCATGTTTCTGTCTCTGCCCTTTGCTGTGTCCTTTTCTCTGCCATTCTCTGTCTCTATTTCCTTTCTCATCACTATATCTCTGACTTCTGATTCTTGTATATTCCTCCTCTCTAATTTACTTCGGTGGGCACGGCTGAAATTGATGGCGGCTTGTGGATGGTCAGCGCGGAGGTGGAGGCTTCCGGATGGTGGGAGTGAGGCGGCAAGCAGAGAGAAGGAGGTGGGAGGGGGGGGTAGGTTGAGGGTTTGTTATGGATATAATGTTCTTGCATAAGAACAGGCCATTTACTGTATAAGTATATCTTTTACAGTTTCCTTAAGGAAAAAGAATAACTGTAGATATAGTATTTACTATATATATATATATATATATATATATATATATATATATATATATATATATATATATATATATATATATATATATATATATATATATATATATATATATATATATATATATATCAGTTCCAATGAGTATCCGCACTCTAATGCACTCCAATGGAGTTTTCTTCTGCTGGGGTGCACGGTTAAAATGTATATATTCAAATTCTGCGAAGAACCAGCACTCCCATATGTAAAAAGTAGTTTTTTTATTTCTGTTGCATTCCAACGTTTCGGTCCCTATTGGGACCTTTCTCAAGGATGAGAAAGGTCCCAATAGGGACCGAAACGTTGGAATGCAACAGAAATAAAAAAACTACTTTTTACATATGGGAGTGCTGGTTCTTCGCAGAATTTGTATATATATATATATATATACTTCTTTGTCTGCCCCCTGCGTCATTGGTAAAATTAATTTTATGTTCTGATACTGACTGATTATGACATTCTTCATGATTGCCATCTTAGCCATATTTTTTCTAGAATGGAAAGAGACATGACATAAAACACTGGACTGTGAACTGAAGTCTATGTCATCATTGGCATAACCACTTAGAGCTGCCTTCTCTTGCAAAAAATTATTTGGGGGGGCAGCTCATAAGGGAAAACATACATTCTGCCTTCTCTTTGCTCCCACCCCCATTCCTCGCCCGTACTTTAATTTGCGGCTAGTGGAGAGGTGTCAGAGACAAGGAATGGTAAGACATTAGGAGGGAAAACCATACAGCAGACTCAAAACTGTTTGGGCCCTCCTATTCCCCAGTCCATCCCTGCTTCCCTGCTTGTGTATGATGTATGGAAGTTTCAGGCCACTGTATGTCATGATTCGGATTTACTTCTTCAAATTGAAAAGAGAACCTGTTAAAAACTCCTGAAGAGCCAAAAGGGCAGATGTATCACAGTATGTATTAGGAAAGGAGGTGTAATAGAAGAACTTCCATGAGCAAATAGATTCAACAATTGATTCTCCTGGTATACTGTAGTGTTGAGTTAGTCATAGTACTAATAATATTAAGTACATGCTGAAATAAAAACCTTTTGTGCAGGCCCAGGGCACTAATGCCAGTAAAATTCCACAAGATGGCAGCAAATGACAGTCTAAGCAATCTGGCAGTCACACTAGTGTGTTACCAAATGGAAATTCAGTAGGTGGCTGACTCACAAATATATTTCATACAAATGAGTAACTGCCATTCTGAGTTTCCTAGAATTTAAGCGATTGGAATGCCTTTGTAACTTGGACATAATGTAATTGTCATCATTCAGTTCTCTTTTGAAGTGATAAATATCCGACACCAACTTCCTATTAATACTTTGATACTGAACTCAGAAACTATTATGTGTTTCTGTGGAATCCATTAAATAATCATCAATACATGGTCTCTTAACTGTATGTAATAAGGCTATTAAAGGAAAACAGACTAGTAGCTATCATATCAACTATAAGGTTCGGTCAGGAGTAGAAATGGGGAGGGCTTACCATGCATGGGGGAGAGGCAGTGTGAGCTGGAATTCCTTCAGTTCGTGCATTAGGCAGTGGTGGGATCCCCTTGTTTCATGGTAAAAGTCTTGGTGACTACCCATTCTAGATGAGCAGGAAATTTGCATTGTTCCAAGTTCAGTGCAATGAGTCACTAGACATGGTCAATCAAATTGAATATTGGGAAAATCTGGACAAAAACACTGTATCCAAAGGGTGTGAGGGTCTCCAAAAATAAAGAGGCAAATGTAAAAAGTAGAAAAATTTATTAGGACATGAAGACCTAACGCGTTTCGTGCCTATAGGGGCACTTACTCATAGGCTCATCTGGACAAAGCTGTCAATCACTCCACTAAGCTGTCTATATAGAAAAGAATAGAACAAAATAATTCCCCATTTACACATCTTGTTAGAGGAACATTTTTGGGCCATGAAGGTTCTAATGATAAACTCTGAAGGGCAAGTTTTAACTCCCAGGCTTCAAGCTCCACCTGATTCACTGTTGAGCCAATCTTGTCCAAGCTACAGTCCTTTGTCACATTACCCTATCAACACACTTGCTGCTTGGGCTCAACATTCTATTAACACTCTGGTCAAAGAAACAACTCCCACTCGAAGCACTGGATTGAAGACATGAGCACACAGAACAGAAGAAAACCCACAGTACTATGACTCAGAACAAACCTTTGCTGAAGTGCATTTTAATTATCTTGTTATATTCATCCCTGCAGAGTTCCACAATAGACACTCTACAATACAATCGTTTTATCTACTGAAAACATCATTTCAATCAGATGGAATTTGTTTCTGTGAAAAGCTTTTCATCGCGAAAATGATTTCCTCTGAAATTACCTTACGCTAGAGTCAGGGAGCTCCCTTTATGGGCGCTCTTGTGCAAAAACAAGAAATAAGAGACGGAGTGTCAAGAATTTTTTTATCCGATTAGAATGATCCCAGGATCTCCATGGATATATTCTCATATTCTTAGCTACTATTAGAAAGGACAAAGATGACACTTAAATGATCCATTTACCTTTAAAAAAGTCAAAAATGATTATCAGATGGTTAGAAAAGACACAATAGGAGACCACATTTAAGGTGCAAATTCTTCAGACTAGGAGCCCTATAAAACCCCCTGTTTAGGCTTATAACTGATGTTAGAGTTTTAGGCTCAGCATTTCTATGATAAAATTTCAGTGTTCAAATATCTGAAATTGCCTCCAGTCACCCTCATTGGTGCCTAGAGCAATTACGTATGTACCAAATTAAGTTAAATGACAGATCATTTTTTAATCCTAGCCCACATTCATTTTAACTTAATCTGAACCCTAGTGTTGCCAGTTTTGCATGCAATTTCTATAGGCAGCAATGGGTGTTAATTTCTGGGCAACAGAAATGCCAAAAACCAATATATGTACTATGGGTATACTGACACATTCCTGTTAAGATCTGTTAAGTATCCCTTTAAATTACTTAGTTACAGGGCTTTTAATGGAGAACTTAAAGGGTATGTAAAGGCAAAAAAATAAAATCCCATTTTTGCTTTCTTTAATGAAAAAGAAACCTATCTCCAATATACTTTAATTAAAAAATGTGTACTGTTTTTATAAGAAACCTGACTGTATGCAGTGAAATTCTCCCTTCATTTACTGCTGTGGATAGGAATTGTCAGACGGTCCCTAACTGCTGAGCAGGGAAACAATCATACTTATGAACAGCAGGGGGAGCCCCCGCCTTACTTCCCAGCCATGCAGAACTCAAGCAGCTTTGTTTATGACGATCCCTAAGCAGCCCAGACCACACTGAGCATGTGCACAGTCTTAGTCTTGCAAAGATGTTTAACAAAGTTACAAGATGGTGATCCCTGTAGCCAACTTTGAAAGTATAAATTATTTGTTTGATTAGGCTTGTGTTGCAGTAAGTTCATGTTTATATTTAGTAAACAAAATACAACATTTCTAGCCTTATTCTATTTTAGACTTTACATGCCATTTAAGCCTAAAAATAAATATGGCTAAAAATGCCATATTTTATATACTGAACTTATTGCACCAGCCTAAAGTTTCAGCTTCTCAATATCAGCAATGATCCAGGACTTCAAACTTGTCACAGTGGGTCACCATCTTGGAAAGTGTCTGTGACACTCACATGCTCAGTGGGCTCTGAGCAGCTGTTGAGAAGCTTAGCTTAGGGGTTGTCACTGATTATCAAGCAGAAAATGAGGTTGGCTTGTAATATAAGCTGATGCTAAAGGGTTTTGGTTGCCTTGGGCTGGTACAGAATCCCAAAACATAATGTACAACATTTCTAGTCTACTTCTTTAGTTAAGCTTTAGTTCTCCTTTAATTTAGGTGCATATACTCATACTGCAGAAAGCTGCAGCACTTCCCATTAGCATTGTTCCCTTTGGAGATGCACACACATGCAGATGGACATACTGTAGATCCAAAAGTAGAACAGGCAGCATATATCTATATTCACAGAGGTAAATATATATATATTGTTTCCGATGAGCCGTATACAAATAAATATATATATATTTGTATACGGCTCATCGGAAACAATGCTAGTATTTGTCCTGTCTTGAAAATGGAATGGAGCGTAGCTTGCACCACAGCCAATCTGTTTTTTCTCTTTACAATGAACTGTTTTCTAAAACCTGCTTTACCAAACACCATTATATGAAATAACTGTCCTGGGTCACTGAGCAAGCAGGTACAATATATAGCTTATTTACAGTTAAGAGTTTATATTATTGTATTTATGTACAGTATGGGATCCATTATCCTACTTAGAATTATTGTAAGGCCATGTCCCATAGACCGAATTTTAATCAAATAATCCATGTAGCCCTCTCCTGCTACTTGCATTACTTTTCTTCCTTGTGGTGCTACAGGAGTCCTGTGTCTCCGCTACATGGGAGAGCAGGTGGACTATGATTTGGTGTGTCCCACCCAGGGTCAGGACATCTTGGGCTGTAATACCCCTCCCTGGGAACTTCTCTGACCTCGAAATCACACACATAGAGGAAAGGTTGGTGCATTTTATTCGCAGGACACTGTACTTTTAAATAACCATGATGTATACAGCTTGACAGCCAGAAGCAACTTCATTTAATATTTCAGATGGTTTTATCTGTAACAATGTGGGGGCAGAGCTATGATGCATCAATTGCAATTGGCAATCATAGGAAATCCTGCCCGGTTTTCCTAATTTTGACCTGGGCAGTCCTTCAACAAACCACGCTGTCCGGGTCAAAACCGGGCAGATGGCAACCCTACATGACGGGCCCTTGAATTTGCAGTTCTGGTAGGCCAAAGGTGCCCCAGTCTCCCACGGACTCCATTTTATGATTTTTAGCAGACTTAAAGGAGAATTCAACCCTCACCCTGGGTAGATCCCCTCTCTTCCCCCCCCACCCTACCTGCCTCCCCAGGCAAATGCCCCTAATTTTTTTTTTTTTTACTGACAATTTTTATTAGTTTTCAACAGTACAATCATTATATGGTATATAATTGTTTAAAACATTGCATACTCATTACATTAGCCAAAATAATAGACACAATTAAACCAACAAACAGAAAAAAAAACTACGGGTTGAATTCTCCTTTAAGAGATGGAGATCCAATTTACAAAGCGATCCCTTATCAGGAAAACCCTGGTTTCCAAGCATTCTGGATAATAGATCTTATACCTTTATAAGAATACACACACACTGTTTTATTTCATTTCAGGACTTCAGAATGAACTGAATCTGGGAAGCTAAAGTGAATTATTTTGACTTCAGCAGCCGTTGTACTGTACATGAATAATCCTGGGAAGATTAGTTTGCCTGAGAATAATTGTTATGTGCTTGTTTGATATGTAGTGCAGATTGATTGCAGGAACAGTGAAACATTAGCATTGTACCTACAGAGATCAAAAGAACATTACTGTTTTTGATGTTGGTTTCATAGCAACAGTTGCAGTTCAGCAATGGATCAGCACAAATGACAGCAAGTCACATGAACCTTGACAATAGAATTTTTTGAAGTTTCTTTCAGAAATGACACAGAATATATTATTTAACTACATTGAATGGTCTAGTAAACAAATGTCTGCCGGTATAAACAGTGCTCATCAAAAAAATATTCATTTAGATGTTTTCCTTTGACACAGAAGAAGAGATCCAACTTTTCATCTTACTGGGGATGTTCAACTAAGGGGTAGTTCTTAAATATATAATATTTGCAAATTGCAGGTTTGAAGCCTGCCTAGCACTATAAAACAAACTGCTGAACTCACTAAACACAGGAAAATGTTGCAAAAGTGCTCAGAGATACAATCAATGTACAATTACATGAATGTACTTTTTTGGGTTTAGACTAGGGACCCACCAAATTCCGGATTCGCTTTGGGATTTGGCTGAATGCAAGTCTTTTTAGCAGAATTTGGATTTGGTGAATTCATATCCCTTGGTGAGCCAAATCCGAACCCTTAAAATCCTGTGACTTGGGGGCCCATTTACTGACAATCAAATTTGTTGTTTTCCAATCCCAATTCGTGGTTTTCTTCGAGTTCTAATATATATAATTTGGTGCCAAATACCCCTAGATAGTAGGCCACAGTGAACAGGATCTTCTGACTTTATATCATTGCTATTATGTTTGGACAGAATCTGCACAGGAAATTTCTCAATATAGAAAAACATGTCCATGTTCAAGAATAGACAGTTGGTCTTCCCCATTTAGTTAGTAAATAAATAGAAATAAGTAAATGGGGAAGACTCATGATCACCCTGGGAACAAAGCAAGAGGTCAGGCCATTGGTTGCCCTGTCATACTTCTTTATGCTAGTTGGTTCCTAAGGGGAACGGGAATTGCTAAGAGTAGTGACAGGGAAACCAAGGGCACAGTTCTTAGCTTGGAGACAGAAAGTTTCACAGCATACCTGAAGAGTGTTAAAATTTGTACTTGGGCAAAGAGGAGTTAATGGAGCTGATTCTGAGAGAGGCAAAGCAGAGAGGAGAAGGATGGCTTTGGCAACAGCTAGACAGGCTGGTGGGTCTGGATGCAGTAGATACCCCCCCTGCAGTGACAGCACTGTGGTCCTGTCCACTTGACCGCTTGAGTACATCCTCACCACTGAGTTAGAGTCAGCAGTGCAGGAGCATTTCACCATGGCAGTGCAAACTTCCAGGGATACACCAGACAGGTAGGAGGTAGTGCAAGCAGGGGCTCGTCGCAATGGCAACTGATGGTGAGTTCCAACGGCGAATGGCGCCACATGCAGAGGTGGCAATCGGTTCTGCTACGTCTAGGGGGGCCGGGAGTGTGTCAGAGAGGGCAACCTGGCTGCTAAGAGGGGCCAGCTGGGAGGGACTTATTCTGAGGGGGAACTTGTGGAGCACAGGGGGGGGGTTTGAGGATGAATCCGGAGTCAGTACTGCCCGGTCAACAGATTCTGTGGCAGGCACTTGTGGGGGGAAGGCCTAGGTGAGTCAGGCTGTCAGAGAAAATCTTTCTATTCAGCTCATGGACAGCCAGGAGCAGAATGGAAGAGCTGCACCACTTTCTGCTTCCTAGGATAGTACCTATTTGCCAAGTGATCTCTGAGGAAATGACTTGTTATTTGTTTCAGAGCTTCAAAAGAGCAGTAGATCAGAAGTTGAACGGGCAACTATGCAGTTCCTTGAGGGAAGCAGTCCAAACAATGGTGAGTAAAGAGGCTTTTGTACAGCTCGCAGGTGAGCAGCTCATAAATGTTTCTACATTGCTGTCCAATGTTTAGGGGCAAGATGTATTTCAAGGTTTCATGTTGGGTTTACAGGAGTTAATGGATAAATGCTAGTCCTATCCCGGGTAGCAGGCACCTCAAGTGGCCTGGGCAGATGCATGTAGGGGTACACAGCCCACGGTTAAAAGGCAGTTTTAAAAGGCAGTGGTAGGAGTGGGGCTATCACAAGTGGCGGCTACTTCGAATATGCAAGCTAATGTTAAAATGGGAGCCACATCTGCATCAGTTTCTGAAGGGAGCAAGGGTGAAACTGACAAGACTTTTGTTGGGCGTTGTAAGAAAAGGGTGCCAATATCATATGCGGCCAAGAGCCAGACCCATGTTTGTTTCGAAGGCCCTTTAGGCGCACACTTGAAAACCACATAAAAAAAAGTTTCTTTATCCACATTAAGCCACTGAAAAAAAACCCAACAAAAACAAAGGTAGTGTCTAGTAATGGGCGAATTTGTCTCGAAACTCTAATTTTGATGCCCTCGTCAATTTTGACGCCAGTGTTAAAGAAGCGAATTTTCACTGCAGTCTCGTGAATTTATACCCCGGCGGCAAAACGCGAAAATTTCTGAAAATTCCCGCCTGCCAAATTTATTCGCCCATCACTAGTGGTGTATTGCACAAGACAACAAAATAGATCCGCTGCACCCACCCATATTATATTGATCTATTTTCTGAGATTTTGGTGAAAAAAAGACTAAAACAACAAAATATTTTAAATTACTTGTCAAATCATTTAAAATATTTTTAGAATTTATTGCATGAGCCCACTTAGCCAGAAAATCCAGGCGTTGACAAACAGCAAGGGATACAGATTTTATAATTTTCAAAGAGTTTGGGTTTTACATTGTTGGTACCAGTGAGAGGAGCTTCCTGCCTTTAATGGTAACATGAAAGTAACAATAAGCAGCAGATGTTTAACACTGATGATCAGATGGAAATTCTCTCAATGTTCAGAAATGCTGGAAATACTGTGGTTACCACGCAGTGCTCTGAAGCGGCTTTAAGCATGATTCATATAAAGTAAATGGTAAGGTGAAGTAAGGATGAGGATGACTAACATTAAATTCAGCACTAGTTGGAACTGCAAAACAAAAAAATATATCTTTTTCATTTCTGGCTGCCTGAATATACTTTTAAATAAATAAATACAAATGCTGTCACTTGCATGAGAATATAGCATGATGGCAGGAATGGGAAAGTTTGGTTTAAAATCCCATTGAATATTAAAGTGACAACTTAGAAATCAATAGTGCAAGCTCCTCAAGAGAGACCATACATAAGGATAATATTTACCAGTGGGAGAAATTTAAGGGCATGATGTTAGTAGAACTCTGCTTTGGAACAAAGATGCGCCCATGATGACGCTATAATGATGGTGTGTCCTGTAACATTTTGCTGTTGTGTGATGTCACCATGCTTGGAGCAAAATTCAAAGGTTCAATGCCCAAATATATGTTATATGAGAGTTCCTGGGTGCTATTACTATTTTGTTTATTTCTGGTTCCTGTCCCTTCAGCTTAGACTTCTGACTTTACTGCTTGCTTGCTGCCTCTGACCTTTTGCCTGGACATCGACCATTTGCCTAACTTATTGTGTACTGTGTATTGTACTATTTCCCTCTGTCTGCACACCAACTTCCTTATTGGTCCAGACTCCAACCTACTACAGCCACTAGGCCTTAAAGGAGAACCAAACCCCTTATTCATAAAAAACCCTACCCCCCCTACCCTACATAGTCCCCCCTGCTCCCCCAGCCTAGGTGTAAACTCCAGTTGCCCCTAAGTCTTTACTCTTTTGCAGAGTTCACGGGGGCCATCTTCAGCTCTTTGGTAATCTTCAGTAAGTAAGTGACGTATTGGCGTATGCGCAGTTGTAGCAATATTCCGGTCCCAAACAACTGCGCAAGTGCCGAAAGTCACGGAAATAGCTGAAGGGAAGGAAGAAGACCCAAAGATTACCGAAGCTCCTGAAGATGTCGCCCATGACCTCCGCTGCGCTGAATTTGCAAAGTAGCAATGCACCAAATCCAGGATTCTTTTCGGGATTCAGCCAGGATTTTGCCTTTTTCAGTAGGATTCGGATTCAGCCGAACCCTTCTGCCCAGCCGAACCGTATCCAAATCCAGGCGGGCAGGGCCGGATTTACATAGTGGACGCCCCTAGGCCCACTTCCATTCGTCACCCCTGTTCCCTCCTCCTTTATTCATGCAAATTTTCATCATCTGGACTGGAGCAATGGGCATTGCGCATGGGAAATTTAAAAAATGTAAATGTTATCTCCAGTGCATCCCCAGTGTTTTTGAACCAATGTGGGTGTGGTTGGGCAGCATGCCGTCCCCCTAAAATCCTGCCGTCCTAGGCCCGGTCCTAGGTGGCCTTCCCACAAATCTGGGCCTGCAGGCGGGGAGGGAAATTGTGTGACTTTTTGTCACAAAACAAGGAAGTAAAAAATGTTTTCCCCTTCCCAACCCTTATTTGCATATGCAAATTAGGGGTTGGATTCGGTTCGGTATTTGGCTGGATCTTTCACGTAGGATTCTGGGGTTTGGCCGAATCCAAAAAAGTGGATTCGGTGCATCCCTACTGCAAAGTAAGAAAATGGGGTAATTACAAGAGTTTACAACAAGGCTGGGGGGCAGTGGGGGGGGGCTCTGTAGGCTAGGGGGTAGGGGTTTTTATGAGTAAGGGGTTTGGTTCTCCTTTAACACATGCTAGTTAACAAGTAGATAAAATGGTCCTTCCATGTAGTCTCCCTGTCCAGTGTCATAACTATAGAAGGGATGGATCAAATAAACCACATGCCCCTGAACCTATGCCCCAGCCACTGACTAACTGCTAGCAGCCTCACAACTCACTGACACATTTACAAAAGTACATATGGACAACAGAAGACTCACTAAACAATGTGGACAATGGTGACTATTGTGATACTAAACTCTATACAGTAGTTAGTATAGATATAGGTATATATAATTTATGTGAGGGTATGGAGGGGTGTGTGTATGGATGCTGGGTTTCATTTGGAGGGGTTGGACTTGATGGACTTTGTCTTTTTTCAGCCTGATTTAACTATGTAACTATGTAAATATCACCTTGAAGGTGAGATCCAAAAGATGAACAACCCTAAAGATATAAAGAAGCTAAGCTCAACTAAAGCCTGGTAATTACCAAAGCCTGATAGTATCTGGCAAAAAAAAATATTTACCCAAATGAAATAGCTTATTAAAGCAACACATATACAAAAAATAGGTATATTCACATTGTAGTTTACAGGAGTCCACAGGCAAACGAAGGAAAGAGAAACAGACTATGATTGCAGAAATACTGCAAATATAGGGATGGTTATTCAACACTTTCTGCAATGAGTTGGTATGTGCCACTTTTGTATGTACAAGCTGTGCATAACAGACCTTCTGGATAAAGGAGATGGTTAGGCAGTAAAAGAATGGGAACTAGGGGCTAAATCAGCACGTCTGGAAGGTCAATAATCTCTCCTAAATTATAGTGATCCATATAAAGTAATTATCTGTATTTAGCTACTCAGGATGAGGTGCTGCCTGTGTATAGTTTTATCTTCTCATAAGCTGCTAAACTGGATCAGCAGGCATCTAAAGGAAGTGTATAGGGCTATAGGAGACACAAATGATGGTTGGATTGCTTTGCATTTGTGCCCAGGTCTATACTGATTTCTAAAATAACCTTCATTAAGAAGAAGCTACTAGCTTCTAGTACTAATAATGTTATTTGTAATATGACTATATGCATGCAGAAAACCCTTTAAGCACCCTATGTTCATAACCTCCCGATTCCCAATCCAGTGTCTCAAAATAACACCAATGCCTTCCCTGTTTATAACTGAACATAAAACCTCTATATTTGGAGTGTTAAACCCCCATCCATCGGCAAGTGTAGGTCTAGTGGAACATCCTCCCCAGAGTTAGACATCTTAATTAACAGCAATGCTCTTGAGAATTAAGTTTTTGCATGTATTCAATTAAATCGTCCCCCTAACAGTGTGTATGTTTCATATAATTTATGGGTATATGAATCTCTATTTTTTCGAGTATGAGTATATACTGACAAATATTTCCCAGCACATTTAATATAAAAATCCTAGACAGCATTAAAGGGAATGAGGTTACTTCCATGACAGAAAAACCAAAGGGTGTAAAAGTAATCAGGAGTATACAGTATACTTTGCACTAAACATTGCTATATCTAATCAGCCCTTATAGTAAAAGAAATAAGGCTCTATGTAAACACAATTCTTGTTCTCCTTCTTGGATAAATAATTGTGTATCATGAGATGAAACACCTGCAACCGGAATGACTTAAATCAACAAATTAATTCGAGAAAATCTGCAGGGTATTTAATAGCAGGAGTCATTGTTTTTTTCAATAAAATATGTTTTGACTTATTAGCCGCTGCTAGGCAAAATAAAATATTTGCTTTATTCCAGTCTGTACATCTTGCAAAGAAAAAAGGAACAATATGATTAAGGAGAGGAGAGAGAGCAATGTAACATTTGTGATGGAGATAAATCATTATTTTATGTGCAGATAAGGCCAAGGCATGGACAAACACTACAGTGTATTAGATTAAAGGGAATGTACTGTACTACCTGCAAAATATAAATATGCCTGTGTATACTGTATCTACTGCTTGATATTGCTTGTTATCTCTGGAACCCTGTAATTAACAATACATTGGTACGGAGACCTGAGGCATGATGTTGTGGAACTCAAGACATCCATGTTGGTCTCCACATGTGTTAAATAATTCTTTTGCTAGCATTTCAGTATAATATGTACAAATCTTAGATCATTCTTGGGAAGGAATCCTCAATATAATGTGAAATATTAAGGAGCTAATATGCCCTCCTCAAAAGCTTATTCAAGTTCCCACACTATGAACAATAAAATTCACATTTACTCTAGTTGTGTATGTGGCTAATGACTTTTAGAACTCTTTACCTATCTCTTCCACTGCAGGACACCTCTGTTCTAGGGAGAGGGTAAAGGGATACATAGTATGGCAGTGGTTATTTTATGATGAGAATTCCATTTTAGGAAAATCTGTGGGGCTGCCCCTTTCGATAAATCATAGCAGTGGTTGAGGGCATAACAAAAGGACAGTTAGAGATCAGATTTATGCAGTAAAACGATAATTTTTTAAAGGGATCTGTCATTGTATATACATAAGCATGCACCTGATCTTAGTGGATGGATAAAAATAATTTTAAATGGAAAATTGGTTCTATCTACTGCTAGCAACTCAACAGTTGAGTTTCAAATGGCTGACACATGCCAAAAAAGTCAATTAACCTTATTAGATCAGCAAACAAGTCTATCCCTAATGGTTTGAGCAAAACTAGTCTGACTCATATGGAGCCCAAAGCAATACATAAAGGGATTCCGTAATAGATGGGGCATTTGAGTGAGCATTGTTATGAGATATGGATCCTGACCAAATGTTGGGTTGAGTAGAATGTTTAAACAAGGTCAAATCATGTTGGAATACTATGACTTGTAGGAAGGGTCTAATATCAATGAGTGGCATACAATAATATCACAGTAATAATAACATACCTACAAAATTAGCAAAATGTGAAAAAGCCATACAGATAAATTCTGTATTCAATGGTGTAACTTCTGGGGGTTTGATGCCCTGCATTTACATCTAGCTATATAGGGTGCCAACCTTATATACTACACTTATATAATATATACAGTGGCGTAACTAAAGTGCGCCAGGCCCACCTGCAAAAAAACCTTCAGTGAGACCCGGCGCACTCCTATCCACATTCTCCCACCAACTTACCGTCCAGCCCAAGGTTCTCACCTTGCCTCATGGCAGGAGCAGCCCTGGACAGCTGGGTCTGCTTCCACTATAGTTACGCCACTGAATATATATTACTTTATAACTACTGTATATAACTTAATCTATATTAAATAAGTTCGGCACTCTGTTCCTGTGTATTATATTGCATAGAAAGAACCAATATGGTAGTTACTTTTGAATGTTTTCAACAGGAGAGTGACCTCATAAACACATTAACATTTTAGAAGAATTCAGACAAAAACAGTATAAGAGGATATGAAGGTTATCTTAAAGTTTAGCTTTTTTCAGTTTAATATACTTATTGTTATGAACGGAATCCCAAACCCAGAACTAAAGCCAAGGTCCCGGTAATGCTCACTCTTTCGTCTATAACAGCCACCTTTCGCTTCGGGTGGAGCCCTCTGCTACTCGGATGTCTCCAGGTCTTAATGCAAAGGACCAAGGAGAGAGTTCTGGGCAGGCAAGGGAACGTTTGCAACAGGAACAGAGAACAAGGAGTGTGGTCAAGGGGCAGGCCGGGTCAATACCAATCAGAAGAAGCAGTACAAATTCTGAAGAGGAGAGAGTAGTCAAGGTCACAGGCCGGGTCAAACACACCAATATCGCAAAAGAAATCCAAGAGAGTATTCAAATAACAGGCAAGGGTCAGGACAGGCAGCAAACTAGGAATGCTCAGGGACAGGCAAGATCAAGAATAGACAAGACAACTAGAAATAGCACCCAGGAACTTTTAAAATAGACTTATGTTGGGCAGCGAGTATCTGCCCATGGCCCCTTTAAATATTTGAATTTCACGCCAACCGAAATGATGTCAGATGCAACGTTTGCGTCAAAAACGCAGAAGCTTATGCGCGTCATTAACAGATGGGCAGGCAACAAGGAGGAATCGTGTGCATTGGCTCACAGCTGTGGGCATCCCCACAGAGAGCATGGCAGGCATCCCAACTGGACCATCAGGTATTCTCAAACTTATTTCTCTACAACTTGTTAATTTTCTGCAATAATTAAATTAATACCTATTCCTGACCATTGGAGGTCACTATAGGGATTAGCTATTTAAACCGTTACCCTTGCTATTCTCTCTTATGCTTATGATTAAGGGCAGCTGAGCCCGAAACGCGTCAAGCAGCGTGTGTTTTGACATGGTCGAATAAAGATGGTGATTTTTAACTGACGATCTGGTGTGCGGAATTTACCTTCCTTCTCATTTCTGCTTGTATATGGCGTGGGACGCCGAAGTTCCTGCACCCGGACTTACGCATACCTTGCCAGTTTTTGAATTTACAAAATCTGCGGTGAGTCGGAGCGGTTTATATATTTCTCAAATTTTCTGCAATACCCACCAGCCAGCTCCCTCACTTTTCCTTTTTGTAAATGAAAAAAGAAACACAGGATCAAAAAATGTTGTTTCTCTGTGCAATTCAGTATTGGAGTATGCCTCAAAAATAGATGGAGAGAAGCATTAAAGTCCATTATGTCAGTGATAACATTGTGACTGTTGATGAGAATGTATCCCTATGTCGAGGAAGCTGTTGTTTCACTACATGAATTAATAATTGCACATTAGAGATTCTAAAGCAACAATGTCAGATATCTCACCAGCAAGAGCAGAAGTCATTACAGTTACCAAAAATAACACACTATGAGCTAGATTTTCTCTTTGCTTTTTCCTACATGACAGTTTATAGATGAATTAAATATTCATATGTTTTTTTTTGGATTTATTCTTTTTTGGGATTAAAATGTTTTATTGTAAGGGTATATCAGCTACACAATGAGGTCCATTTACCAACATTCTCATTTTAGTGGTTTTAAAAGCCACGAATAAACACATTTTGTCTAAAACTATGATTGCCATGTCATTTATTAATTCAGCTGAATATAAAAATCATAAATGTAAAAAAATCCTCAAAAGATTTAAGTATTTCTACTATCAAAAAAAAAAATCAAAAACCTCAAAGTCTTGAATTGATTAAAAATGATCCAATAGTATAAGCACAGCTCCCATTGACTTCTATAGGACTTCACCAGCTTTTACTTGGTGAATTTTTGTATTAGAGTTTTTTGTGTTTTTATTTAAGAGTTTAAAGGGATTCTGTCACGATCTTTATGGTGTCATTTGTATTCCTAAATGACACTGTTTACACTGCAAATAATTCACTCTATAATATAAAATGTCATTCCTAATCCAAGTGTAGTTTTTTAAGTTGTAATATTGGTGTGTAGGCAGCCATCGCAGGTCATTTTGCCTGTTCATGTGCTTTCAGAATGAGCTAGTGCTGCACTATGGAACTGCTTTCTGGCAGGCTATTGTTGTCTTTTCCCACACGAGATTTTTTCATGAAAATATATTGATAAATACTGCAAACAAGTCAGTGGGAATTTGGTCAGAGTGACACATTTTTGTAGTTTAATATATAACCCCTTAAATATCAGAAGGATTTCTTGGTGATTATGGAATACATCCTACTGTAACGATTACCTGGTGGGAGGAGTTTAAGATGTGATAAGCGTCTCATGCGCCACACCACGAGCACAGCAGCACCCGGAAGTGGAACAGAGGTGAGTACTATGAGGGGAAGCAAAAGAGCATAACTGAAACAAGCCGAGGTCTGGGGCAGGCAGCGTTCAAGCTGAGTGAGTAGACAGGCCGAGGTCCGTTCAGGCGGAATTCAAGCATAGTGGTAGGACAGGCCGAGGTCTATTCAGGTGGCGTTCAAGAAGAATGGTCAGACAGGACGAGGTCAGTTCAGATGTGGTTCAAGCAGAGTAATAATAAGCAGAGGTCATGAGCAGTAGATCAAAAATCATAAGAAGAAGTTCATAAAACTAGGATTATAACAAAGCACTATGGAAAACCTTGAGCATCTATTTAAAGGGAGGTTTTGGCACCAAACTTAATGACGCTGGGCGTAATGATGCCAAACGTAATGATGTTGGATGTAAGGATGCTGGACGTAATGACGCTGGCGTGCATGCTGATGTCTGTGATGGAACGCACAATGTCCCACAACCTGGTGCACACATGCACCTAGATGCCCATGCTACCGTTTGTGGCCTCCCGTCGGCCAGGATCCTGCCAGTAAGTCTTACATCTACCTATAGTTGTTCTGCATGGGTTACCATTTTGTTTCTTACCTGTAACCTTGAGAAAGTCAGTTCCAAGTGAGTGACATCTCATGATCTCTTTCGCTGGGATTTCCTTAATAATTATTTCATTCATCCATGCAGTGGATGTGAAAGGGAAATCAAATTATCACTACATAATATCTTCCAGGGAAACATACTATATGGTTATTAAGCAGAAGTGCTGTTAATTCCTCTGACAATATCCATTAACTTTTAATCTTTTAGATGCACATTCCTAACGGTAAAGTGGCGAATTTTGTTCTCATTTTAATTAACTCATCAATAGAGAAGTTCCCAAGCAGTTGGTCCATCAGTTGGATTGCCACTTCTTTCCATTAAAAAATAATGGGTTTCCTAGATTTTTTTTTATCTTTTTCCCTATTCATAACATTGCCATCAAGTATCATTTTTTCTGGGCAGGTGGTTATCTGTGCTTGCTACAAGGTGCTTGCACAGCTCATATATATAAGCCATGAATATTCACCACATGGCAGAAAAATGTTACATTCAGCCTATGAAATATTGAATTTATGGTGCCTTCATCTTTATACCTATTCAAAAATGTATCCCCAGCATTTTACTCTACAACATGGAAGGACCAAATAAATAAAGTTGAAAAGCAGGAGAACAGGAGAAATACTGAAGGCTAAGTGAAGAAAAGCAAACACATTATTATATATGTAAGTAGTGTCTGAGTGTACAACAAATTATAGCACACTTTTTAAGCCAATTTAGCATGATCAAAGTACACAAAATTGGACCAGTTATGATGGGATTTTCATTTTCTACTAGATTTTAGTATTAAAGGGGTGGTTCACCTTTAAGTTTACTTTTATTATGTTATAGTATGGCCAATTCTAAGCAACTTTTCAATTGGTTATCATGATTTATTATTTATTATTTTCTAATTATTTAACTTAGGCTGTTGACTGCTGAAAGCAACTAAAGCAAATTAATCAACACAAAAGGATAAGCAGTGGCGTAACTAGATGTTACTGGGCCCAACAGCAAATTAATTTTAGGGCCCCAAACATATCCAGAGGTTGTCCTGTTTTACCAAAATGTATTGAAATTGTACATGAATTTGAGCCTCATGGGGCCCCCTATACCTCCTGGGCCGCAGGGTCTGCTTCCTCTGTAGTTACGCCCCTGAGGATAAGTATTTATTAACTGTTATTTTAAAGTAAGGGGTGTAAATTAAAGTACTGTGGTTTAATCATTTATAGTTTTTTTCTGTCTTGGGTGCTAAATAGCAAAGTTTGATGTGCTATTGTGCTTACAGCAAGTTTGCCACAAATTGCTTTACTTTGCAGTTAGTTTAGTTGCACCTAAACAGACTGTATAAATAGAACCCCTGGGACTTCAGTAAAGCTTGCTCTAGTGTTTGGCTGCTCTTAAGTGTTTGCTCTTTTAGTGGGACCTCTGTAAGTGGAGTTGCAAACACAGGAGTTTCAAACTAAATGAGGTTCAAACTAGGCTAAAAGTTTGCTATAAATTCTATTTTTTTTTTATCTGTAACTGGGATAATGAGTGTTAGCAAGATTGAAGGTCTGACCCAGTGCACAGTCTGCCACATGTATGCAGATTTGGAACAAGAGATCCAAACTGCTTACCTCTGCAGCGGTTGTGAGCAAATTGCTACTTAGAGACTCGTGTTAGTGCACCAGAGCAGCAAATTGCAATACTGCAGTCGATTGAGATCTTGAGAGGAGTCTCTTGCTCACTGAGCAGAACCTAGCGGGGTCAGATAGTTTGGGGGGAATAGAACAGCAACAGGATATTAAGGCAGTTAGCTGGGTGACAGGTAAAAAATCTAGAGTGGGCAAAAGGAAAAGGAAGGCTGCTCCGGGGTTGATACATCCCAACAGATTCACCAGATTGTGTGAAGAAGATGGGAGTGTGAACTATGGATAGGCAATTCTAGATGGGGCTGATCTCTCTAACAGCAGGGAAACCAGTTTCTCTAGTAGGGGTGGGAGAAGAGCAGAGTCAGGCCTAAGCAGATTGTAGTTGTAAGGGTTTCAGTTATTAGGAAAATGGGTAGGGTAATCTGTCATCCGGATCGCTACAACCGAACAGTTTGCTGTCTTCCTGGTCCCAGGGTTCGGCATGTGGTCGATCATGTAGAAAATTTTTTGGGTGGGGCTGGGCATGAAACAGATGTCTTTGTACATATTGGTACTAACGACAAAATAAATGGTAAGTAGAAGACCTTAATGAGTGAGTTCAGGGATCTAGGCTCTAAGATTAAGGGAAGGTCTTCCAATTTTTTCAGAATTTTTTTTCCAGAAATTTTGCCAGTGCCACCTGCAAGTTCAGGAAGACAGCGGGAGCTGAGGGAGCTAAATGTGTGGCTCAAGTCTTGGTTTATGAAGGAAGGGTTTGGGTTCCTAGAGCACTGAACTGATTTTTCCTTTGGGTCCAACCTATTTGGCTTGCATCTTAATGAAAGGGGGTCCACTGTGCTAAGGGAAAGAATAGCTAAGATGTTGGAGGAAACTAGGCAAGGGGGGGGGGTGAGATAAAGAGTTACATATGTACATATATATCACTATATATACAGTATATATATATATATATATATATATATATATATATATATATATATATATATATGTATATATATATATATAATTTGTATCACTGAGACCTGGTGGGATGAAACATGTGACTGGGCTGTGAATTTAAATGGTACACCCTTTTTAGGAGGGAGAGAGGGATTACAAACAGTGAAGGAGTGTGTTTGTATGTAAAGCCTGAATTAAAACCATGCACTAAAGATATATCCATTGATGGCACTGGGGAGGTGGTGGAATACCTATGAGTAGAGAATTTCAACTGGGTTACAAAGAAAATTGGTGAATGCTATAAACCACCTTGTATAAGTGATGAGAATGAAGCCCAGCTACTTTTACAAATAGAAGAGGCTTTGCAACTAGATCAAGTTATTATTATGGTTGACTTTAATTATCCAGACATTGACTGGGGTAATGGGGTTGCCAAGACAGAAAAAGCTAGCAGGTCTGTAAATATGCTGAATGCCAACTTTTTATTTCAGCTTGTTCTAGAACCAACTAGGAATCAGTCTCTTTTGGATCTTCTTAATCGTCTTCTTAATAGTCCTAATTCTAGTTTATATAACTAATGATAAATGATTCACACATGAGTAAATTCAAGAGAAACTGGAACATGTTAAGATAAACACATGTCTGGTATTCATCTCATGGTATTTAGAGAGCTTAGATTGCCAAACTGCTTTACTTAATTTTTTAGGATTCATTGAGGTCTGGCACGGTGCAGACAAACTGGCGTATTGCTAATGTGGTGCTGCTATTCAAAAAGAGATCCCGTTCTCAGCCTCAAAACTATAGGCCAGTTAGTCTGACATCAGTGGTAGGAAAGCTTTTCGAAATGGTATTAAGGGATAAGATACCAGACTTCATTGCAAATCATAATACTATGAGTTTAAGCCAGTATGTTTTTAGGAATAATAGACCTTACAGACTAATTTAATTTCCTTTTATGAGAATGTCAGCAGGGAGCTCTATTCTGGGAAGGCAGTAAATGTAAATACTGAGACTTTTTCTGAAGCATTTGATACAATGCCACACGGAAGGTTACTGGTTAAATTAAGGAATGTTAGCCTGGATTTGTACCTGCATAGAAAACTGGCTAAAAGATAGATTATAAAGAGTTGTGGTAAATTTTACCACAATTAATGACCTGGAGGTGGGCATTGAAAGTACTGTTGCTATTTTTGCAGATGATACTAAATTGTGCAGAACTGTAGGTTCCATGCAGGATGCTGCCACTTTGCAGAGTGATTTGTCTAAGTTGGAAAACTGGGCAGCAAACTGGAAAATGAGGTTCAATGTTGATAAATGCAAGGTTATGCACTTTGGCAAAAATAATATAAATGCAAGTTATACACTAAATGGCAGTGTGTCGGGAGTTTTTCAATCCGATCTAACTATGTAACTAAATAATTTGCCTTTTTCTTCTTACTCTTCCCAGCTTTCAAATGGGGGTCACTGGCGACCATCAAAAAACAAATGCTCAGTAAGGCTACACATGTATTGTTATTGCTATATTTTATTATTCATATTTCTATTCTTGCCCTCTCTTATTCATAGTCCAGTCTCTTATTTAAATCAATGCATGGTTGTTAGGGTAATTTGGCAACAGATTGCTGAAATTGCAAATTAAAGAGGGCTTGAATAGACAGATGAGTAATAAAAAGTAGCAATAATTATAAATTTGTAGCCTTACAGAGGACTGCATTTTAAGATTGGGTCAGTGATCCCAATCCCAAATTGCTTAGAATTAGCCTTTATATAACATACTAACTTAAAGGTAAATGACCCCTTTTAAATAACAAATGCTATATTTGTAGTTGCCTACATATGCTTTATGTGGTGCCTCATAATTTTCCCTGGCCTAATTAATTTCACAAAAGAGTATGCAATAGGTAATGTAGCATGCTGGTAGAGGCTTGCCAGACTGAAGGGTAAAGCTCATTAGTTTCATAGTCTGCATGAGATATTTATTTCAAAGAAGCTACTCTCTGCAGAACCATGAAAGTGTATCAATTACAGGTTTTAATTCCATTATCTGGTGAAGAACTAACTAATTTATGGAACCAGATATATGGTATTATGGACAAGAACTGTATACAGTATAATCTCTAATAAGGATTCCCATCTATGTCCAGAAGCCATCAAGTAAAGACCAAAGAAGACAAGGTATTTGGGTAGAACTAGCAGGTTATAGTGCTATGTATACCATCATAGGATTCTGTCTTGTGTAGCCTTTGATATGGCCTAGTATTTAGGATGCATTATTGGTTTCTTTAGGCACCATAAAGCATAGTCTCCAGAAATGTAGTATTTCAAGGCTAGCAATGCATCTTATAATACAGGCAAATAAAGTATGAACCCATTGTTTTGTTGTTATTTAAATCACATTTAACTTGAAATGTTAAAAAAAATCTTAAAGGAGAACTAAACCCTAAAATTGGATGCAGCTAAAAATGTTAGTATATTTTATATACTGAATTTATTGCACCAGCCTAAAGTTTTAGCTTCTCAATAGCAGCAATGGTCCTGGACTTCAAACTTGGCACAGGGGGTCACCATCTTGCCAGTGGGCTCTGAACAGCTGTTGAGAAGCTAAGCTTAGGGGTCATTGCAAATGATCAAGCAGAAAATGAGGTTTGCCTGTAATAGAAGATGATGCTACAGGGCTGATTATTCAATTCTGATACTGGTTGCAATGGTTTCTGTGCTGCCATGTAGTAATTATCTGTATTCATTACTAATCAGCCTTATATTGTGACATTTATATTCTATATGTACTGTATATTGTGAGTCGAGCCCCTCAGTACAATAACTGACAGTAGCTTAGAGCATGTGCAGTGAATCATCAGAAAAGAAGATGGGGAGTGACAGATCTTCTCTGCAAAATGACTGTGGTTGCCTTGGGCCAATACAGAAGCCAACAACATAATGTACAACATGTCTACCCTAATTCTTTAGTTAAGCTTTAGTTCTCCTTTAAGACATTGAACATCTAATTAAAGGAATTATAATGTATGCAGATTTTATTTTCCTTTGACCTACCCTTTCTCCCGCTAAAAATAGTTGGATAAATTATTTTTGTTAATACCCATGTTTTCAATATACTGTAGTATTTTCTTGTATTTTCCTATTTCGTTGTGGCTTTACACTAAAGGAAACCAAAATTATACAACAATGTCAGTGTTAATCCTTTTATGAATTCTCATAACTTTACAGAACTTGAGGGGGAAAATGGTCCATTTTCCCCTTATACTGTAGAACATCTGCATAACATCAACCTGGAATTTAAGGCCGAAAGTACATTTAAGAACCAGCAGTACCAAAAAGTAAAAAAAAAAAAAGTTTATACTGTACTCTTTCATAATAATTATATTCATAATGTTTATATTATATTTATAATATTCATAATATTTTATTTAATAGTTTATATTCCTGAAATGAGAACTAAAACATAAGCATTTGCTGCCTGTGGTAGTATTAAGAGCTAAATTTCCAATTTTTTATATTTATACTCTTTTTTTCAAACTTTTTTAATGAATAGAGCACAATTGTTAAGATTTCTATAGTAATCATCTGCTTTAGTTTACAGTTACTACATATGTGAATGTATAGATTGAGCAGCCCTAGGCATTTAATGTAGAATGAAGCAAAGCCCCTTAAAATATGCCATCAGTTCCCATAGCCCCTCTGGTTCCACAGATGTCTCCCATGTCTTAGCCTGACTTATAAATGCTGCAAAATAAATATTAACAAAAAGTACTAAAACAAAAAACAATCTTTAGAATTGCACATTAATCCCTGCTGTCCTAGATCTGAGGAGAAATAAATAATAGAAACGCATTATAATAATTTGTCTCCTATTATATTTGTTGGCAATTCCATAATGACTTGTATCCAAACACCCTGCATTAAACAAAATGACTGTTATTGCTCTCTGTGGTCATTTCATGCAGCATTTTAATATCCAGTATGTATGCAGAGTCTTTGCATTATTTAGATGCAGCAAATATAATAAGCAATGAGTTTTAAGAAATTATGGCTAGTGGGACCAATTCATACAGGGTTACATTTGAGTTCAGCTTTGATGATATTATGCCATGAATTTTGATTACAGAAAGTACCATCTGTACCTTAAGTTGATTGGGGAAGCCCTTATTCAAATTGTGTAATGAGCAGCAGTAAACAGTATCTAGTAGAATTAAGATCTAGTAGAATTAAGTAAAAGGCAACTGGACATTTAGGGGCACATTTACTAAAAAGTGAATTGTTTTTTATGGCGAACATTCA
Organism: Xenopus laevis; assembly: GCF_017654675.1. Lineage (NCBI taxonomy): Eukaryota > Metazoa > Chordata > Amphibia > Anura > Pipidae > Xenopus > Xenopus laevis. Next base: position 92,947,356 of record NC_054382.1, on the reverse strand, counting down.
CCAAAAGGACAATTCACAGCAAATTCACCAATTTACTAAGAGGCGAAGAAGAACATTCGCTAGAGAAAAAGCTCAGCGCTAGCAAACTTTAGCTCCTTTTCACCAGGCAAATTTATTGCTCAGGCGAACAATCGTTAATCCACAAATTTATCAACGTTTAAACTTTCTAATATGTTACCCTTTTGAGCAAAGTCTACTTCGCCTAGTTCTACCTAGCGAACTGTTTAGATCAAGCTACATCCTCAACATTACTATGCCAGTGACATCATATTCTGTATATAAAAAAGTCACATAAAAATATTTTCATGTGGGATTATATTTAAAAGTTGTAACTGTAACTTCGCAGCCATCGCAAAACTTCGCCAGGAGTAAATTTGCCAGTACAACGCTAATTCTCTAAGATGCAAAGTTACGTCCAGGCGCCGAACGCTGTCGAAGTTGTGCTAGCGTTACTTCGACAAGCAACGAAAAGTTTCGCTAGCATTGGCTAATTTGCATATGGCGGGAAGTTAAAGTACAATGGACGTATATGTTGCAGCAAATACATTACATTACACAAGCCTAGGGAACCTTATTAAAAAAAATAGAGTTGTTATAATGCCCTACACATGAGCCCACTGTATAGTTTATGTGTCATATGATCGGAAATGTAAGGGGGAACCCGGTTACCCAAAAACTATTTTATGGTCTTTTGCAGGCTATCACTCAGAAAAAAAAGGAAAAGACGCCAGCGTTTTTTGGGACAGAAAATGTCTCAAAAAAAAAAGTCCTATTCACTCAACTTCACCTGGTCTGAGGTGGCGAAGGAAAGTCTGACGCAAGAGGTAACGTTAAGTAAAATACGCATCTTAGTGAATTCGCGGAGTTATGTCCATTCACCAGAGCGAAAATTTGCCTGGCGTTAGCATGTGAATCAACGCTAGCGTCTATCTCCTTCGCTAGCGAAATTATGCCTGCACCCAAGAGGGAATCGGCGTAGTTACGAAATGACGTCAAGCTGGCGAATTTTCACTAGCGTTAGTCACTTTGCCCATTAGGGAATCTGCCCCATAGTATTTACACTTTTTTTTTAACCATTTGAAGCTTATGCCACATTTGTTTTAGGGTGGGCTCATTTTTAGTTATTTTCTTCCTTGGACATTTTTAATAAGTGGCCAGCAATTTCCCCATCACTAAGAAAGGCATATATATGACCTGTATGTACACACCATATTTAAATTGACAAAAGTGTAAGTATTTTAATGAAGTTTCACTAGGACTAAGAACATAACGCTAGAGAAAATTCACTAAGACATTTTTGTGCTGACGAAAGTATGCCAGCCTTCATTTGCAGAGACAAATTTTTTCGCATTTGAATGAATACGCGTAGTTGTCGCGAATTTACGTCTGACGTATTTGCACAAAGTATGGCGAATCTTTTCGAAGCGAAAATTTGGACTTGACTAAATTTGCCCCTTAGAGTTTTTCTTGAAAACATTTCACCACTCCGAGTGGCTTCTTCGGTTCATCTGAAGTGTTAGGACACCCACTCTTCGGGTTGGCCTGCGCATCACTAGTAGGTAACATAAAATGATTCACAAATGTATGTTGATCACAAATTTATAACAATTTTGGACTTTTAGTCAATAAAGTAGAAACCCACTGTTACCTTTACCACGGGATGGAGTCAAAATGGTGTCAAATCAGCTACAGTATGTAAAAATGGGGTTCTACCATAGTAAAAAAGTGTTGTGCTGGAAAATCTTTTCTATTATATCTCTGTCTGTGCAAGAGAGAATCAGTTCATCAGCTAGCAGATCATCAAAAAAAGTGACAAGCCGCACATGATTCAGTAAAGTTAATCTGACCAGAGAGTCACTTGAGGAGTTTTTCAATACAGGTATGGGACCTGTTATCCAGAATGCTTGGGACCTGGGGTTTTCTGGATAATGGATTTTTCAGTAATTTGGATCTTCATGCCTATTGTCTACTAGAAAATCATGTAAACATTAAATAAACCCAATAGGCTGGTTTTGCTTTAAATAAGAATTCATTAAATCTTAGTTTTGATCAAGTACAAGGTACTGTTTTATTATTACAGAGAAAAAGGAAATCATTTTAAAAAAAAATTGGATTATTTGGTTAAAATGGAGTCTATGGGAGACGGCCTTTCATTTAATTTTGAGCTTTCTGGATAATGGGTTTCTAGATAACAGATCCCATACCTTGTATTACTGAATGTCACAAATAGCTCAAACCCGTTTAAGGGTGATGGTACACACACAGATGAATTGTCTGTTGTAAATCTGATCTATGGCTGGCAATTGATCTGAAAACCAATTTTTCATTGGCATAAATGGAAATCGTAGTTGAGAAAAAATATAGGGGGAATGTAATATCGGTCGTTAACACAAAAATAGTTTGCAATTCGGTTACAAAGCGAATTAATGTTCGTAATGTGAAAAATCTGCCTTTGTGAACACTTTGCCCCTTATGTGACAGTAGGATAGCGTGCTGGAGAGGCCAGGGTGTGCTGGTGGGTTCTGGAAATTGGACAGTAGGATAGCGATTATAGTTTGTGATAGAGCGCAGTGTATGTGATAAAATGTCACAACCGCAAACCATTTTTTGCGACAAACGAAACTCCGGAGCAGGTGTTTAAGGTGTTTAAGATTCGCAATGCACAATTAAGATTTGCAATGCAATAAAAGCCTAATGAAGAATATTACATTGAGACATTTTTATTAGCAACATTTTGCACTTTGCGAATTTTATTACATTTCCTGCATAGTCTATTCCAGATGAACACTTCAACACATATACTTGTTATTTAAATGCAGTGTTTATTATTGGAATTTACATTTTAAAAATCATATATATTTATACCTGCCTAATTGAATGTTATGTCTAACACATCTTGCCATGCTTAATGGCCTGAGTTGAAAATCTCTAATCTCCAACAGGGAAAAGAATATTCCAACATGTAACCTTTTTAAACCCCTCCAATACTGACATGAAAAATAAGTTATTCTGAGTAATGAGAGCATCATTCATAGTCTTTAAAGGGATACTGTCATGGGAAAAACATTTTTTTTTCAAAATGAATCAGTTAATAGTGCTGCTCCAGCAGAATTCTGCACTGAAATCCATTTCTCAAAAGAGCAAACAGATTTTTTTATATTCAATTTTGAATCTGACATGGGGCTAGACATTTTGTCAATTTCCCAGCTGCCCCCAGTCATGTGACTTGTGCTCTGATAAACTTCATTCACTCTTTACTGCTGTACTGCAAGTTGGAGTGATATCACCCCCTTCCTTTTCCCTCCAGCAGCCAAACAAAAAAACATTGGGAAGGTAACCAGATAACAGCTCCCTAACACAAGATAACAGCTGCCTGGTAGATCTAAGAACAACACTCAATAGTAAAAACCCATGTCTCACTGAGACACATTCAGTCTGCCAGAAAGCATTTCTCTCCTAAACTGCAGGCACACGTCACATGACCAGGGGCAGCTGGGAAATTGACAAAATGTCTAGCCCCATGTCAGATTTCAAAATTGATTTTTTATATATATATATATATATATATATAAAAATATAAATATATTTGTAGATGGGTGCACACCAGGAACGTTTAACACCAAGTTACTTAAAACATACTTTATTGTAGAAAATTATAAAAACAGGCCAACGTTTCGGTCTCCTTCTCAGACCATTATCAAGACCCGAAATCCCTTGGGAAAACAGCTTAATATAGATAAAAAGTATAGACACTCACCCTATCACGTGTGTGGAGACAGGTCATGTGACAAAGCCCAATCACCTGAATAGGCCAAACATGTGAATTAAGAAAAAAGAGAGCACCTGGACCAAAGACAGAGGAAAAAAAGGTGTTTTAACATAGTAAATAAAAACAATGTTTCAAGAAACAATGTTACAGCAAACCACTGATAAGCAGAGACATTGGAGCAGCAGAATAAATTATACAGACACAAATGTATACAAAATCCAAAAGAAGCAGCATAAATATATACAGAAAAGGTATTACCCAAACCAAAATAAATTGCACATAGTAATATATCACCTTTGATTAAGAAAGCACATAAAAGAACAATGTTCATTTAACCCTGCAGGGGCCATTGTATTTAATTTTTTAATCCAAAAAACTTCTCGCTGAAGGAGAATTTTTGATCTATCCCCCCCACGTTTTAGGGGCGGTACATGGTCTATGGCAATATATTTAAATGTAGGTAACCTATGTCCAAGTTCAAAGAAATGCTTGGCAACTGGTTTAACGGATACACCATCCCTGAATGCAACGCTAATAGCTGAGCGGTGAGCATCCATTCTCAATCGAAGGGTAAGGTCCGTTTTGCCAACATAAGATAGACCGCAAGGGCAAGTAATCAGATATATGACATGACTCGTAGTGCAAGTAATATGATGTCTAATCAGAAAGCGCTTACCAGATTGGGGATGTAAAAATGAGTTTCCTGGTGTCATATACCTACATGAAGTACAGTTAGGGCAGCGGAAACAACCTGACTTAGTACCAGACAGCCAAGTGCGGGTAGTTTTAGAGTAGCATTGTATGGGGTCAGTTTTGACCAACAAGTCACGTAGATTAGTACCGCGTCTGTAGCATATCTTAGGGGGATCTGGAACTACTCTAGCCAAATCTTTGTCGGCCTGTACAATATTCCACTGTTTCCTAACCAATTGGCCTAAGTTTCTTGTACATGCATTAAATTTTGTGCAGAAAACTAATCCTGCATGTCCTCTGTCTGGTGTGGCGCTAGAGCTACAGCGATTTTTGGCTATCTCCAAAGACTGTTTTAAAAGTGTCTCAGGATAGCCTCTTTCTTTAAAGCGTGTCCACATATCCGATAATTGGTGCATACTGGTCAGGGAATCAGAATTATTGCGTAACACTCTACAAAATTGTGAGATAGGGAGTGACCGCTTCATAGGGCTGGGATGGCAACTCCTATAATCCAAAAGGACATTCTTGTCAGTTGGCTTCCTATACAGGGTGTAATCTAGTTTACTGCCATTAATCCTAATTACCACATCCAGAAAATTAATTTGACTTGAATTTATGGAATATGTAAATTTAACTGGACTGTCGATACTGTTGAGTTCCTCCACCATACTAACGAAGTCTGTCTCACTCCCCCGCCAAATCATGATCATGTCGTCGATATAGCGACGAAAAAATACAAGTCTACTTCCAAATTTTGGAACAATATAGCGCTTCTCATATTGGTACATATAGAGGTTGGCATAAGCTGGTGCCATGGCTGCCCCCATGGCCGTGCCAGCTATTTGGAGGTAGTAATCATGTTCAAAACGAAAGTAATTAAGGGACAAGGTAAGTCGCAATAAATCAAGCACAAAAGATATTGGTGGGCCGGAGTACATATTAAATTCTTCCAAAGAAGATTGGACCGCCTCAATGCCCGATTGGTGTGGTATGATGGTGTAGAGACTAACTACATCCATACTCACAAGCATATAAGATTCATTATCTGGTAAGACAAGAGATTTAATACATTCAAGTAAGTGTGGTGTATCTTTTAAATATGTTGGTATATTACACACTGCCGGTTGTAGAATCGAATCCAGGTAAATGCCAATAGGATGTAAAAGAGAGTCACGGCCAGACACAATAGGTCTGCCGGGAGGATTAATAAGACTCTTGTGTACTTTGGGAAGGGTGTACAATACCGGGCATTTAGGGTCTATCTTATGTTGGCAAAACGGACCTTACCCTTCGATTGAGAATGGATGCTCACCGCTCAGCTATTAGCGTTGCATTCAGGGATGGTGTATCCGTTAAACCAGTTGCCAAGCATTTCTTTGAACTTGGACATAGGTTACCTACATTTAAATATATTGCCATAGACCATGTACCGCCCCTAAAACGTGGGGGGGATAGATCAAAAATTCTCCTTCAGCGAGAAGTTTTTTGGATTAAAAAATTAAATACAATGGCCCCTGCAGGGTTAAATGAACATTGTTCTTTTATGTGCTTTCTGAATCAAAGGTGATATATTACTATGTGCAATTTATTTTGGTTTGGGTAATACCTTTTCTGTATATATTTATGCTGCTTCTTTTGGATTTTGTATACATTTGTGTCTGTATAATTTATTCTGCTGCTCCAATGTCTCTGCTTATCAGTGGTTTGCTGTAACATTGTTTCTTGAAACATTGTTTTTATTTACTATGTTAAAACACCTTTTTTTCCTCTGTCTTTGGTCCAGGTGCTCTCTTTTTTCTTAATTCACATGTTTGGCCTATTCAGGTGATTGGGCTTTGTCACATGACCTGTCTCCACACACGTGATAGGGTGAGTGTCTATACTTTTTATCTATATTAAGCTGTTTTCCCAAGGGATTTCGGGTCTTGATAATGGTCTGAGAAGGAGACCGAAACGTTGGCCTGTTTTTATAATTTTCTACAATAAAGTATGTTTTAAGTAACTTGGTGTTAAACGTTCCTGGTGTGCACCCATCTACAAATATTTTTATTTTACTCCATTTATGGGTAGCACCTGGGTCATTTACTTCTATTTGGAGTGCGGAGAAAACCCAAGGACTTTATATATATATATATATATATATATATATATATATATATATATATATATATATATATATATATATATATATATATATATATATATATATATATATATATATATATATATATATATATATATATATATATATATATATATATATATATATATATATTGCTCTTTTGAGAAATGGATTTCAGTGCAGAATTCTGCTGGAGCAGCTCTATTAACTGATGCATTTTGAAAAAAAACATGTTTTCCTATGACAGGATCCCTTTAAGTAGCACTGCGTACCGTAACAACATCTGTTTTAAGCTCCATGTTCAGTGTTTTTTTTTTGGCAGGAGCTCCTGTGAACCTTTCAATACTCAATGATTAAGAGAAAATATTTTATACAGACACTTATTAATTATTGATAATGCTGTTTGAAGTGAAGATGAGTAGAGCAAGAGCTGAAAAAAGCAGGTACAAAATAAAAGACGAGAATTGGAGCAGCCATTTAAACATTGCCCTTTTATCTACTCTGAGGCCTTGCTTACATTTGCAGTTTGTATAGTGAAATGCTGATCTGCCTGGATGACATGAAAATGTGAATATTAATCTGTTTTTAAGGAACATATACAATCCTTCTTCATTCAGGACACACTACGCAGCCTGACACTTAGACCTGACTGAATTAAAAAATGCTTGTTAATATTAATAAATGGTATTCAGTCAGGTACATATCCAGGGTCTAAGGAACTTTACACATAATACTAATCTATGGGCATGTTGCAACTCCATCCGGCTACAATGAGGATGAATAGCTATTGCATCTCTTTTTTTTTTTTTTTTTTACATTTTATTCCCATGTGCAAATTTCACAATTATGCTATCTCATACACCTATGTTTTCGGTGCTGCTGCATCACAAGCAGGTCAGAATTAGTGGGAAGGTCACAAAGGCCAAGGCCTAGGGTGGCAGAATTTCAGGGGTGTCATGCCACCAAGTCGTAGGGTTGCCACCTGTCCGGTTTTGACCCTTGACAGCCTGATTTTCTGAAGGGCTGTTCGGGTCAAAACTGACTGCCAGTTTTCCAAATTAGGAAAACCTGGAAGGATTTCCAGTGATTGAAGCGGCGATTGGCCAATCATCAATCGCCACATCATAGCCCCAACCCCAATGTCACAGTCCTGCCTCTGTTACATCACTGCCTACCCCCGCTGTATCACGGGTCCGCCTCCCCCCGGATTTCTTTCGGGGGAAAGGGGGCTACCCTACCCAGTCTCAATCGGGTTAGTTCTGATCACTGGAGACACCACACCAATTTCCAGTGCTGTGTCGGACCCAAATGTTCAAGATGTGCGCATGCGTACATAAGAGTACACACAGGAAAAGGAGGGGGACGGGGATGGCAATGAGGAGGGAAAGCAAACATCGACGGGGAGGGAGCCATGGACGGGGTGAAGGGGACACTGAGGGGCAACCGGAGCCATCCTCGGGGCAACCAGTTTGGAAATCCAGGCCTGATTAAAAGTACTTAACTGTTCAAAATGCATCATGGAGTAAGACAATATGGTAGATTTTATTAGCAACCGAAGTTCATGATTAATATATTTTGACAATAGTTCACCCCAAAGTTAAATACCATAAGACACACAAAAGTGACAAGCATGTTTCCCAGAAGCACTAGTCATTTACATACACACAGAAGAAGTTGCACCACATAGTTATAACCCTGTGTATTATAGTGCCCCTTGTGTTATCCAGAAAACAGGCTTATGGCAGGGTAACAATACAACCAAGGGGTACAATAAATAGATAGCACAAATGGACATGACAGCCCAAACAACATGGGAATTAAATGGAAGAACCAGAGCAACAAAAAAAAAATCACTTTTGCAGCAAACATGAATAAGGTATTCTCAGCATCTGTTTCTCTTCATTCTGTCTTCATGCAGTAGTTGGGTGTCAGATGGATGATCCAATATATCTTATAGGGTGGACTCCCTTTCCTAGCAGATATATTAGAGCTTGCTCAAATAACTGATTCCAGTACAAACAATCTAACAAAATGACTGCCTTTTGCACAAATTCTGCAGGTAGACAGACACAATGTCTGGTGATTTTAATATTACATTTTTATTTTTGCGATAGTTCCCCTTTAAGAATTCATTTTTACATTATTATGGTCTAATATTAACCAGATATTGGTCAGCCAAGTTGTCATTTTTGCCCCACATATGGGCTGCGGCCCATAAGCTTTCAATCTTGTCTACAGCATATAATGTTGGCCTGTGTATGACACTGCTTTGGTGATGTTTACCTTGTTTGCAATATTAACTAGCTGGTACTGTAGCAGGCCGCAATATGATATTTTATGTACTGTAAGCAATATGGAACCAATTTTTAGTAACAAGAGAAACAAAATAAACTTCTCAATATAAAACTTAAATAAAAATAGCTAATTATAAAGGACTCACGCGTGCTGCTCTGGATAGTCCTTACTGTAGTAGGTGTGCGTGGGGGTGATGATGGCCTAAGCAACAGACTGTCATCATCTTGAGAACAACCTTTCTCGATTGCTCGAACATAGCTGTGGCTCCTCATTCGAAAACAGCCTGGCATGGGAAGATCCAGGGCTTCTACTGCCTGAGACTCAAGTTCGCTAAATACAGACTCACAGACGGATTCAAACTGACCATTCACTTCCATTTCACTAACCTACGATACAAAAACAAAGTGAATAAGTATTATCACTATCAAATAATCTTTTAAGTTTTCGGAATCTGTTGCCCCATACTGTAAGGGTCAATAAGAAACTTCAATCAATGGAGTTACATCTCTCTAAATGAAGAGAATCATCAATAACTCATAAATACTACATAATAATACTACATCCTAACCAGAGAGGGTGTGATTAGTCGTCCCAATACCCTTAAATATTCCTGCAGAATTGTACTTTAGGATACTTCTAGCACAGTTGTATGGCTACAACATAAAATGTAATGATTTTTTATGAGTTCTATGTATTGGTCATGTGTCTTACTTCCTGTAAGTGGTTATGGTTGGACACACTGGGGGTCATTTATCAACACTGGGCAAATTTACCCATGGGCAGTAACCCATGGGAACCAATCAAATTGCTGCATTCATTGTTGTACTTACAGCTGGCTTTAATGAGCGAATCACTGATTGGTTGCTATAGGTAACTGCCCATTGGCAAATTTGCCCAGTGTTGATAAATGAGCCCCGCTGTTTTAAATAATAGGAGGACAGTTTGATATACAAAACCTAAATAAAACATGATTCATTTAAACATTTCCCTATAATTATATTATCTAGTTATTCTAAAAAAATGGCCACTAAAAACACACCCAGCCATGATGGTACATATAGTGGGGGAGGCCAATTTATCAAAGTCCGAATTTATCTCATTATTTTCTAAAGAATACTCTGACCAAATCGTCACGGGTTTTTTCCCCTTATTTATCAATACATTTTCCCGAAAATTTCCTGTGCAGGAACAAACCCGAAAAAAAATCGAGAAAAAAACAAATCCTACCATTTTTTTTTGTTTTCCACCCGATTTTTCCTGATTTTTGCCTGAAATCTTTGGAATATTGCATGAAACTCAGCGCAGATCAAGATATCTTCGGGACTTCTCCCACTGACTTATATGCAACCTTGGCAGGCCTGAGATGCCGGATTTTCGGATTCAGACTTTTTCCATCCTCAGGGTATAATAAATCCCAAAAATAATTCATTTTTTCCCCAATATTCTAAATATTCAGATTTTATAGTAAAAAAAAACACAATTTTTTGGGGTTTTTGGCATTCAGACTTTAATAAATAACCCCCTTAGTGTAGGTAGGGTATAGAAGCATAAGTCTTAACTTACAGTAGGAAGGGATGATATATTTGAATGGGAAGAGTTTATACTCTTGTTTATTGTTACCAATATGTAATGTCCAATGATATGATTTCCCTCACTTCAGTGTCAGCCCTATGGGAAGTGAAATTACTAACTTTTGTGTTTTATGAATGTATAAATGCTCTGTGGTCAGCATAACCCCATTACTTTATTCTCTGCCTGATACATATTTCTTTTTGTAGGTCTGACACTAACCAAATCACACTTATACGCTTCTGCTGACTGATTTCTTAATACTTTTACTTTGTCTAGATTGTTATTATTTTATGGGTCACATACCAGCATCAATAAAGCATCTCAGAAATATAGAAAGAATGATGCCGGTCTCACACCATACTTGGTTAACCTTTGACTATTCCCAGTCCTAAAGACACTGGTTGTCCGATGATGCCTTGATGCTGGTTTACTACTATAGGTATGGGATCCGTTATCCGAAAAACCCGTTATCCAGAAAGCTCCAAATTACAGAAATGGCATCTCCCATAGACTTTATCCATATAATCCAAGTTTTTAAAAATTATTTCTGTTTTCTATGTAATAATAAAACAGTACCTTGTACTTGATCCCAACTAAGATATAATTAGTCCTTATTGGAGGCAAAACCAGCCTATTGGGTTTTTGTAATGCTTACATGATTTTCTAGTAGACTTAAGGTATAAAGATCCAAATTACAGAAGGATCCAGAATGGATAACAGGTCCCATATCTGTACTATGTACCTGTCACATGCTGCTTTATAGTGATGTGCGGGTCAAGAATTTCTCGACACGCACCCGACCCTAACCCACTTGCTCCTTACCCGCATCTGACCCGGGCCCACTGCTCCCCTTTATTTATAGACCCGCACCCGCCCCGCAGTGAAGTCACAAAAGTGGAGGGGCGGGGCAGGCTCAAGTCTATAAATTCTGTCGCCGGAAGCCGGCACTGCAGTACTAGGTCGTGGGCGGGTAGAGCAGGAGAAGAGCTTGACCCGCACCTGCCCACGACCCGCGCATTTTGTTCAGGGGTCGGCCAGAACCCACCCGACCCGTGGGTCCCGCGGGCCTCGGGTCGGCCCACACATCTCTTCTGCTTTATACTACGTATGCCTCATTCAATGTAAAACAACACTGTTATAACCAGTAATGTTTAAGTTAAAAATTAAAAAGAAAGACTGATGTCTTTATCTGAAAAGCTCACCTGGCTTATTGTGCTCATGGCTCTCATATAGCTCTCATTCCTTGAACGGAATTTGGGAGATTTAAGAAGTGCTACTGGATCTAAGGTGTCCATGCTTCTGTTGATTGACACTTCACTTACAGCCCTCAAGTAACTGTGGCTCCGAATCTGAAGCTTTGGGGAATGTTCATTTGAAATCCTGCAATTACATAATAGCAGTATAAGTGCATGTTTAAGTAGAGTAGAAGATACCAATCATTTAGTGTAGACTTTTTTTTTTTTTTTTAAACAGAATACTTGCAGATTTTTTAGGAACCTGGAACACATATGGCACATATTGTCAAAATACTTAAGTAACATGAGCTGACAAAAAAGTTGCATAGCTGATGAAGGTAATCTGTTAAGGTAACAAAGGAAATATAAGGAATATATAAAGCCCCTGCAGCACCAAATACAATTTGCACCATTTCAAAGGAAGGAACTGTATTGTAACTCATCCACTTTTCTTGGCAATAACAAGTCTGTTGATGTTGTTTTCATACCTAGACTAGACGTTCTTTATCATGGTTAATGGATATGCAGTTTTTGAGGCTTGAGGGCAACGAGTGTAAAAAACACAACATACAAATACAAATTTCATTGATGGATGGTTTTAATAACAAGCTTTGGGGAAGAAGAAAAACTGCACTGTTCTCCCCAATGCCAACAACAGTTATTAAAGAAGTGTATCTTTTGCACAGCATGGAGTGAGCTGGCAACTGATTGGAAGAGAATTAGGATTCATGGATTGTTGGATAATGCATTTTATACATTCCATCTGTAAATGACTGTGTTTGATATACCCATTTAATGCCTATTGTTATTTACAACATTGCACCTCAAATAGCTCTACATGGCATTTAAATTACATTGCACTTAAAATTCCTTTGTAAACACTAGGGGAATATTAACTATTGCCTCTGCCACAAGTTCAGGAGCACTAAGGGGAGCAAATGTACCCCCTATTCTTTTTAGATTGCAGCAGGGAAAGTGACTGCCTTGTCCTGTTAAGTGAAAATCAGCCCAGACATCTATTATAGGGCAGCCAGTAAGCACAGGGCTCCATTGGACTTGCACCCACCGGTGCTCCATAACTTGCACACTAGAATAACATGCAAGTTAGGGGACGACTATGGGGTGCCCCACACAGATGCAATGCTTAAGGTGCCAAGAGGAATAATACTTGCTTCATTTAGAGAGCTATAGGTGAGAGAGCAAAGTGCAGAAAACATATTAGATTCTGCCTGTTTTGTGCACTTTTCACCATGCCCTGTAATTTGAATCCAAGGGGCAGATTTACTAAAGGGCGAAGTGACTAAGATTCGCCAGCGTTACCATTTTCAGGGACTTCGCTGATTTATTAACGGGCGCAGGCGTCAATTCACTAGCAAAGGAGACAGACGCTAGCGGTGATTCTCACTCTATCGACAGGCGAATTTTCTGAACGATTTTACTGAACGTTACCTCTTTTGCCAGAGTTGCTTTCGCCAGCTCAGACCAGGTGAAGTGCACTGGAGTGCATATATATATTCCTCAATCTTCTGTTACTTACATCATATTTTTTAGAGGAAAAAGTTTCTGGTGTCTTTTGCTTTTTTCAGAGGGATAGCTTGCAAAAGTCCTTAACATTTTTTGGGTTCCCCCATACATTTTCTAACATATGGAACACCAACTATACAGTGGGCTCATGTGTAGGGCACAGGTCTGGACTGGGAGTCAAAATAGGCCCTTGCATTCCAAGTACACAGAGGCCCAAGCAGCCCCCCCCCCACCAGCCCAATAAATAGGCCCGGGCCTAGGGCGGCAAAAAAATAGGGGCGGCATGCCGCCCAGCCGCATTATGGGGACGTGTGCGTTCCCATTAAATTACAGCAGCTGCGCCGGCGTTTTTGCGCCGTCGCGCTGGGAAGGGGAGGTGAGGTGGGCGCTAGGACCGCGCGGCCGCCTGGTCGGCCCGTGCGGCCTAGGGGCGCCGGTCATTGAAATCCGGCACTGCCAATAAATAATGAATAATTGTCTATGGCAACTTATAGCAGCCCCTCTGGCATTTGCCAGAACCCACTGCCTGGTAGGGCATTATAACAACTCTATTTTCTTTATTAAGGTTCCCTGGATTTGTGTAATGTAATGTATTTGCTGCAACATATACGTCCATTCAACTTCAAATTTCCCGCCGTATGCAAATTAGCCCGAGCGAAGACCTCTAACGAAGTTGCTTTGATTTGCTTGCATTGCCGAAGTAACGCTAGCGGAAATTCGACAGCATTTGGCACCCTGGACGCAACTTCGGATTTTAGTAAATTAGCATTGTCTGAGCGAATTTTCGCCTGGTGAAGTGTTGCGGTGGCTGCAAAGCCTTCGCTGGTGAATTTTCAACACTTAGTCATTTTACCCCGAAAAAAAGGTTTTATGGATATGGTAAATATAAAGTATGCACAGTTAAGGGATACAAAAATGAATGAAGGTTTAATTTGACCAAATGCATTTTTCTATTTTTCCTATACCTGTACAACCAAATTGTATTTGAACAAGCAGAATAAATGTTGCTGTTACTTAACAAAATCAAGTCCTTCGCAATCACAAATTATGCTGCCACATTTAAAAGATGACCTGAATTAAAATAAAATTTGCAGCTTCAGGCAGAATTTGTTTTAATGATGATCAACCCTAGGCAGGTTAAGACTGAAAGGGCTACTTAAAACATGTTAATGAGCTCATACTTCATAAATGTCATGGAAATATCCCTGGAACAGTTATAACTGTAAAAAATAAAAGGAGAAGAAATTGTATAAAGCGCATAATAAAATCCCAGATCCAGATGGCACTGTCCCAAGAACACTTGAAGGTGGTTAGTGAATAAACAGCTGAGATACTAATCATGATCATTCAGTAGAGATAGAAGAGAAGCCAAAAGACCTGAAGGTTCCAGATGTTATGATTTAGAGAAAAAATAAAGCGCAAGGCAAGCAATTAAACAAAGCACTTTAACCATCAATTGCTGCAGCGTTTAGAACAACCTAAAGTAGCTTTTAACAAATTATTGCATTGCTAGAGATGCTTTTAAGGAAGGTACCACTTTTTATAGTTACTTACAGTATAAGGTTGAAGTTTTTTATCAATATAATACCTGAAAATAAAGGGTATATTTTCCCTAGTATTTATAAATGGACCTATTGCAAAACACCTTAGCCCAGACTTTGGGCACTGGCATCTCCAGCATATTGTCCAGTTAGAGAAATAATTAATGGCATTTACAACATATTATACTGAGGAAGAAAATGGTAATGACATCCGCATTATATTGAATAAGATTACTGGCACCTATAGAATATTAAAGTGAGAATCAATTTTACATCTGATTTTAAGTTTTCCCTAATTTTACACCATTTTTGTGGTCCCACCAATATATCATGCATTTCCCTGATTTGACACCATTTTTTGTGGTCCCCTAAAATTAAAAATGGTGGGTTCTGTATTTACTTAGAGAAGTGGTTATTGAACAGGGTCGGACTGGCCTGCTGGGGCCCAGAAAAAAACCCAGGTGGGCCCCAGCCTTGGTGGGCCCCTAGGCCCTTGCTTTAGTCAATATGCGACTTGCAATGGCTTAATAAAATACTGTGCAGTCCGGTGAACACATATGCAGCACAGTATGGGCCTCACTAAAATCAGTAAATGGCAGTGGGCCCACCGCCTCGGCTGCCGGTGCCGGGTCAGTCACTTCTCTTCCGCCCATAGTTAGGTGCTGGTTGGAGTCGAGGCTGCTGCTGAGGACCCTGCTATCACTTAAGAGGTGAGCCTGCTATCCATTCCTGCTGGAAATTGGCTGCACTGCGCCTGCACCTAAATTGTACATTACAGGCAGGAGGCAGACAGAAAAAAGCCAACTTAAAGCTGTCCCTTCATGCGCATAGTGCACTCATTCTGGACTGGAACTGACCATGGTGGCACTGCAATCAACCTAACTTGAGGACTTTACTGGCTGCTGTACTGATTCTAAAGCCTCCAATTAGTAACCCCTTGCAGCAGCACCACAGAAGATGGCACAAGTACTAAACAAAAATAAAAAATAAAAATTAAAAAATTCTATAAATGTTCTTTGTGTCACTGTTACTAGGGTGGGGATGAGCAGACAAAAAGTTGCAAGGAGGTAGTACACCTTTTACGTTAACTTTTATCATGTTATAGAATGGCCAAATTCTTAGCAATGTTTCAATGGATATTCATTTTTTATTTTGTATAGTAATATTTTGCCTTTTTCTGACACCGATGTCTAGTTGCTAAAGGAATCTATTCTAGACACTAGGAACCAGAGCAGAGCTGAAATGCCAAACTAGAGATTTGAACAAAATGCTCAGTAATTAAAAAAACACAAATAATAAAAATTGAAGACCAAAAGCACATTACAAAATTATGGGTGACTGACACTTTAAATCGGGTCTTCTCATGGACAAGGCTACTGAGGCGGTCACTGCAGTCACTTAAGGCCTCAAGTTTCAGAAACTACCAACAACTTCCTGAGGCTCCATAGCAGAAATTGCAAACCACAGGCATGTTGACAAAATATGACCTGGTCCTTGCTTCAATGAACATTCTCTGACACTGTTGTGATAGGATGCGGTGCAGCTAAGTATTGCTGTCATCACCCCACTGCTCTGCATTTGATGCACAGGCACAGAAGCTACTTTTGGAAGTCTAGGGGCCTGTGCAGGGACTTAATTTTTCAAATATTCTTAGTTATTCTTTGATCTGCCTTCTTCCCTAAGGAAGAAGAAACACCTTGAAGATTATACTCAAGCAAAGACCCCAATACTATGACACAGCAATGATAACCTACCAAGCCACTATGCTTGACCAGAAAGATCCAACAGTGCATACAGCAACCTCATTAAGTTTCATTAAAGTTTTGGTTAAAGAGGAACGATCGAGAAAAGGAAAATTTAATATAAGCTTCATCATATTGAAATAAGAAACTTTCTAAATACAATAAAAAAAAAATTCTGCATTGTTTCTGAAATAATCAGTTAAAAGTTTATCTTCACTATCCCTCTCTCAGCATCTGTTTCTCTTCATTCTGTCTTCATGCAGCAGTTGGGTGTCAGATAATCATTGACAATTAGATCCAATATATCTTATAGAGGGGTTTCCTTCCCTAACCGATAAATTAGAGCTCACTCAAATAGCTGATTCCAGTACAAACAAAATCTAACAAAATAACTTTTGCACAAATTCTGCATGTAAAGAGAGATATCTGGTGATTTTAATAGAGTGAGCTCTAATACATCGTCTAGACAAAAGGAGCCCCCCTATAAGATAAATTGGATCTAGCCTGATTATTTTAGAAACAATGTAGAATTTTTAATTGATTGTATTTAGAAAGTTTCTTATTTCAGTGCGCTGGAGCTTATATTTCGCAAAAGTATGTCAGCATGTACATATAGACTTTAATAATGCAACATGAGGATACATGGGCAGCAACTCAATAAGACAATCTTGCCTGAGGGGGAAGGATTACAATTTCTACGGTCTTGATACAGGTACAGGGATAAGTAAATCAAGTGATAAGGGGCCATTTACCACCCACAAGCGCAGTAAGGGTTATGCACAATTACCATATTTGTTAAAGGAGAATGAAAGGCTAAGACTAAGTAAGCTTTATCAGAAAGGTCTATATAAATACACCAGTAAACCCTCAAAGTAATGCTGCTCTGAGTCCTCTGTCAAAAGAAACACGGCATTTCTTTCCTTTTATTGTGTACACATGGGCTTCTGTATCAGACTTCCTGTTTTCAGCATAAACCTCCAGGGCAGGGCTTAAACATGCTCAGTTTGCTCCTCTTCCCCTCCCTCCTCCCATCCCTGCTGTAATCTGAGCCCAGAGCTGTAAGTGAGCAGGGAGAGACTCAGGCAGGAAGTGATGTCACACCAAGCTTATATGGCCGCTTCTATACTAAACAAACAGAGACAGTGGCTAGATCTGTTTACTCAGGTAAAGCATTCTGCAGAATAAAAATAACGTTGTAGCTCCGTCTCGGAGCTTTTCTTCTCTTTGAAGCGAAGAAATCTAAAGCACAGTTAAACTGAGTGCCAGTTTGAAGATGCGATTATGGGGAAAAATTCAAATATGGGGATTGCTCCAAAGTTCCAACAGTTTCCTACTTCAATATCTAAGGGAACTTGTGCCTAAAGATTTAGGCAAACATGTCACTTCAATGGCAGAAGTGATGCCAACTGTCCCTTTCACAGAAATTGCGAATTCAAATTAATTTTGGGCACACGTAGAAATGCACTAGTATTAGTTATGGGCGAATTTATTTGCCAGGCGCGAATTTGCATCGTTTTCACGAACGGGACGAATTCGCCCATCACTAACTAGTATTAATACATTGTCCACAACTGCTTCAGGTGCATCCTCCCTCGAGGCCACACTCAACCACTATACATTATAAATAATTATAAAATAATGATGATGAGAAATGGAAAAAAAACGCTGCATTGTTGCTTAAAAAACCACTACATTTGCGTGTGAAATTGCACTTTGCACAATGCGAATCTATATATAAGTAAACGACCCCTGTAATGTCAGATCCTTTAGATCCTATTTACAAAAGTATACTGGAGTATTCTGCTTTATGAAGCATTATAGATATAATAATAGAAACTATTCATTGGAATAAACAGCAGAATGACTTGCACATTGGTGCACTGAAAGCAAATCAGCATGTAAATGAGATGGGATCTTGGTTACAGCTTTCAGCTAATAACTTTCTAGGTCATAAAAGCAATTGTACTCGGTTAAATTTGCTTTTTCAAAGCCGGTGATTGCTGAAATGATTGTCATGCACATTAGACAATTTGATTCATATCTTTGCGTGTGTGTTTCTAATAGACATCTTTGTCTAAAAGAGTTTTGCGAGTATTAGGAAGTTAACCAGAAGGCCAGTTCACTAAGAAGA
Organism: Xenopus laevis; assembly: GCF_017654675.1. Classification (NCBI taxonomy): domain Eukaryota; kingdom Metazoa; phylum Chordata; class Amphibia; order Anura; family Pipidae; genus Xenopus; species Xenopus laevis. Next base: position 92,928,732 of record NC_054382.1, on the reverse strand, counting down.
AATATGCTATTTGCTTGGAAAAATAACACAGACAAAAGCTAAATCCAGAGACAATGTTTAGTGATTCTGAACTTGAGTGGTAAAGTCACACCTTCACTCATCCATAGGCAATTGCTTCGCTGATGATCCCAGAGGTCTGAATTTAGAAACAGTTAGATAGGTTTATTTTGGTTGAAAAAGACAAATCCATCAAGTTCCACCCCTCCAAATGAACCCCGGTGCATATATACATATTACTATACTGACGTAGATCTTGAAATCATTATAGCCTTGTGTATGTGAAAAAAAGATTCCCCCGATATCTGTATCTATAATGTGTTCTAATGTATTTGTAAAGAGATATCAAGTGCCTTTCCTCCAGAGACAACAACCTCAACCTTGACCTATGTCTTTCTTATAGTTTAATTCTACCATTTCTTCAGTACTTGATTTGCTTCACAAGAGACTGTCTGAAACTGCCTAAAGTTACACAAAATTCTGCAAAAATTAAGAAGGTTCCCTGCAAGTTATTTGTATACTGTACCATTAACCTTTAATAACAAACAGTTTTCCTCACATTGAGTTTATATACCGTCCCCCATATGTGATAAAAGACACTAAGGAGCACATTTACTTAGGGTCGAATATCAAGGGTTAATTAACCCTCGATATTCAACCGTCGAAGTAAAATCCTTCGACTTCGAATATCGAAGGATTTACCGCATTTCCTTCGTTCGTACGGTCGAAGGAAAAATCGTTCGATCGAACAATTAAATCCTTTGAAACGAATGATTCGAAGGATTTTAATCCATCGATCTAATGATTTTCCTTTTATCAAAAAAAGCTAGGAAAGCCTATGGGGACCTTCCCCATAGGCTAACATTGATGCTTGGTAGGTTTTAGGTGGCAAAGGGGGTTGAAGTTATTTTTAAAGAGACAGTACTTCGACTATCGAATGGTCGAATAGTCGAACGATTTTTACTTCGATTCGATGGTCGAAGTAGCCAAAAAAATACTTCAAAATTCAAAGTATTTTTTATTCTATTACTTCACTCGAGCTAAGTAAATGTGCCCCTAAGTTTACTCAGGAGCAGTAAACCATAGCAACCAATCAGATGTTTGCTTTTAAACAGGTGACCAGTAAATGCTACCTGCTGATTGGTTGCTATGGGTTACTGCTCCTGGGCAAACTTAGTGCATTTAATTACATAACCCCCTTAATGTGGGAGCCAATTAAGACCTCCAAGGCAGTTTCCAAAGTGCAAACACTGGTTCAGTACTCTCATTTTTTGCTCTTAAAGGAACAGTTCAGTGTAAAAAAATAAACTGGATAAACAGAGGCTGTGCAAAATAAAAAATGTTTCTAATATAGTTAGTTAGCCAAAATTGTATTGTATAAAGGCTAGAGTGACTGGATGTCTAACATAACAGAACTGAACACCACTTCCCGCTTTGCAGCTCTATAAATCTGAGCTAGTCAGCGACTATAAGGGGGGCCACATGGGACATAACTGTTCAGTGAGTTTGCAATTGATCCTCAGCATTCAGCTCAGATTCAAAAACAACAGATATGACCCATGTGCTCCCCCCCTTCAAGTCTCTGATTGGTTACTGCCTGGTTACCAATCAGTAGAAACCAAGAGAGCTGAAAAGCAGGAAGTAGTGTTCTGGCTATTATGTTAGACATCCAGTCACTCCAGCCTTTATACATTACATTTTTAATTAACTAACTATATTAGAAACATTTTTTTATTTTATACAGCCTATTTACCCAGTTTTTATTTTTTTACTGAACAATTCCTTTACATGCTACCTTCTTCTCTTGTAGAACTAAATGTATAGACGACACCTGGATAAAACTGAATATTACATCCTTAATCATTAAGATAGGATCTCTCTACAGAAATAAAAGGGTTTGTGTTATCAGCTGTTTGTTTTGCCTATATCTATCTGCAATTGTTACTTTTGTATTATGTTACTATTGGGGGAATGTAATTAAAGTCGGAAAGAGCAAAACAATTCGCACCAATAAGAATAAAAATCCACATCTCGCAATGCAATATTGTTCCTTAAACTGTTTGCGAATTTTAATTGCGCACTCTTAAAAAGTGATTGAAGGTGTCGTAATCTTTTGGAGCAAACGTAACGACTTTTTCAGTAAGAAGTTTTATTAGATTGACTGCGCATTGGTGCCAAAGAAAAATGGTTCTCGGAATTATATAACAGTGATTAAGATGAAAGTTTAGGGGGTTATTTACTTGAGTCTGATTTTTCTCTCGGATGGGAGAGCACGCCAACAAGCAGGTTAACTGCTAAAGTGAGGTTTTCTTTACATCCTTCAGACTTCGACCATCGAATAGGCTAATCCAACTTTCGACTACGACTTCGATTCGAACGTTTCGAACTAAAAATCGTCCGACTATTCGACCATCCAATAGTCGAAGTACTGTCTCTTTAAAAAAAACTTTGACTTCATACTTCGGCAGTTTAAACCTAACGAGGTACAATGTTAGCCTATGGGGACCTTCCCCATCACTTTTCTATGTTTTTTTTGATCGAAGAAAAATCGATCGATTAAAATCCTTAGATTTTAGGATTTGCGGTAAATTCAAAATCGTAGGATTTTACTTCGAGGGTCAAATTCGAGGGTTTATTAACCCTCGATATTCGACCCTTAGTAAATGTGCCCCAACATGTTGAGACGCAACATGCTGCATTTTTCCTGCGTTCGGTGCCTACACGCACCTGTGTGAGTACAGCCCCATTGAATAAAGCTTATTGTGTCTATTCCTGCAACCTCCTGCCTCTGAGCGCAGAAAAACGGAACACAGGGGAGCGCAGCTTCAACCGCTCGTCAGTAAGAGCCCTTATACAGTAATTTGGCAGGTGGCGAATAGTTGAATTCTAATTCTTAAAGGGACAGAGTATGATCAATCTCGAAAATTTAATTAGAATTTTTTAAAAAAATTCGAATCGAGTTTGGATAATTCCCTAGTCGAATTTGACAGTTTTGAATTTGTGAAATCTGAATTTTCAATTCGAACCGTAATAAATCTGCCCTTTTGTGTCGGTTTATCAGAAATAAATTGTTGTGTCAGTTAGTCTGAAATAAACCTCACTTTAGCAGTTAACCTGCTTGTGGGAGTGCTCTCCTTTCCACCTGTAATAGTAGTATAGGGCAGTTCATCTTTAAAAAGGATTGATGCATTTAGTGTATGGACTTCTGTGGTAGTGTGCTGGGATATACAATACTTCTTTGGTTTTTCTTGTGGGCATTTTAAAGGAGAAAAACAATTTTTTTTCATTGAATTTTTCAAGATTTATTAACCCCTGATGCTGCTAAAGGTCTAAATAAAAAAGTACTCCATCTCAAACCTTCAAAAGTTCATGTAGACGTCAATGGCAGATGTTTTGTACAATAATCCAAATAATTCATGGTTTTGGGGCAATAGTCTGAAAAATGTAGTTTTCGGGCATCAAATCCAAAAAAAGCAAATCTTTTGCTATACTTTATTGCTATGTTAAGCTGCTGTTCATGATTTTTCAGTGTGATGATGACAAACAGCATGGATGAGCCATTTTTTTGCAGCAGGAAAAAAGCACAGTAATAAACATTATAAATCTGTAAACTGTAAACAAAAACAGAATCCATTTGTGAAAAAATAACTAAATTAAGGATACAAACTCTTGATACAAGTTTATAACAATGACAATTCCTCTTTAAGGTGACATTAAAAGCTTTTTTAATTTTTGTTCTATAACTTTTTTCAACTCTTGATCAATCCCAATATTCGGATAAAGATCTTTTGTTCTGTGTTTGTTACAGTCTTATTCTGTCGTCAAGAATTAACTTGATGGTTGTATATATTTAGAGGAATTTTTATTCATAATGCTCGGATTCAGTGGTTTTCTGGATAAGGGGTATTTCCATAGTTTGGATCACCACACTGTAACACTTTCTTTAGTAGAGTTGTTTTCAGATTATTCACCATAAAATAAAGTTTTTTCCAATTTACTTTCCATAATTTATTTTTTACCAGTTTTAGAAAATTTAAGTTTAAAATTCCTGTCTCTGGGGCTTCAGTCTGGCAGCTTAGTGATCCAGGAGCATCTGAACTGTAACAATTTACTACATGTAATTGAAACAATTAATTGATACATTTCTCAGTAGTATCTGTGGAATATTAGCAACTATTGTATCAATTCTAACAGCCCAATAGGGTTTTTGCCACCAATATGTAATTTAGATAATAAGATAACAAGTACAGGCCCTGCTTCATTATTACTGAGAAAAGGAAAATTATTTTTAAAAAATCATAATTATTTGCTTAAAATGAAGTCTATGGGAGATGGCTCTCCTATAATTTGGAGCTTTCTGGATAACAGTTTTCAACATAAATAAAGGATTCCATACTGTTTAAACGGATACTGTCATGGGAAAAATTTTTTTTCCCAAAACGCATCAGTTAATAGTGCTGCTGCAGCAGAATTCTGCACTGAAATCCATTTCTCAAAAGAGCAAACAGATTTTTTTATATTCAATTTTGAAATCTGACATGGGGCTAGACATTTTGTCAATTTCCCAGCTGCCCCTGGTCATGTGACTTGTGCCTGCACTTCAGGAGAGAAATGCTTTCTGGCAGGCTGCTGTTTTTCCTTCTCAATTTAACTGAATATGTCTCAGTGGGACATGGGTTTTTACTATTGAGTGCTGTTCTTAGATCTACCAGGCAGCTGTTATCTTGTGTTAGGGAGCTGCTATCTGGTTACCTTCCCATTGTTCTTTTGTTTAGCTGCTGGGGGGGAAAGGGAGGGGGTGATATCACTCCAACTTGCAGTACAGCAGTAAAGAGTGATTGAAGTTTATCAGAGCGCAAGTCACATGACTTGGGGCAGCCGGGAAATTGACAATATGTCTAGCCCCATGTCAGATTTCAAAATTGAATATAAAAAAATCTGTTTGCTCTTTTGAGAAATGGATTTCAGAGCAGAATTCTGCTGGAGCAGCACTATTAACTGATTCATTTAAAAAAAATTTTTTTCCCCATGACAGTATCCCTTTAACTGTATCCTGATTATTGATGTAAATGCATAATACATCAGGCAGTACTTTCTGATAACATTAAAACAATCCACCACCAGTGTACTACATTTCATAATGGGACCTGTTATCCAGAATACTCCTGGACCTGGGTTTTTCCAAATAAGACGTCTTTCCATACTTTGGGTTTTCATACCTTAAATCTAATGTTAGCATTTTATAAACCTAACAGCATTGTTTTGCCACCAATAAAGATGAATTCAATCTTAGTTAGGATTGAATATAAGGTACTGTTTTATTATTACAGAAATGGAAATTATTTGATTAAAATTGAATCTATGATATTCCCATAATTTGGAGCTTTCAGGATAACTGGCTTCTGGATAAAGGGTCCCGATACTTGTATATAATGAATTGGTGCTTAGAAGCTTTATTGTATTTGTTTTAATGAACTTTCATTTGTATATCTATTTAGGATTATCTCATCCCCTTTAAAAGGGGACTAAATAAACAAAGCTGTCAGGTGAAATATATATAATATTTAGCTGTATTGTGCATACATTTAGTTTAATTGTCTCTGAATATATTTAAAGCCTGATCAACTAATTCAAGTACACAGCAATATAATAATTCAGAGAGTCGCATCCTCCTTCAATTCCTGGAATTAATTAGAAATAGACAAAAGGTGACCTTGAAACAATTATAATTGGGAGAAGGAAGTATGGGCATCTGATCTGTACAGCCTGTTCCTATCCCAACCATCAATACAGCTTGCGCTGGCTCGCAGTAATACAATAAGAGCCATTTTTATTTTAAATGACAAATCTGGTCAGTTTCTAAGCAGCAGTAGCCAGCATCCCCCAGAGACAGATACATGAAATGCATGTTTTGCAAATTTGTACATTTTTGTACTATACAAACGCAAGAATCATATTTAATTAAAACATACATCATGCTTTCAAAAATCTAGCAGAGCTGTTGTACTGCTCAATGTATTTGTTGACTCTGCTATTTTTCCTTTAACAGATATCAAGTATAAGTCAACTCATGTAGGCTGGAAAGAAAACTCTCAGCACTACAATAATTCAAGCATATTTTTTTTTATTTTTGCTCTGCTTTCTAATATAGATCTTCAGGGCTTTTAAATGTGGGAGGCTTATTAAATTTTTATTGCACCATGTCATAAAAGAAGTAGAGCAACCTTGAAACATGCCTTTTTAATGTGGGTTGAATTGAAGGGATGTCTAAGCTGGCTAACTGAAGAGATGCAGAGAATACACATAACATTAAATAAATTGCTTTAGGATGTTAACAGATCTTTATATGTAGTATTTTAACAGTGTTTCCTAACAAGTGGCTCATGTGTACTACCAAACAGAGCCTCTTATAGGCTGCAAGTCTACATAGGGGCTACTAATGGGCAATCATATCCCATATTTTGTACCCCTAGGGATTTTTTGTTTTCTCATTTTTTTACATTCAAATGTGGCTCATGGGTAAAAAAGTTGGAAACCCCTCTATTATAGTATAGTATAATTGTAATTATTTTGTATATATTGTAATGGAGGTTTTAGTCTGGTACTATAGATTCATAATTTTGCATTACTATATATATATATATATATATATATACCATAAACTAGCAGTTAGGCAGGTTAAATATAGACTTAAAAAGTTGAACTTGATGGACGTCTTTTTATGTAAATATGTAAAACAGAATCTAGAGATGCTCTGGGGACTGTGGATTTTTTATTATATTTTTGCCACCCCCCCATCAGCTAGTGCAGATACCAAAGCATCCCTTTCACTGGTACAGTCAATTTTCTATTTGTATTAAGCTAATGAAAACATTAGGAGGCCCATTTATCAAAGGTCGAATTTCAAACTCATGTTGATTTTTTTTACTCTAATATATTCGAATATACTCACAATTCGATTGGGTTATTTAAAAAATTTGAACTAACATTACCGACCCGAAAACTCAAATCGAATTCGAATTGAATTAGACTAAACTCGAATCGAGTTTTTTCTCTGAAAAAAACTTGAATGTCAGGAAGACTAATAACATCTTCAAATGGTGCACTTGACTTCTACATGAACGGTGATAAATAATTGAATTCTAATTGTTCCCAGGGTCCAGGTATGATAAATCTCGAATTCGAGTTTGTATTATTCCGAACTCGAATTTGAGAGTTTTGACCAATAAACCAATTCAAATTGAATTCGAATACCAATTCGAACCTTAATAAATCTGCTCCTAGGAGTCTGTTTATTAAGCTTTGAATTTTTCTTGTCAAGTTTTTAAAAAATGGAAAAACTCAAATTTTTAGAAGAAAAAAAGTCTCAGATGTATTATGCTCCAAAGCTGCTAAAAATCATTATCTGAAAATATTCCAGCTAAAACTAGTCGAAGTCATGTAAAAATCAATAGCAGATGTTCACCTTTTACAATTTGCACAATTCGAACAATCTCACAATTTTGTCAAGACTTTTCCCACATGTGAATTAAGCAAAATTGTGGTTGGGAGTTAAGTCAAATTTTTATTCTTAATTTAATGAGAAGAATTCTAGTTTTAATAAATACCCTCCTAGAAGTTGCATAATTGTATTTCTATATTTTCTCTGTGTGACAATTTGGGACACTACACCCTTGACCTACTTAACATTATAGGGGCAGATTTATCAAGTGTAGAAGTGAATTAGAGGGAATTTTCGAAGTAAAAAAAATTTAAAATTCGAAGTAATTTTTTGGATACTTCGACCATCGAATAGAATACTACGACTTCGAATTTACTTCGAATTCAATTCAAACGATTTTACTTTGACCGATATTTGAATTCGAAGTATTTAAATTCGATGGTCGAATTTCGAAGTATTTTTAACTTCGAAATTTGACCCTTGATATATCTGCCCCTAAAAGTGACTAAAGTTGCACTTTGTGTGCCATTGCAATAAGAGAAAAATTAAGAATGAAATGAGTTTCACTAGGCCTAGGGTAGAGAATACGGGCTTTGCAGTACATAAGGATACTCTAAAAGGTTACTGCTAGAATCAGTTTTAGGAGCTTCTTGGTTAAAGTTTTTAAAGCTGCCAATTTTATACTATGCAGGCTGAAGAAAACGTTATTGCTGCTCTAGTAAAGTAATTTATAGGCAGTATTTCTCACCAGTTACTTCTTTTATAACTGTGTAAAGAAGAAATCTACATGAGAAATATTCTGATCTGGCCCCTTCAAATATGCTACTAAGAAATAACTAAATAATACTACAAATACAATGCTACAAATAACAAATAAAGAAGAATACTGGCAACCTATGCATTGCTTTGATTTTATTGTTTTACGTATTCTTTATACTTTAATTAACTTAAGCCTAAGGGTGGTGGCACACGTGGCGATTGTGGAGAGATAAGTCACCCAAGCGATAAATCTCCTCTTCTTCGGGTGACTAATCTCACCAAAATGCCGGCGAATGTGAATCGCCGGTGGATTGCTTTGTTTTCCAAAGTCGCCTCACATGGAATCTTCATGCGACTTTGGAAAACCAAACCGATTCGAATGCCACCCCGTCAACAATTCACATTCTTGCCAGCGGGAAGGCATTTTGGGCAGATTAGTCACCCAAAGAAGAGGAGATTTAACGCCGGGTGACTTGTCCCTCCGGAATCGCCACGTGTGCCACCACCCTAAAACTAGCTGTAGGTTGGCTATATTCCTCACATGCCTAGAATTCCTTCCATTTCATTGTTGTGAAGGATATACTGCTGTGCAATACAGTAGAAGCCCCATTTTACGTTACGGGGCCAGAAAAAAATGGTGTAAAATCCAGGAAAATGTAAAATCAGGGAAATTTTGTATTCATAATATATATGTGGGACCACAAAACAACAATGTAAAATGAGGGAAAACTTAAAATCAGGGGATGTAAAATGGGGGTTCTACTGTAATTTCTTTTTTAACTTTGTAGAGTGCAATAGTTGGAATTGGAGTTCTCTTATGTGTGCTTACTATTGGTTCAACCTTTTCCCAGTTTCCCTTTCCCTTTCCAATGAATTTTAGAAGGAAGCAAACACTCATGTCCTTATGTCCGTATGCATTTCAACAAGAATTCCTTATCTTAGTGACTCAAAGGATTGCACTTAATGAGTAAAGAAAGGACTAGATCTGAATCTATGCTTTACTTTAATTACAAATGACTCACTTCAGATAATCTCATTACATATTAATATGGGTTTTGGCAGAGGATATGCCAATGCACAGCATGTAACATAATAATCTTGATCTCTGTAATTAAGCACATTACTGTACAAATAACTTAATCTCACAGTGATTAGAATACTGGATACCATTAAAAGCTGTAATTGTACAAAACAGGAGAGAGACAGCAAAAGAATTGACCTCAAATTTATAAAACATTTTTAGCTGGAATGCCCTTTGTCTGCTATTGAATAGACACTATGGGGCAAATTCACTAAACTGAGAAAATTCGCCAGTGATGGCTTTGCGCACTTCGCCAGGCGTAAATTCGCCTGGACAATGCTAATTGCGCACAGGATACTGAACGCCAGCTACCGTTAGTAAATTGGCAAAGTGCCAAAATGACATCACGCTGGCGAATTTTTGCCAGCGTTAGCCACTTTGCCCTTTAGTAAATTTCCCCCTATATGGCCAAAAATATCCAGACACCCCTTCTGAAATCTCAAGTCTGGAGTTGGAACACTAATCAAAATTCAAATTTTTAATTTAATTTTTAAATAAAAAAAGTCAGACCGATTTGATCTTATTTTTTTTTTTTATTAAAAAAGCTCGATTTAATTGGTTTGGGTAGCATAGGCGGATTTTTATTAAGGCTTGGAGAGGCTAAGTCTCACCATTGTGTCTATTTGAGCTTGTTTGGGGGAGTGCTACTGACTAGTGTCTTTAGAAAAACAAAATCCCTACCTGGTGAATTTAGTGATGTCATCATAAGTTTGTGTACTGAAAATCCTGTGAAATTTGGATAGGAAAGCTTATGAGCTGATCTGTGTGCCAAGCACAGTTAGGGAGGATGCGTAACTGAGCTTGACCCAGGATGGCTGTTTGTATTGAGATGAGAGCCAAGACACAAAGCAGCTGCTCATCCTCCCCCTGCTTGTCTGGTATGTGCAACTTACATTAGATCTGAACTCATCCTGGACACTGTAAGTGGTTTTACTCACATTTCTTTTCATTTCTATATACACCCATAAGTAAGCTTTCTGACAGGTCACCCAGTTGGATCCGGGATAGGAGTGTTGCCGCGTCTCCTTCTCCCTCGTGGCTTTCTGCGTTTCGCGGATCCAATCAGCTTCCTCAGATCTTGTGAAGCTTTTTTACATTTGAGAGATTGGACCCGCAGGAGTCAACAAAACTGAAAGGACTAACTTTTTCCTTCCTTTCCTTTTTTTTTATATATATGATTTTCAGCCAATGCCTACCTGAATAGTTCAATGGAACCATTGTTATTGGATATTCGTGACAGTTTCCTTGAGGGGTTAAAGACCTTGTATCCTTAGCTACCTAGCAAGTAAAGGCTGTTTCCCATAGACTCCATTGTAATCAAATAATCCAATTTTTTTACAAATATTTCCCTTTTATCTATATTAATTAAACAGTACATTGTAATTGTAACTAAGATATAATTGACCCTTATTGGAAGAAAAAAACAACTTATTGGGTTTATTTAATGTTTACATGATTTTCTAGTAGACTTAAGGTATAAAGATCCAAATTATGTAAAAACCCGTTATCCGGAAACCTCCAGGTCCCGAACATTCTGGATAACAGGTCACATACCTGTATTACTTTGAAAAAGCAGTAAAAAAGCAGCTACAGTTTTTTGCAAAGGGACCGAAATATATCTGCATTATTCTATTGTAGCGTGGTCAAGGACTGCATGTGTGCAGTAACCGATATGAATTGTCTTCACTATACACTGTGTCACTGTGAACATGGGGCAGATTTTATCCACAAAATGCACACAAGAAATGCCACTGTGATACAGCAATAATTACTGTGGGCTAAAATATGTGAATATTTTGTTTATTTTTGGAGGCAACTGTCATTTATTTGATAACTGGATGGGCCAAAAGGAACCAATACCTTTTTAATTAATTAACTATTACCTGTAAAAATGCAGTGTCAAGAACAAAAAAACAATAGGAGCTAAAGTAACCTTAAATTATTAAACCTTAAGCTTTAATTCTGGCAAAGTTCCCCCTAGCTATTCTAACACCACAACAGCTACACAAGCAGAAAATGACACTTCAATCTTCCTTATGTTAGAACTTGTCTCACTATGGGATTTTACTAGTTCTTTTCATTATAATAATCGCAGAATGCTGAAGGCAAAATGTATCTGTTTATTGCCCATTTCAGTTTAAAAATGATTTTAAAAAGATCCATGCCGGCATGACGTTTCAGGTGGCAACTTCAAATGCCAGAGATAATAATGCACAGGAAAGTAGTGATTTTAGGTAGGTCAGACTAAATGTATCTGCATTGTAGTGGATGTTATTAAATCAGTTTTTTTGGCTTTCCAATTTTGAGAATTTATATGTAGGATCACTTACTATGACACAAGGCAGAAGTGCAAGAGCACCAAGTGGCATAAAAGTTTACCACTTATGCCACTTAATGCTCCACAACATGCATGAGACGAGTTGGATGCATACCTACATGCCTGCATGCCTACATGCCTCCTCCCTCACTATGAATACTGGAAGACAGGCAGTGTCAGACTGGCCCGGACCAGACCCCTCATCCGATATTTTTAATTTTAATTTTGGGGAGGAAAAAAGTTTTCGGCGATGTGCAGTGCCTTCTGCGCAAGAGCATGCGCCGTTCATGCATGCGCACTGAGCGGCACATTCACACAGTCACGCCAAGCTCAGCACGTCGCAGTAGGGGGCCGGGGGGCCAGAGGGGGCCCTGGACCAGAAGTCCCGATGAGCCCCAGGCCCCCCAGTCCGACTCTGAAGACAGGGTGTCCGATTTTTCACATTTTGCACTAGGGACGCAACAAACCATGTTCGGAAGAATCCCGCATCGTCTTCTTCAGATTTAGGCAAAAACCACGCTGCATCTGAATTCCACATGTGGACTGATATTGCTGATGTGTGTTGTTATGCCCCCAATTTTGTTTAATTGTTTTTTTTACACCACCTAGTGGTTTAGCCAATGGTTTACATGAGTTTTTAGGTATATTGTCTTTGTTTTCCATTTCTTTACTATGTGACCATGTGTAACATCAAGAAATGATTAGTATAGCTGCCATCTTCATACTGTTCACAGCTAAGATATTCACCATCTGCAGTAATACTACCCCATCAAGCATACTGGTAGCATCGTTGGTAGGTACAGTGTCGGACTGGGCCGGCGGGACACCGGGAAAAACCCCGGTGGGCCCCGGGCTCTTGTGGGCCCCGCCGGCCCAGATCCGCTACTTAGTGGGGCGGCGCGACCCCACTTTGTTTGGGGTCGCGGTAGAATAGAAGGGCTGCGCATGCGCACAAACGCGGCGCCGCGCGCATGCGAACAAACGCGGCGCCGCGCGCATGCGCACAAACGCGGCGTCGCGCGCATGCGCACTAGCCGCCTGCAGCACTCCGGAGCGGCAGTGGCGGCTGGAGGGGGCCCTGGGGCAGTAGCCCCGGTGGGCCCCATGCCTCCCAGTCCGACCCTGGGTAGGTATAACTATTCCCAAGTGCGGGTTAAATAATATAGACGGTTATTTCTCAGTTTTGTACTTTTTATACATGTTTATAACTTTATATGTGCAGCCGCATCATGGCACAGTAATATTTGTTCCTGCCCAAACATATAGGCCTTACTCCTATTTGGATGCCTCTCTTCTTTTATATCTTATACATATACTGTACGCAGTGTTTAATGTATTTTGTTATGTTTCATACCTTCCCTTGTTAATTAAACTGAAGCTCAATAATCTGTCTCAGTAAAATGATGAAGGAAGGAGTTTAGCTGTATGTCAAGATACACACTACCCAGGTTAACTCGTAGTGAGGACAAAACACGTGTGAAGTAAGAAAGATCCACACCAATTGTTTTCCTTTTTTTACAAAAAGAAAAGTCTGTGTGCTGAACAGTTTGTTGTTGTGCTGGTATCACAGCTTGAATGCACATGCACGGGTGCACAGATTTGATGGAACAGTGATGAGAACTGATTCTGAATGGGAAAGTACAGTGGTTTGGATTTACAGTAGAGAATCAAACCTTCATGTGTTTGATCCCTCGAGGCTATTTGTCTCAAGCAGGAATAATTGCTGTAAAAAATATAATTTATCATTTTTATGACAATCCCCTAAAAGCACAAAACACATGGCAGAAGGTAGAGCTAGGGCTTCTACTGCTGAAATGGAGTGATTATCACATGGTCCTTGATTTCATTAGATAACGTCTTCCTCTGTGCCACAGGCCTTATATTCAATACATGTGTATAGGTACACTGTGAAACAAACAAAGTGAGATCAAATGCACAGAATGGGGAAGACAATAAATATTATACAATGATCTTGTAAATAGTGATTTAAATCAGTAGATAGCGGTCTGATCATTATTTTATATAGTATAAGGAAGGCCATGCTATTTTATATCCATTTTAGATTTTGTAGAGATATCCTGCTATTTTAAAGGTTCACTTACGAAATCACCCGCAAATGTATCAGCTATATCACATATTAAGATCACATCATATGGTAGTAGTAGGGATCAGTACTATGACCAGCAACTTGGCAACAACATTTGGAAAAGACCGGGCAGATAAAAATGGCTGCAGGATTTGAAAATGTAAACATTTTTTAAAGGACATTCTAAGGAGAGAATATTTCAAATGATTTGGGATAAAATAAACATTAGTGGTCCAGGTTCAAAGTTAAATGACAGTTATTTGTCTCAAGCAATTAAGAGTCAGTTGGAAATAACATTGTGGTGGAGTTAATGTTGACAAATAAAACCAGTGTTCAGTAAAGGAGTATGAAAGGACAAGGAAAGGCATAATCACTGGGAAGTTTTAAAATGTCAGGTACCCCCAGATGAAGAGCATAAGGGCAGAGACACATGGTCAGATTTGGGGAGATTAGTCGCCCGGCGACACTAGGAGACTTCGGGGCGACTTTCGGAAAACAAAGTTCTCCGATTGCCATCCCGCTGACGATTTTCATTCTAGTTGGCAGGAAGGCAGGGGAAGGGGATTAGTCGCCCCGAAGAATAGGAGATTTGTCGCCGGGCGACTAATCTCCCCGAATCTGATCATGTGTCTCTGCCCTAAAAAGGGCTCACTCAGTGGATATTATTGATTTCCAAGCTAAAAAAAATAGTGAAAGGAAAGAACTAGGAATGCACCGAATCGGGATTCGGCCAAGATTCAGTCTTTTTCAGCAAGATTTCTTGTGCCTTGCCGAACTGAATCCAACCCCTAATTTGCATATGCAAATCAGGGACAGGAATAGAAATCACAAAACAAGGGAGTAAACACATTTTTCCTTTCCCGTCCCTAATTTGCAAATGCAAATTAGGATTTCAGAATTCATTTCGTTATTTGGCCAAAACTTTTAAGAAGGATTCTGGAATTCGGCCAAATCCAAAATAGTGGATTCGGTGCATCCCTAGAAAGAACAGAAACCCTCTCTAGGTCTCATGTAAAATTTGTAAAATAATGGGAACTCTGTACAATATTAGTGCAATGATTATTTCATTATATTATCCAGAACAACTTGATTTACCAAGTATTAGAAATATTAGAAAATGAAAATTGAAGGGTGCAAAGATACCTTAGAACCAAACCAATGTAAAGAAAGAGACTATGCTTCAAGCTCTGAGAATTAGTTGTTTAGGAATTAAGTCAATTCTTAATGTTCAATAAAAAAATCAAGTCCAGATGCTTACTAATGGTATCTTTGCACCCTTCAATTTTCATTTTCTAATACCCAAGTTCTACTTCAGCACCTACTGTAGGTACATTTCATGTATACAGATACATATAATATATATACAAGTAAGGACATGAAAGGCAAATGGCAACTTCATTCATGAACAGAAATTGTAGGTATACTCTTTTCATCAATAAAAATGCAATATGTATAGGGAAACCAGTATTGTTGCATGAAAAGCAAAGCACAGAAAGCAGCATGCCTGTTCAGAATGAAGGGAAAAAGAACCTTAACAATGGAACAATATGGACTAGAAAATAAAGTAGAGTTATGATTAAAGCAAATAAACATTAGGATTGTTAAGTAGACAAAAAGAAACAAATGCCAAGTGAAGACCATAGGCAAAGTAGTTGATTCTTTAGTAATTCAGTGTTTACAAAGAGAAATTTGTAGTACATGTAAAGCAGTAATTCTGAGTATTGGCACTTTTTATGCCGCAAATTCACGCCTGGCGAATAAATTTGCCCATCACTAAATACGTCTTGTCTTATTTTAGATACACAATTTATGAACAGTTAATATTTCCTGAACTGATGCTTATTTAAAAATAAAAGAGAAATAAATAAGAAAACGCAGCTAAAGCAGAGGAAACACTCAATTTAGAAACAGCATTTGTGACAAAGGATAGCAGAATAAGCTTGCGTTAAACATTAAGGAGCAGATTTATTAAGGGTCAAATTGATAATTCAAATTTGAATTTTTTATACAGTCAAAACTCTCAAATTTGAATTGTGAATTATCCAAACTCGATTCGAGTTTTAATTCAAATTTCGAGATTTAGCATACTCTGGTCCTTTAAGAACTCAAATTCGACTATTCGCCACCTAAAACATGCCGAGTTCATGTATAAGTCAATGGGAGACATCCAGGGACCAATTTGGACATGTTAGTAGCCTTCCTGACATTCGATTTCTTTTTAGGAGAAAAAACTCAAATTGAGTTTAGTCAAATTCAGTTCGAAGTATTTTTGAGTTTTCAAGCAGGTAAAATTTGTCCGATATTCGTTTCAGATTAAATTTCTTTAATAAATAACCCTCTAATCGAATTTCAAGTATTTTCAAATTTAAAAGAGTTTTAAAAAACTCACATGAATTAGAAATTCAACCTTATGGGCAACACTACAAAGAAAGGATCTCCGTAATGCAGCCCCAGCTAATCTGTACCAGTTGAAAGTGGGTACACCCAAGAAGTTGGGATGTACAGAATACAGGGTTCAGTTCAGCACAGAATGAGAGCCATTTTTGCATTTGGCCAAATCCTTGCCATTCAGTCAAACTGAATTCAAACTCTTAAAATCACAGACTCGAGGTGTTTCATACATAAACATGAAGAGATGTACAGTTGTGCTCCTTACAGCTCTTGCACTTCTGCCCAGCGTTATTGTAAATGACCCCTATAGTGACAATATAGTGACCCTAACCTGCAATGGCTGACCAACAGTCAACCCAAACCATGGGTCACAATGGGTGACTAATACAGTACAAATCTTCATTCGCTGCTATTTCACTTTTCCAAAATGATGTTCTCACCACTAAATAGACTTAAACGTCAGAGACTGTTGTGTAAAGGCATCAACAAAGGAATTTGTGCAGAGAGTATTAATCTGCATCTGAGACCAAACACGCTTGACTCATGTTCGTGTTTAAGCCACTGTCCTTGGGAAGCAGAGCATACTATAATTAGTGTTACATAATTGTATATAAGGTTTGCATAATTAAGTGCAGAAATTAACGTCTGAAATGGGTTTATTTTAATCCTAACTGTATCATCGGCCCAGTCTGATAACACAATATTTTCTCTCCGTAAACATGCTGGAGGCAATCTCCTAAATATCCCAATATTTTATCAAGTCCCTAATGTATGCTTACATATGTTACATCAGAAAACTCTTTAAAAACAGTGTAAACAATGTACACCAATGGGGTTATTTATCAAAATCCGAATTTATTTTCTGAAATATACTCCAACCACATATATTTCCCCTTATTTATCAATACATTTTCCTGAAAAATTCCAATGCAGGGAAAAACTGGAAAAAATCTAAAATTGTACGAAAATTCGAATCATACACATTTTTTGGATTTTATGCCTGAAAACTCAGGATATCTTTGGGATTTCTCCAATTGACATATACAATCTCGGCATGTCTGAGATGCCGGATTTTCAGATTCAGACTCTTATCATCCTCGGGGTATAATAAATCACAAAAAATTTTAGTTTTTTTTACTGCAGAGGATGCTTTTCCAGTGGTCCATAGTTCAGTGACAGTACCAATACACCACTCAAGCCAATACATGGAATTGCACAAGGTGTTGTAAGGTTTGTTTGCCTATGGTTGCCCATTAAATTCCACTCTACCTACAACTCATTCTTATACTAACATTGCTTCTGAAAATAGTCCAGAGCCCAGCAGTGAGTGTTCCAAGTAAGGACATATACTGACTAATATTATATCCAGGTAGTTTTGGCCATACAGTGTAAATCATTGGGTAAAGGCAGGTACTGTATGAGGTGGTGTCAGTGCACAGGGGAAGAAGCAGAGCATAGTCAGAGGACAGGCCAAGGTCAATAACCAGGAAAGCAGCAAGGTACAGAATCAGAATCCAATAACATAGTCAAGAACAGGCAACAGGATCAGGACAGGCAGCAATTGTCAAAGTCAGGATCAGACAGTGATCAGACATGGGAATCAATACTGGAATGGCACTCAGGACCTTAGAAAACAGAACCTATGTTGGGCAACGCCTTAAAATATTTGCATTTTGCAACACATGTGATGATTTCATGTGCAGTGTCAAAAATATAAGAAAAAAAGTTTAGTACAAAAGGGTACACAAGAGGGGAGGTGGCAGGCACCCAAGGTAATCTTACAGTGCATGCTTGAGCCTTTCATACAATTCAATAATGCTCAACAGCTTTGCATAGGGTACTGAAACCTTAGTAGGCTTGTGTGAGTTTTATTTCCTAATGCCCCTCATTTAATAGAAATGTTTCAGGGAATACACCTTACATGGGGCAGCAGAGAGTTTAGCAAGCCCTGCCCAACTTCTTTACTAAGAGCAAAGATGACGTGAATGATATTTATGTGACCTGCAATCATTTCCTTGCACTTTCCTCATATTTGCAAAACCTTGAAGCTCCACACAGACGAGAGCTAACTGAAGTACCACAAGGCCAATCAGTGACACACTGATGAAAATTTAGCTTCCAACAAAGTAATTAGTGAAGGAAAAGACTTAAACCTCAGAGGTAAAATCCATAAACTCTTACCTACCCCCTAGTGATTGACTGTTGACAGGGTGATATATCCACTGTAATTTATCAAGGTGTTCCTTTGATAAATAATCTGCCTTCAAAGTATCAAATATTTCATAATGGTGCATCTGCTGAACATATTGCTGCATAGCGTGGTCTCGAAGCTGGCTCAGGAGAACTTGCCTCCAGTACAGAGCTAAATGAATCACACTTATACATTCAATTTGGTAACATTCATAAACCTGTTTTTTATATTATTTTCAGTCTTACTGGAACTGCATGATGATAATTTTTAAATAAGAAGCTATATTTACAAGGAGCTCTATTTATGGGAAAGGCTTCGGTACAGGAAACAGATTGGACTAGTAATAAATCCAGCCCTGATTTTGTGGACTGGCAGTTAAATAGTAGCCTATTTTTAAAATGTTAGCAAACTTTGTAGTACAAAGTACTACTTTGTAGTACAATACAACTAATCCTACAGCGGGATAGGTTAAATCAGCCACTGCAATTTCCTGGACAAATTTAGGGGCGTTTGCGTGATATCCTTATGGGCGCACTTTTTTTTATGGAAATTGTTCTTCTTAGGCAGGTGATAGTGATGACAAGTAAAGACCAATCGGGAACACCAAAGTGAGAACTTTGAAGCAGTTGACTATAATAAGATAATCCCTATTAAAGTGATACTGACACTAAAAAACTACTTTCTAAAATATGAATGTACATTAAAATTACCCCTAGGTCATGTTGATCGTTTTTTGCCGAGAGGTCAGTTTTTGTAAGTAATTTTTATTTAAATTTCTGAAACCTGACTGTTTTGCCAACCTGACTGTCCCATCTCAGTCTGTCAGTTAAAGTTTCTAATGCTAATGACTCCTGCTGCACAAATATGGCAGCCCCCTTATAGATTAACACAGGGAGTCAGAGAGGTAATGGAAAAGCATCAGGCCGATACTTTATAGCAAAATTATAAGTAGCATGCAAAGTCAATATTATGATAGATGGTGTCAGTATCTTTTTAATATGCTAAGAATACCCCAACGGGACACATACAAGCGGTCCACCTAGGGCCCACCATCGGATAAGCCTGATATGCTTTTATACTGAGCTTTACTCCATTTTTAAGATGTTGTTTAAAATGTCATTTTTGCACCATTTTTATTTCGTTTGAAAGACAAATTCATTTAAGTGTCTGTAAATTGTCTTTCTTTCACTACAAAATTAAAAGAGGCGCTTGAGTCGGAATTTTGGCAGATTTCTGTTTGTAAATATGGAGAAAGTATTTTACACCAGTTTACCACCACTTTTACTCCAAAATGGGCCATCTCCACTTCCCCCCCCAAGTGTCAATGCTCTGCATCAGTCCATCTTCCTGTGCAGATTCAGTATCAGTTACATAGTTATATAGTTACATAGTTAGAGCAGGTTGAAAAAAACCCAAAGTCAATCAAGTTCAACCCCTCCAAATCTTGAATGCCCACAGAAGGACATCAGAAAGCAAATGCCACTCCTGCTGATGATGTATCTGCAAAAATACAAGGAAAACTCCACTTTGTAAACTATAGAAAAAATGAATAGCCTACATTAACACTGAAGTGTTTTTAAAAAAATACATCAACCTGACCTGTTATAAATAGAAATCTAAAATACTTCCTTAACTCTGAAAGATAACCAAAGCCTATCTTAGATCATTACAGCAGTTTAATAAAACATTTTATAACTAGGTAACATTATCTTATATTGCTATTTGAGACGGTTCACAACAACAATATAAAATATTCATTGTTAGGATCCAGTTTTCATATCCAACCATTAAAGAAACAGATTGCATCATCTTTGAATTATTTATTTTCGGTGTTAATTAATACCCAGAATACTATTTGTATTACCAACACTATTGACCCTGTCATTACACAAAACAGACACCAGATGTAGTAGCATCTATACGGCTTCACTAAAGTTTTTGGCTTTTAAGGAGTATGCTGGTGTATTGCACCCACATGATTATAATGTGTAGGTAAATAAAGGAAGACATTTCTGCCAGGTACTATAATTACCATAGTCATTCTATGAAGAATACAGATTGATTGGCCTTGCAAATGTTGACAACCAGATGAGTGATTTGACCGTTAGCTGTGCTGTACCAATGAAAAACACCCTATGGATTCTATTGGTAATTATAGGACAATAATATTGATGGCAGTTTTAGAACATCACAAATTTCAGCTTACTTGAGTGTAGTGAGTTCTGTGAGCGAAGGCTGAGTAGCCTTAAGGTAACTCTCCCTTCGGGCTGCAATCTTTGGAGATGGTTTAGGGCTATTAGTGTCAGAGTCTCCACTGTCATCATCTCCCATGGCTTTAATGTAGCTGCCGCTGCGCATTCGCCTGCATGGAATCTCGTCATCTTTGCTTTTTGGGGAGTATCCACTCCATTCATCTTGAGGCACCTGGAAGAAATTCATTTATTAGACATGGGCTTATTAAACTGACTGATTATTCTTCCACTTTCTAGGCGATGTAAAAACATTTGGGGCCAAGGTGTAAAAAGCACAGATATGATCTCTTATTCAGAAATAGTGATGTGCGAATAAACTCGCCTGGCATCTCACCATGGGCGAATAAATGTGAGAATCTCCGGTGAAAATTCACCTGCGTCAAAAAATGTTGGACGCGCTTCTGAAAAGTCGCTCGCGGCAAAATCGTTGTGCATTAACACTATTCAGATGCCCATTGACTAACGCCAAAATTGACGCAAGTGACTTTTTGGACGCGGGCGTCAATATTCGATTTTCAAATTTTTTGGGAGAAATTCGCACCATCACTGTTCAGATAACCAGAACTCTGAATTGCAGGAAGTTCATCCCCATAGTCTATTGTAGTAAATGATGCTATTGTTTTAATGATTTCCTTTTTCTCTGTAAGAATATATGTACTTAATCATAACAGAGCTGTATGAATCCATATTGATGAGAAAATAATCCTATTGGGTTTACAGTAGAAGACTGTTTTTACATACACAGAAATAGCAATGTTTATTTGCAGTCTGGCACAGATAAATGGTGTTCTTATCCTCCCACATTTAACTTTTCCTGGAATTTACACTGATTAGTGGTCCCTGGGAAAACATAAAAGCACGCTTCTACTGTATTTAACATTTACATTTTTTTTAGTAGTAGACTTACTATATACTTATCCAAATTATGGAGAAACCTTATACCAACCATTCTGTATAATAAATGTATAATAGATTCTATATATATATATATATATATATATATATATATATATATATATATATATATACAACGACCTTTAAGTACACTTCAAGGTGACTTCCACCAAGTTATGCTACAAAATATTCACTGTAATCATATATTCATTAATAAATACTTTAGATGTTCAAAACAGAACTACATTTATGACTTTCTGTGTTTTTCCTTAGTGACTTCCATGGGAAGCGATGTATAATAACGGTGGAAAATCTGGCATGGTGTAAAATTACACACACCTTGATAAATTTGCCATTTTTTTAACACAGCTTTTTACACCACTTTTTTTGCAAACTTTGTTCTACACAGCAGAATAAACATGCCCCTAAGTGCCATGGGGTATAGACACAGTACGGAGGTCCCTGCCCTGCATTTACAGACTGATGCCATATTAGTCATTCTACTATAGTTACAAAGATTATCTACAACAATATCTCCACTCCAAATAAACTCTAAGGGACATATTTACTAATGGTCGAATATCGAGGGTTAATTAACCCTCGATATTCGACTATCGAAGTTAAATCCTTCGACTTCGAATATCGATGGGGACCTTCCCCATAGGCTAACATTGATGCTCGGTAGGTCTTAGTTGGCGAAGTAGGGGGTCGAAGTTTTTTTTAAAGAGACAGTACTTCGACTATCAAATGGTCGAATAGTCGAACGATTTTTAGTTCAAATCGTTCGATTCGAAGTCGAAGTCGTAGGTGAAGGTCGAAGTAGCCAATTCGATGGTCGAAGTAGCCAAAAAAACACTTTGAAATTCGAAGTATTTTTTATTCTATTCCTTCACTTGAGCTAAGTAAATGTGCCCCTAAGTCACCTTCAGGTTCCAGGAATGTACAGGAGAGCACAAATCCACACTGGATGCAGAAATATTCTATATATTTTTATTAACGGTATGTTGAAATGTTTTTATTCACCTTTGAGAAAACTTTTAGTATGATGTAGAGATTGATTTTTTGAGACAATTTACAATTGTTTTTCATTTTTTTTATTATTTGTGGTTTTTGAGTTATTTAGCTTTTTATTCAGCAGCTCTCCAATTTGCAAATTTAAAACCCTTTCCAAAAAAAGAGCACAATTAACTCTTTTGTGTTAGAATTAGTGATGGGTGATTTTATTCAGCGATTCACGAAACCGCCGTGAAGATTTTCCCGCATATAAAAAATGGACGCCGGCATCAAAAATGAGATGCCGGCGCCGTTTCGCGAATTTTTTGCCGTTTCGCCCCAAATTCGCCCATCACTAGTTAAAATGTTCTCAAAGTAAATGAACATAAACTGCACTGAGCTTGTTCATTGCCTGTTAGAGAACATAATCATGTGACAAAACAAATCACTGTTATTCTTTAGAATCTCACTGCTTTTGAAAATGTATTGGCTCACATAAGATGCCACAAGTCTTCTGCAAAATCTGAATGAATGCAATACTTGTTTTACAGTGTTCTGCACCCACCCCAGACTGGCAAGACTCCAGTCAATGTTGAATGCCACTACCCGGTCCACTCATACCACACTGTGCAGTTTCTGGCAAAAAATTTAAGAGACATACGAGGGGAAATGTAATAAAAGTCGGTAAAGGAAAAAATGCGAAAAGTTATGCCCCTTTGCGAACAAATTTTCCTTTGCGCAAATTTAATATAGCTTTTGCGAACCCGGAAACTGTTTAGCGACCACTTCTGACAGTGGAAGAAGATTTGCGAGTTTTATTGTTAGTGCCAGTGCGCAGTGAATGTAATAAAACCTCATACTGAAAAAGTTTATGCTTACAAAAGATTAGGACACCTTCAAGCACTTCTTAAAAGTAGGCAAAATTCTCAATGAGCAATGAAAATTCGAAAATGTAATAACAGTTTAAAGAAGAGTATTACATTGCAAAATGTGAATTGGAATTATTATTTGTGCAAATTGTTCTGCTCTTTGCGACTTTTATTCCATTCCTCTAATAGCGGCTTATGTAACATAAGACACTAATGGGAGAATATAATAAAAGTCGCCAAGAGCAAGACAATTAGCACAAATAAGAATTAAAAAGTCTCATTTTGCAATGTAATATTCCTCCTTAAACTGTATATTTACATTACATTGCGAACTTTAATTGCGCTTTGCGAATTTTAATTGCGCATTTCCCACTTTTAAGAAGTGCTTGAAGGTGTCCTAATCTTTTCGAGCAAACATAACAACTTTTTCAGTAAGAAGTTTTATTACATTCACGACGCACTGGGGCAAACTATAAAATCCGTAAACCTTCTTCCACTGTCGGAAGTGGTTGCTACACTATTTCCGGGTTTGCAAATACTTTATTAAATTTGCGCAAAGGAAAATTTGTTCACTCAAAGGCCTAACTTTTCGCATTGCGAATATTTTTTCTATTACCAACTTTTATTACATTCCCCCATAACTTTGCCCAGGAGCAGTAACACAGAGCAACCAATCAGCAGGTATGATTTACTGATCACCTGTTTAAAAGCACACATCTTATTGGTTGCTATGGGCTACTGCTACTTGGCAAACTTATGCCTTTTATTGCATATGGGGGATATTATAGTGTTTGATTGTCATTAGCAAATTTATTTATTTTTTTGTTTTATTATTATTTATATTCAGGGTGGATGAACAAATGGTGGAGGTCAAAAGGAATATTTCCCTCTGTAATCTGTGGAGCAGCTCCTTACACATGGAAGGCCGGAACAGGAAGGGATTATAGAAGAAACTGACATTGTACTTAAGCATGGGGAATATCATAGGAGGGTTTACAGACAAGCAAAAAAACCCTGCAATATGACCCTGGTACTAGCTGACAACATAACTGTACATGGAACACTTAAAACCTGTGAATTATAAACATAATACAATAACTAACTGCTGGGGCAGCCCACCTGCCTTCACTGAACAGTAAGTACAGGGGACTCCTTGTGTGTTGCATCTGTTGGCTCTAGATGTTGTGTCAGTTAAATTACACACAATGGAAGCGTAAGTGTGAGTTTACAGTATGTGTGTCTCTTATAATCCCTTTTCCCTCACAGCAGTATGCTACACCCAATTGTGTGCAAACAAAAGGCTCAATTATGTTAGAATTCTGCCTGAAAATGTTACATTCTAGTTAGAAATGGGGAATTACAATTTTTTGCACGTTGCAGTCCTTTATAAAATGATTCTATTGGCGTTAATTAATGCGCCAGATAGTTTGGGGGCAAAGTAAGAACCCTTCTTAATTGAATCTGCTTTGCATTGTTTATTTAACTTTTTATTCAGCAGCTCTCCAGTTTGCCCTTTCAGCAATCTGGTTGCACTGATTTGAATACAAGACTGGAATAAGAATAGGAGTGGCCGGAACAGAAAGATGATAAAAAACAGCAATAAGAATACATTTGAGGCCTTACAGAACATTTTTTTCTAGATAAGTGACCCCTCTATTTGAAAGCTGGAAAGATGAAGGCAAATAATTCAAAAACGATAAATTAAAAATAAATAATGAAGGCCAACTGAAAAGTTGCTTAGAATCGGAAATTCTATAATATAATAAAAATTAACGTAAGTACTTCCCTGAATTAACTATACTATACTGTGCCCTCAGGCCATTGGGTTTATTTTTTCTGTTTTTTTTTCTGAATTTCTACAGCATTTAGCACTAGTTTTGTGCTGAAAATCAAAATTTTTTTGTACTATGCTGTATGGCAACAGCACACACTTCCCATTGCATCTATGTCTTCAGTACTAGGAGCGATAAAGGTCAGGAACTAGGTATAGATACAGGGAGCCTTTACCAAAAAGCAGTTTAATCGTAATACATGGAGAGCACAGGTTTTATTAATGGATGCACAGAAAGTGACTGCTTGACTAGGGGCAATTGAACAGTAAGGGGCACATTTACTATGGGTCGAATACCAAGGGTTGATTAACCCTCGATATTCGACCATCGAAGTTAAATCCTTTTTAAATCCTTACCGCAATTCGGAAAAATTGTTCAATGGAACGATCAAATCCTTCGAATCGAACGATTCGAAGGATTTTAAACCATCGATCGAACGATTTTCCTTCGATCACAAATTGCCTAGGAAGCCTATGGGGACCTTCCCAATAGGCTAACATTGGTGCTCGGTAGGTTTTAGGTGGCGAAGTAGGTGGTCGAAGTTTTTTTTAAAAGAGACAGTACTTCGACTATCGAATGGTCGAATAGTTGAACGATTTTTAGTTCGAATCGTTCGATTCGAAGTCGAAGTCGTGGTCGAAGTAGCCAAAAAAATACTTCGAAATTCGAAGTATTTTTCCTTTTAATCCTTCACTCGAGCTAAGTTAATGTGCGCCTTAGTGCAGGATGCTAGGAATAATAGGCTAATGGAGTAAAGGCAGGATGAATTTATTTGTACTAATGACACACATATATAATTTAAAGAAGTAATACTTTATTAGCTCTACTCTTATAATATAAGTATCAGTACTAGAAACCCACTTCAAATTCCTTAGCAGAAAAAGAGATCAATTTTCTGTCTGATGGTTCAAGATTTTAGTTGCCCCAATATTCTTGTTTGAGTCAAAATACTGGTGTGATCATTTGTTTCCCTTTTTTGTCTGTCCTCCATGAACAAGAATCTTTTATTCAATTCTTGTATTTTGAGGACCTTATGATGACTTTAGTATCCATAGTAATTGCTTTTACATTGCAGATTTAACCTTTCCTTTCCCTTTAACTTATTCTTTCTCACTGTAATTTCTTTTTACCTCCCTGGTCCTTGTATTTGCACACAGGAGCAGTTACTATTCTAATGATACACAGCATGAGACTGGAACTAGTGAAAGATACATTTAGGGATGTGAGTGGGTTGGAATGACACAAAGAATATTATTCTTAGGAACAGAAGCAGCAACAGAAGGACCATTAAATAAATGATGAACATACTGTTCTGTATACTCTTTTGTGTATATATATATATATATGTACCACACTACAACTACTATTGATTAAGTGTAAACCAATCTATGCATAATTCAAGGAACAGATGATGCAAAAGGAAAGATATTTTAGTCTTTTAACTAAATGTCTTAGCTGTTCTTGACAAAATTATTACACTTCAGATGACATTTGGCTGCGACTGTATAGAACCAGATGAGGAATTCTAAAACCAGTTATTAGGTAGATCTATAGATACCAACAACAGTTCCTACTTAGCCCCCTGTATAAGGGAAATTAATAAACTTGAGTGTATTTAGTCAGAGCAGCTGTGCTCTAAGCTTCCCACGCATTCACACAACACGAGAGTGTTATATCACATATTCCACATACTGTATTTAGTTTTTTTTTCATGTTTTCAGTTCAGTTGGTGTCCATGTGTATGCATGCCAAATGTCAGTCATAGACACAGATACTGTATGTGATTCCACTGAACAGTCATGGTACTAAAACCCAATCAATAATGATGCTTGGCACAAACCCATTCAGGGTATATGGTAGAACGTCTGTGCAGTGTGCTTTAAAAGGGAATCAGACATTTATTCCAAAATTGTATACCCAGTGTTTTTCTTATATTCTTATATTTTGCTACTATTTACTATTATTCAGCTGTTTCTATATGTGTAAATGTCATACAGTTTGGCCAATCAGGACAATGTTTCCTTTTTTCTGCTCTGCAGTCTGATAGGCTGATGGCACAGGGTCTAGAATGCTCTTGCCCTGGCTGGAGTATCACCCTGAAATAACTTTAGCCTGCCCAGGGCCGGATTTACATAGCGGACGCCCCTAGGCCCACTGCAATTTGTCGCCCCTGTCCCCATCCCTTTATTTGCGCAAATTTTCATGGAGATTGTATCTCCTGTGCATCCCCAGTGTTTTTGAACCAATGTGGGTGTGGTTGGGCAGCATGCCGCCCCCCTAAAATTCTGCCACCCTAGGCCCGGGCCTAGGTGGCCTTCCCACAAATCCGGGCCTGAGCCTGCCATTCACTTGAATGAGTAATGCATAATAATGCAAGACTTGCCAGATTCTAAACCCTGGGTTTGGAAAATGATTGTACCAGAGCACATTTCCCATTCAAATAAGTGGGAGACGTACACATTGGATTCAGGCATTTCTATGATGGCTGCATTAAGCCAGTGGAGAATATTCCATGTGCAAAAGACTTTAAGCAAATGCAATAAAAAAAAAAAGAGAGACAATGTTTATGTACATAGAATTGTAGAAGTGTACAATAGAAGTGTAGTTGACCTTCGATCAGTGTAATTGACTCTCAGACTGGGCTTCTATGTGTTTCTATGAAAGCAACATTCTTCCTCAAAAGGCCTACTAACTAATAAGATATTCCAAGTATAACCAATCCTTGAATCTTAGATGCACTTAAATGCCAATATCTTAGATGAGTTGTCCTGTATTTTTGTGTTATTGGCACATACAGATACACTTAGGTGGTAATTTATGAAGCTCCAATTATTCCGAGTTGAGCCGGGTTTCCAAAAAAATCGAAGCTGTCAGGCTATTTACCATAAAATCGTAGCTTTTGGGCACAAAATCCGAAAAAACATAGGATTTTGATTTTTTTAATAAAGTCAATAAAATGATAAAGTCTGTGCAGATTAGGTCGGAGTAGATTTCAGAAAATAGTGAGAACTTTTCGGGTTTTGATAAATAACCCCCTTACTGTATGTACAGATTTAATAATAAGTGGACCCAATATAGAAGCTTGCAGCAAACCACTTAGAACCCTAGTCCAAATACAAAGGCACAATGGAAAACTACTATTGTACACAGTCTTTTATCTAGTTCTCCATTTATGTAAAAACAGCATCACCAAGACCAACAGACATGAAAAATACATTTAGCACTGTATCAATCTCTTCTTCTGCAAGTGCCTGCGAAATTGTATTTGAGATCACCAAATTTTGGGGCCAGATATTCTTGGCTGCCTCCCTGGGTTTAGAGCTTTCGGGTAAATTTTCTAAGTGGCGAAAATTCGTCAGCAACGGCTTTGTAGCCAGTGCAACACTTCACCAGGTGAAAATCTGCTCAGACAACGCTAATTTACTAAAATGCAAAGTTGCGTCCATGGCGCCGAACGCTGGTGAATTTTCGCTAGCGTTACTTCGGCAATCAAAGCAAAGATGCTCTAGCGTTCAATTATGCCTAGGACAACTTCGTTAGAGGTCTTCTCTCAGGCTAATTTGCATACGGCGGGAAATTATAAAGTTGAATGGAAGTATATATGTTGCAGCAAATACATTACATTACACAAGTCCAGGGACCTTAATAAAGAAATAGAGTTGTTATAATGCCCTACACATGAGCCCAGTGTATAGTTTATGTGCCATATGTATGGGGGAACCCGGTTACCCAAAAATATTTTAATGATTTATGCAGGCTATCACTCTGAAAAAGGGAAAAGACGCCAGCGGCTTTTGGACTAAAAAATATAATGTAAGTAACAGAAGAATGAGGAAGATCTATGCACTCCATGGCACTTCACCTGGTCTGAGCTGGCAAAGGCAAGTCTGGTAAAAGAGGTAACGTTCAGTAAAATCCGCATCTTAGTGAATTTGCGGAGTAACGTCCATTCGCCAGAGCGAAAATTTGCCTGCCGATAGAGTCCAAACTTTTAATTCATTTAAAAAGATGGGTGAAGCTAAAGAAAAGTCACAGAATGACGACAGAAAAAAATAGTTTAAATTAAGAAAGGCTCCTATTTTCATATAACTCCTTTTTGCTCTAGTACGCCTCAAAAGTCTCCTTAAACTTTATCTACTAAACTAGATTAATTGCAGCCTCCCTCCCCCCTTTTAATTGCGCATCTCGTGTGTGCTACATTTATCCTCAGACCTCCGCTGTTTATTGAGATTATTTAGGCACAATGGTACTCTCTGGAATACTGGAGATTATGCTCAATTGCCACCAATACTAGAGATTATGTTAAAATGCATCCACAGAAATTCTGAGTAAAAGAGTTCAGCTTTATTTGCAGGAACACTTGGGATAATGTTCAATTGTGTCCGAAGTAATAATGAAGATTATGAGTAATGCAGGCACACTGAATATGGAGTATGTGCATAAGTGAAGGAATTACACAGGAGTAAATGCAGTAATACAGGATTATTTGACAATGCAAGTGCACAAAACTGGGGATTCTGCAAGATTCTTGAAGATGATGTGCCTATGTACTTGCAGGAATGCTGGAGATTATGTACAGATGTTTCAAGGGATGCTTATAAATCACATGCAGTGTGAAAAATACATAAGGAAAGGTTGGTTATTATTTCTGTGGCCCTGGAAACCCTGTTAAGCTTTAAGCATGCAAATGTTTCTTGGATGTAAAACCCTAATAAGGTGGTCGAAGTTGTGCCCTAGTGGAGTTTTCTATGTTTTATAAGTGTGGCCCAGTTTGTACGTATCATTGATGTCAAAACATAAACTTTCAGCAATTAAGCCATAGCAAAGATTAATTATTCAAAATTATAGTAACTATATACTAACGTAAACATTGTGGCCCTTGTACCATACACAGACTGACCATCTGTTTGAAATGTTAATGCCCACATTTAAGTCACCAATAGGACAAAAAAATTGACAAAAAATGCATTTTAAAAGAAAATAAAAATGTTAGGAAATAAAAACAAGCAAATAAAAGCTCTAAATACGAGAAAAGTGCTCCCCATTAGTTGTTACCAATTTAGAATTCAAAGGTACTGAGCTGAAAGGCAAGACCAATTTAGCACCAAGGGACTGATATTTGTTGAGGCAAAGTGAATTTGTGTACAACGGAGTCCTGTGGAAAATTACTGTTATTCAGCCCAAAATACCAAAATGGCTTCTGTGCTGTTTGGCACTCTAAAGAGAGAATAGGCCAGCAGTTGGTTTAAAAACGCAATTGCAAGGTACAATAAGTGCTAGAACAAAGTATTTTAAGGGACGTCTCTATTTGCAGCATGAGTGGGTTGGCTTGAAGACAGGAGGAAAACTCTCTCTTAGCCAGACTTAGATTAAAGTGCCCAGTAGTTTATTTTTTACTAATAATTTGCTTTCAATTTCTGGAAGTATACACCTTATGCTAGATATTAAATCCTATTACATTTATTTGCAGCGCTGAGTTACTCTTATTTGCTTGTAGGTTCTATCTTGTTGTTAAGGCACTTTTTAGAAATATTTGTGACTTGTGCTAATATTCTTTTTGCGTCACAATTGTAGGGACATATTTAAAAAGCTGTATAAAAATGTCACTGAAATACAAAAAAACTTTAAAACCATGGTAAGCTAGGTTACTGTAGTACAAGCCCTAATCAATCTAACAATCTACAAACACCATTTCATTAACAATAAGTCCTGCCTCTGTCACTACAGTCTTGGGCCTCCAACTTCTACTGGGTCCCTGCCTGTCTTGCCCTGATAGGGCTGGCTGATCTCTGATCCTTCTGTGTACCTGCTCCCAAGCAGAAGCTATACTTTTCAGTGCAGATAAACTGAACTGAGGAATCCTCCAGAGAGAGGCATAAGGGTTATCAGGACCAAAGCAGAAAATTAGCACTTACTGAGGTCTTAAACACCATAATGGGGTACTGGGGTACCGGGGCACTTGTTTTTGCCCTGTTTAAAAGGTTTACTCAATGGGGAAACAAGTGCTCCCCTGTGCCCCTCACAGTGGATGTCTTAGCTTCTTGGAAAGGTTTCCACTAGATAATGGAACATTGCTGATGGGATGTGTTTTCATTTATATGTAACAGGTTGGCTACTGATGTTCGGCAAAGGAGCCTTCCCTAAATTGTTGCTACAAAAAATATCATTGTATGATATGGTGGCACCTCAATGATAGGCAATAGCCCAGTATAATAATTATAATGGTTGGCCACATACTTTTTCCCATAATGTGTATTCTCAGCATTTCTGCTGTTTGCCACATTAAGGGGCAAATTCATCAAGGGTCGAATATCGAGGGTTAATTAACCCTCGATATTCGACTGGGAATGAAAATCCTTCGACTTCGAATATCGAAGTTGAAGGATTTTGCGCAAATACTGCGATCGAACGATCGAAGGAATAATCATTCGATCGAACGATTAAATCCTTTGAATCGAACGATTCTAAGGATTTCAATCCAACGATCAAAGGATTATCCTTCGACCAAAAAAACTTAGCTAAGCCTATGGGGACCTTCCTCATAGGCTAACATTGGGTTCGGTAGCTTTTAGGTGGCGAACTAGGGGGTCGAAGTTTTTTCTTAAAGAGACAGTACTTCGACTACCGAATGGTCGAATAGTTGAACGATTTATAGTTCGAATCATTCGATTCAAAGTCGAAGTCGTAGTCAAAGGTCGAAGTAGCCCATTCGATGGTCGAAGTAGCCAAAAAAACACTTCGAAATTCGAAGTTTTTTTACTTCGAATCCTTCACTCGAAGTTAATGAATTGGCCCCTGTATGTCTAATCAGTTAACAGCACACATAGGCATCCATTCTGAAATATTGAGAAGATGGGCAAAGTCCTTACCCAGCATCAAAATATTTTTCTAGACTAAACCTGTATATTTATTAACTAGATGTTACGGTCATGCAAGGTCTGATGGATTTGTATGAATTATTCACTGGTAAAACCTAGTAAACAGTTTCAATAATTTTATATCTAGCAATTAGAGTGTGTAAATATTAATAATATGTTGCATTCTATATAACACAATTATTTGGCAAGCAATCGCATATTTTATATCAAATTTGCCGCAAATTCGCGCCTGGCGAATAAATTCGCCCATCACTATTTACTAGTAAAAGGGATTATAGTTCTCTACCATGAACAGCTCAAGGACCCATATATGAAGAATTCTTGCTCTAGAATGTGTTACAGGTAGCAATCTTGTTTTGCACATAAACAGCCAGCATATACAGCCAGGACTAGTTTCCTATGCATGGGTAAAACTGGAGACAATACAAACAATATACAATAAAAAATTTGTTTGCTCTTAACGAAAAAAAAGACACTTTTAACTTTAAATTCGCAAAGTCTTTATTGAGAAATAAGTTACCGATTCTCTGCTTGCGCTCCTTCAGAAACCACGTCTGGGCGAGGATCCATCGTGCAGTGCTCGATTTCTCCTCCCTGGCTATATCCTATAAAAGGCAGGGTGGGACATTCACTAAGATTCGTAGTTGCGCCGGCGTCCACTTCCCCCGCACATCGCCACGCTTCGTCCCACTTCGCCAGGCATATTTTCGCCAGCTCTCCGCAAATTCACTAAAATCCGAAGTTGCGCTCAGGGGTAGCGGTAGCGTAAGGTTGGGAAGTTGCGATAGCGTTAATTCGCCTACTACGCTAGCGATCCTTAATTTGCATACGGCGCCAAATTAAATTTTCAATGGAAGTATTCGTAGCAGCAAGCCTGGGAAACCTGCAAAACATCAAATAAAATTTTTATTTTGCCCTACACATGTGCCCACTGTATGGTTAAGTTGCCATGAGTTAGGAAATGTAGGGGGGAAGGAGGGTAGCCCCAAAAACATTTTCGATCTTTTTCAGCCTATCACCCATAAAAAAAGAAAAAACACCAGCGTTTTTTGGGACTTAGAAAAATTTTTAACTTTTTTTTGAAGCAATCCCTATCTACTCTATTGCGCTTCGCCTGATCTGAGGTGGCGAAGGAAGTCTGGCGTAAAAGGTAGCGTTCAGAATCATTCGCGCGTTAGTGAATTTGCGTAGTTACGGCCGTTGCGCAAATTCGCCAGGCGTAAGGGTGCGAAGTAACACTAGCGAATTTAGGCCAGCGTTCGTTAGTGAATCGGCGAATTAACGAAAATGCTCAACGCTGGTGAATTCATGCTAGCGTTAGGCGCTTCGGCGTTTAGTGAATTTGCCCCTAGGGAGTAGAAATTGAGGGCCGCACGATGGGTCGTCGCCCTGTCGACGTTTCTGAAGAGGAGCGCAATCGGAGAATCGGTAATTTATCTCTTATTAAAGACTTTGTGAATTTAAAGTTAAAAGTGTCTTGGTGTTTTTTTTTCGTTAAGAGCAAACATTTTTTTTGCTCCTGATGAAGATCCCTGTGGGGGATCAAAACGTTGAGGCTTAATAATAAACATTTTTTTGTTTTTTCACTAAAACCCTGTAAAGGCCCGCAATCCTTGTTTACTGCTTTTTTTCCATGCTGGCACCCAGGTATTAATTTTGTCTACGGAGTGCACCATTCCTTTGGTTTTATATATAAATACAACACAGCAGGTAATTACAGTTTTTTAAAAAATATGTAAATACAAGAGTAAATATGGCAATTTCCATATACTCAGATGAGCCCCAATGGAACCCCCCATTTAAATACAGGGGTATTATGCCTTGTTTAAAGCAACAAGCAGTTGCTACAAATTCCAGAGGGTGTTCCCAGCAGTTTGAGGCACAAGTGAATTTTTTTTGGGACAAAATTTCTCATGATTCAGTTCAACTGAATCTCAGTTCCCATGTACTTCCATTATAGTCTTCCATATGGCACAAATCGTCTTATGTCACTTGAACTTATGCCCCACATATTTTTGGCATATACGCGCAGCAAATCTTAATGCTTACTGGTATTAGTGAGAGTAGTATCAGCAAACACATAAAAATCCCTGATTGATGTCTCTAACAATAACTAATAACAGTAAATTAAAGAGAAGAAATCTAATCAAACAGGAACATATGCTGTGTGGAGCTCTTTCAGAGATTAAGGATTTAAATTTTGTGTTTTTACTGATATATATTTTCTTTAGGGTTCTCCTCTGTGATGTACTAGCTATTCTTAGATTGCTTTTGAATACTAGGTTTGAACTGAACTCAATTTTGGCTCAATGATTTTTCTAGGATTTTTGAGACTAAGGCTGTGAACAAGGGTTAAATCTAAAGTTATTCACTTGGTAAATGTATAGGTATAGAATGTTCTACATTTCTACATGATCCCTGATAGATTATCAGTATCTATCTATTTACCTACCTATCTAGTTCTACACCCACACATATACCTATATATATACACACACACAAAAGCAGACACGCAACATTTATAAGTATATTATACTGTGAAAGTGGGTGACAGGAGAAACCATATTTCATAAAATATAAACAAGAAACATCGATTCCCAGTTGTCTTATGCCCAAATGATTCAGGACAAAAATAAATATACTATAAAGGAGCAATTGTCCATGCTGCCGAACACAGGCTCAGTATTATTAGCAACAACATCAGCAGTAATAATAATAATAATAAAGTAATTATGCATGGGATGATAGAATCCCCTCTTATACTAAGCCTACTTTTAATTTAGAAAGTCTTATAAAATGTAAGAATATTTGCATCCTCGCTTGATTTATAACTGAAGATTGTAAAGCTTGTCAATGTGCCGTCACATATGTATTCTGAAAGAACAAGACTTTAGCAATCGGCTGATTTATTATTTCAAATGATCACAATCCCAGTTCCGCACAGCAATGCTCTGACTTACCTTAGTTGCTGAAAATGTAAACAGGCATTCTTTGTGGTAGATAATGTTCATCATCTGTCCGGCTGAAAGCAGCAGAAAAGATTTAGGCTTTTCTCAGTGTTCTGCCATTTCAGAGTGGGTGACTCCAGCAGTAAACACAAGGGGCTGGAGGGGTGTGTTTAACCATCACTCACAAAACAGTACATTTGTAACTTTAGCTTTCTTGGGAAATGCAAATAATTCACGAAACAAGACCACAGAAGAAAAGAACAATGCTTAATGACGGCTCAGTACTGAATGTCAAACACATGCAATTTAGTGTCCCCACCATTTATTACTCAACCTTAACTTGCTAGCTCCCTTAGCCAAAAAAAAGGACGGCAGCATTAATTCCCTGTTCCATTCTTTTTCCTTGTATACTGAGTTTGCATGTCATTTTCTTTCTTGATGTATAATAGCACAAAGGATGCCAGCCTTTAGAAGCAATGTCAATAATCATTCCCTGGCACATGGAACTGGCTGAATACTTCGCAGGCTTTGAGAGTGGAAGACACAGCGTGGTTTTGTGCTTCAGTGCCACAGAAACCAGTTTAAGACAAATAGAGCAGCCTAGCACAAAGGAGAAATAAGAAAATGTAACAAAACCAGAAAACAAATAGCAGAAAGAAGAAAATGGCTGCTGATTTACAAAAGTGTAAGAGGCAATGAAAGTTCAAACGTTGGAAGCATCCATATGGGCAGGGAGCCAAGTATCCTTAAGGCATCATTTTGTGCATCTGGGAAGCCAGAAAACAGGCAGATCTCTCATTTAAGGGCAATTCTCATCAGCAAAAAATAGTAAAAAGACTCTAAAAACGCATCTATGCATCATAGTACAGCCCAGCATATGTAATCAGGATATTGTCAGGGAGCCGGGATGCTCCCACCAGGGAGGTAGTCAGGATCAAGGAGGAAGCCCACAAGGGAATCAAGGTCGCGGTATCCAAAGGGTAATCAAACGGTTTATCAAAAGTCCAGGCAAGAGTTCAGAAGGCAGGCAGAATAATAAGCGAAGTCCAAAGTCCAGGCAAGGGGTCAGGCAACAAACAGGAACAAGATTAGTCTCAAAATAGCAGACAGGAAACCCAGGAAACATGTAGAGAATGGATCCTATACTTGGGCGCCATTCTGGCGTCTAGGTAGGGCTTTCATTTTGAATTTGGCACCAAAGTGACATTATCGCCGCTACCCACGTGGCGGCCATGGGCGCCGCCATTTTGGGAGCGACGCCGGCAGGGGAGGACACGCCGCCCGGAGCTCCTGGCGGCGATCGTGACAGTACCCCCCCCTCACGGGGGGCCTCCGGACCACCAGGACTTGGCTTCTGGGGAAATTTGGAGTGGAAATCCCTCACAAGACGAGGTGCATGGACATCAGAGCGTCCTTCCCAGGAGCATTCTTCAGGGCCAAAGCCCTTCCACTTGATGAGGTACTGAAGAGAGCCCCTGGAGATTCTGGAGTCAAGGATCTTTTCCACCTCATATTCTTGTTGACCATCCACAGAGATAGTAGGAGGGGGAGGCTGGACAACAGAAAAGCGGTTGGAGGTAGCGGGTTTCACCAAGGATACATGAAACACGTTGGGAATTCGCATCTCAGGAGGAAGCTGAAGTCTGACAGCCACAGGATTGATCACCTCAGAGATGGAGAATGGACCTACAAACTTCGGACCCAACTTAGGAGATGGCACCTTCAACCGAATGTTCCTGGAAGACAACCAGACTTTATCACCGACCTTGTAGGGAGGAGAGGGTCTACGTCTACGATCTGCAAACGTCTTATGAACCAGAGCGCTCTTCTCCAGGTTCGACTTGGTTGCAGCCCAAATAGCAGACATGTGGGCTGCATGGTCATCAGCGGCC
Source organism: Xenopus laevis (assembly GCF_017654675.1). Classification (NCBI taxonomy): domain Eukaryota; kingdom Metazoa; phylum Chordata; class Amphibia; order Anura; family Pipidae; genus Xenopus; species Xenopus laevis. The sequence continues at coordinate 92,891,911 of NC_054382.1, read as the reverse complement.
GGAACATCAGACAACACAAAGTCCTGTGGGAAGGCTTGAGGATGTTGACCATACACCGACATAAATGGAGACCTTCCAGTGGAAGTGTGGCAGGCATTGTTATGAGCAAATTCTGCCCACGGGAGGAGATCAGACCAATCATCATGACAAAGGGAAACGTGGTTCCTCAGGAACTGTTCCAAGGCTTGGTTCACTCGTTCAGCCGCTCCATTTGTCTGGGGATGATAAGCTGAGGAGAACTGTAGATTAATACCCAGATCTTTGCACAGGGAACGCCAGAACTTTGCCGTGAATTGGGAACCTCTGTCAGAAACGATCTCGGCCAGAAAGCCATGCAGGCGAAAAATGAACTGAATAAACAACTGTGACAACTCTACTGCAGATGGAAGCTTCCGTAGAGGGATGAAGTGGGCCATCTTGCTAAAGTGGTCAATGACAACCCAGATCATGGTGTTCCCACTGGAGGGAGGAAGTTCAACTATGAAGTCCATTGCCAAGTGCATCCAAGGACGAGAGGGGACAGGCAACGGCTGTAGTAACCCGCTAGGCTGAGAATGGCTGGACTTGGAAGTGGCACAAACAGTACAGGCAGTAACAAAGTCTTTGACATTTTTACGGATTGTCGGCCACCAGACTAGACGCCGTAAAAGTTCAAGAGTTTTAGCAGGACCAGGATGTCCAGCTTGTTTGGAGCTATGAGTCTGTTGCAGGATAGGCAGACGAAGTTCAGGAGGTACATATGCCATTCCGATGGGGGTATCAGGAGGGGCAGAAGATTGACCAGACAGAATTTGATCAGCAAATTGAGGGTACAAAGAAGCGATGATCTTGACAGGAGGAATAATTGGCTCTTGTCTTTCAGGAGAACGATCCACCGGAGTGAAACTTCGAGACAGAGCATCGGCTTTCCGATTCTTGGAGCCGGGGCGATAAGTCAAGACAAAGTTAAATCGAGAGAAGAAGAGAGCCCACCTTGCTTGTCTGGGATTCAGCCTCTTGAGAGATTGGATGAACTCAAGATTCTTATGATCTGTGTAGATCGTGACTGGGATCAAGGAACCTTCAAGGAGGTGACGCCACTCTTCTAAGGCAAGCTTGACAGCCAGGAGTTCTCGATTTCCTACATCATAATTATGTTCGGCAGGAGAGAACTTCTTAGAGAAATATGCACATGGGTGCAACTTTCCATCAGAGGGATGTCTTTAGGACAAGATAGCTCCGGCTCCAACTTCAGAAGCATCCACCTCAATAAAGAAGGGTAACTCCGGATCAGGATGGCGGAGAACCGAAGCGGAAGTGAAGGCATCCTTCAGGGATTGAAAGGCTTCAATAGCAGACGGGGGCCACAAGCTGGGTTTACCCCCTTTTCGGATGAGGGCCAGGATAGGAGCAATGCAAGAAGAGAACCCCTTAATGAATTGCCGGTAGTAATTGGCAAAACCAATGAATCTCTGGATTGCCTTAGTGCTTCTCGGTAGGGGCCACTCTCGGATTGCAGACACTTTCACAGGATCCATCTCGAAACCCTCTGGGGAGATGATATAGCACAGAAAAGGAATCTTGGACACTTCAAACACACACTTCTCCAGTTTGGCAAAGAGAGAGTTCTTCCTCAAACGAGAGAGTACTTCCTTCACCTGGGAGCGATGGCTTGCAAGGTCCTTGGAGAAAATCAGGATGTCATCTAGGTACACGACCACAAACTTTCCCAAGAGATCCCGGAAAATGTCGTTCACGAATTCTTGAAAGACAGCGGGGGCATTGCAGAGACCAAAGGGCATTACGAGGTACTCATAGTGCCCATCACGAGTGTTGAATGCTGTCTTCCATTCGTCACCTTCCCGGATGCGGATAAGGTTGTACGCCCCACAGAGATCCAACTTAGAGAAGATTTTAGCCCCCTTCAGTTGGTCAAAAAGTTCTGCGATCAGAGGCAAGGGATACCGGTTCTTAACGGTGATTTTATTAAGACCCCGGTAGTCAATACAAGGACGTAGGCCTCCATCCTTCTTCTCCAAGTAGAAGGATCCAGCCCCAGCAGGATAAGTGGAAGGGCGAATAAACCCCTGCTGGAGATTTTCTTGGATATATTCCTTCATGGCAGTGGTCTCTGCTGGGGAGAGAGGATAAGTGCGACCTCTAGGAGGCATGGTTCCAGGCAGGAGATCAACTGGACAATCGTAGAGACGATGAGGAGGGAGAAATTCTGCAGACTTTTTACAGAAGACATCAGAGAATTCCTTGTAAAAGGAGGGAAGCGTCTTCAAATCAGATGTAGAAATATTCACCCTCTGGATGGGTTCAGCAGGAAGGCAGTGCTGTTGGCAGTATGGACTCCACGGGAAACCTGCCCCGAGGACCAATCAATGATAGGGTTATGCAGGCATAACCAAGGAAGCCCCAAGACGACTGGAACAGAAGGACAGGAAATAATCAGGAATGATAACTTTTCTTTGTGTAAAGTCCCAACCTGCACAGGCAATTCCCCAGTCATCATAGAGATAAACTCGGATTCAAGGGGTCGGTCATCAATGGCGGTTACACGAAGTGGAGGAGTCAATGGAAACAGGGGAACATTCATATGCTTGGCAAAGAGAGCGTCCATGAAATTTCCGGCAGCTCCAGAGTCAATAAAAGCTGAGCCAACAATGGTCTTAGTGGACAGATGGATCTGTAAAGGCAGAAGAAACCTGTGAGAGTTCTCTTGTGACTTGGGAGTAACACCCCCTACATGAGTCTTTCCAAGGTTACCTTGAAGAGGGGAACTCTGAGGCTTCACAGGACAGGAGTTGGCAAAGTGAGATTGACCCCCACAGTAGAGACAAAGTCCAGCCGTACGTCTTTCCGAGTTTCTCCTGTTCAGAGAGATGAGCTCTTCCGACTTGCATAGGTTCCTCCGGAAGAATAACAGAAGGCTGCTGGGGGGTAGGAGTAATAGAGGTCTTTGAAAGTGAGGAGCCAACATGGGTTGAAATTTCTTGACCCGGTCCCTATCAGCTTGATGTTCTCTCTGACGAGTGTCCACCTTGACAGACAAAGCAATGAGGTCTTCAACCTGCGTGGGTAATTCACGGGAGACCAGGTCATCTTTGAGGCGGATAGAGAGACCATTGTAGAAGGCAGCATGATAGGCATCATTGTTCCAACAAGTCTCTGCAGCGAGAGTACGGAATTCAATGGCATATTCTGCTACACTGCGATTTCCTTGGCGAATCTGGAACAGACGAGAAGCAGTGGTCGCCACCCGACCGGGAGCATCGAACACAGTCCGGAATTCTTGAAGAAAAGCTTTGGAATCATCAATTAAAGGAGACTTCTTCTCCCAGTGCGGAGATGCCCATTCGAGCGCTTTCCCTGCCAGACGAGTGATCACGAAACCAACCTTTGCTCGCTCAGAGTTAAATTCTGCAGGTTGCAGGGTGAACCGAATCTGGCACTGATTCACAAAACCACGACAGGCTTGCGGGTCGCCACTGTAGAGAGGCGGTGCAGGAATACGTGGACCAGAAGTGGAGGACTGTGTAGCCATGTCGGCAGCAACTAGCGTGGGCGTTGTCGGCGTTGGAGTAGTCGGCGTCAGTATGGATAACTTTTCCAAAATCGCCTCCAGCGTGCGTCCGACATAATTTTGCCGAGCTTCGTATGCCTCCATGCGGGTATGCAGACCTCGAACGGCCCTGCCGAAATCTGGCTGAGCTTCCTCAGTGGGATCCATGGCCCAAGTATAATGTCAGGGAGCCGGGATGCTCCCACCAGGGAGGTAGTCAGGATCAAGGAGGAAGCCCACAAGGGAATCAAGGTCGCGGTATCCAAAGGGTAATCAAACGGTTTATCAAAAGTCCAGGCAAGAGTTCAGAAGGCAGGCAGAATAATAAGCGAAGTCCAAAGTCCAGGCAAGGGGTCAGGCAACAAACAGGAACAAGATTAGTCTCAAAATAGCAGACAGGAAACCCAGGAAACATGTAGAGAATGGATCCTATACTTGGGCGCCATTCTGGCGTCTAGGTAGTGACATCATCGGCGTCCTTGCGCCGACGTCGGCGCACTGACGTCATCACGCCAGCGCCGCTACCCACGTGGCGGCCATGGGCCCCGCCATTTTGGGAGCGACGCCGGCAGGGGAGGACATGCCGCCCAGAGCACCTGGAACTGCTCCGGGCGGCGATCGTGACAGATATATCAATAGAAATATGCCATACATACATCCAGAACATACTTATAGCCTTTTGCTAATGCATGGAAATGATCTCATAACAGAGTATTTTGGAAGACTTACTGGTGATGGAATAGAGTTATCATTGAATGTAATGCTATGTCATAGTGTAGCAGATTGCAGCTATTTCCTCACTAGTCCAGCAGACAAATCAGATAACTTTGGAATTACATGTTAGTGAACATATTCCACTCGTATAAACAACAAAGAGGGGCGCATTTACTAAGGGTCGAATATCGAGGGTTAATAAACCCTCGAATTCGACCCTCGAATCTAAATCCTTCTAATACAATTTCTGTCTTTTTTTCACTTAATGCCACTCTCTGGGTGGCTATAAAAATTGGCGACAATTTTGTCTATATTTGGTGCTAATTCTGGCAAAAACCTTTAGTAAACCTTGCAAAACAACTTACATAGCATGAATGCAATAATAAGCATTAATAGATATGTTTGCCAGAATATTTGCAATGATAGATGTGCTTACTCGTAAACTTGCTCTAATGGATTTTCTTGCGCAGGCTATTATTGTTGCTTATCGCACCTTAGTAAACTGATGCCTATGACTTCATTTACAAATGTACTTGGGCACATACTTTCTTCTATCTGACTTTGGGGGCCACAATACATTGAGTCAATGCTGATGAATTGCATGCATGGATGCTAGGGGACCATGAAACTACTGGCAGTTCTAGGGTTGCCCAGTTGACTGGGCCCATGATACAGCTAGGTTGTGCTAAACAATGAACACATATTGCTGCTGTTATTAATACCACAATATCTGGAAAAGTCGCAAGCGTTATTTAAAATTACGCCTTTGCGAAAAGTTTAGCACTGCTCACAATGTAAAATCAGTTGTTGGTCAATATTAAATTGAGCATTTTCGCTAAGCAAAGGCGTTAACACCTAGGGGAAAATTTACTTAAGGTCGAATATTGAGGGTTAATTAACCCTTGATATTCGACTGTCAAAGTTAAGTCCTTCGACTTCGAATATCGAAGTCAAAGGATTTAGCGCTATTCGTTTGATCGAACGTTCAAACGAAAAATTGTTCAAACGAACGATTAAATCCTTCGAATCGTTCGATTCGAAGGATTTTAATCCATCAATCGAACGATTTTTGTTTGACTAAAAAAAGATTGCTAACCCCATATGCTAACATTGACTTCGGTAGCTTTTAGGTGGAGAACTAGGGGGTCGAAGTTTTTTCTTAAAGAGACAGTACTTCGACTATTGAATAGTCTAACAATTTTTAGTTCGAATCGAAGTCGTAGTCGAAGGTCGAAGTAGCCCATTCGATGGTCGAAGTAGCCAAAAAAAACATTCGAAATTCAAAGGTTTTTTTCCTCTATTCCTTCACTCGAGCTAAGTAAATGGGCCCACTAGCGTTTTGTTAAATATTTTGTTGCAAAAAAGGTTTTGCGATTGTAAAATTTTATTACATCCACTGCGAACGTTTGCAAAAACGATTTGTCTGCAAACTTTGCGATGAAATACTTGAGGTCTGTAACCAGTCAAAAAGGAGGCAAATATGGTCGCTAACATTCGCAAGCATGTTTGTGCAAGTTTTTTGCGCTAGCAAAACATATTACATTCCCCCCTAAATATCCTATTAATTCTTAATTTCATGTTTCTTCATTGTGATCAGTTTGAATTAGATTTGTGTCAGCTGTGCATTTAGTCCACCTACTATAGCAGTGTTTCTTAACCATTTTGTCAGAGGAGCAGTAAAGTGATAACTGGGAGCCAAATAATCTACAAAGACAGCCCAATTTTATATCATATTTATACAAATATTAATATTTTATTTAATATTATTTATTTTATATAGTATATAATAATATTTATTTAGATTTAATGTAAGATCGAAGTTAAATTCTACTGACTGGGGTAATGCATGTAAAGATGCTGACGAAAAGCAGCAGCAGGTGAATTGTGGGTAAGAAACAGGGCACCTCTCAACTTACTTCCATTCATAAATAAGTCCATGGGGGTATTTACTACAACTTGACTTTTTCTCACTATGTAAAAAAAATTCAACCAAACTCCCAAACCCAAATGCCCTTAGTTTACCAATAAATCTGAACTAAAAAAAGCACATCAGGGAAAAAGTTGTGCTTTTCGTGCATCAAATTGAATTGTACAACTTTTTTGATCTGACACCCGATTATTGAGAGAAAACAAACCTGAAACCCTCAAAGATCATGAAAGTAAAAATTGTTTTTTTTTAAATTGTTAAAGGGATATCTGCCATTAACTTTTACATGATTTTAACAGATTTTTGCTGGATTATTTTCGGATTCAGATTTTTAGCAGCTTTGGAGCATAATCAATCTAGAAAAATTCAAGTTTCTCCCTTTAAAAACTCGACCGGAAAAATTTAAGGTTTAATATATAGGCCCCCAAGTGGAAATGAACTGTAGGAAGAAGAATAAAACTAAACATTGCATGAAAAAGATGACTCAAATTGTTATGAAATCTACATTTATTCAAAGATATTCTGCACTTGACTTCAGGTCAAAATAAAAAAGAATCACCAGACGCAGATTAAAGCATTTCTAAATGCAGTTTTGCACAGTGCTGTTTCCCCACATCAAAACTGACAGCAAACTGCTGCTAATATTAACAGTAAGTGGAAACCAGAGAACACTTTGGTTTCTGAGTTCTGTTTGTCTTAATTACTAGATCCCTGGAGATGCTGCAAAACCAATACATGAATCCACCTGTTTCCTTCTCTATCATGTTAAATCAAAGTACAAGGAAAAGATATATAGATATACCACTGGGCTATTATATTCCTGGAGTGATAACATTCTTTTTATTACTCTGTCTTCTTGGTTTGAGAATATAAAGAATCAATTAGAAACATTTAAGGCTCAAGTTGAGGATACAGGGTGATAAAAATTCCGCTCATGAATACATGAATTTTGATGCTAATCTGTATCAGGCAAAAAAACTTGAAAAAAAATTTACATGCTCATTGGGTCAGCTACCATAAAGATTCTGCTACTGCCATTATCAAACTCAAGGGTAGAGGCAAATGAGAAGGCTGATGAACAGTGACTTTTTATTAAATCTGTGCAATAACCTTATTGGTATCCTCTTCAGACAGACAGTGGTGGTCAATTAAATGCTACCCGACCCCAATAGCCAAATTTTCCCTCTGACCCAGGGCCGCAAAGTGATGTCAAACAGAAGAAACCTCCTGGGACCACAGGGGAGGGTGGAGGGAATCAAGCCTGCACTTTTGCCAGGTACCTAACTGTGTTACCTGCGGACTGCCCAAAACCCAAACACCCAACCCGGTGCAGGACTCTAGCTGGCAGTGCCAATCAATGGGCTACAAGCCACCGTAAATGCCATTTCCCATAGTGTTCTGTTTTGATAATTGTAAATGTTTTCACTCTGCACCTTATAGTTGAGGATAACGAAGCTGCATAAATCCATGTTGCTTTTTTAATTAATTCATGGTGTTCCAAACAATAGAAAAAAACATATCCAGGTCCAAGCATTCTAAAAAAAAAAAAACAACAACCCATAACCTGTACCATAAGATATACTAGTTATGTAACTCACCAAATCACCCCTCTGCAACACAACAAACACACACAAATAAATGAGACAACCCACATAACTCTTTTGGCACCATATAATATTGACTCCTTAATTCACAATAAAGGTCTTTGATGGAAAACTGTATTGTTCAATGATTTATTATTGACCCTTAATTTATTATTTAGGGGCAAATTCATCAAGGGTCGAATATCGAGGGTTAATTAACCCTCGATATTCGACTGGGGAATGAAAATCCCTCGACTTCGAATATCGAAGTCGAAGGATTTTGCGCAAATACATCGATTGAACAATCGAAGGAATAATCGTTCGATCGAACGATTAAATCCTTCGAATCGAACGATTCGAAGGATTTTAATCCAACGATCGAAGGATTATCGTTCGACCAAAAAAATTTAGCCAAGCCTATGGGGACCTTCCCCATAGGCTAACATTGACTTCGCTAGCTTTTAGGTGGCGAACTAGGGGGTCGAAGTTTTTTCTTAAAGAGGCAGTACTTCGACTATCGAATGGTCGAATAGTCGAACGATTTTTAGTTCGAATCGTTTGATTCAAAGTCATAGTCGAAGGTCGATGTAGCCTATTCGATGGTCGAAGTAGCCAAAAAAACACTTCGAAATTCGAAGCATTTTTCTATTCCTTCACTCGAACTTCATGAATGGGCCCCTAAACATTAAAAAAAGACAATTGGACTAATGCATTTATTCCCAAGACCTGTTAAGGTTTTATCTCTTGGGACTTCAGAAAATGGGACAGTGGAAAAAATGCATATTGAAGTACCCCCTGCCAACTTTTAGATCGTTAGAGCCACTGTTAGCATTTTACACATTTTAAAGATTGTGCTAACAGGGGCTCTAACAATCTAAAACTGCAAATCATAGAAAAGGTTGTGATTTCGGTCAGGAGGTGAGTTTCTAAAAACTTTAAATTCCAGGGAATTGGACATTTGAATTAAATACACGCGCCCCTATGAGTCTAAATTCAAGGTGGGATGTTTCATATATGTTTCATATTTAACTTGATTTATTTTTACATTTATTTGTTCTTTATTTCCGACTTACTTATGTTTATGAATTTATTACCCAATAATTAGCATTGCCCCCTCTCATAATCTTTGCTTTGGCCAAACGCAACAGGTTTTGAAACACAATAACTAATTATCTTTACATGCTAATTCGTTGGTGGCTCCCTCTGTCACTCATTCTTTTGATTTGATTATGACACCAGTTTTTAAATGTATTCTGTAATTTGTCCTATAGATGAAGTTGTTTTTGTATGTATACAAGAGTAACTCACGCCCATCTTGTGTAGCCTATGATTAAGGGGGGTTCCTGCAACGCGTTAAGCTTCTAATGCAGTCCAGCTACCTAATTTTTTAATGTATTAATAAACAGTACTTTTTACTACAAGAGGCAGTGTGCCACTCTATTTTATCAAGTGTTGATATGCAAACCCCCTTTTTTAAAGAGAATCTAGAGTTTAAGTTTAATATTGCTTGGTTTTATAGGTCATAGGGCACTGGGCTATTGTACTCCTTGTCTAAATGATTTGGCGTGTTGAGCATTGTGCCATCCCATGATGCAGGTGTGGCAGCACAGTGTGCAAGCATAGCAACCTAAACTGGGAGGAGGGTGGCCACCCAATTGCTCCGTCTGCAAAAATCTGTTGGGGGATGCTGGCAGTTTTGAAAAAAGTTGGAAGTCTGTAGATCTCAAAACCATGAACTAAAGTTAACTCACTCTGCTGTAACCCTGATCTAAAGAAAACCAGTTAGTATATTATAAAGCTCTTAATAAAGTTTAAAACAAGTACATTATCTGAAGCATCACAAGATAACTTTGATTTTAAATATAAATAACGCAGTTGGAAATGTATTATTTCCAAACATTTAAAACATCTGTTGCCTTGCGCATTTAATTTAATTTTTTTCGAGAAACTTAATAAGATAATTAAGTGTTAGGTAATCTTTTCAATGAGTTCACTTGGATGAGCAAAGACATCTTAGCCATGTTCGAATGTCTACTAAAGTACTGCTAATGAAGCACTTCGCACAAATTACCCTCTCCCAAACATAACACACTTTTGGGATAAATGCTTTATAAATATGACTAAGCTGTCTTAGAAGTATGGCATTTGGGACCTATCCTATCGCAGACAAATGAAACAGGAACATTGCTTCTTTTTTTTAACAGTTTGTTTCCAATGATCCTTGTTTCTCTATATTTTCTTTGATTTACACCCAGACATAGCCATACCAATGGTCCCAGGAGCTCCCATACCTGGAAGGACATACTAGACAAAATCTCAGTTAGAGATATTTATATTCACATCAAGTTCTAAATAGAGTATATCTGACATCACACAGGTTAGCATAGATTTCAGGATGTTTTGATACCTGTATGAAATGTAATCTATATAAGCGAACTTAACGTCACGTATTCTGGGACTGCCCTAAAAGATAATACTGCTGGGCTGAGAGACTTGTGACTTGGTTCTACCAAATATACAGACTCCCACTTTCAGACTTACAGAAGGCTAACCTTGAACTCCAATGAAAGACTGCCTTTACAAATCCTGCATAATGCCAAGAAAGCAATTTTTAGTTAGTGGAGACTCCAATGCAGACTTTCTGGAAAAAAATGGTGAAAAACTATTTTCCCAGCCAAAGGTTAATGGACATAGCCTGAAGATGCCCAGAAAAAGTCTGAGACCAGAGATCTAAAATGTACCGGTACTTGAATGTTGATGTGCATCTAAGTGAACTCCCACAACTTATTTGTAGGGATTGCCCATCCCCAACTTCTTAGTGCTTTATTCCTTCCCTTCCTCTCACTTTAAGCAAGCTCTATATCTTTCTTTGTTATATGCCATATTGATCCTAAACAATCAATAACAACTTAAGTTATAAAGACATTTATATTTTAAGTTAAAAACCTTGATTTTGCCCTACAGTAAAATGGTTAATTTTAATGGTTAGCCACAGCTCAAGTAGAACATAGAGTAAGGTTTCCAGATTTTCAAACTTAAATCTAGGAACAGATATGCAGTGCTACACATAACATGAAACACTACCTTATTCTGAAATACACAATAAATACACTTTGATTTTACAAGCCTGCAGTAGGGTGGATTCCTTGGAGTGCCTGTGTTTGGTAATTTGGTAGATCCATTTTACTCGTCAGTTTTCATCAGGCAGTTAACAATTCATTTCATGAAATCCTTTGTAACACTGACCCTATATTTGGGTACACCATGGACCGAATAATCAATTGTGTCTTTTTAGCATGCTAACAAGGGCCTCTAAAATTCCTTTGCTGCTGTAATAACACATTTTTTGGACTAAAAGGATTTATTTAAGTTATGCTAATGATTAAATCAATCAGGAGTTTATTAGCATTTCAGTCTGCATTTGTCCCCAGTGATGCAGTTCTTTATCTAACTGCTGAGCTACTACTATTACATGCTTTTGGCAAAAGAGCAGATAGACTGGATCACTGGGTAAAACATTCCGAATAACTTGGTCTTTCAATATGTTGATATCTATTATATATTAAACCTATGTTCCCTACATTGAGTCCTAGGTTCCCTACATTTCCCCAATAATTTTGAAATGAAACAAATGCTAGTTGGGAGTGGTGGATGATAACAAATCCAGTTCAAAAGCCTGTTTCTTTATCTTGTCACTGTAGACATTGTCTATAAAATCTGGAAAGAATATAATTAATCAAATAAAATAAGCCCACAAAAACATAAGAGTTCCTACCTGCAGATACTGACATAATCTCTCTTGTGGCTGATTGATTGATTCAGATTTAACCAGAGCTTGGTCCATATTAATGGCAGGCTTTTGATAAACCTCCCGTGCCCTGCTCACTGTTAGCGAAGATGCCCAAGAACTTTTCTTTAATATCTGACTATCCAGATTCACAGGTAGATTTGTACAAGTGTTGCATTTCACATCATTATTGCTCCGCGATGACTTTAATGCATGATCATTAATTGTATTGTATGCTTCCATAAAATACTGGGAAGTGGAACGATCAGGGCATCTCCCCATAGTCATGACAGTAGAAGGCCCGTGGTAGATGCAAAGATCATTGTCTAAGTTATCCTGTGATCCCCACCATCCTGATATATTAGCCCTAGATTTCACTTCTGCTCTCCTCTCTTTGCTTTTACTACGTTTTCCATATCTCACAGTTTGCATTTCGTCTGAATTAGCTTTGTTTCCATTGGCATTTCCTTTCATTGGACCCTCAAGGGAATGGGATTTAGTGAAAAGTTTTTGAACTGAATGAACTAAATGGCGTATCCTCCCAGGACTGTCACTTCGGTGTTCTACTGCACTTCTTTTATATTGCAATGTGTGATAACCATCACGATTAATGGGAATTTGTCTTTCAAACTGATCCAAGACAGATGAAGGAATGCGGTTGCCTTTTCCAACTGATCCATGGGGAACTAGAGCGGAATCGTCTTTAATGTCATGGTGGGAACTATAATGTCTTCTGGGAAATGTACTGCTGGCAATCTGGTCCCCATATGATATCACATGATCTACTGGATAGGAGTTCCTTTGAGCATAGTAGGGATGATCTGCAGGGTGAGGATCCACGGGATTCAGCAAATATGGCTTTCTATCTGTGTGATGAGGCAGAGTTTCGCATACTGAATCACATACAACCCCATGATGATGGCTTCGGCTGCTTGATAATCCTTTCATTGTTGTCTTGAAGAATACTGCTAAGTCATTGACTAATGATGTTGGTTGATAAGCCAAACTTTATTTCTGAAAAATAAGAAACATATGAGCAATTTGGACCATTTAACTGATTGTTTTACAATAATATTTTTTTTAAACCCATAGCTGTATAAACATATCCATTCAATTGTTTTGCCTGAACAATGTGAGACTTTTTAAAGGAATTGACACTCAGCAGCAAAGGGTTTTCGGATTCTGACTTTTTCCATCCTCTGGGTAAAATAAATCTTGAAAAATTTGAGGGGTTTTTTTTCACTAAACATTTGGATTTTATAGTAAAAAATTTTTTTTGGAGTTTGGCATTCAAACTTTTAGAAATAACCCCTAAATGAACCCAATAGGATTGTTTTGCCTCCAATCATTTTTAAAAATTCTAATCATTTTATTAAAATGGAGTTCATGGGAATGGTGTTCCAGTTTTTTGGAACTTTCTGCATAACAGCTTTGCAGATATAGCAGATATAAAACAAAAATCAGTTAAAACATTGATGTAACTAGAAGTGCAACTACACTTTAGTTTACATTTTCTTTTATATGAAAAAAGATAATGATGACATTTTAATCTGAATCTTGCAAATGGATTGAACTAGTATTGCAGTAGAATGTACAAAGAATATAAAATAAACCCCTTTAGACTTGTAGGGGGTTATTTATCAAAGTCTGAATTTGTCTCAATATTTTCTGAAAAAACTCAGATCAAATCCACATGGGTATTTTCAGTTTATTTATCAATACACTTACCTGAAAACTTTGCGGGAAAAAATCCAAAATATTCATGAAATAAAATATTTTTACAACATTTTCAGAATTTACCACCTGAAAACTCAGATTTTTCGGATTTTTGCCCGAAAACTTCAAATTTTTGCGCGAAACCCAGTGCAGATTAAAAAAATCTTTGGGACTTCTCCCATTAACTAACCCCGGCAGGTCTGAGATGCCGGATTTTCGGATTCTGACTTTTCCAGCCTCGGGGTATAAAAAAATGTGTGTTTTTTCAAAATTCCGCTTTTTCGTATGTTCGGCATTCGGAGTTTAGTAAATAACCCTCGTAGTGAACCAGCTGTAAGCTAAACCGATGGAGCTAAGCAAAGCTCAATATTGCAGGTATGATTCAAAACTAAACACATACTTCTCAACGCACTGTTTTATTGATTTATCAAAGGGAGAAAATAGAGTCCTTACAGTGTTCACCAGTGGGACTTTTGCCACCTCTCTATTCAAATACAGTATATAGCATTATGGGCATATTTATTAAAGAAAATAGAGCAACCCCTATTTTTATCCTTACATAAATATGTCCCTAAAAATCCAATAGATTCTGTTGGACTGTGGTGAATGGTAAACTCTGTTTTCACCCTTTTATGCCTAATTATATGAATGGATACTTTAGTCAGAATGATAAAAAAAAACTATATTTTGTACACTAGTATATCATATCACTTCTTCAATGTATTGCCTATGATGATGTGAAAATCACATAACATTAAAAATAACAAAATCTATGGATGTTTTGGTAATAACATATGAGTGCTCATTTCAGTAATAACATGGGAATTTTTACACGTATATGTAATACACATTGGCTAACATACAAAGTCCCTCTGATCTCTTTGACCATAAATATGGAGATTGTAATGCAACCATATAAATAATTATCCCATTCATGAGAACTGTACAGAGCAATTGTATATTGTATTCACGGACAGAGTAATGTCAGGAGATACAAATTTGAATTATCATGCTAAACCGTATAAACAAAAGAAACTACCGTATATAAATAGCAGATATATGATAAACCCCATCTTACCATGAACATCCAATTCCTCATTACCTGGACTTTGGAGAGAGGGCATATTAAATAAATTACCTTGGGAACCCTAGACATGGGGTGACTGGGTTACTATACTGAAGTCACTATAGGAAACCACTTCCCAAACCAATTTATCCCTTAGGTAGAGATATAGAGGCACATTTATTAAAGGTCGAATTTTCGAATACATGTGAGTTTTTTTTTAATTCTACTAAATTCAAATATACTTGAAATTCGATTAGGAGGTTATTTATTTTAAAAAATTCAATATCTAAAACTCGCACTAATGTTATCATCTCGAAAACTCAAATTTGAACCGAATTCGACTAAACTGGAGTCGAGTTCTTGACTTGAATTTTGAGGAAGGATAGTAACTTGTCCAAATTGGTCCCTGGACCTCTCCCATTGACGTATACATGAACTCTGCAGGTTTTAGGTGGTGACTAGTCAAATTCTTAAAGGGCCAGAGTTTGATAAATCTTGAAATTCAGATTCGAAAAAAAACTCGAATCGAGTTTGGATAATTCTAATTTGAGAGTTTTGACCATAAAAAATACCTCTTTGTAGCAACAGGAAAGGTAATACTAAGTCTGAAATATATTCTGCCAGTTACATCTTAATACCCTACTTCTTGAAATTTTTTTAGTTAACAAGATAGGAATGTTCTTACTTATAGCAAATTAAATATAAATCATCTTTACATATAGAATATCATTCCCTACTGACAATACACACACTATGCTTGTTAATGCAAAAATGAACATTTTATTTATAAATAAAATTCTCCTGCTCTAATAAAGTCGTTGTAACGTTCACATTATGAGGAACCTTGCACAGTGATGGGTACACTCAGATGCACAGGGAAACCATATGGATTCCAGTGTGTCAGGTGCTGCTGGGATTTCCAGGGATCTTTTGGGTTCTGGTTTGGTGTCTTCACCACTGGGCCAGGTGAGCAGACTGTAGGGTTGCTCACTATATATTACCTGGCCTTTGCAGCCCAAACCCAGCAGCAGTCTGATTGATTGCAGTCAGCCAATCAGGGCTGACTCTGCCCTATTTGAGGCCAGCTCTCCGAACACTCTTTGCCGGAGCATTATTGGCCTTTCTAGTACTGTGGCAGCGCCCCTAGCTAGGTTGTTTCAGCTCTTGCCCTTTTCCCTGTGATTCTCCCTTGCCTAGATCTGCCTTATGCCTCCCTGTCTTGTCCTACCTTGTCCTGAACTATGTCTTGTTTACCTTGCCCCATTCTGCCTTGCCTTTCCCTTCCGGTTCTACTCCAGTCCTGCCTTGCTTTCCTTGATATTCTGTATCTTGATCTGCTTTCACGCCAAACCTTTCCGTGCTTTGACCTTGTACTGACCTTGCCTCGCCTATTCCTGATTCTTGCTTCCTGACCCTGCCTTGTACCTTGTACCCCCTCATCTCGCTCTGCATCTTGCCCTGCCTTTTCCAGTACTCTACTGCTATCTGCTCCAGTCCTCTCCTGCTATCCACTCCAGTCCTCTCCTGCTATCCCTCCTCTTGCTATTATGCTCTAGTCTCCTTCTGCACTCTATCACCAGTTTGATCTGATCTACGCCCGCACCGTGCTGTCCATCCAGTTTGTTCCTGTTCCACTCCTGCTCCATCCAGTCTGTTCCTGTCCTGAGTCATCGCCCTCTTCATCCTGCCTAGTCCAGTCCTGATCTTCGCCCTCTCTGTCCTGTTCTGCTCTGCACCTGATCCAGTCTGACTCATCACCCTCCTCAACCTGTTCCTGCCTTCCCTTTATGTGTTCCCTAGGCACATACAACTCCTGCTTCATGGACTCACCCTTCCCCCATCAGTCTCCAAAGCACCCCCTACCTTATCCTTGACACGGTGTTCACCAACACCCTTTTGGGGCCTCTGTCTTTCTGCTCCAGAAACCAACAAGGGAAAGTGCCTACTAGAAACAAGTCCGTAAACGAGCTACCGCCAAGGATCAAGAGAAGACTTGGTCAAGAATCAGACAAAGGGTTTGAGGCAGGCAGCAAGAATCGTAGTCAAGGGTCAGACAGGAGTCAAAAACCAGGATATCAAAGTCAGAAATAACGCTTGAGCAGGAACAGTAAACTGAAGCCAGCTTGGCCACTCTCAAAATGGAGGACTGGACTTTAAAAGCTGTTTTCATGCGCTTTTTCATGATGTTGCGACGCTCAGGCCACAATGCGAGCGTCATGATGCTCGGTGTCAAGCACCAGTGTCACTTTGGCCATGAACCCAGAAGAGTGTGCCTGCGCACAAGCAATCTTGGAGAAACGCGCCAGGAGGTAAGAGATCTCGGCAATCTCCCGGCGCATCTTACAGTCCTGAAGTGGAAATCCAGTTTTTTTGCTGTGTTTTATCTTGCACAAAAGACATTTAGAGTTTTTTTTCACTTTTTTTCTCATGCCAAATGCAATCGAGTCAATGGGCATTTTTTTCTCATGTGAATTTTGCTGCAAATATGTATCAGGCCAAACAATGTACTTAATTTTATAGCCATATGTTTTAAACCAAAATAAAATAAATTCATTTCTTGACACTAATCTACCTTGTAGTTCACCATACCTGTATTAATATGGTTGTAAAATATTTTTGGGTTATTATCCCCTTAATAAAACAGGGGGAAAAAAGGTCCATGAAGCTGGATCTCTTACAGCAGAAGAAACCATGGATAAGTTTACATAATAGGGACGAAGATAAAATTTGGCATCTGAGATAAAAGAAACAACTTGCAACTGCAGACAGAACAGACATTCTGTGGAATCTCTTTCCCCGAGCACAGCATGAATAAAACAGACTGAAAAATGACATGCTTACATGCCTTTGATCAGAACTATTTTCAGAGTCATATTCAGGCCTTAAGGGTACTGAGGACCATTTCAGAGCTACAGAGACACTTGCATCCAAGTGCTACTGAGCAGAGATTGATGCTGACTGCTTCCCTGTGGCTGAAGTAATCACAATGTGGCTTTTTTGAAAGGGGTTCTGCTGCGCCCACTGACATGATTACTCTTCTAACAAAGCAATTGCCAGTCATCATTTTATTCCCACAGGGTATCTTCCCATCGCATGTACAATAACATCACTACTTTATTTTCATATAATAAGAAGGATAGCATTCCAAACACATAATAAATTGGAACGGCTGAACACTGTATTCTGTGCAAATTCAGCAGCAGCACAAGTTTACTTTTTATAATAGTAGTTGAACTATATGAATAATGGGCAGGAATTATTTTAATAAAAAAACTTTATCCCATGAAAATATAATAGAAGCATATGGGTACTCAATCTGGCCCTTTTTTAATAACTATAAAGCTTTTTACTAAAAAGCATTTATTTTTCCTCTGTAATAATAAAACAGTACATGTACTTGTTGGTAACTAAGCTGCATAAATCCATATTGGTGGCAAAACAATCCTGTTGGATTTATTTAATGTTTAAATGTTTTCTAGTTGACTTAAGATATGTTGATCCAAATTACATGAAAACCCCTCATCTGGAAAACGACTGGAATTCGGAATACTAGATTCTATACTTGAACTGTACAGAATGTGTATTTTTAGAGGATCACTACCGATGTTCCCTCTTAGGTGTGCAGTTGTGCACACACACAAATTTTGAGGACAGCGCACATAAATTGTGGTGCACACTAAGTGTGAATTTGAAAGTTTCGCGGGCGCATAAATTGTGAATTAGCGAAAATTCACTAGCGTTGAAAATGTGCTGGCGACCATTTTGACGTGGGAAAATTGTCACCGGCGTCAACATCGCCGTTTTGCTGATTTTTCGCAAATTTTTCATTAATTCGTCATGAAGCATAACGGGACAAATTCGCCCATCACTACTGAGAAGGAATTAGAGGGAACATTGATTACCACTGTAGGCAGAATGGGGGTACCTATCCCATTCATTATTCAGCTTACACTATCTTATGTTACTGCCACCTGCTTAGGGTTCCCAACTGACTGGTGTTTTGCTGGACTATCTGAAATGCACACCCCAATCCCTTGTTTTAGGCTAGCCCTCTCCTCTCTGCACACCCACCTCATTTATTTGTCTTATGCCACCCTGTCTATATCACTGACCCATCTTCTTTGGCATCACAACCTCATCTCTCAATGTGCCACCCCTGCTCTTATGAAAACAGGTTGGTATTTTGTTGTCCAAAGGGGGTAACTCCCACAGGCCTCAGTGCAGAGATCAGCAACTTCAGTTGTGCAAGTACTCTGAAAATGCGACGTGTCGGAGGTTCTAAAGAAACCTGAAGTGAAGGAGAAATCGCAGGTAAGAACTACATTTATCCGACTGTTGGATGAAAGTGCAGCGCATAGCGACGTGTCATCTCCTCTCGCATCGTAAAGTCCTACCCTAATATGAATACATTCAGACCATCTGCAAATGAACTTAGAATATTACTGTCTACATCACACTAAAAGCTAATTTTAAGATAAACCTACAAAGCAGCCATCGCCCAGACAGACATCCCAGGTGTGTTCAGCAAAGGTCAATAATTCAGTATTTTGACATGCACAAACGTAACTGCCTGGCAGATCATGACTGGGGCATATTGATAGACCAACCTATAACATAAATGGCTTCTCTTTCTGTTTCAAACCATGTAACACAGAACGCAAACCTACTCTAAAGTTGTTTTTCATTTCAATGATGATTGACAGAGACGAAAAATCGACAGAACTTTCAAGAACTGCGCTGGCAATATTTCTGCAAGATGTACAAGGCATGTTTTTCCTATTAAGCTGATTGATAACTGAGAATAATATTCAGGAGAAACAAAAACAAACTGTTCTATTTGATCTGTCAAAAACGGAGAAACATGTGGTATAGCTCTTCCATGTTTGCATAATGGCTTCTCCTGAAATCCTTGGGTCACTAACTTAAACTAACCATACAAAGGCTGGTTAAAGCTGCTGACGTGGCATTACAAAGTGAATTGGCAGCCTCTTGGCCAGGGTATAGTGCATGCCTGATGGCTAGAGTCGCTAACGTCTAATAAAAAATAAAGATATTCATTGGGCAAGCAAGAAAATACCTTCACAAAAGATCCAATCCTTGTCCAAATGATTAGATGTTTTTGCCCAGTGTATAGCTTGACAAAATGGTAAAAAAAAACAAAGATTATTTGGCGGCTTTACTAAAAAGGCACATTAGCTTTAGCTTGGACCAGTATACCAAGCACATATTAATAGACCTTCATGATTACAAAACTATGAGTATTTCATTAAATGTCTCAACATAGCCCCTTAGAGCAGGGATCCCCAACCTTTTGAACCTGTGAGCAACATTCAGAAGTAAAGGATTTGGGGAGCAACACTAGCATTAAAATGTTCCTGGGGTGCCAAATAAGTGCTGTGATTGGCCACTTGGTAGCCCCTATGAGGATTGTAAACCTACATTGAGGCTCTGTTTGGCAGTACATCTGGTTTTCATACAACCAAAACTTGTCTCCAAGTCTGGAATTCAAAAATAAGCACCTGCTTTGAGACCACTGGGAGCAACATCCAAAAGGTTGGAGAACAACATGTTGCTCACGAGATACTGGTTGGGGATCACTGCCTTAGAGGGTACAATAAGCAATGATCTATCTGCATTTGTGAATGTTGTAAATACTCTTTTTAATAATGAGGCAGCTTTTATTTTTTACTTTGGGCTCGTTAAATTGAACCTAGTGATGCGTGGCTGCAGGAAAACATCGCCCACATGAATGAGACCTAATAGCGCAGCTAAAAAACTCCTGCTTTCAGACAAAGCCTCCAATCAAGGCTGCAATGTTTCAGCAGAGCAGTGTTTCTCTAATGCAATACAAAAACATGGATTGGGGATTCAGAAGATATTATGTTTCTTTCTTATAATAACAGCCGTTAGTCTCATGACGATACAAACAAGGTAGCAGAGAAACAAGCAATAGTAAACCGTAATATGATATTACGGTGTGTGGATTTACATATCAATATTCCTGTGCCATTTACACAGTGAACACTTTGCTTTAAGAGCCCTGCTTGTGCACAGAGCAATGATGGCATAATACTATGGTTTGAATTCTATTAGTGCAGTAAATCTTTCATTAAACTGTACGCAGAGTACCAGTAATTATTTTTGTCATTTGAATTCTGTTAGTAAACCCATCATTATATTTATATAATGTCTCTATAAAATAGGGATCTCCATACTGCTGGAGTAGTTCAGTCTGAGCTGCAAAACACTTACCTTACACATTCACAAAGCATGACAGGGACTCCAGGGGGTATGTATTAAAACTCATTTTAAAAATAAAAATTTGACACAACTCCCGACCACGATTTGGTTTAATTTACTAAAGATCAAATGAAAATTTCAAGTGCTGGGAAAGTCTTGATAAAATCAAGCAACAATTTGAATCGTGCAACCTATTTTTTTTCAAATTGTCACCTCAAATTTTCTCAGTTTTTGAACAAAAAACAGCGTCAAACAACCCAAAACCCTTGAAAATCTTAAAGGCCAAAAACATCTTCCAACTGTAAAAGGGACCATCTGAACTGAATTTTACATGACTTCAACAGATTTTAGCTGAAGTATATTCAGATTTGGATTTTTAGCAGCTTTGGAGCATAATACATTTTAAAAAATGAGGTTTTTTCCCTCTAAAAATCTGGATTTTTGGCATTTAAAAATTCTACCAGAAAAATTTGAGACTTGATAAATAGACCCCCAAATTTTTATATCTTGTAAGAAAAATAGAAAAAAATTTTTTTTTTGAGATGCATGGAAAAAATAGAGATTACTAATGTAAATGAGCCCCTCAATTACAGTATAGAATACATTGTCCCAGATAATGTATTCCCAAAACTGAAATAAATGAAACTAAAGTAACTGAAAAGTCAACTTTGGTACTCGTATGGATGTGTTCACAAAAGAACAGATGAGCCGATGTTCTGCCCCTGACAGCAATCGTACGAAAGTTATGTCCAACCAAAGCTGGTGACAGTCTCCCTCTGAAAATCGTACGATCGGCAATACACACAGAGAAATTATCGACCAAGCGACCGATCTCCGCCGGACGAAAAATGTCGGGACTCTCCACACACAGTCTGAAAATCGTAAGAATCCTCGAATCGTATGATCAGATCATTGAGTCTATGGCCAGCTTAAGAACCAACACTCATGTCTTTATTCTAATTAACATAACAATTTGGATTTAATAGTATTGACTACAGTCACCTGCACACCCCAAGATAGACTATCGTACAACAGGTTTACATAGTTAAATTGGGTTGAAAATTCAACCACTCCAAATGAAACCCAGCGCACATACAGGACATACACACACCAACTGAAACTATATACAGGTATGGGACCTGTAATCCAGAATGCTTGGGACCTGGGGTTTTCCGGATAATGGATCTTTTCATAATTTGGATCTTCATACCTTAAGTCTACTAGAAAATCGTGTAAATTAAATAAACCCAATAGGCTGGTTTTGCTTCCAATAAGGATTAATTATATCTTAGTTTGGACCAAGTACCAGGTATTGTTTTATTATTACAGAGAAAAAGGAAATCATTTTTAAAAATTCAGATTATTTGGATAAAATTAATGGGAGGCAGCCTTTCCGTAATTCTGAGCTTTCTGGATAACGGGATTTTAGTGTCACTATAGCCTTGGATATTATGCTTGTCCAAGAAATCATCCAAGCCATTCTTAAAGGCATTAACTGAATCAGCCATCACAACATCACCGAGCAGTGCATTCCACAACCTCACTGTCCTGACTGTAAAGAACCCCCTACGCTGCTTCAAATTAAAGTTCTTTTCTTCTAGTCTGAAGGGGTGGCCTCTGGTCCGATGATCCATTTTATGGAAAAATAGATCTCCCTGTAGCTGTCTATAATGCCCTCTAATATACTTATAAAGATTAATCATGTTCCTGTGCAAGTGTATTTTCTCCAGAGGAAACCCCAACCAAGATGATCTTCCCTCATAATTTAAATCTTCCACCCCCTTAACCAGTTGAGTTGCACAGGTTTTCCCCCCACTGACCCTAGTTTGAGCTAGTGCAACGTACATGTGTAAGCAAATAAATACACAACATCTTAAGTGTGGTTTGATTTGTTTAAAGTTACATTAAAATGGCTGGAGCTGCAGTTACTGTGCCTCAGGCTTCTGTGACTTCAGGCAGTTGTTGCTTCACCCGGTAGCACATAGTTTGAACCTCTAATTTGTTCTCATTTCATATATTAGGACTCTGGGCATTAGTTTATTTGACCCTGCTCTACTTATTTGAACCAACTTACTTTCTCAAGCAAATCTACACTCAACAAAAGTAAAATGCTGCCAACAACCGACAAAAAGTGTCTCACATTGCTATGAATCCTTTTAAGCAACATTAAAAAAAAAACAAATATACATTCTAACACATAGGGGCCGATTCACTAACTTCGAGTGAAGGATTCGAAGTAAAAAAACTTCGAATTTCGAAGTGTTTTTTGGGCTACTTCGACCATCGAATGGGCTACTTCGACCTTCGATTACGACTTCAACTTCGAATCGAAGGATTCAAACTAAAAATTGTTCGACTATTTGACCATTCGATAGTCGAAGTACTGTCTCTTTAAGAAAAAACTTCGACCCCCTAGTTTGCCATCTAAAAGCTACCGAACTCAATGTTAGCCTAAGTTTTTTTGATCGAAGAATATTCCTTAGATCGTTGGATTTAAATCCTTCGAATCGTTCGATCGAACTATTTGCGCTAAAATCCTTCGACTTCGATATTCGAAGTCGAAGGATTTTAATTCCCAGTCGAATATCGAGGGTTAATTAACCCTTGATATTCGACCCTTGGTGAATCGGCCCCTTTCAGCTCGGAAAATATTATTAAATATAAAAATATACTACTTGCTAATTAAAACGAATAATTAATGAATTGATCTGAAAACAAATAAGATATAAAAAAAAGAAACATCAATCTGGGGTGAATTATGCACTTTTCCACAGCTGGAAGGAAAATTCGATTTTGGATTAGAAATTCTTGTTTTTTTTTTTTATGATAACATTTGTGCACATGGAAAGACTCCTGCAGCTTCCGTGTATGAAGTACAAAAAAACGACAGCTTGTTAATATACCGGCATAGGGCCCAACGCATTAATTGAGAGAATGTGCAACAAAAAAAGCTTACCCTAGTTATTTTAGCCACTGAATAAAAGAAAATTGCACTCTATTCCCACCAAGCTGGTTTGGAACACTTCTACCTGTATTGTTCTCCAGCTAGGAATAATATTTAAATATTTTTCTCTTTTCTCTAGTTCTGTTTTTTCTTTGTTTCCTAGGAAACCAGGTTCTCTTTAAAGCTGACATGAAATACCTGAAGTCTGGTAGCTTTTCCAAGCTTAGTAGGTGGGGGGGTGGGGGGCTTGGAGAAAAAGAAAGGAAGTAAAATTGAAATCTTTAAAATGTATAATGCTAACTTATCCCACTCTATTCTAGTTCACATTTGCTTCAGGTCCCAATTAAATATATTCAGGAAAAAAGGAAATGTGTGTCAAGTAAGCCATAAAATAGAAACTGATTGAGCGCTGTGTGTCCTTTAGAACAATGTATAGAATTTTAATATTAATAGCCGTCATGGTATGCATTGACAACTTCCAGAATTTAAAATATACTGTATATATTTTTAATACTGCATTTTCAGTCTACTACAGTCATTTACATATCATAAAAATATTACATTCTTGCAATTATCCCTGCTGAGGCTTCTTCACACTTGTATAATAATGATTTGTACTACTCCGATCTGGTATCTTTCCAGGAACAGAGAGAATCTTTTTCTTCCCACCAGCCTCATGTCCTTTGCAATAATTAGATTCAATTCTTCTTGTTCTAACACAATTCACCGAGACCCTTTCCCATTCACTAAACAAATATGAGGCCACGGAAGTGTCCAAAAATATTTCCTGTTTTGTGAAATGATTAATTACACATATTTAAAAATAAACATTGGATATTTTCTAATTCCTTTTTATACCCCAATAAATGATGCTATTCTTTATCAATTGTATAAGTGCATTCTCTATGAATCAACAAAAGATAATGTTTGGTCAAAGGCACTTGAAAGCAAACAGCTGTGTAGTGAAGGGGTAGTTCATCTTTAATGAACAATGTTATACAGGCACTAGTATCCTACGACAATTAGCTAGAAAAAGTTGTTTATTTGTTTACACCACAACCATTAAATATGAATGAATATATACTATACTGTATGCATTAATACATCAAGCAGAGAGATAACATGCTTCTTAAAACCTCTGGACATTAATATTTAATAGGCTTGCCTCAGATTACATAAGAAGTTTGCAGGTCACATTATAGCCTGGCAGGAAATTAAGGGCATCCAGGAATTACTTCTGTTCTTATAGCATTTATCTTCCTATAAAATACAGTTTCAGTTGTCTATGCTCTTTTATTCTTAGTTACTAGTATGTCCATGACTATATCTGATTTTTTTCACAACCATCTATTTAGTTTATAGATTCCAATAAATATTTTATGTACTATTTTATGTAGAGAAAATGTTGTGCTGACATTGTTAGATGTTACAGAGAGAAGGTTTTCATGCCTTGCTATTGTCAGTTCTAATTTAAATATCTCAGAACTCTGTGCCCCAGAAATGATTAAGGGGACTATACGTCAGTGAAAAATTTGAAAAACAAGAAAAACAAGGAGGGGGCACATAGAGAAAGGGCCTGGTAAGAACCCATGAATCTCGTCTCCCTCATTCCTGCCTGCACCCTGTGATTCAATGTTTCTGTCTCCATAAATCATAGGTACATTGAGCCTATTGGTATGGGTGGCACAGAGCCCTCTGGTGTGGGTGGCAGGGAGACCACATGTTACCTGGAAGACAATAGGGGTGGGCGACTGGCTATACCAGTGATCCCCAACCAGTAGCTCATGAGAAACATGTTGCTCTCCAACCCCTTGGATGTTGCTCCCAGTGGCCTCAAAGTAGGTGCTTATTTTTGAATTCCAGGCTTAGAGACAAGTTTTGGTTGTATAAAAACCAGGAATACTGCCAAGCAGAGCCTCAATGTAGGTTTACAAACCTCATAGGGGCTACCAAATGGCCAATCACAGCACTTATTTGGCACCCCAGGAACATTTTTCATGCTAGTGTTGCGCCCCAACTCCTTTTACTTCTGAATGTTGCTCACAGGTTCAAAAGGTTGGGGATCCCTGCTATACTATCAGGCCCTAATTAGCTACAAGAAGCAGCACATGCATTAGTTAAAACACAATACAGATATCTCACTGCAAGTTTTTAGTGCAGAAGTCCGTTACAGATCCATTTCATATTTCCCCCACAGACCTAGGTCTACTGCCCTTTTTCAATAATATTTAAAGGAGAAGGAAAGGTTAAAAGTAAGTAAGCCTTATCAGAAAGGTCCATCTAAATACACCAGTAAACCTCCAAAGTAATGTTGCTTTGAGTCCCCTGTCAAAAGAAACACTGCATTTCTTTCCTTCTATTGTGTACACATGGACTTCTGTTTCAGACTTCCTGCCTTCAGCTTAAACCTCATTGCCCTGGGCAAGAGCATGCTCAGTTTGCTCCTCTTCCCCCACCTCCCTCCCTTCTCTACTGTAATCTGAGCCCAGAGCAGGGAGAGACTCAGGCAGGAAGTGATGTCACACCACATTAATACTGCAGCTCCTATTCTAAACAAACAGAGAGTTTCTAGAGCTTTTTACTCAGGTATGGTAAAACATTATACAGAATAAATATAGCATTCTAGCTTGCACTATTGCAGCTAATCTATTGGCAATAAAATGCCTCCGTAGCTTTCCTTCTCCTTTAATAATGATTATGCTTAGAGAGCATTAAGGTCATTCACAACCTTGATTGTTGCATGTTTCTTATCTGAGATTGAACTATTTTCTGCGTTTTCATGTTATCGCTGATTATGGTGGAAGCATTTCCATGTTTTGTACTGTAGATAGTTTTATATAATCAATTTTCCTTTTTCTGCAGTTAAATCTGTTTTTCAAAAGAGTAAACATTGTTAACATTTAGTTTTGAAATCTGACATGGGACTAGACATAATATCAGTTTCCCAGTTGCCCTCAGTCTTGTGACATGTGATATTATAAACTTCAGTCACTCTTTACAGTTGTACTTCAGGTTGGAGTAATATCACCCACTACCCTTTACTGCTAGCAGCCTATCAACAGAACAATGGAAAGGTAACTAAATAATAGCTCCCTGATACAACACAAGAGCTCCCTGGTAGATGTGAGAATAGTAAAATCCAAGCCCCAGTGCGACTCCTTTTATATATCCTTTTATTTATAAAGCGCCAAGTTACACAGTACCTACTTTGTTTATAACAAACAGGGAACAAATGGTGAATAACAAACAAGGGTTTACATGGTACAATAAGATTAGAGGGCCCTACACGCGAGAGTTTACAAAAGGTTTACAAAAGGTTACTGTACAATTGAGACATTAGACGAGTTTAAGATAACTCCTAGGCAGCGTGCATGTGTGGTCAAATGAAAGTAGGTGTTGTTTACTGTGAGTGATATCTGAGGGACAGGGGAAGATCTTATCGGAAATATAATCAGTTCTGTTTTTGAAACAGACATCCAGGAGGAGACGGAGGCAGTCTGTAACTTGGGAAAGGACAGATGGAGAGAGGTCAGGAGTAGACAAGTAGAGTTGGGTGTCATCAGCATAAAGGTGATACTATCCAAAACAACTGAATACGTTTTCCTAGCAGAGTTGTATAGAGCAAGAACAGCAGAGTGCCTAGAACAGAGCCTTGAGGAACCCTGCCAGAGAGAGGGAGCGTAGTAGAAGTAGAGTTAGAGAAGGTAAAGGAACCATCAGACAGATAAGATGTAAACCATGAAAGAGCAGTGTCATGAATGCCAGCTGAGTATAGAATTTCTAGGAGGAGTGGGTGGTCAACTGTGTCCAGGGTCAGACTGGAGTAATGGGGGCCCACCGGGACTGCCACATGGTGGCCCCTCCAGGCAGTCACCAGGGGCCCCCTCCTGGCTTCCCTCTGCGCGCCTCCCACCTTCCCTCTGCGCGTGCCTGTGTGAATGACGCCGCACTGCACGCATGCGCAGAAGTGAAAGTTTTGTGAAGGGAGTGCTGGATTGGGGAAACATGGCTGGGCTCACCGGATTTTTTCCCCGGTGTCCCACTGGCTCAGTCAGACACTAGCTGTGTCAAACGCTGCAGAGAGATATAGAAGGATTAGTATAGAATAGTGACCTTTACATTTTGCCAGTAGAAGATCATTGGTTACTTTGGCGAGTGCAGTTTCAGTTGAGTGTGTTGGGCGTAATTGTGATAGTGCAGGTGAAGGTTATCTGAAAGGAGAGTAGGTGATGGTCAGATGGGGTAAGGAGAGTTAGTAAGGTTGGATGGGTGGCACGGGTGGTTGAATATAAGATCAAGAGCATGACCCTCCATGTGGGTAGGTGAGTCAGTCCACTGAGAGAGTCTAAATTAAGTTGTTAGAAAGAGGAGTTTAGAGGTGGCAGGAGAAGTAGAGTTGTCAATGGGAATGTTAAAGTCACCTAAAATGAGAGAAAGTGTCCCTGGAGAGAAAGTATGGAAGCCAAGCAGCAAAGTGATCCAAGAAAGTAAATTGAGACCAGGGGGGATGATATATGACAGCGACACACAGAGAGATTGGAGAAAACAAACAACATGACCAGGCATGACCTACTATTGTACAATACTACATACTTAAAATGCTAATGGATAGTCAAAGTCAAAGTAAACTTTATTGTCATTTCAGCAGTATACGAATATACAGTGAGACGAGACGACGTGGCTCCAGCTAGTACATATCACAAAAAGGCACTTAAAAATACACAATTAATATGTAAACATGAAATGTGCAATATATTGGCAGAAATTGGATATATACATGTGTAAACCTTTAGAATTGTGCAAATAAATTAACAGTTCACAAAGTTAAGTTCACAGTTCAGGTGTGTCTGGAATGTAGTGGGAGGGCAGGCAGTGAGTTGAGGAGTCTGATCACTTGTGGAAAAAAGCTTTTGCGCAGCCTGGTTGTTCGGGCTTTAATACTGCGAAAGTGTCTGCCGGATGGGAGCAGCGTGAACAGTCCGTGTAGTGTAGGACTCACATATAACGAGGGGACTTGATGTGGCATGTGAGCTTACATATTTTGGTAAGTGTGGTACTAACACCTCATTTTCTGTAATACAGGTATGGGATCCGTTATCCATAAACACTTTATCCAGAAAGCTCAGAATTATGGAAAGGCCATCATTTTATCCACATAATCCAAATTTTTAAAAATTATTTCCTTTTTCCCCGTGGTAATACAACATTGCCTTGTACTTGATCCAAACTAAGATATAATTGACTGTTATTGGAGGCAAAGCAAGTGTATTGGGTTTATATAATGTCTACATGATTTTCTAGTAGACTTAAGGTATGAAAATCAAAATTACAGAAAGATCCATTATCCAGAAAACCCCAGGTCACAAGCATTCTGGATAACAGGTCCCATACCTGTAATTATTTTTGAAGGCAAATTGTGTACAAATATTGGCTTTTTATTGTTTGTAGCAGCTGGCCAACTCCAGAATGTGGGTTAGACCGAGCATTGGCACAAGGGTGCTTCTAGCAGCCGGCCAACGACCCCAGAGTGTGTTAGACCATGCAATGGCAAATTCTTTCTTATTGTTTAAGCAGCAGCTTTTTAAACCCCCTCTACATAAAAAAAAAGAGTACTAATAGTGTGTGTAACAGGGCCCCTCATGGCTGGTATACTCCTGTCACGTAGATTAATCAGTACTAGGCATGTGCTGCAGAAGGAGACATTTCAGAGCAGATGCGATAAACTCAAACAAGTTTTATTAATGTCGCAGCCATCTACAGGGATTAGCTTACAGTGCAGATGGAGCTCTGGTTGCCCACAAGGGTATTCCTCATACAAAATCACCACTGTGTTCTCCTCACTGAAGCCTCCAGGGACCGTGTCCTATCTGATGTACTGGCAGGAGTGTCATTAGCTGTCAGGGGCTCCCTCGCCAAAGGGACTATCACCCCCGGTCTCTGCTGTGTCCTCACAAACACAGCCCAAGCTTCTCAAGTAGGCCCTTTACTCACCTACTCCTGAATGCTCACTTCCCTCTCTGGTGTAAAATCACCTCAGGGCTCTAGCCTACACTACTACTCCTTGCTGGGACAACAGGCTGTCTGTGCTTGCTAGCCCTCTCTCACTGGTCACTACTATACACTAGGCTAGCCCTCACAGCACCAACTGTAATAACCTACCCTGGCGGTCTAGTGGGAGGGGGTCGGCAGGGACGCATGCAGCAGCCTCGGCGGGGGCGCCTGCCACGAGCAGCATCCTCTTCTTCCTGTGCGCGCTGACTGCTAGGGCGCGTGCGGCGCGTCTCTCTTGTATTTATTGGCGCATGCGCGCTGGCGTGTTGATGTCAGCGCTCAATGGCTCGAATTTTGAAAATATTTAAAGGGCCATTATGCAGATTCTCATTGCCCGTTATAGGAGTTTGTTCCTGGTGCTTCTGAGCTTCAAGCAAAATCTGTCTGAACCTGTTTTGATTCCTGTTGTGACCCCTGCCTGGCTTTTGACTATTCTGACCTCTGGATCCTGACCCTTGCCTGAATACAGACTACCTCTTCTGCTAATCCTTTCTGATTGATATTCCGGTTTGACCCTTGCCTGCCTGACTACGCTTATTCTCTGCCTGCCTCGACCCAGCCTGATCTGACTACTCTATTGCCTAACGCCTTGTACTACGGCCTTCTGCCCAAAGACTCTTGCTAACAGTCGTGCCCCTCTGCCTAGCCACAACCTCTAGCCTTGCACCTCTCGTTTAAGTCCTGATGGCATCCAAGTAGCTGAGGGCTCCTCCCAAGGCCAAAGGAGATCACAATACATGTGAAGCACGAGCCGAGACCAGGGTGCTTGGCATTTGTTCTGGTGTTGGGTGCCGACCATGACACCAACCTTCCCACTTTGGTCTGCTGCTGCTTCTTGGTGTTACAGGCAAAAAGAAGAAGTGCATCAGCAAGGCACTGTCTTATATAAGCTTACAGGTGGCCACCTGCTGGCTGCACTACACAATAGTTTAACTATTTACATATTAAAAATGTATTATTTTATATTTACCCCTTTGCACCTTTGTCTCCTATGAATCTCAACAGTCAAGTTCAAAATGTGAAATTTTTGCATATATTTAAAAAATTTTCACAAATGTCTAAAACGCTGCAATTAATACCAGTTTGCAAGGTGTAAAATATTGGGCACACCGTTGCAAGAGACCCCTGTAATTACCATCTCTCTTGAGGAAAAATGTATTCCAGTGCAGGGACAAAATAAAAACTTCACCCCTCCCCAACAATTGTACTCTCTATTCAAAAAGTAGTAAAGTACACTGCTCCAGGATTCCCTTGGCATGTTGTGCCTTCAAAAGTCATGCCATCTGTACTGTAAGAAATTAAAGGTGCCTTTACCCTCAGGGGCATAACTGCAGCGGAAGTAGACCCTTAGGCCTTCCTGACCTTGTAAGATATGTGTATTTAGTTACATACAAATACATAGAAAATCAAATGTACTAATTCTACTTGAAAATAAATGTTTTTGTTTTAATGGAATTGTGCTTCAGAGGGTCCGTGTTGCAGATTCTTTCTGCAATATTTTTGCCTCTGCTGTAAAAAATAAAATTTACAATGTAACAGAATACAATAATATTTAGTGACCCGATGTTGAGTTGTGTCTGCAGTAGATTTTAGAACAATGCTTTGCTTTATGAATTCATTGAGGTATATATCTTATATGAAGCATAATCCAATAAATGAAACACATTCTGTCTTAGTGTATCATGTAAACTCGCAGTGATTTTGGCTGCATGTCACTTCTGATCTCATACAATAGACTGAATATAAGGATGCTACTAAATATCACAATGACAAGTTAGAAACTACTTTTCCAATAAAATCACTATGCTTAAAGGGGAACTAAAGTCTAAAATAGAATAATGATAGAAATGCTGTATTTTGTATACTAAATATAAAATTGAACTTACTGCACCACAAGCCTAATTAAACAAATGATTTATGATTTCAAATTTGGCCACAGGGGGCTGCCATCTTGTAACTATGTGAAACATCTTTGCAAGACCAAGACTACGCACATGCTCAGTGTGGTCTGTGCTACAGTTGGGAGGCTAAGCTTAGGGATCATCATAAATCGTCAAAATAGCAATAAATAATATCTGCCATAGAAACAAGACTGCACAGTCGTTAGCTGCTTTACAGGGAAATAAACAAAGCTGCTTGGGTTCTGGGAAAAAGGTGGGTGGGCTCCCCGGCTCCCCCCTGCCATTTGAAAGTATGATCATTTCCCTGCAGAGCAGTTAGGGACCTTCTGAAGTTTCTTATCTGCAGCTATCAGAGCAAGTAAAACGAAGGGGGGGATTTCCCTGCATGCAGTCCAGTTTATTATAAAAACGGTAGACATTTTTTTCTTAAAGTATATTGGAGACAGATTTGTTTTCTATTAAAGAAAGTAAAAGGTATTGTATTTTTCTGTCTTTACATCCCCTTTAAAGACCTTAGCTTAGAGTGCTTTTATTTGTAGTATAATATATTTTTGTATTTCTAGTATGTGTTACACTGAGTATCAAAACTACAATTCTGAATCCAATCTTTCATGATATACATGATAATATTGCCAAAAGTTTTATATTACCTTTTTCTCTACCACTAATCCCCCAAACATCACGTTTTTAAAACCCTGCATAAAATATATTACGAATATCTCTGGAACAGGGTAAGACCCTGCATAGCTAGAAAATATGTGACGCATAATAAATTGAAAGGGGGATTAGGAGTACCAGATTTTAATAAATATTTTATAGCAGCTCAGATGAGTCAATTAGCTAAATGGCACATTACGCTAATCCTCCACTTAGAGGGAGTAGACTTGATTGACTGTTCTAGTTCCAATATATTGTGGATCCCTAAACAATTGACAAAAAGATAGATACTTTTACCTGGTGGCAATCAGTCGGTTTGGGCAGAATCTGGTACCTGACCAAATCAGGTTCATTATTATCAGCTCAAGCCATAAAGGGGAAAAAATCCAATTCCCCAAGGGGAAGTGTTTTGTCTGGCACAAATCCATCATTATGGGGCCCATTTACTTAGCCCGAGTGAAGGAATAGAATAAAAAAAAATTGAAATTTCAAATTTTTTTGACTACTTCGACCATCGACCATCGAATGGGCTACTTCGACCTTCGACTGTGACTTCGAATCGAACGATTTGAACTAAAAATCGTTCGACCATTCACTCGGGCTAAGTAAATGGGCCCCATAATGATGGATTTGTGCCAGACAAAACACTTCGAAGTACTGTCTCTTTAAAAAAAACCTTCGACCCCCTAGTTCGCCACCTAAAACCTACCGAAGTCAATGTTAGCCTATGGGGAAGGTCCCCATAGGTTTTGCAATCTTTTTTTGGTCAAAGAAAAATTGTTCGATCGATGGATTATAATCGTTTGATCGAAGGAATTGCGGTAAATCCTTCAACTTCGATATTCAAAGTCGAAGGATTTAACTTCGACAGTCAAATATCGAGGTTTAATTAACCCTCGATATTCGACCATAAGTAGATTTGCCCCATGTGTCTCTCTTTTTTGAAAGATAACGAAGTCCCTCCTCTGATCCAATTGGGAAAAAAAGTATTGAACATGGCAACATTTTTCTCAGTTAATAGCTCAATAATTATTCCTTGTGTCATTTCACTTTATTACACATAACTTATTTTTTGGACTTTTTTGTTTTGGGTTCTTTGAATGTGTGGGTTACTTGGGTTATTAATGACATCTGGTGTCATTTTCATGTCAATAGCCCCATAAGAAATATATTTAGAAATAAAAATGTTGATGTGTTCAGTACTTATCTTCCCAGCTATATGTATCTTTAGGCCCTAAATTTTTTCCACATCGTATAGAGATCTATAGAGACCCTATCGTACAATTAAAATTTGGGAGGATATTTTGCAGTAACCAGCCAGATGTTCCATCAATGCTCTCATTCAGGAAACCTCATTTAAGGTACTATTACAGTTCTATATGGTCCTGATAAAATTAGCTGAAATGTGTCCTTGCCTTTCCCTGAATTGTTTCAGATCCTGTAATGTATTCCATTGAGAAAGGATCTTTATAACACTCTTTTGGATAAGTCAATTGATGGTTTCACCAACTCCCAACTTAAACTAATCACTACAATCTTCAGTGCCACTAAGCAAATTATAGGTAAATCATGGCGTACTCCCACACTCGACTTCACTATGGTAAAAATCAGGATAGATAATATAATGGTGATGGAGAAATAAACTTTAACACTCAAGGATAAGCAAATATTGTTTAATACAATCTAGTCTCCATGGCTGGTTGTTTTATAAATTCTGTGACATTTGTAACATATGGAAAAATGACAATAAAAATTATTTAAAAAAGAGAAGAAAATTCTGTATATTTTTGTTTTATGATTAGAAAACCATGAAGACAACATAGCAGGATCTCTGTAGTTTATTGACTGCCTTCTTTTGATTTATAAAAATGTTTGCCACACTCCCTGCAGACTGCTGCCTATTTGTAATCAAACCAAAAATCACAGTATATGGCAGCACTTATGCTCCCTACAGGAAAGTCTTAGAAGTTTATCTTTAATATGTACTATTGTCTACTGGATCAATTTATATGAATAATAATTAGTTTAGCCAGCTTAGCCAAGTGCATTTATATTGTCTATAAATATAACTTTTATTGAAATAAAGTTTAAGATATGTTTCAGTTTGGAGGAGAGATATATTACAGCACTTTCAGTGATGCGAAAATATAAAGATATATCCATGGGTGTAGAGACCTACTGTTGACATGTAGTATGTTATGGTGGTGTTCACTGCCAGATAGACAGATGGTGTACACTGTCATTTTTATCCCTGCAACATTATATAGTGAGAAAAGTCGGCATTGCATTAATATTATGTGATGACAGTAGAGAGTAATGCACCACAAAAATATTATATAGGCATGGGTTCTGTTATCCAGAAACATATGATACAGAAAGCTCAGCAGGCAATCTCCCTTAGACTCAATTTTAATCAAAAAACTAAATTTTTTAAATGATTACCTGCAACTCTTTTGCAGATATAATTAATCCTTATTGAAGTGATATGTTTGTTTTTTGTTTTTTTACCAGATTTAAGGCATGGAGATCACACAGAAAGATCCCTTATCTGGAAAAACTGAGGTTCCAAGAATTCAGGATAAGAGGTCCCATACCTGTACAATAAGGGGTCAATTCATTAACTTCGAGTGAAAGAATAGAAGAAAAAAAACTTCGAATTTCGAAGTGTTTTTTTGGCTACTTCGACCATCGAATTCGAAGTCGAAGGATTTTCATTCCCAGTCAAATATCGAGGGTTAATTAACCCTCGATATTCGACCCTTGATGAATTTGCCCCTAAATGTTAATGGGAACGGGCAGCTCATACACATTATATAGTGAGAAGGGCACCTCAGGCACAGTAGAATGCTAAAATTTGCATAGTGTTACCCTGTGTCTGGGAAAACTTTCTGGTGCTTTAGGAAGCTAAAATAATAATAAGTGAGGGAGGTAAAAATCTTCTTGATTTAAAATAGAAATAAATAGAATGGGGGTCATAATCAGTTTGGTAAGTAAAGTCAACTTTATTTAAAAGCTAGTTTCATATATAAATGGTGTGTCCCAGTACATGAGAATGAAAGGCATCATGCCAAGTATGAGGAGGAGACTTCAGAAAGGCAAAAACTCTCCACAAGCTGGGAGTTTACTGGTAGTGCATAATAAAACATTTTGCAAATGTTAAATAAACTTAAAATATAGTTATTTCACATATATATAGTTATGTCAAGGAAATGAAGCATAAATACATTGTCATACATAACTCATATTACTTCCTAGAATCATCATTTTAGCCCTCTTGTTTTTATTTAATTTTGAGAACGGAGGTGTTGTCAGGTGCCCTCAGTCATGTGAGTTGTGCTCTGATCAACGTCAGAGCACTCTTTATTGCTGTACTGTAAATTGGAGTGATGCCCCCCTCTTTTCCCCCAGCAGTTTATCAACAGCACAATGGGAAAGTAACAAGTTAACAACTCCCTGACACAAGATAACAGCTCCCTGGTAGATCTAAGAACAGCACTCAATAGTAAAAATTCATGTCCCACTGCAACTCTTTTTCTCTGTAATAATAAAACAATACCATATACTTGATCCAAACTATGAAATAATCAGTAGTCATATCAGATCTTAGTGGCACTTGGGATTTTGAGACTGGAGATAATGCACCTTGAAATCTGTGATGGATTTAAACAACTTTATAATCTTAATCTAAGATACTTGGTCAAAGATACTTAAACCCCAAAATTAAAGTTTATAGTAACTTTTAGGGGCATATTTATCAAAATCTGAATTTTTCGGAGTATATAATAAAAAAAGGCCGACCAAATTAGAATGCACGAGTGGACCTTATTTATTATTAAAAAACCATGATTTAATTTGTATTGAGGACAAACTCGATAAAATTGACTGAAAATTCGAATCATGTTTTTTTCAGTTTTTTTTCCCAAATAGCTTGATTTTTTTGGGGCTTTTTCCCGAAAAAGACAGAATTTTTCAGGATTTTTTCCTGAAAGCAAGAAATAGTCAGATTTTCGGGCTAAATCCAGCGCAGACCACAGAAACTTCCAAATAGGATAGGGACCTCTCCTATTGACTTATGTACAACCTTGGCAGTTCTGAAACAGAGGATTTTCGAATTCAGATTTTTTACATCATTAGGGTATAATAAATCTAAAAATGTGAGTTTTTTTTCCCCACTAAAAATTCAGATTTTATAGTAAAAAAACAAAAACTTGAATTTTTCTAGTTTATGGCATTCAGACTTTAATAAATAACCCCCTTGGTCACATGATTCCATTAGTATGCTAG
Source organism: Xenopus laevis (assembly GCF_017654675.1). Taxonomy (NCBI): domain Eukaryota; kingdom Metazoa; phylum Chordata; class Amphibia; order Anura; family Pipidae; genus Xenopus; species Xenopus laevis. The sequence goes on along the minus strand of NC_054382.1, from coordinate 92,855,494 downwards.
TAATGATAAGGATTTTGGCCATAACTCGATTTTCACATTAATATGGAACAATCAATATTTTTTAATTTCATCCCAGTTTAACTATGTTGGCAAATGACAGTCATCATATTTTATCACTTTGTAGAAATAAGTGAAAATGTATAAACAATATTTTAGCATAGAATTTTTTTATCAGTTTGGGAAAACTAATTGTCTTAAAATTCATTTAAAAAAGGCAGTGTAGATTGTTTATTCAATTATTACACAGCTTACATGTTCAATGTCAGTTTGACCTTTATTGATAAAAATGCAATTTAGTCATTTCAACACTATTATTTGCACAGTATACAGTTTTTGTATAACTGAGGGTCATTTTATCTTTTTCACACTTAATTTGATATTACTGTAGAAAAACGAGAATAATTGTGTATACTGTCTTTGTTTCCAGTATAGAACACTACATGGGCAGGCATTCAGAGAAACAAAAAGGTTCAACTGAGAGTGCTAGGTGAATTTTTCTCCTTGAAACCATCTGCTCACTTTGATCAACATATTGAATTCTATGGGCATTTTTATCCTTTTGTGTTCTGGATTATCTCCCCTGAGGAATCACAAAACAAATAATTCTGAAAGAAGAACAGAAATAGTGCCAACACAGTTGGCCCTCCCAAAAGTAAATTACTCAGATTAACGTCCTACAATGCTGTTGTGTTTATATATGGAAATCAGCAACTGCTTGTACAACTATTCTGATAAAATGAAATGTACAAGGTCTTTACATAAGTTGCTCTTATATAGCTACATTCGCAGATTGGTAACTTGATTTAGCATAGCATTTACCTACTGCAGGTACTTTGCAGAAGAGTTTAAACATCATGAAAAGACTTCAGAAAGGCAAAAACTGTCCAGTAGCTGGGAGTTTACTGGTAGTGCATAATAAAACACTATGCAAATATTAAATAAACTTAAAATATAGTTATTTTGCATATATTTAGTTATGTCAAGGAGAAGAAGCATAAATACTCATAAAATACATTGTCATACATAATTCATATTACTTTATTCCTATAATCATCATTTTAGCCCTCTTGTTTTTATTTAATTTTGAAATCTGAGGTGTTTTCAGGTGCACTCAGTCATGTGAGTTGTGCTCTGATCAACGTCAGTCACTTTTTATTGCTGTACTGTAAATTGGAGTGATGCCCCCCTCTTTCCCCCCCAGCAGCTTATCAACAGAACAATGGGAAAGTAATAAGTTAACAACTCCCTGACACAAGATAACAGCTCCCTGGTAGACATAAGAACAGCACTCAATAGTAAAAATTCATGTCCCACTGCAACTCCTTCAGTTACATTGAGTAGGAGAAACAATAGCCTGTCTGAAAGCAGTTTCATCCTAGTGAAAGTGCTGGCTCTTTCTGAAAGCACATGACCAGGCAAAATTACCATATATGGCTGCCTATACCCCAATATTACAACTAAACAAATATACTTGTTGGTTCAGGAAGGAAATGAATGAATTATTTGCAGTGTAAACACCACCATAAAATGACACAATCCCTTTAACAACACTGTAAGAAAGTTTCTGTTTCATTTTGAAATGGATAGCATCAATTATGTATTATGTATTACACATTTGAGCATTTACTGAAAAAGGAACCATAAGGTTTTGCCACCAATATGGATTTATACAACTTAGTTGGGATCAAGTGGAATAATTAAACCTGTTTAATTATCACAGAGAAAAAAGAAGTCCATAAAAAAGTAAGGTTTGTTTGTTTAATTTGTTTAATTGTTTGTTCACTTTGGGAAATTTCAAGGTGTAATTTTTCAGCTTTACAGATAACTGGCTTTAGAATAATAACTTCCATAGCTGTATTTTAATGTGGACATATCGGGTCATGATAACCATGCCAAATTCTGTGCCACCTTGCAAAGACCTTGCAAAGACCAAACCTTGGATAGATTTTCTGTTTGACCTCAGCGATGAGCTCATTTTTTTTTGCTGAGTTTCGCAGCAGAATTGACACCCATAGACTCCAATGGGAGAATAAAAAGTTGCGCGTCCAAAAAAATTACGCAAGTCAAAAAAAATTTGTCGTACGTCAAAAAATTTGTCGCCCTTAGACTTTAATGGATTTCGGTTTATTTTCAGCGTGGGTCAAATTCGCCCATATCTATTGCCCTGTTTAGTTATAAAACATATAATTTTAGTGATTAAAATAACAGGCATAAAGTATGTTCTATACAAGTCGTATTCATTGGCCTCTTATATGAAAGTGCTATGCTGCCTTTTTAAGCCTTAACTTATTAATGGGCATTTCAGGATGATACACATGGCTATGGCTAAGACACAAACATATCAAACAAAATTCACTGGCATACAGGTACTGCTAGCAAGGTAAACCCTTGCTGATTTATTAAATAATTTGCAGCATGCAACGTTTCGGGGTAACCCCCTTTATCAAGCATACAGACACATTATGCACATACCAATTTAAAGCGTGAGAAGGTAACGTGACCTGAAGTGAGGGCGTGGTTAACATTAATCAATTAATTAATTAATAATTCATAGGGTATAAATAATCTAGACATAAAGTGCATTAGCCAATAAATACATAGATTATTCGTAAAATATCATAATAAGTGGAGTATTTCAATGTGAAAACTTTTACACGAGTGGAAAAAATCAATGTGCATCAGATTAAACATCATTAGAAAAAAATATTAAATAAAAAAGTCCAATAGAAAAAGAATTTTTGGAAAACTCCTTTTAGAAAAATTCATTAGAAAAAGGACCATCCTGTATAAAAACAATAAAAATTCAATAGCTTTGATATAAGAGATTTTGTTATTATAAGTGTCCAGGAGAGGAGATTAGTGATGGGCGAATTTATTCGCCAGGCGCGAATTCGTGAGGAATTTGTGCGTTTCGCCGCCAGCGAATAAATTTGCGAAACGCCAAAAACGGGCGCCGGCGTCGATAAAACGGGCGCCGGTGTCAAAAACGAGACGCCGGCGCCGTTTCGCGAATTTTTCGCCGTTTCGCGAATTTCGCGCGAAATTCGTGAATTTTTCGGCCAAGCGAAACGGCGCAAATTCGCCCATCACTAGAGGAGATAAGAGATTTCGTTATTATAAGTATCCAGGAGAGGAAATATCACTTAAACAAAGTATCCAGGAGAGGAGATAACATTTAAACAGACACATTTTACAAATAAATGTAGCAATATGGGTAATTGGTCTAGATAACTATCTTACCCTAAACAGGAAAGGGATTCTGTCCCTGATTCGGCTCCAGCAACTGCTTCTCTACCAGCCCAAGGCAACCACAGCCCTTTAGCAGTAAAGATCTTTGCCTCCAAAGATGCCCCAGTAGCTCCCCATCTTCTTTTCTGCTGATTCACTGCACATGCTCTGTGCTGCTGTCACTTACTGAGCTTAGGGACCAACTCACAATATACTGTATACTGTATACAAAATATAAATATCACAATATGAGGCTGATTAGTAATTAATACAGGTAATTACAACATGGAAGGACAGAAACCAGTGCAATTAGCTTTAGAATTTAATAATCAGTCCTGTAGCATCAGCTTAAGACAAACCTTATTTTCTGCTTGTAAATTTGTGATGACCCCTAAGTTTAACTTCTCAACAGCTGCTCAGAGCCCACTGAGCAGGCCCGGATTTGTGGCGAGGCCCAGGCCTAGGACGGTAAAATATTAGGGTAGGTGTGCTGCCCAGTCGCTTTCTGGGGAGCACTGCATATTTTATGTGGGCCTGCTTAAATAGGGTTATCACCTGGATATCCCTGGGTGCGGGTGAAAAATGCTTGTTCGGATTTCCAAATTAGGAAATCTAGACAAGACTCTGAGATAAATAAATCAGTGATGAGCTAAATGCCAATTGCTGCATCATAAGTACCACCCCATGATGTCACCCTGCCCCCTGAAACATCACTGGGTTTATCATGTAGGACACTGCAGTCAAAAGTCATATACAATGTGTAGCAAGTTTAACTATATTTGATACGTGTGTTTAGGTTTTACATAAAATACATTTTAATCACAGAAATATAATAAAACATATATAACACTACAGAAACCGTTTAACATTTGCCATATGCCTGCACTGAAGTTTAAAATATGAAAACATTCCACATGTTAAAAAACATCTCTAACCCCAACCCCTATATTTTTCAGAAAAATTAAATTTTTTTATTACGAAAAGTTCTGATGCAAATTGTGTTACCAAATAAGATAAGGGTTCGATGGCATATATAAATGTGCGACTCTGAACAGCACATACCATCTTTTATCTCTGTCACGTAGGATTGATTTCACAATTTACAAAAGGCCTACAGGAAGAAGTAAAATTAATGATTGTTCCAGCTGCAAATCAGCTTCTTTTTAGTTACTGCTGAAAAACTAGGGTTCTTTCTTTAGATCCTTAGGAAGTAAAAAACTAAATAAATTCAACAGTGTCCCTATGAAGAAAATACTGGAGTATTCTTTGAAAATGATGGATGCAAGAAAAAATGATTTGCACACATTTTAATGTATGAAATTTCTACATTTTGCTCAATTCATTCCTATATGATGTTTAGATCAGTCCAGAGGAAGAAACATAACATAACTCTCTCCTATATGCTTCAAAAGGGGGAAACTCCTTCAGTGGTGGTTATGTTGGGAAGGAATGAGACAATGGAAAAGATGGAGATTGTGTAACAGGTCTTTAATTAATTAAGTGGTTAAATATGCACACATGGGTGAATTTGGGAATGGGCCATACGACATAAGAAAAGAGAAGCTTCCAAAGCTTTGGGCAGATATTTGTATAGATCAAACAAAGTGCTAATAAGATGTTCATGATCATGAATGATCATTCTATAGTTTACAACTGATAAAGAAAGCAGTATTTCCTTTGAAGATAAGGGTGATGGGCTCTTTATAATGCCTTCATTTGTCACAATACATCTGATTTTCTACCATAGGTGATAAAGAAATTTGAAAGGAAAGCTAAACCCTAAAAATGTAAATGACTGAACTCAATGTAGCTGCATTTCTTTAACTGTAATGATCCGGGCCTGCAAAGTTGCGCACAGGAGCTCACCATATTGGATCTTGTTCCTCAGTGTGCTCAGGACAGCTGTTGAGAAGCTAAGCTTAGGGGGCATTGCAAATTATCAAGTAGAAAAAGATATAGGTCTGTTATAGGAGTTGATGCTACAAGGCTGATTATTAATATCTGATATAAATTGCACTGGATTCTGAGCTGTCATGTGAGGAGAAGATGGCAAGCTACCGTGGGCATCTTTCAAAGCAAACATCTTCACTGCTGAAGGGCTGTAGTTGCCTTAGGTTGGTACAGAACCCCAAAAGATTACGTGCAGCATTGCTACCCCTGCGTATTTGCTAAGCTTTAGTTCTCCTTTGAACTACTGCTAGTAGGGTAAAAGAGCAAAGAGAAAAGATTAAATAAACTGAATCTAAAACTGCAAAGTCTCTGCTGAGAGAAAGCGTGACTAAGAAGCAGCTGCAAATATGGAATCCCACTGAATCATTGGCCCAACACATTAGTCAATAACGGATATGTGACCAAAGTGGGGCTGAGTTGCATAAGAATCTCTCATCAATACGAATGCTTATTTAACGAAATAAGCTTATTTGAATATGTAGATACACTAGTTCAGCAGCTGTTTGCAAGATAATCAATTAGTCCTGAATTATTCTCCTAAGAGGCAGGCAAATAACATGGGTGTCTTAGACAAATATAGAATCAAAGAGAGACAACATCATGTGAGAGACACTAAGGGGCCAATTCACTAACTTCGAGTGAAGGAATAGAAGAAAAAATACTTTGAAGTTACTTCGACCATCGAATGGGCTACTTCGACCTTCGACGGATTCAAACTAAAAATTGTTTGACTATTCGACCATTCAATAGTCGAAGTACTGTCTCTTTAAGAAAAAACTTCGACCTCCTAGTTCGCCACCTAAAAGCTACCGGATCCAATGTTAGCCTATGGGGAAGATCCCCATAGGCTTGGCTAAGTTTTTTTGGTCGAAGGATAATCCTTCGATCGTTGGACTAAAATCCTTTGAATCGTTCGTTTCGAAGGATTTAATCGTTCGATCGAACGATTATTCCTTTGATCGTTCGATCGAAGTATTTGCGCAAAATCCTTCGACTTCCTTCGACTACGATATTCCCAGTCGAATATCGAGGGTTAATTAACCCTCGATATTCGACCCTTGATGAATTTGCCCCTAAGTATATTTAGTATATATAGGTTCTGCTTGTAATACATAAATATGTAAATAATAAATACATAAATAAATGCCCTGTGTACATACAGAGCTGCCCAATGAGTTGCTACTGTTAATAATGCTTTCATGACAGGCACAGTGTTGCCCACCCCAGCATTTCATTATAGACACAATGTGCCACCCTCCTAGTATTTCGTTATGCACAGTGTCCCACCCCAGCATTTAAAGACAGACACCGTGTGCCCACCAAGCGTTTTATGCTCCAGTGTGGACCCCCAGCATTTTAAGACAGATGCAGTATGTCCTCCTCCCCCAGTATTACATAATGTACAGTGTGGCCCCAAGCATTTCAAGACAAAGTGTGCCCCCCCCAACATTTCATGGCGTATAGCGTGGCCCCTAGCATTTTAAGACAGACACAATGTGCCCCCCAGCATTATAATAGACAGTGTGCTACCCTCAGTATTTCATGATACATAGGGGCATATTTATCAAGGGTCGAATTTCAAATTGAAAAAAACTTCGAAATTTGAATTCAAAAAGACCAACCGGAATTAAGTCGAAGTTTTTTTTTGGTTGAATAGGTCCATTTTGGATTCGATTGAATTCGAATTTCCCTAAAAAAAACTTAAATTTTTCAAAGTCATTTTCAGCATTTAATGACAGACACAGTGTAGTCCCTTACATGTCCAGCATCTCCCTGCCCTACAATGACTCTATTCATAAGTACTGCACATGCGTGTACAGCACACACAAAAATAAATAAATAAATGAATTATATATATATATATATATATATATATATATATATATATATATATATATATATATATATACGCCCTCAAAGGTGGGCAATGATAATAAAAAAAATTCTGCTTTTCCTGTGAGTGCAATTTCTTGCTACAACTAATACTACAATTTTTGTGTGTGGTTTGTGCATTCCGTTTTGATCCACATTTGGTCTTTATCAAGGATTTTATGCAAGTGATCCATAACATTCAAAAAATCATACTGTGACACCATCATTTGCATATATCAGTCCACCAATCACATCACAATGTGATGTGATTGGCGGACTAATATATGCGAATGATGGTGTCACAGTATCATAGGTTACATATCTTGTGTACAATTAAATGAAGTCTAATAATTATTCTAGAATGCTTTGTTAAACCACACAGAAGTAAATAGAATATCAATTTTAAATGAGTATCAGGTAAGGAAAATCATTGGTGTTTAGAGAAAGGAACTTTCCAGCAAAAAGCCAGGTTTGAGGTTGAACCAAACAACCTACTCATGCCATTAGATTGCACACATACTGTACATATTATTTAAAATTAACATTTATAATGTACTAAAATAAACACCAGACACTTTAGTTATAAATCCAATAGGCTGGTTTTGCTTCCAATAAGGATTAATTATATCTTAGTTTGGATAAAGTACAAGTTACATTTTTATTATTACAGAGAAAAAGGAAAACATTTTTAAAATTTTTTGATTATTTGGATAAAAAGTCTATGGATGGTGGCCTTTCAGTAATTTAAAGCTTAATGGGTTTCCAGATAACGGATCCCATACCTGTACACTTTTCTCAGAGGCATCCACATTGTTTTGCTTCTTGCCACTGAGTTAAAAAAAAAGCCTTTAGCAAAAGGTTAGTTAGCTATCAAATTCTGTGTACTGTACTGGGATGAACAAAACAACATTTTTATTTCTTTATTCATATTTTAAATTCTAAATTCCTGAATAATTTACCTTAATAGCAGAGTAAACCATAAATAAATATCCCTATTCGCTAAAATGAGTCATTAACTCCACAAAGCAGTTGCCTATTCATTAGTGAAATGCTGTTAATTTTAAATCATACAGTTAAATGAGCACCCTGCATCAGGCAAAATAACAAGGTATAGATGCTTTCCAGCAGCGCAAAGAGCAGCTCACATGTGCCATTAGCGGCTCTAAAAGGATTTTTCTATACAATCTGACCAAGATAAAATAACAGGTCTCTCTCATAGTCCTTGTTCAATACAATGGTAGATTTCAAAATGTGTTGCTTTTCAGTCACACTGAGTTCTAATTGAAGTAATATTATGATATGTAATGGCAGGTGTCCATTTAATTGTGTTATGGCATGATACCTGGGTAAATGCCTTGTATTTATTATTTTCCATAACTTACTGAAAATTAGGGATGCACCGAATCCAGGATTCAGTTCGGGATTTGGCCAGGATTCAGGCTTTTTCAGCAGGATTTGAATTCGGCCGAATCCTTCTGCCCGACCGAAATGAATCCGAATCCTAATTGCATATGTATATTAGGGTTGGAGAGGGAAATCGCATCACTTTGTGTCACAAAACAAGGAAATAAAAAATGTTTTCCCTTTCCTATCCATAATTTGCATATTCAAATTAGGATTCGGTTAGGTTTTTGACGAATCTTTCGCCGAATCCAAAACAGTGGATTCGGAGCATCCCTTCTGAAAAATGATGGTGTTAATATGTATTCTTTATATTATTATGAAAATATTAATCACTATTAATGGGCCAATCTGACCCATTTCGCAAAAATTCGAGAAACAACGAAAAATTTGGCACATGTATTGTAGTGTATGGGCGCCAATTTTTTTTGAAACGCAAGGCAACATAACAATTTTTTTTTCACCCATTAGAATCTATTGGCATCTTTTTCATGGCAAAAAATTTTGCTCATCACTATTCCTCACCATGTGCCATTGGCCAGATGCTAATGTAAAGCTGGCCATACACATAAAGAGTTGGTCAAATCTGGTAGATCTGTTAATTTGGCTCCTGGATTTTCAAATATGTCTGATAGACTTCTTGATGATTCCATTCCTTGGATGGTACTCTTACGTAATTACAGGGATAGTCTCACCAACACCCTATAGGTAGTACACAAAGAATGGTGAACTTGTCCCCAACTCCAGTGGATGCTCACAATGGTCCCTTACTCTGGGGATCTCCTGTTATAGAATTTTTGATTCCCTATGCTGACTGGTTACGCTGCAGGGTATTAACCATTCTTGGCCTACTCGTTGGAGCCTCTGGCTTCTCTTCTTATTTCCATGATCCTGCCTCTCACTCATAGAGAAAGCTATTACAAAACTTTCCTAGCACTCAGTTCATTTACTGAGGGCTACCTCCACCTCAGGCTCTCTAGCACAACAACTAATTCAGTCAGTGGGTACCAAAGTGAAAAAAACATGGTAGCTTCCCTTTTTAAAAAACGAATGAACCCTAGTATCCCTGGGCAACTACTGAACGTACAGGAAAAAACCTTAACATGGACCAGCTATTACCAGGTTTAACTATTATGGGGTCTGCCTGAATAAAGGTGTGAAAAACTTTTACCCTCTTACAATCACAAACCTTAGGGCTCTGTATTGGGTCCACTTTTATTTAACTTGTTCATTAATGACTTAGGGGAGGGTATTGTAAGTAATTTATCAGTGTTTGCAGTTGACACAAAACTATGCAGCCCAATTAATTCCATCCAGGATGTAGCATCCCTCAATCTTGACAAACTAGCAATCTGGGCAGCTAAGTGGCAGATGAGATTCAATGTTGATAATTGGAAAGTCCTGCACCTGGAGTATAAAAATATGCAAGCCACTTATACCTTTAATGGGAATGCACTAGGTGAATCAATAATAGAAAATGATCTTGGAGGCCTTGTAGATAATGCAGTGCTCAAACAGGACATTATTGAATAAGAGAGGGTGCAGAGAAGGGCAACTAAGCTGGTAAAATGTATGGAAACGCTCAGCTATGAGGAAAGACTGGCCAATTTGGGGTTGTTCATGCTGGAGGAGTCGCTTAAGGGAGAAATGATAACTATGTATAAATATATAAGGGATCATATAATAATCTCTCTTATGTTTTATTAACAGTAGGTTTTCACAGCTGACATGAGGTCACCCATTCCGATTAAAAGAAAGGAGGTTCCATCTAAATATTCAGAAGGGGTTTTTTACAGTGGGAGCTGTGAAGATGTGGAATTCTCTCCCTGAATCAGTTGTACAGGCTGATACATTAGATAGATTTAAGAAGGGGTTGGATGGCTTTTTAGCAAGTGAGGGAATACAGGGTTATGGGAGATAGCTCATAGTACAAGTTGATCCAGGGACTGGTTAGATTACCATCTTAGAGTCAGGAAGGAATTTCCTATATAGTCTTGCACTCTTGCACTTATATATACTTATTAACCATCTTGGAATATTGTTAAACTTTCTACCACTGTATCCATCTATTGATTTCCCTTTCCTCTTCCTCCTGTGACAGAGATTTGCAGTATGTAACTACTGCTTTTTAATTTTTAAATGTCCTATTTTAAAATAAGATAAACAGAAATCTGTTCTTAGGTGCAAAGACAATATTTGTAGAGTTAAACTAATCTTATTTGAGATATATATAGTCACATCGAGTATCGGCACTCACCCAATATCCAGCCAAGTTCCGGGAGCTTCTCCCAAAGTGTATCTCAATAATTTTACAAAGTGGAGGCACTCACGGATCCAAATATTAATACATTTATTGTCCTCCAACTAACACCAGTTACATCCCGGAAGTATCCATCATAGTTAACAATTCCACTATCACCCCCTCTCCCCAGGCCCGGTGCCTTGGGGTTATCCTAGATTCTGCCCTGTCCTTCACTCCTCATATCCAGTCACTTATTAAATCATGTCACTTCCACCTAAGGAACATATCCAAAATACGATCATTTATCACCCAAGATGCTGCCAAAATTCTTATTCACTCTCTCGTCATATCACATCTAGACTACTATAACTCTCTTTTAATTGGCCTTCCCCTCCAGAGACTGTCACCTCTCCAGTCCATAATGAACACTGTCGTGAGGCTCATACACCTCCGCAACCGCCCCTCCTCTGTCTCGCTATTCTGTCAATCCCTGCACTGGCTTCCACTACCTTTCAGAATCAAATTAATGACCCTGACATTCAAAGCACTTCATAACTCTGCCCCACCCTACATCTCTGAACTCATCTCTATATACTCACCCAACCGCTTACTACGCTCCTCTACTGACCTGCTACTCAACTCTTCTCTCATTACCCCCTCACATGCTCGCATTCAAGACTTTGGAAGGGCTGCACCCCTCCTCTGGAACTCTCTCCCACGGTCTGTCCGACTTTCTCCCATATATATATATATATATATATATATATATATATATATATATATATATATATATATATATATATATATCTCAATTATCTTCAAACCAGCACTCCCTTTAAAAATTTGGCAATTTTATTGTTGCATAGTATCAAATACCCAACGTTTCGGTCCACATTTGGACCTTTTTCAAGGATGAAAACGGTCCAAATGTGGACCGAAACGTCGGGTATTTAATACTATGCAACAATAATATTGCCAAGTTTTTAAAGGGAGTGCTGGTTTGAAGATAATTGATACATACACAATTACTGTGCACCCCGCCATTAAAAACAGCTTTGGAGTGCGGATACTCATTGGAAAGCATATATATATATCTATATATATCAATATACTGTGTATAGCTTTATAGTGAAAACAAGAAAATCTGCATGTATATATGTCATCACATCAATTATTTGTCCTTGAGGTTCCTGGGCTATGAGGTCTTTCTTTAAGTATCATGAATATAATCGACTACTATACATTAAAACATGGTAAAATAAAAACACATTTTTTCTTATTTAAATAATTCAAATGCAAATTATTTCATTATGGCAAAGGTGGGCAGTAATCTGGCTCTGAAATGAAGATATTAGCAATATCATTGTGGAAAATTCAGCACAATCCTAGGCCATGAGATAAAATTAAGCTGTGCTTTAAATCCTCGTGGTGCTGGTTCTGTATTTCTTCACCCCTTACTGCTTTGATGTTACTTTAGCTCTCCCTGTATAAATGCTCAAGAAATAAATGTCTTTCTGTTCCTCTAGAAATTGCTATTAAGAAAACTCTCAGGGGTCAAGTGCTGTCTGTGTTTCATCTCTGTCTGTGTTTTTATGAGCTTGTGATTAGATAACAATGGCTCACTTTGATTCTTCACGCTACTCTAACATCGAGATTAATAGTATGACTTGAATTTATATTCCATGAAACATGAAGTCTTATTAAAATGATAAACAGAGGACAATTGAGTATAAAGTGTATGTTGTGAGGTCTAACTAAAACCTTAACATGCCTGCAATTAAAACGGGGGCTCATTTATGAACACTGGGCAAATTTGCCCTCGGGCAGTAACCCATGGCAACCAATCAGATTGCTGCATTCATTGTTCTACTTGCAGCTAGTTTCAAAAAGCTAATCACTGATAGGTTGCTATAGGTAACTGCCCATGGGCAAATTTGCCCAGTGTTGATAAATGAGCCCCACTCTTTTTGGTGTTTAAGATATAATGTCTGTAAAACCTGTCACTATTTGGTAAGTGCTTGATGTGCTATTACTGAATTATACATAAATGGGGAAATGTAATAAAACTTGCAAAGAGCAAAAAATTTCACAAATTAAAAAAAATGCATTTCGCAATGTAATACTCTTCCTTAAACTGTTATTGCATTGCGAATTTTAATTGCGCATTCACCCATTAGGGTCTTTCAATGCTTTTTTGCTGCTTCTCTACTTGATAAGAAAACTGGCTTAGTTTATTTGCTTCTGTACACATTTATGAAAATGCAGATAAAGAGGGTAGTTATGTACGTGGGGGCAATGTTGATATTGGCACTATATTTCACCAGGATTCACTGTGAAAAAGACACACATAGGGGCAGATTTATCAAGGGTCGAATTTCGAAGTAGAAAATATTTCGAAATTCGACCATCGAATTAAAATACTTCGAATTTGAATATTGAATTTGAACTTTTTTCATAGAATTTTGTATTCTGCTGTCGAAGTAAAATCGTTCGATCGAACAATTAAATAGTTCAAATCAAACGATTCGAACGATTTTATCATACGATCGAACGATTTTACTTCGACTTCAAAAAACTTCGAAAAATGCTTTAGAAGGTCCCCATAGGCTAACATAGCACTTCTGCAGGTTTAATCTGGCGAAGTTTTGAAGTCAAAGTTTTTTTATTTCGAACTTTTCCATCCTTGGGGTTTAATAAATTCTGAAAAATTCGTAATTTTTTAAAAATCTGATTTTATTAAAAAAATTTACACATTTTTCGCGATTTTTTGCACTCGGAGTTTACTAAACAACGAGTGCAAAAATCGCAAAAAATGTATACATTTTTTTAATAAAATCTGATTTTTAAAAAGATTACGAATTTTTCCGAATTTAGTAAACCCCAAGGATGGAAAAGTCTGAATCTGAAAATCCGGCCTCTCAGACCTGTGGAGGTTGCATATTAGTCAATGAGAGAAGTTCCAATGATGTGCGCTGGGTTTTGGGTGAAAATTCTGGAAAAATCGTGAAATTCATGAAAATCGGATAAAATTAAAATCTGAAAAAATCACGATAATTGAATAAATAAATAAGCCTAAAAGACCAGAGCAGATTTGTAGCAGAAAATATTGAGATAAATTCGGACTTTAAAAAATAACCCCCCTAGTCTATTAGACCTCCGAAAACTGGCTAACATCCTCTGATCTTTCCATGAATATCAGAAGTCCTCTAATCTGTTTCTGATTTTGCATTAAATAGCTGACACAATGTCATTGAATGTCACTATTATGCAGTGGCGTAACTAGATGTTGCTGGGCCCTACAGCAAATTAATTTTAGGGCCCCCAACATATCCAGTGTTTGTCCTGTTTTACCAATATATGTTGAAATTGCTCATCAATAAGAGCCTCATGGGGCCCCCTGTACCTCCTGGGCCCCCCTGCAGCCGCAGGGTCTGCTCCCTCTGTAGTTACGCCCCTGCTATTATGTTTTATGTGTACAGGCATGGGATCCCTCATCTTGAATCCTGTTATCCTGAATGCTCTTAATCTTCTATAGAGTTCATTTCAAGCAAATAATTCTAATTTTTTTAAAAAAAAATCTGTTTTTCTCTATAATAATAAAACATAATAAAAAAAATAAGCTGCATGAATTCCTAATGGTGTCACAACAATCCTATTGGGTTTATTTAATGTTTGAATCATTTTTAGCAGACTTAAGCAGACTAAATTACAGAAATATCCTTTACCTGGCTTTCTGGATTATAGATCCTATACAGCATCTGTATACCAGATATATAGTCATTTATCTTGACATTTCTTATTTGCTGATGATTCAGATAAAATACATGCTTGCAAAAGCTTAATAATTCCTTAAACACCAGTTCCTTAAGAAAACACACACACACACACTTAATGACTCTTGCATGCAACTGTTTATGTTGTTTGCTGTTCTTTGTCGGGAAGCTTCTCTGTTTGAGAGGCTGCTCATGACCTGAGGTAAAAGAGAAAACAGGTCAGCGACAACTAAGGATTTAACATTCACTTTCTGTGAGAGAAGCAATGACTGAACAGTTTTGTTGGCTTCCAAAGGTTCAGCAATCTTTGCAATCCCTGTGCCTCTGATGGAAATGAATCATTTATTATTAAAATGATCTCATTGTATTCACTTTTATTGCCTACTTCTCTTCCTTCCCCCATATGCCTAAGTGATAGTTTTCAGCAGGTTGTTATGATAGAACTTGAAATAAATGAGCACCCTTCTAATATTTAATATAAATTTTAATCTCATATTGGCACTAAGAGAGTGTCCAGGTCCAGGCTATCTGTTTTTGTACAGGTATGGGACCTGTTATCCAGAATGCTTGGGACCTGGGGTTTTCCGGATAAGGGATCTTTCCGTAATTTGGGTCTTTGTACCTTAAAGGGGTTGTTCACCTTTGAGTTAACTTCTAGTATAATGCAGAGTGTGAGATTCTGGGACTATTTGCAACTGGTTTTCGTTTATTTTTTTATTTGTGGTTTTTTTTAATTATTTAGTTTTTTATTAAGCAGCTCTCCAGTTTCAATTTCAGCAATCTGGTCACTAGGGTACAAATTACAATTCTAAAACACATACATAATATAGTTGAAGTAAAGGCGAACCACCCCTTTAAGTCTGCTAGAAAATCTTGTAAACATTAAATACATCAAATAGGCTGGTATTGCCTCCAATAAGGATTAATTATATATTAGTTTGGATCAAGTACAAGGTACTGTTTTATTATTACAGAGAAAAAGCAAATCATTTTAAAAAATATGAATTATTTGGATGAAATGGAGTCTATGGGGGATGGCCTTTTGTAATTTGCAACTTTCTGGATAACAGGTTTCCTGATAACGGATCCCATAACTGTATATGTTCTTGGCTGGGTGAAGAGACTGACAGATGTTTAAAAACGTAATTTACAGTGCCTGAAAATCATCCAAAGGTATATAGAGGTTGCAGTACCAGTCAGCCATATTGTGTGCCTTGAACAAGCTGCTCTGTCAGTTAGAAGAAAACAGAATAGAAGCAACAAGTTGTAGAAGCAACATCAACAGGTGCCTTTAATTTTGTTCTCATGTTGGCACTAAGAGAGTGACCAGGCTATCTGTTTTATTATATGTGATTGGTAGGGTGAGGAAACGGAAAGATGTTTAAAACTTTATTTACAGTGTTCAGCTAGTCAGCAAGGATGACAGCCAGCCAGTGCCTGAAAGCATTCAAAAGTATATAGAGGTTGGGTTACCAGTCAACCATACAGTCTGCCTTGAACAAGCTGCTCCATAAGTTAGAAGAAAACTGAATCTTACTATCGAAACAAATTTGAAAAGTGAATCTTTTACATGTGTTGTGCCAGTCATTTCAGTGCCCTTTACCAGCTGTACTGTCCCATCTCAGGGTATTCCCCAGCTTTATTTGGTTACATACATCAACCATTTATAATGTTTAGCATTGCTTAGAGATTTGGAGATGCTAAAATGTCACATATAGGCAAATGGGGGAAATATGGTAGGAAGTACTGCAAAAGTTGGTAGAAAGAAAAGGGTATTACGGAGTGAATAAGTAATGTACCAAATGATAACGGTAAAGCTTATTGTAGATATTGTGAAACAGAAATGTGGGCGCATCATAATGACTTATTGGCTCACAGCAAAACTTAATAGCATTTAAAAATGTCTCCATTTTCAAACAGCCGCACGCTTTATGACACTGTAGTGAAAGAAATCAAATGTGACAACACAATAAAAACATGCAAAATAAAAATGGCAGCATATATTGCATGCCATTCTAGTATATCACTTGGGTAACTTGTTTAGAGAAATATCTGGAAAGCCAATTAATTTACACAGAACAAAATGTACAGCATTAATAAAAAAAGTAGTTGGCCCAATTGTACACCAGAAGCTTAAAGAGGATATAAGGTCTGAGACCTGGGGGCAGATTCACTAAAGGACAAAGTGGCTAACGCTAGCTACAATTTGCCACAAGCAGGACAGGACCGTCGCTATTATTCATTCGCACTCTATCGCCAGACAACTTTTCTCTCTGGCGAATGATTGTTACTCTGCAAATTCACTAAAGTGCGTATTTGACTGAACGTTACCTCTTTCGCCAGAGTTGACTTCGCCACCTCAGACCAGGCGAAGTGGTAAAATGAAGCTAGATCTTCCTCACTTACATCATACCTCTGTGCCGAAAATGCATTAAAATTCAAAAAACGCTGGCGACTTTTCCTTTTTTAAGCGGGATTGGCTGCAAAAGTCCTGACTTAGACTTTTTTTGGGTTTTCTCCACACATTTCATAACATATGGAACATTAATTTTACAGTGGGCTCATGTGTAGGGCATTATATTAACTCTCTTGTCTTTATTAAGGTTCCCTGGACATGTGTAATAAAAATGGTAATTTCAAGCATTTACAGCAACATTTATAATAAAGACATCCATACAACTTTAAATTTCCCACCATATGCAAATTGACCTAAGCGCAAGATCACTAGTGAATTTTCGGTAGGCACAAATGAACGCTAGCGCGTCTTTGCTATGAAATGCTCGCACCGCCAAAGTAACACCAGCGTTCGGCGTGCAGGACGAAACTTCGAATTTTATTTAATTAGCATATTCATAGCGCAATTGCACCTGGCAAAGTGGAGCGAGGGGTGTGAAGCTGACGCTGGCGAAATTTCGCCCGTTATTGAATCTGCCCTCTATTCTTTAATAATAGATGAGAGAACAGATATTTCAACAGAGAAACAGCTTTGTATTGTTACAAGGAATGATAGCAAAGCCTTGCAGAGTACAGTTTCTTGTTTTGCTGTTATGGTATCTTTAATTAGCGGAGATGCATTTTTTATCACACAAGCACTAATTCATTTTTTAGATGAGAACAAATTACAAGTCAAAAACTGCATTGGTCTTGCAACGGATGGATGTAATACAATGTGGGGGAAGCATAATTCTGTCCTCATTAAATTCAGAGAACAGAATGAAAATTACATTTTTATCAAGTCCATTTGCCATTCAACCCAGTTATGTTCAGCCAAAGCAATCAGTGTTTTACCACGAATGTCTCAGTACATGATGTTCCAAACATTTTTCTCATAGTTCTCGGATGCAAAAATTTACCAAAGCCTATTTGCAGCAATAAATGTGGGCGAATCGCCTTTAAAAATTTTGAAAACTTCACTTCCAACAATCTAAAGATAATGACAGAAAGTAAAGTGCTGAGCTGTTGTATCAAATGTATGCAGATCCAGTTTTTACAACCCATCCTTCAAGAAGCCAACATAATAAATACGATATTTGAAGTTGAGAATGCAAATCCATTAACACTTCTTAATTAATTGGTGTCCTTTTATCACACAATCCTGCAGCGAATATTTCATGTGACTGGAGTTGATTAAAAAAAATGGTCCTCCATCTTTGCTTTTGATTTGACAAATATGTGCAGCCACTTGGCTCTTTCTGAAATCGATTTTGGATTAAGATTTCAAATGGAAATCAATCAAGATGATCTTCCACCTCTCTGTTTAGACAACATAAAAGTCCGCTGCTTGATGACCTGCTTGAGTTTGCGAAACACGTTAAACAAAGGCTTCCTCCTAAAATAGACTTGCTTCAGTCACTTCGTTTATTAAGCCCCTCTGTTGTTCTTGGTCCCAATAAACCACTGCTTACAAGTCTTTTGTTTTTACCTTTATATAGAGGTGATCTTAGCAGACTTCATCAGCAGTGGCAAAAACGTAACAGCTTTTTTTTTTTGAAGTCTATGGGTGACTATTAGTTGATGAGCATCATTTTCATAATGAAATTGGGTGAAACATTTCACTCCTCACTAGTTGGTATATAAGCAATAACAATAAAATGGGTAAAAGGAATAAACTGCTGTTGCTACAGGCAGGCAAGTAAGAAGAGGACCCTTGCAGAACATCTTCATTATGCAGATGCACCCCATATTATGGCCTTATCTTTACATCTATCTTCACAGGAGCTTTATTTGCAGCTTACTCCTAACCTTAACTGTATTGCCACTGTATCTGTGCTAATCCTAATCAATGTGTACCCAGTACTGACATATCCAGACAGCATTGTACAAATGACCCTTTGCTTAGCCATACATTTGGATGTTGCCTTCTGAGGAATATAATGAGTCATGTTTCCCAATTGCAACCCAATGCCCCATACATACGCTGAATTAATTACGATTTTTTTCCTTGTTTGTTTGTTTGTTTTCAAACCTTGGATTACCAGCAAATATATCTGCTTTTAATTGGTTCCCTTTTATCTACCCTTGACGCTACCTCCCTGTTCCATCTCTTTGTGATCTCTTTAATAAGGAAGTTGTCAAGCTAGTGACCAAATTTTGGTTCATAAATGCCTGGACGGATGCATCCCAAACAGTCAATCCTTCCTACCATTAAATAGAGGTTATTATGGGCAGTGTGGCAGCTATGTTAAATCGTATGCACTGAGTGGTGCCCAGAACATTACACTTTGTACTAGTAAAATGTTGGCAGTGTCAGAATAATAAATGGCTTGTTGTTAGGAGATGCAATTAATTTGTTTAATGAAGACAAGGACAGACTGAACATTTCACATGTAACAGACAAAATACTTCTTCTTTCTTCCCAACATCAAGGAGAGATCAAGGCTTTCCCAATCTAGCTACAGTTATATGAACAATTAGCTTTACCTTATTTCACTCTTAAATTTCCAAATATGTGCAGTTTTTTTTTTTTTGTTTTTCTATTAAGTGTGCCCCTAAGTTTGGATTTTGTATGATGACAACATAGTAAAAGGCTACACACATCACTGCTTTTGACTTGCTTGTTTCAACTGATACACCCATAGTGGAAGTGATTCACGAATCTATGAAATACTAAGGGGCCCATTTACTTAGCTCGAGTGAAGGAATAGAATAAAAAAAACTTCGCATTTTGAATGTTTTTTTTGGCTACTTCAACCATCGAATTGGCTACTTCGACTACGACTTCGAATTGAACGATTTGAACTAAAAATCATTTGAATATTCGACCATTCGATAATCGAAGTACTGTCTCTTTAAAAAAAACTTCGACCCCCTACTTCGCCACCTAAAACCTACCGAGGTGCAATGTTAGCCTATGGGGAAGGTCCCCATAGGCTTCCTGGCAATTTTTTGGTCGAAGAAAAATCGTTCGATCGATGGATTAAAATCCTTCGAATCGGACGATTCGAGGGATTTAATCGTTTGATCGAACTATTTGCGGTAAATCCTTCGACTTCGATATTCAAAGTCGAAGGATTTATATTCGGCAGTCGAATAACGAGGGTTAATTAACCCTCGATATTCGACCCTATGTAAATCTGCCCCTGAGTGTGTATGTATATGTTAAATATGTTTGGTGATGAGTTTATGTTGGTAATCTGTATTTCAGGTACATTATAAATAAAACAAATGACTTTACTTATAGTACCTTCCCAATTGTAGTATTTTCTCTACTTTTAATTTACTGTGTTAGCCTCACTTTGGAGTCAAGATTTTCTGGCATCTGACATATATAGTTCTTCCATTTTCACGTGCTATTTTTAGTACTGGGTTGCAATCAGTGTTTTGTGTATTGTGATGGTTCTTGGCAACCTACCAAGCCTTTTCTAACTCTCCTGCATCTTTTGTGTTGAGTTACATGCCTCATTGGGTATGTAAGCTTGTTTTATTTTAGAAAATGTTTGGTTTCTAACAACCCCTAATTATGGGGTTAAGGGGCACATGCAAAAACAAAAATGCAAGCCTCACTGACACACATATGCTCAATGAGCTTTGGGCAGCTCTTGAGAAGCAAAGCTTAGGGGTCATTGTAAATTATAAAGCAGAAAAATGGGTTTGTTTGTCATAATTGCTGATGCTACAGGGCTAATTATTACATTCTAATGTAAATTGCACTGGTTGCTAATATGTCATGTAATGAAAATCTGAATTACTAATTAGCCTTGTAATGTGAGTTTTATATTTTATATATACAGTATTTAATCATTTTGTAAGCTAAGGTATGAGCATGTTGTGAATTAGCAGAAAATATGGTGATGGGGGGCTACTTGAGGCATATTTCATTTCTCAGATCTTCCCTGCTAAAGGGCTGTGGTAGTTTTGGGCTGGTACAGAACTGTCACGGCCGGCACCCAATACCAGAACAGGTGCCAAGTACCCTGGTCTCGGCTCGGCTTCACCAGTAGTGTGACCACCGTTGGGCTTCGGGAGGAGCCCTCAGCTTACTTGGGTGCCACCTGGACTTAATGAAAGGTGCAAGGCGAGATGTTCTGGCTAGCAGAGGGGCACGGCAGGTAGATAGTCTTTTGGGCCGAAGGTCACGGTACAAATGGAGCAGGCAAGAGAATCGTCAGACAGGCAGGGTCGAGGCAGGCAGATATCAAGAATCGTCAGGCAGGCAAGGGTCAGACCGGGTAATCAAACAGATGGGGTCAGGCAGAAAGAGTAGTCGAGATGCAGGCAAAGGTCAGGATTCGGATATCAGAATAGTCAGGAACAGGCAGGGATCAAAACCGGAATAACAGATACAAATTTCACAGGAACAGACAGCACAAGGCTTCAGGAACCACCAGAATCAAGATTCTATCAAGGGCACTGGCTGGGAGTAAGAATGGGCCTTAAATACCTCCGAATTTCGCGTCAAAACGTGCGCCAATGCACGCTGGCGTAATCGCGCCAGCGCGCCTGTACCTTGAAGAGGTGCGCAGGCGCACCGCGCGCGCCCTAGAGAACCAAGATGGCGCCGGCGCTGGAGGCCGGAACAGGAGCGCGGCGGCGTGGCGGCCGCCGCACCACTAGACCACCAGGTAATTTTAGTACAAGAACCCAAAAACAGAACATGCAGCCTACTTCTTTGTTATTCTTTAGTTCTACTTTACCTCTGCACATACCTTGTATCATTAGAGTTAATGATCCCCTGTACTCATCTCACCGTAATTATGTGGCCTAATTTAGGGAGCCACCTTAGCCTTAGTACTGCTACGTTTTCAAGGAATTCCTAAACGATAATAAATATCCTTGGAATTCACATTATGAAATAGTCCATCCCATATATCTATGTTTTTTTCCTTCTTTTATATTAGTATTTTTAAACCTCATTATACCGAAGGGGAAAAACCAAATCCGACTTTACAATTCCGCCATGAAAAGGGCTTTAGATTCCTTGAATTTTGTATTGCTCAGAGTATTTGCACATTGCTCAGAGTATTTACACATTTACACTGTCTCTGCTTTCAATGATTTAGCTTTCCTCAGAAAAACAGTACCAAGGGTTCCTACAAGAGAAATGTCAGATCTGTACTAAACCAGCACAAGAGGCTTGACCTATTTTTTAACCTGTACAAGAAATGACAGCTAAGCTGCATATGTCAAGATTCTTCTCCTTGGCTCTGGTACATATGGATTGCTATTGACATAGTGCTGAGGTGCAAAATGTTTAATGCAGCCAAGGAAAAATAATAAATAAAAGCTTACAGAAAAAAAATGTGTTATATAACACACAGTTACATCACAGGCGTTTAAAGGAGGTTTCTCTGATGCAGTCCTGGTTATATATTTTAATTTAAAAATGCAAGAAATGCAACACTGCATAACAACACAAGGGTGAACAAAGAACCACAAATTGTATCTTTTAGGAGCTACTGTCACAAAGAATAATGAGCACAATACTGAAAGTCAAGTGCATAAACTTGTACAGGGTACAGAAGTACCTTCATAATTGTGGGTACAAGATACAAAAAAGCTTCTGTATGAAATGTAATTCACTATATGTTAGAACAATGCTTGCCATTCCCAAATCAAACATGTTTTTTTTACAAATGTAGCTTCCAGATAGTATTCATTTTTTAAATATTTTTATCAAGACCTGATGAAAGATACATTTTTGATTTTCAGCTAGTGCATCACATGTCAAAGTTAATTACATACATCACGTTAGGTACAACAGCACTTAGCAGAATACAGAATACATTATTGTCTGAAGGAAAAACAACAAATTCTGATTTTCTATATCAATCTGTATTTGGATACAATGTGAATACAATTTAGAGCTTGAAAACTTCACACTGAAAGGTTTTCATAAAGGTTTACAATATATTTAAGGTAAGGAAGACTAATGGAGGAATGTAATAAAAGTCGGTAATGGAAAAAATATTCGCAATGCAAAAAGTTATGTCTTTGCGCAAACAAATTTTCCTTTGTACAAATTCAATATAGCTTTTATAGCGAACCTGGAAACTGTTTAGCGACCTCTTCCACCATTGGAAGAAGGTTTGCGAATGTTATAGTTTGCGCCAGTGCGGAGTGAATGTAATAACACTTCTTATTGAAAAAGTTATGTTATGTTATATTTTTAAGGAAGAATATTACACTGCGAAATGTGATTTTTTATTCTAATTTGTGCCAATTGTTTTTCTCTTTGCGACTTTTATTACAGTTCCCCCATATACTGTATGTCCAAGTATGACGGAAGAGCTTATTTCAGTAGATAGATGGATGGATAGATAGACTGGCAGATGATAGATAGATCCAGGCTTGGACTGTGATTCAGAATAGGGCCTGGCTTTTCAAGTACACAGAAGCCCAAACAGCCCCCCACCAGTCCACTAAATAGCGACTGTCTATGGAATCTTACAGCAGCCCATCTGGCATTTTCCAAAACCTTGGACTGATCTATAGAAAATCGATATATTTGTATCTGTTAAAATGCCCATTAGACTATAGAGCATCAGCACTGATGGTGGCACATACCTGTATATTGTGCAATAGCTACTGATGTATAATGAGAACAGATCAGTCATTGTCAATATTATTCTACACTTTTATACGTGCACATATGCATTCTCTGCATTGGAATTGCTGACTTTTAGGGGACTATATATTAAAGTTCAAGTTTCTCTGGTTGAGTTTTAAGGGGGAATAACCCCCCTAAGTTACTAGGAGCAGCTTTATGCTGCCCCTGGTCTCTCAACCTGCATAATTAGGGAAAACCCCAGAGCAGGGAGTAAAGCAGTGGCATCAAGAACATATACAGTATATACAGAAGTTCAAGCAAGCCCTGATTTCTCGGGCGGGCGCCCCTAGGCCACGCCGTCCGATCGGGTGCCCCTAAGCTGCACCGTCCGATCGCGGTCACCCTAGGGGGTCACTGAACGCCCCTAAAAACAAATGCTCTGTAAGGCTTACATGTATTGTTATTGCTACTTTTTATTGCTCATCTTTTTATTCAGTCCCTCACCTATTCATATTCCAGTCACTTATTCAAATCAATGCATGGTTGCAAACTGGAGAGCTGCTGAATAAAAAACCAAATAACTAAAAAACCACAAATAATAAAAAATTAAAACCAATGGCAACTTGTCTCAGAATATCATAATCTGGTGTACAACCCTTTTAATGAACTGGATTTTTCTGCTTGATACTGCTTGTTCCATCTGTGGCCAATTTTTTTCCATGCAGCTGCCACTGAGCCAATGAATACTGTAAATAAGAAATTGTTAAACTGGAATAACTGGAATAACGTTTGCAATAAGTAGCTAAAATGTAATTTACGATAGGCTAGATCTAAAGTACAAACACAGAGCTGTGCAACTGCTGGCTTGGTTCAGGGTCATATCTTCTATACTGGAACTAGTCTACTGTTCCAAAAAGCTTGTTGGATAACAGAAATATTATTTACAGAGTTTTGTTAGAATCTCAGCGGGCAGAAACTTGCATAACATCACTGCAATGTAAAACTAGTCATTAAAGGGATACTGTCATGGGAAAAAAAATTTTTTCAAAACGAACCAGTTAATAGTGCTGCTCCAGCAGAATTCTGCACCGAAATCAATTTCTCAAAAGAGCAAACAGATTTTTTTATATTCAATTTTGAAATCTGACATGGGGCTAGACATTTTGACAATTTCCCAGCTGCCCCAAGTCATGTGACTTGTGCTCTGATAAACTTCAATCACTCTTTACTGCTGTACTGCAAGTTGGAGTGATATCACCCCCCTCCCTTCCCCCCCCCCCAGCAGCCAAACAAAAGAACAAAGGGAAGGTAACCAGATAGCAGCTCCCTAACACAAGATAACAGCTGCCTGGTAGATCTAAGAACAGCACTCAATAGTAAAAACCCATGTCTCACTGAGACACATTCAGTTACATTGTGATGGAAAAACAGAAGCCTGCCAGAAAGCATTTCTCTCCTAAAGTGCAGGCACAAGTCACATGACATGGGGTAGCTGGGAAATTGACAATATGTCTAGCCCCATGTCAGATTTCAAAATTGAATATAAAAAAACCTGTTTGCTCTTTTGAGAAATGGATTTCAGTGCAGAATTCTGCTGGAGCAGCACTATTAACTGGTTCATTTTGAAAAAAAAAATTTTCCCATGACAGTATCCCTTTAATAGCTGACTGGAAGATCCAACACAATTAGAATTACATCTCTTGGTCTTGGAAGTGGGACAGCGATTCAGACTGAAAGGGATGTGCAGTGTCATCACTATCACTTAATTTCAAATACAAATTTGCCATATTTCCTGGGATAAGCAAAAGTAAACAAGAAAATGTATTAAATAAATAAAGACTAATGATGATAAAATGGATGTTCCTTTCGACTAAATTTAGTAAGTGTGACGGTTTTTTAGAAGCAAATTTGCAATTATCTATTATTATCGCTGTGCTGTGGTAGTCACTTGTAAAATTAGTAATCTCTAGCTTTACAACTGGCACAAATGAGCACAGTAATTTGGCGCTATGGCAACCGTGCTCCTAAATTGTTCCCTCTGATCACACATAACTTCCCTGCGCACAAAGTGGAAAGAAGGATGAATTGTTCCTTTCCATTTGCTGTTAGGCTCACATCGCAGCGACATGGAAATAAACTCTGGTTAAAAAAAGGCCCTTGTGAATATTGCTTTGTGATAACATTTATATGTAGAAGCACTTGCAAACGTTTATGCTCTTGAACAGGATCTACAAAAAACTCTGAGGGTTAGATTCTGTCACAATCAATTTTACATCAATTGAAACCTTTTTTTTTTTCTCTTTTGATCTTCAAGGTTCAAGGAAGAGATGATTTAAAAGCTTCCAGCATTTATTGAAACTCCTATGCGGGCATGTTCAGCTCCTCTTGAATTCATATGGCTTTATGCAAAATATGAAAAATATGGCATGTGTTCATGTAAATTCAGAGGCTTAATTAATAACTAAATCAAGAACTGACATTTAGGGGCCGATTCAATAAGGGTTGAATATCGAGGGTTAATTAACCCTCGATATTCGACTAGGAATTAAAATCCTTTGACTTCGAATATCGAAGTCGAAGGATTTAGCGCAGATAGTTCGATCGAACGATCGAAGGATAATTCCTTCGATCGAACGATAAAATCCTTCGAATCGACGATTCGAAGGATTTTAATCCAATGATCGAAGGAATATCCTTCGATCAAAAAAAGTTAGCCAAGCCTATGGGGACCTTCCCCATAGGCTAACATTGAGTTTGGTAGCTTTTAGATGGCGAACTAGGGGGTCGAAGTTTTTTTTAAAAAGACAGTACTTCAACTATCGAATGGTCGAATAGTCGAACGATTTTTACTACGAATCCTTCGATTCGAAGTCATAGTCGAAGGTTGAAGTAACCCTTTCGATGGTCGAAGTAGCCCAAAAAAAACTTCGAAATTCTAAGTTTTTTACCTTCAAATCCTTCACTCGAAGTTAGTGAATCGGCCCCTCTGTGCTTCTGGGGGTCATTTCTTTTCTTATATGATTCCCAAAATGTCAAATGCACATGTGCACACAACCCCGGGGACAACCCATGTGCCAAAAGGGAGGAAGCCTACCAGTTTCTGGGACTCCTAACAGGGAACCATACCTTTCTTTTGGATCAACTATGCCAAGGAAATCTTTGAAAGATTAATTGGACACTGTCATCATTAAAAATGAGCAATTTAATTTCTGCCAGGTTCTATTTTCTGGCCAAAATTATTCTTGTTTTATTGCAGGGATTCTAAATATGTTCTCAAATAAATATGTTCTCAAATAAATATGTTCTCAAATTAAAAACTGGTGCCCCACAGGACTATTACACTGTTGTTTGGGATCTCTGTTCCTGAGTTAAAAATGAGGAATTTATATTATAAAGCCTTACAAACTAAATATTTGGAATCTGAATGTGTAATTTGACAGAAAATTACCAAAGTAAAAAATGAAATTGATAAAAGCACAAAATGTACTGAAACTGCCATTATTCTTATTATTAATAGGCAAATGTCAGTATCATTGTAATACAGTGCTATGAATCTACTGTTCTACAAAATGTGTAATGAGTTTGTTTTATGGCATCTTCGCCATTCTTCAATTTGACCCAAATTCAGTAAATTTGACAGATATCTTTAAAGAAAGGGCACACATAAGAATTTCTATGCAATTCTTCTCAAGCCTTGACAAATTAGACAAAGTTAAACATTGGCCGTTGTAAATGCAATGAACCTGCTGTAGATCTGCTTCAACTAATCAAAATAAAGGGACTACATATTTTTTTTAGAAATCATTAGTTTTGTTGTATGCTTGCCATTTAGTGTGATATTATTAATGACTTTAAAAGGCTTTTATACTGTATGTCAACACTGGACAAATTTTCCCCAGTGCAGTGCAGCAACCAGTGAGTAGCTTTGGTCCCACAAATGCAGAGAGGCCAGTGAAAAGCAAATGACTGATAGTAATCTGTTACTGCCAAAGTACAAATCTGCTCAGTGCTGTTAACAGTGACTCTGTGAATGGCACAACACACAGTGGGGTGCATAAGGGCAGATACACACTTGGAGATTCAGGGAGATTTAGTCGCCTGACGACAAATCGCCTCTTCTTCGGGGAACTAATCTCCCCGAACTGCCTTCCCGCCGGCTAGAAGTTTCCTCATGATGCAACTTTGGGCGACTTTGGAAAACAAAGCGCTCAGAGTGCCATCCTGCCGGCGATTTAGATTCTAGCCAACGGGAAGGCAGTTCAGGGAGATTAGTTGCCCGAAGAAGAGGCGATTTGTCGTCGGGCGACTAATCTCCCCGAATCTCCTTGTGTGTCTCTGCCCTAAGACATTTTATGCATTTTGGATTCAGCGTGAAGTTCTTAATTAGATTCGATTAAGGCCTACAAACTGTAAAAAAATAGATTAGCATATGATTCTGATAACAATAACATTTCAGAAACTGCAAATGAAATCATGGCAACATGGAGAAACAAAGGAGTAAATAAAAGCATTCTAATTCTATGATAATCTTTATGGTGATGGTCCTCTTCCGTGTGAATGTACCATAATACCTAAATTTGAAACACAAGTCATAAAAGTATGCCAACATAGGTGTAAATTTACATCAATATATTACTCCATAACACACACACTTAAATATTCCACCACTTTTAAAACATTTAAAACTACTTGCTGATTGGTTACAATAGTTTACAGCACTGTTGTAAATATGCACACTGTCTTTCATAAAACACATTCCAGGATTAAGATTGTCCAGAATAAATATTGATTAAAAGTAGAAAGGGAGGAAGCACTGTGCTTAGTGACTGCTTAAGTGACCTTTGAATTTTGATACCTGGGAAAGCTGATGCCACAAATTGTGCTAATAGCTTTCCAAAATCTATATTTTTATGTCTATAGGGAGGGGCATATAAAAATAGATATCTCTTAAATTTCATTAAATCCCACAGCACCTAACTCTGTTGAATATAGGGTTGTAAACAAAATACTCTTAAGCATTTGTGGTATGTGTTGAAATCCAAACACCGAATTAAAACAAGGATTTCATTTATTGGTTAACTCAGAAGCTTAATATATTCGGCTTGAAAATAATAGTTCAGTAAATATCAGTAGGCACAGGACAATTTTATTTTACTAAATTTTTTTAAAAAGTATTCAAGCACATTTCTTTACAGGGAATAAACTATTTCATAGAGAAAATCACACAAAACACATAAGCTGTAGAACAACATTTTACAAAGTCAGTGTTTGTATAGTATGTTTGGCATTGCAATAGCATTTATCAAGTGGTTTTGATTTTTAAATCTTGTGATAAGCAGAACCCATGCACATTCAGTAGTCTGCCTTATAAACAATAGTCATAGTATAATTATACAGGTATGGTATCTCTTATGCTGAAAGCTACACATTATGGGAAGACCATCTTCCATAGATTTAATGGTAAACAAATAATTCTAATTATTAAAAATTTCCTTTTTCTCTGAAATACTAAAACAGTACCTTGTACTAAGCTGCATGAATCCATATTGGTGTCAATATCAGTTCTGTTGGTTTTGTTTAATGTTATAAATTATTCGTTAGCAGACTTAAAGGTCGATTCAACCCCCCAATTAAGAAAAGCCCCTACCTACTAAGCTACATAGGCGCAGTTGGAGCAGTCTTCTGGTTCCTGCCGACTGCGCAAGCTCCAAAATTGCCAGAAAATGCAGATGAGGACCTGAATTGTCGAACAGCACCCAAAGAAATCCAAAGATGACCTGAAAAAATCGGAAGAGATGGTGCCACCAATCTCCACTGTGCTTACTCTGCACTGTTAGGTGAGAAATATTTTAGGGCCATTTTGAGGGCTACTGAAGTATGTGGTGGGGGGAAGCAGGGAGGGGGGACTATATAGGTTAGTAGGTAGGGGCTTTTTGTTTTGGGGAGTTGAGTTCTACTTTAAGGTATGATAAACTAAATTACAGAAAGGTTCCAAAACAGATCGCATACATGTATTACATTTTCTGCACATAAAATGCATATACTTGCCTCAAAAAAAATAAGCTGAGAAGAAACATCATTTTTAAAATATGTTATTTTATTTAAAGGGATACTGTCATGGGGAAAAAACATTTTTTTCAAAATGAATCAGTTAATAGTGCTGCTCCAACAGAATTCTGCACTGAAATCCATTTCTCAAAAGAGCAAACAGATTTTTTTATATTCAATTTTGAAATCTGACATGGGGCTAGACATATTGTCAATTTCCCAGCTGCCCCAAGTCATGTGACTTGTGCTCTGATAAACTTCAATCACTCTTTACTGCTGTACTGCAAGTTGGAGTGATATCACCCCCTCCCTTCTTTCCCCCCAGCAGCCAAACAAAAGAACAATGGGAAGGTAACCAGATAGCAGCCCCTAACACAAGATAACAGCTGCCTGGCAGATCTAAGAACAGCACTCAATAGAAAAAACCCATGTCCCACTGAGACACATTCAGTTACATTGAGAAGAAAAACAGCAGCCTGCCAAAAAGCATTTCTCTCCTAAAGTGCAGGGACAAGTCACATGACCAGGGGCAGCTGGGAAATTGACAAAATGTCTAGCCCCATGTCAGATTTCAAAATTGAATATAAAAAAATCTGTTTGCTCTTTTGAGAAATGGATTTCAGTGCAGAATTCTGTGGAGCAGCACTATTAACTGATTCATTTTGAAAAAAATTTTTTTCCCATGACAGTATCCCTTTAAGAGTATGCCACTGGATATTTGCATTCAATTGCCCTTGTCCCATATATTCATATCTGCTTAATTTTGTCACGTGTGCCTTTCTTAATTATCAAAGCCTCTCCAGATCTTCCTTTTCCTTCATTATCTCCACACTGCCTGTATGAGATGAAATTTTAATATTCGCTATGCTTTTAATGAGATTATGAGAAACAATGTTTTCTATCATTTCAATAGAAATTGCAATAAATCTATAACTTCGGTATTTACCAACAGATAAATCCATTTAAACCCCTAGAGAAAGAAAGGTGAAAGGCACAATCATTTAACTTCAAAAGAACAGCAGATTTAGCTTAAAGAGGATACACATGCAAAACAAATAAGTCGAAAATTTTAGACATTGGTAGCAAGTCGTTTTTAGTAGGTCTCTATTTTTATAATTCAAAGTTCTTTCAAATTAGCATAATTGATTAAATGTCTCGGAAATGTTCCCAGATGATACTGCAAATGATTTAAGCAGTCTGTAGAAGAAGTTGTCTATAACGACACAATGTTCAGTAATTGGCAGAGTGGGCCACAATAAACAGCAGTCTCCTAAGAAACCATAAGTGCAGAGATAACTATATAATAATTAGAGCTTTACTACTGTTGCATTGAACTATCTGAATGGCAAATCTTGAAAACAAGCTTTCTGTGCTTTGTAACACCAGCAGTGTTATTATACACACACACACAACGACTTTTCAGGGACGTTCCTCTCATTCTGGTCAACTACTGCTTATGGCCCCCACCTACAGGGTACTTTTCCAACAAGTGGCCGACACTATGGGGGGTATGCCCAGTACAACTCTTCTTTGCTGATTTCGCTACTGCTCATGTGCCCAGAAGCAGAAGTGGCCTAAAAACTTGGCATTGCCCCCTCCCCAATTGATTCTACTTTTCCTTCTTGTGCCGAGCGTCAGTCTCCCACCTACTCACATCGCAATCACCAGCCTACCCATCTGACCAATAGAATTTTGCCATTCAGTAGTATCAAATAACTCGTCACAGCACATGACAAACACACCTAGAAGTTAACAGGCATGCTGAGCTTGATTATGTGGCCTTTTTGGTTTCCTTGGGTCTAACCTCCACCATCAAACTCCACCAGCTTACTGTAGCTCAGGCTACCACATTTGTAGCACACTTTAAGGTTGATACCTCTTTCAGTCTCTTGTGTGAAACTATAAATATTTCAGGTTTTCAATTTTTTTTACTATGTTAGGATTGCATAATAAATATAAATATAAACAAACAGAGACCTGATTTATAAGAAATATAAACAACAATGAGAGAGAAAGGGAGGAAAAAGAAACATGAGAATTTATGTTAGACTTCCACATGCAAAATGAATATGGAAAAACAAAATCAAAAGAAGATGTATATAGAACAGAAATAACTAAACAAGACAGGGAAATGCCTAAGGGGATTTGAATTTTCAGTGCAATCTACAATGATAGAAGAGTTGCAAATGAGACATGACATGAAGGCAAGACGAGAGAGTCTTTTGAATACATCTGCTTTTGAGAAAGATTACAAGGCTTAAAAACTGCATCACCTAAAGAGAGATTAGCACTGTGACTCACTGAAACAACTCTCTTACAAGGAAAATGATACATCATTATTTGCAATATATTTCACTAGATCGTTATTACAATAAAGAGTTCAGATTATACACTGATTGAAAAATTTCTATTGGAAAACTGGAGACACAGTTTTGGCACTTTATCATGCCTTAAAATAAGGCATCAGCATTGCTTACAGGGATCAAAAAAGTCAAACCTCTGATTATATAAGAGTTTATTATATGTGAAATTATTTTCCTCTTTTGTCTGGGTCAGATTTTATTTTTTATGAAGCCTCTTGTAAAATTCTGTTTAAATTAAGAATCTTTTACACTGAAATGTTTTGCTACTTATCAAAGGGCATGCAAGTACACCATCTTCTCTCTGCTAAACAAATGGAGAAAGTGAAATGAAGGGAACGGAGAGGGCAGTAATAAGGCAGCGCAGCATGATGTTATATTAACAACCAAATGTCTTCACTTGAATTGAAAGCAGCTATTTATGGTTCTGTGTATGTGAAAAAACATTTATACATGACATTTGTATAGTTTGAAGTTTAGTACCAGATTCCTGCCTGATCAATGCACAAGAATTTAAGCACCACAAGTTGCTTGATTACACCTCTTCTGGGTTATTTTTTAGAGCATTTGAGCTAATGAGATCTATAAATATATATATATATATATATATATATATATATATATATATATATCTTATAACTAATCTCAGATACAAACAGATAAGGAAGGTTGCATGTAAATTCCATTAGATTTGTTTAGATGGAGAGGGAGTAGTAACCCGCTCCATCTTCTAGCTCTGATCATTCCCATTTACAGTTAGGGAATCACAGTGGTGGCCAATAAAAAGGGCACCCATTTAGGAGTTTTAACTTTGGGAAATAATTTTCAGGTAAAACGGAGTCCTTGTATAAGATATAATGAACTAGTAGCATTCTTAATAAGCCAGAGCAAAGTCCCTGTAGGTCAGGCCAGACCAGATCAGGAATGACTTTGACGTAATTGGGCAGTTTGAAGAGGAGATAGTGGAGGATCTTTGTTCATATAAAAAAAGATCAATGCACCAGAGGCTACCCCTTTAAACTGGAGGAACATGGCTTTCATTTGAAGCAGTGTAGGTGGGATTTTCCAATGAGGGTAGTAAGGCTGTGAAATGCCTTGCTGGGTGGTGTTTTGATTACAGATTCTATTAATGTCTCTAAGAGTTTGGATGACTTCTTGAAAAAACATAATATCCAAGTATATAGTGGTCTAAAGATCTACAATGAGGGGCAGATTTATCAAGGGTCGAAGTGAATTCAAGGGAATTTTTGAAGTACAAAAATTTAAAATCCGAAGTCATTTTTTGGATACTTCGACCATCGAATACTACAACTTTGAATTTACTTCGACTTCGATAAGAAATAGAAATCTTTTGAATATTCGACCATTGGATAATTGAAGAACTGTCCCTTTAAAAAAACTTCGACTTCAATACTTCGCCAAATTAAACCTGCCGAAGTGCTATGTTAGCCTATGGAAACCTCTAGAGCAGTTTTCTAAGTCTTTAGAGGTTGAAGAAATATCCTTCGATCGATCGCTGAAATTGTTCCAATTGTTCGATTCGAACAATTTAATCGTATAATCGAACGATTTTACTTTGATCGCTCGATTGCCAAATTCGATATTCGAAGTCAAATTATTTTAATTCGATGGTTGAATTTCGAAGTATTCTTTACTTCGAAATTCGACCCTTGATAAATCTGCCCCTTAGTTTAGTATACAGTAGGAATGCTTTATATATTTTATTCGTAATATATATATGAATTTGTCAACTGGTCTCTATAAGACGTGTGTATATTCTGGGGGTTATTTGGAGGGGTTGAACTTGATGAACTATTGTCTTTTTTTTTAACCCAAATTAACTATGTAAACAACAGGACCTCTAAAACCACATTGGTTAGCCTCAATGCGAGTCTCACTTTCTCTCACTCTCAGATTGTCAACTGTAATGAGCAAGGACCCTCACCCTACTGTCCACTAACATGATGTATTTGCTATTCTGGTAAAAAAATGTATGTCTGTATATGTAAACTGATAATCTTGCATTTGTATTCCATTACCCTGTAAAGTGCTTGGGGAGATGGTGCTCTATAAATAATAATAGAAATTTTAAATAACATATTTTTCATTGTTGAAGTATTGTACCTCAACAATGCTAATCCATTCAGAAAATATAAACTTCCATTTGTTCATTATTCCTAGCTGGCATGTTTCTTACTATATAATCCCTTATTCATACAGAGAAAGCCTTCAAGTGAATTTCCCAAGGGTGTATAATAGCAATGAAATATATAGAAGCAATGATTGTGGGAAAACAACCTGCCTATTCTGAACCCTAAAGGGATAGAGTAGGAGTATTAAGACTGCTAAAAAAAATAGGTTTTGTTTAGTAACTCGGTTCACCACATCTGGTTGACTCCGTTTTCTGGTACTGTTAATCAGGACACTCCTTACTATCACCATTAACACAAGGCTTTTAGGGGGTTATTTAGTAAAACTAGTTTTTCTCTCATATTTTACCAGAAACAAATTCAACCTCCTCCTCTCCCAACCATGAAGTTGGCTTATTTTATGATTATTTCAGGTCGAAAACATCGGATCAAAATAAAAAAAAAATATATAGAATTTTTCGAGCTTACAAATAAAAACTTGAAGATTTTGATTCAAATTGTACGACTTTATTGAATTGCCACTCAAAAAAACGGAATTTCTTGAGTTTCCAAGTAAAAGCCAGCATCAAACATCCCAAAATTCGCAACGGTTAAAAAAAACACCAAGACACATTTAGTTTTAAATTCCCAAAGTCTTTATTAAGAAATAACTTACCGATTCTCCAGTTGTGCGACCCTTCAGAAAAGGCGACAGGGTGACAATCCATTGTACGGCACTCGATTTCTCCTCCCTGCCATCTATAGGAGATAGCCTGGGAGGGGAAATCGAGTGCCGCATTATGGAGCGTCGCCCTGTCTGAAGAGGAGCGCAAGCGGAGAATCGGTAAGTTATTTCTTAAAAATGTGTAAGAAGACTCTATTTAGTTGAGAAATGCTGGGGGGGGGGAATCAAAAAGTTATAGTCACTTGTTTGACTAAATGAGCAAGCAAATGTCCTTATACTCATGTTGATGTGTCCTTATGGACCTTATGGCTCAGATTTCACCTGTCTTTATAAGAAGGACATTCTGTCACAGTGACCATGAACCCTATCAGAAGCCCACTGTTTGGAACACTTGTTTTAAAGCCTTTTAATTTATAATGAGACAAAAAACCTAAATAAAGAACAACAAAAACAAATACTAGTACATTTAAAGTGTCAATTAATAATACATTATTATTTTATTACATTATTATTATTTGCTTTATCTAAATCAGTTGGGTGTATGAGAACAATCCTAAAGGGGATTAAGACTAAAATATTTGTTTTTGGAAAAAGCATCTTTGTAACATTTATTTGCTGTGATTTAGTCCATAGACGATCATTTGTAAGAATTATACGGTATATTTATTTGATTTGAGAGTCGATAAAAGCATTGTAATTTAGCTAATGTTATTTTAAGACAAAATAACAAAAACTTGATTTCAACAAGGCTCAGCACTGCTGACCATCAATTAACATAGTACAGGTATGGGACCTTTTATCCAGAATGCTCAGGACCTGATGTTTTCCAGATAAGGGATCTTTCCATAATTTGGATCTTCATACTGTAAATATACCAGAATATCATGTAAACATTAAATAAACCCAATAGGATGGTTCTGCTTCCAATAAGGATTAATTATATCTTGGTATCTTTGGATCAAGTACAAGGGACTGTTTTATTATCACAGAGAAAAAGGTGATTATTTGGATAAAATGGAGTCTATGGGAGATGTCCTTTCCATAATTCGGAGCTTTCTGGATAATGGGTTTCCAGATAACCAATCCCATACCTGGAATATTCATCAAGCAAGATTTTACATGGTTCCACTGAAGAAAATGTCAGACCACAAAACATTTTGAATAGCTGAGTTTCTTTAGCTGTGCTGTGTTCCTCTTATTGCAAACATAATCAAGTTGATTCAGTTCAGTTGTTGCAGTCATTACATACAGAGAATTGATTTGGTGAAGTTGTTGAATTTAGATTCCTATCTACAGCATGTGCAGAAGAAAAAGATATTAAATGTCATGTGTGGAGTCCTGACAATGACATAAAATCAATGAGAAAACACTGTTAGTGCATCATACATCAAACGTTTATTTTTTGTGTGTTGTACACAGTGAGTTCCCAAGACAACTTTCAATGTGCACTTTATTTGATTACATTTTTGTACTTTTTTATTTTTATATTTTATTTATATTTATCTTTCTAACCTGTAAT
Organism: Xenopus laevis; assembly: GCF_017654675.1. Taxonomy (NCBI): domain Eukaryota; kingdom Metazoa; phylum Chordata; class Amphibia; order Anura; family Pipidae; genus Xenopus; species Xenopus laevis. The sequence continues at coordinate 92,819,301 of NC_054382.1, read as the reverse complement.
TTAAACTATATGGTTGCTGGGGTCACTGATGCCTGTGGTTGTATGGTTGTAGGCAAGCTGAGAGAGGCAAATAGGGGTCCCCATCTGGTCCCCTATATTGCACATCATTCAGACACACAAATTACAGAACACTGGCAGGAGAAGGAAGAAAGGAGCCCTGTTCTAAGTTCTGTGCTCTGCACCTTGCACCGTAATTTTAGTTGGGCAAAAGAACACAGCTGAGGCCTGGATCCATGAGCTGAGGAAATGAACCTGAAGCCAAACAGTAATTTTCTTTGGTGTCTAACACACATTAAAATGACAAAAGAAAATGCTTTAAACAGTAAGAAAGGTTTGCACTTTGTACCTATTATAAGTTACTCGTTTCTTATGTGAGAAAATATAATATTCACCTATACAATAGTCTGTTGATCTGTCTGTCTTCTGTAAAACTTATTCTAAAATCTGAGACTTTTGTAGACTTTCATATCCAGTGTATTTCATCAATAGATTACTTTTAGTATACACCAGTCTCTACATTCAGCTATGCCGGTGCTACAAAGCTGCAACTTAATTGATTTTTACATGGTGAACTGTAGTTCCTTCACTGAGGTTATTTGCTTTTCTTTGCAGCAATATAAATAGGTAGCATAAAAGGATGAACTTGATGGCCTTGTCTTTGCTTACTATGTTAATGTGATGCAAACAGCATGATACTGTATTAAACCAAGCAATGATGTTTGGTTGAAAGTCAAGTTATTCCTGTATTAATAATCAGATTATGCACATATGTGTCAAAAATGTGGCAACCCTTTTACAAGCAGTTTTCTTGTCACTCTAAACCTGTGCATGTAAGATGATTTCTGATAAAATGGCTTGAAACAGAACATCACATGGATTGAAACAGAACATCAATCCGGATCCGTTATGATATACTGCCTTATTAGTTATGTCCCTGCTGCTGCCTCTATAGTTAATTCCCCTCAAATGATGCTCAGATGAGAACTAAAAGTCAAAAGAGTATTTAATTTCTCACAAAGAACCTAACCAGAATGTAAGTCTCATATTTAAGCTTTAGTGGACTTAAAGCAGACATGATTAGAAACCCAAGCAAACAGAATGCTAAAGGAATGCTTTACAATAGAAACCCACACACATCCTCATGGGCTACTTGAAATGCCATCAAGCCAACCTCCATGGGTGTAAGGTGGGCAGTAAAAACTAGGCAACCGGCAACCAAATCTATGGACCCTTAAGCTGGCCATAGACACAAAGATTTGATTGTATGAATTATTTTGTTCCATTTTCTGGCCGTATGTGGAGTGTGCCAACATTTTTCGTGCCATGACGGTCGTTCAGACAATCGGACAGGTTAGAAAATTTCTGTCGGCTACCGATAATATCTCTGCGTGTATTGCTGATCTGACGATATCAGAGGGAGACTGTCACCAGCTTTGGTCAGACATATCTTTCGAACGATTGCTGTCAGGGGCAGAACATGTCTGATCTGTTCTTTTACTACTTTATTTGATCTGAATGGTTAGTGGCAGGTCGGGAGATGGCACCGAATGATTGTTCATCCGATATGAAGGTAAATCTGCACGTCTATGGCCACCTTTATTTGTAATGAGCCTGTAACAGTTAGCTATAGCAATGGCTACAGATAAACCTGAAAATGGTAAGCATTCCACTGCCATCTGTGGACCCAACTATACCTTCCTAGAGCCAAATTTACCAGTACACTGAACTGGCGTGTGAGAGGAATGTTGCTGAGGATAACTGTTGAATACTAAAGACCCCAAGTAACTCTTTTACTAGGCTTTTCTTACTTTCTGTTTCTTGTTAATTATAAAACTATCTACCCTGTACACAATGCTATACACTGTTATGTGTAATACTTTCAAGAAATTCTGTTATGTTACAACTCTTTTTTTGAAAACTTAATAAAACTAAAGGGAGATACAGTATATAGCTGGGGCTTGTTGTGTCTATTGCGAATAATGGAATTCTAAACTTCATATAATCACAAACATATCTTAATCCTATTCCTGTGGGACAGTTGTTGAGGTAGAGAAGAAATTGCAATAGTGAAAAGGGCTTTTTAACTCAATCAATTATCCATAGAGAGAGGTTTCTCGATAGAGCTCTCCTTGAGCAATTGATTCACAAGGCATTCAACAAAGTCTTAAACATATGCAGGATTAAATGACTGCAGGAAGCTCCACTTATCAAAAAGGAACTGCAAATACAAGTAATACTTTAATTTTGTTACTGAAACTGCTGCTCCTGTCTCTCTTTGATGCAGAAACCAGCCAGGCAATACTGAGATCAATTAAAGGCAAACAAGCTTTCTGCATGTTGTGAGCTTCATGTAACCTATATGTTTGTTTACACAACATTTTATTCGAATTTCTCATTTATTAAATATATAATGTAACAGTTAATTCACAAAATGTTATCCTTTTTCTATCACATGTATAGGTGAGGGCTCAGGGTCTTCTTTACCCATAAAGGTTCATTTACAGGACAAGCACACGGGCAAAGTCAGGCAAGAACACCTAACACATTGCACCAATGCTGCTCTGATAAATTGCACAATTGTGCACAACGTAGAAATTACGGTGTACAAGGTAAACTGCATTGAAGAGGTGTTACTCCCAGGGTTCCTATAGTGTGTTGCACCGGCACACACACACATCTGATTTGAACCTAGTGAATCACATGCAAATTATATTATTGACAACACATGCATCAACACACTGGAAGATTTTTGCTCAGTTTTTGCACATTTTTACAACTATACACCAGAACCCCATAATTATGCACTATAACTTAACCGCTATTACAAAATAAAGAGATATTAAAGTATTCTACTCAGAATTCTCATGCTTTTATAAGTTTACAGAAAGACTTCTAATATCCTTATTGTTTTCTGCATAATTTGTGTTGGGGGCCTAAGCAGCAAGGTACCAGTTTCAGAAAAATGATTTCACTAATATTTAAAAAAAAAAAAATCCAAAAAAAAAAAAAAATAACACCAATTAAATCAAACTAAAAGATAAGTTTTAGATGAAAAATTCTCAAAGCTAAAAGAAAGACAATGTTTAATTTATAGAATTTTAAAGAAATTTGTAGGCATTTCTCATTACTAAATCTAATATACAATGTAGTTCATAAAGTTCTGTATGGTTACATATGTCAGAACCCAGCAGGACTATTGGTACAAGCCAGTAGCAGAGTTTTGGAGGGCAGTCTAGCTGGGGTTTCCTCCTTATTGCAGTCAGAATGTTCACAATGTGATCTGTCTCTCTGAGTCTCTTTTTCTAAAAGAATTCTTTGCAATACATCCCCCCAGCTCAAAATTCCACTCTATACTATCAGGTCACATCAGGCAAAATGGAAAAGAGTCACCCTTTTGAGCAGCAATCCTCTAACAATTCTTTAATAAATCACAACTGTATCCTATATCATTTTAACTAAAGTTATTTCTTATGCAATTTTTCTGTGCAAAACCCAACTGTTTAAAATACTGTAATATGCGTACATTTTATTAGGATTCTGTATGTTATCCTAGCATTTTTTAGGTTTCTGTAATAGGAATCATACACTATAAATAATAGTCATTTACTCCTTATTAAGGAGGGCAAAAAAATAAATAGTGGATTGCACCCTGCCTTGCACATAGTGAATTACCCCTTTTAAGGCTAGAGTCAGACCATGGAAATAATTGTGGATTCTCTGCAAGGGCAGAATACACTGCCCTGGAGCTTCCCTTGTATTCTGCAGGGCGTATTTGTTGTTTTTTGGCGACCAAATCTGCAGTGTCTGTTGGCACTCAAACAGAAACAATACTTCCGGGTGCGGGCAGAGCAGGAGCGGAGCAGCAGTCGTCTGGCCCTGACCTAAATGTTCTGCGAAATCCTACAAAAAGTCTTGGGGTTCGTCCCAAACTTAATCCTGTACAGACTTTACTTAACCTTCTTCAAAATAAAACCAGTGGTAGATATTTTACATTTTCGGTTGGTTCAAAGAAAGCTTTTTTTTTTTTTACTTTTGCTTTTTATTCTAATCTGCAGGTGGAATCGTACAGCCAAATATAGCCTTTGTATTGAAAAGGTGGCAGGGCTACTTGCAGAAAATAATTACTTGTAAGCTTAAAATCAAGCTTATTTAAATGCATTGTGTTTTTTTTAGAAACCTGCTTTTTACTGAAGCAATATTTTGGCAGAGCTAGTACTGTCCTGCTGATAGCAAGAATCTGTCATTATAGTGTGAGAGCAGTGCTTATGTAGCACACGTTAGTTAGGCTTTCTTTTATTCAAAGGCTCAGGAAATGCTGCAGTACATGTATTAAATGCTTGTAATTCTTACATTTATTCTAATTATACACAATCTGACCCAATATTTCAACTCAAGAGAGTCATTTTATCATTGATTATTTTTATTATCTTACCTATCCTTACTATGATTTCGTACAGTTTCCTTCATCTCAATGAAGATCAATAGTGTATGAAGATTTTAAATATATTATGCTTTTGATTATTTACTTGTTTTTGATAAACTACTAAAAAATTTGAAACCAAAACCTGACCCACTTTTCTTTGTTATACAGTACTTTATTATTATACAGTAATTTATTATTATTCTGTAAAGCATCACATTTATTTAGAGCAGATAAGCTTTTATATATTGTGCAACAACTATCCAATTGTCAGGAGCGCCCGATGGTGCTCCCTTCTCCGGCGGCATTGCATCCAAGATGGCGGCACCCCTAAACCAGGTGGGATGACGCCGGTGTGATGACGTCATGCGCCCGGCGTGAAATTCGATGCCCAATTGTAGGTTTTGTTTTGAACATTTTTGGTTGTTTGATAATTCCTGTTATATTATTTCCTGGACTTTTGACCCTGCCTGAACCTCAACTCTGATATTATTCTGCCTGCCTTTTGGACTTTTGCCTGGACTTTGATTACGATTTTGCCTGAACCTATTTGTACCGCAATCTTGGACTTTAGCCCCTTAGGCTTCCTCCTTGGTCCTGACTACTCCCAGCTGGGAGCCGATAGGCCCCCTGACACCGATGCAAGAGGATATGATAAGAAATATTGCCTAGAAAACTTAGTATCTGACTCAAGTCATTACAGCCCTCTGTTGAAGTTTGTTAAATGCACCCAAGGTCTCCTTTCTTCCAAATGCAGAGAGACCAGACAGCCTCACACTTTTCAGACCACCCCTAAAGGTTTAAAGCGCCATTTAGTGAGGAGCTAAATATTTTGAAAACAGTCTCCAATGGGTTGAAAAAGTGGCACCCCTAGACTTCAATGCATTAGATAAATTTCTCGCTATTGGTCAGATTCACCCATCAATAGCCCCATCTAATCAGTTGAAGCATAACAATCAGGCTCAGAGTTAAAGGCTACCCTTTTGGCGACAAGCCAAACTCAGTGTAGCCATAGTTATTTACTATAAAATCTTGTGCTGCTTCTAAAATATACTCCTATTACCTTCAATTGAATAACCTTAAACAATAAAGTAACTGAATACCCAATAAGTTTTTCTGTTGGGACCATACTTATTTTTCAGCACGAGGCACATTTGCACCCATGCAGTAACCTTAGCAATTGGTCAATGATCAGCTTTTTTTGAGACTGCTGTAGGTAGAATAATGAAAGCAAACAAATGGTTTCCTTGGGTTACAGCCCTGGTGCAATTTGTTTCACTGTGTATAAATAAGCCCTAGTGCATTCTTCCTTGCAGTTAAAGACTGGGCAATGGCGCTGCAATTTCAATGTACTTTGCCCCATTTCCAAGGCAGCAGATTTTTCTGCAGAATTGCTTCAATGTGGTGGCAGGCATATAATGTTCACCACAGTGACCCATAATAAACAGGAAGGGTGAGCTTAACCCATTTATTGCTTGTGATTCCAAAGCTCCATATTCATTTTCAGTTCTTTGCTAGAAAACTGTTTTGTTTAAAAGCAGTCTCTGCATACTATAAGGGGACAAATGCAATTTCAACCCTCAAAGAACTTTTGTTATATTTACATAGTTAAATGGGTTGAAAAAAAGTCCATCATATTCAACCCCTCCAAATGAAACCCAGTGTCCATACACAAGCACTCACACTGACCCCTCTATACACTCACGTAAACTATATATACCCATATCTATACTAACTATAGATTTTAGTATCACAATAACCTTTGGTATTATGTACGAACGGGAGGACGGTACTCCAGTAAAAAACAGGTATTTATTGTTGAGTACTGCAAAGATACATAGGCCTTATGCATTTCGGGAACACCTTCCCTTAATCATAGGCATCATTTGATATTATGTCTGTCCAAAAAATCATCCAAGCCATTCTTAAAGGCATTAACTGAATCAGCCATCACAACATCACCCGGCAGTGCATTCCACAACCTCACTGTCCTGACTGTGAAGAACCCCCTACGTTGCTTCAAATGAAAGTTCTTTTCTTCTAGTCTGAAGGGGTGGCCTCTGGTGCAGTGATCCATTTTATGGGTAAAAAGGTCCCCTACTATTTGTCTATAATGTCCTCTAATGTACTTGTAAAGTGTAATCATGTCCACTCACAAGCGCCTTTTTCCAGAGAAAACAACCCCAACCTTGACATTTTACCCTCAGAATTTAAGTCTTCCATCACTCTAACCAATTTAGTTGCACTTAGTCTCTGCACTCTCTCCAGCTCATTTATATCCCTCTTAAGGACTGGAGTCTAAAACTGAACTGCATACTCCAGATGAGGCCTTACCAGGGACCTATAAAGAGGCAGAATTACGTTTTCATCCCTTGAGTTAATGCCCTTTTTTATGCCAGACAGAACTTTATTTGCTTTAGTGGCCACAGAATGACACTGCCTGGAATTAAACAAAAACCCCAAGATCCTTCTCAGTTAAACTCCCAACACACTGCCATTTAGTGTATAACTTGCATTTATATTATTTTTGCCAAAGTGCATAACCTTGCATTTATCAACATTGAACCTCATTTTCCAGTTCGCTGCCCAGTTTTCCAATTTAGACAAATCACTCTGAAAAGTGGCAGCATCCTGCATGGAACCTATAGTTCTGCACAATTTAGTATCATCTGCAAAAATAGAAACAGTACTTTCAATGCCCACCTTCAGGTCATTAATAAACAAGTTGAAAAGCAAAGGACCAAATACAGAGCCTTGTGGTGCTACAACTCCTTGTAGTCTATCTTTAGCCAGTTCTCTATCCAAGTACAAATTCTATGTTCCAGGCCAACATTCCTTAATTTAACCAGTAACCTTCTGTGTGGCACTGTATCAAATGCTTTAGCAAAGCATTTAGTTATAAATTTTTAGTTATAAATATTATTAAGTTTGAGAACTGTAAGCACAGGCTATGAGTGCAAATCTCTACCATTCTTAAACTGGTTGTGCAACCATCAGTACATTAGTGAGGGTAAACTGTACAGGTGCTAAATTAAGGCATGCTGAGAGTTTTAGTTTACACGCAAGTGCTTTTTTTCCTACTTAAAAAACAAAATATTTTTCAATATTAAAAAGCTATTTTTTCTGTTGCACACATTCCAATGAATATTCACCTTAGCACTCTCATTGCACCTTTATGTTCTGAAGACATATAATCACCTAGCCATAAATGTGTGAGGGGAGAAGAGTGCACAGCACAGTGACAACTCTACAAGTGATTTGCTGAATCCAGCCAAAATAACCCTGTGTTTTAAGCTCAAAATGATAAACCACCATAGCAACAAGCTTCTGATACATTTAGAGAACCACTTGATTGCATAAGCTCCAGTGGCTAGACAACTATTAATACATTTGGATTTTGAAGTTATGTGAATTTTTTTCTATTCCAATAAATTCTATTTTCTATTCTAATAAATTGGAATGTACTCACAACGTCTTACATTCCATCAAATAGATTTGTTATTATGTGAGTGATTGGTCAAAAACAGGGGCTTGAACCCAGATAGTCAACAAAAACAACTGTCGAAAAGTGGAATTAGTCTTCAGAAAAGACACTTACCCTTCTTGTCAGTTAATCATTTTCACTCCTTAGGTTTCGTTGGAAATGTGCAGAAAAGGAAAGGCGATATCAGCAGTGTTAAATGTTCTGCAGAGAAAGAGAGAACAGTCAATGCACTCTGGGGATATAGGGTTTAATAGTCATATTGTTGGAGATACAGTAGTTGAGATGTATTTTACTAACTAATGAAATGGTTTACATGAAATTAGCAGTCTGAGAATTGTACAGTTCAACCATTGCAAAATGTCCAACGGAATATTTTTTAAGAAAAAAACTGCTAGGGTCGAAGTGAATTCGAGGGAATTTTTGAAAAAAAATCGAAATTCAAAGTAATTTTTTGGATACTTCGACCATCGAATAGGATTTCGAATTACGACTTTGAATTTACTTTGAATTCGATTTGAAGTAAAAATAGTTCGAATATTCGACCAACGGTTTTAATTCGATCGATTGCCAAATTCTCTGAAAAAACTTCAAATTCAATATTCAAATTCGAAGTATTTAAATACGATGGTCGAATTTCGAAGTTTTTCAACTTATAAATCTGCCCCTAAGGGTCGAAGTGAAAAATCTGAATTTTCTAATTTTTTTATGGTTTAAAATGTCAAATTCGACTAAGGAATGATCCAAACTCGATTCGAATTGGATTTTCGAGATTTATCAAAATCTGACCCTTTAAGAATTCTAATTTGACTATTCGCCACCTAAAACCTGCCAAATTCATGTATACGTCAATGAGAGAGGTCCAGTGACCAATTTGAAGATGTTTGCAGCCTTCCTGACATTCAAGTTTTTTCGGAGAATCGAATCGAATTTGATTCAAGTTTTTGGGTCGGTAAAATTCGTCTGACTTTTACATATTAGATTTTTTTTAAGAACCAGGTGAGTATCCGCACTCCAAGGCTCAATGTATCTTTGAGGGTAGGGGTGCTCAGTTATAAAATGTATAAAAAAATATCTTCCAACTGCCTCACCTTTTGTAAAAAAACGTTATCTTTTTATTACATTGTATCAGTGTCCTAATGAGGACCGAAACGTTGGATGCTGATAAAATGTAATAAAAAGATAATGTGGTGTGCCAGTTGGAATGTAACATATAAGAGTACAAGGTCATGCGTTTGACCCAGTACAGAAATATTGTCTGAAACCCAACTGAACTCTGCCGAACACATTTTTTAAATTAAAATGTCTTTCTCATTTTTGTGAAGAAGTGTTTTGCGTGTGCCTGTAAGCAGCGTGTAACAGATGTATTTCTGTGTTCACCATTTAATTAGTGAAATCTGCATTCTGTCAAGCATTTTTTTTAAATTGGATCAACTAAACTTTGATGGATAATTTTAAAATATGACTGAAAATTGAAATCTTACTAAAAACTTGCAATATTGCAATTTTGGAAGAAGGCCATTGTTAAAGATTGAAAATCCTCTTTGAATGTAATCCCTGTGGGCATTGTTTCAGTGCAGGCAGTGGCTCATCAAGTTAATAAAGCATAATAATGTCACTTACGCATCAATGAATTCTGCTACGTTATACAATAAATGGCACAGTATTAAAAGAGACATTTGTTCACGAAAAAGTACAAATTTCTTGAAAGGAAACATTCAAGTTAACTAAAATGAACTTAGAGTTGCTGGAGACTCATACATTTCAGTGAAATAAACAGTGTAAATGTCATTGTATGTGCAACTTACAGGGTTTGTTGTGCAATTCAATGTCACCTTTTTTTTACATATTATTGTATTTAGAGTATTTATAAGGGCAACATTATTAAATAGTCCATTGCTAATCTTTCCGCCATGAAGATGATATGTTTATGTCAGTGTATAGGTTCGAATTTGTAGAGTAATTTTACATACCAAAGAGACAAATGGTCCGATTGTGATATGTACAGGCCAATTTATGTGCAAACTTCTGAATTTATCCTCCAGTTCTGATACTAACAGTCATTCCAATGCAAATTCTAGGCTCATGGGTATCTGTAAACATGTAGCAATTTTTTTTAAATCAACTTACCTATATAACTTCCTTAGTTAATATACTAATAATAATCTTTAGGGGCATATTTATCAAGGGTTGAATTGCGAATTGAAAAAACTTGAAATTCAAATTCAAAAAGACCAACCGAAATGAAGTTGAATTTTTTTTTTTTTTGGTCAGTTTTCAATCGAATAGGTCCGTATTCGGCCAAATTCGAATCGTATGAATCAAAGGAATAGCGCATTCGATCGAATTTGATTCAAAGTTTTTCCCAAAAAACCTATGATTTTTCAAAGTCCACCAATTGTCCACTAGGAGGTCGCCCATAGGCTATTCGGCAGGTTTTAGATGGCGAATGGTCGAAGTTAAATTTTTAAAGAGACAGTATATGATAAATTTTCGATATTCAATATTTTTTCAAATTCGGATCGAATTTGGACAATTCCCTAGTCAAAGTACACAAAAAATAGCTTGGAATACAAATTTTTATCATTCGAAAATTCACCTCGACCTTTCATAAATCTGCCCATTAGTGTAGCGTTGCCTCAGATACGGTATGTGATGCCTGGCCTTCCTTTACATTTCTTTGGGAGACTTTATCTATCTGTATGAAAATGATATTCAAACACACATACTCATGCGAACAAAATGTTAACCTTTCCCTTTGATTCCTTTGAGATGACGCACATTTAATATAACAAAAAGGAAATCATTTTTACACCTTCATTAAGTCCTATACCAATATATATATATATATATATATATATATATATATATATATATATATATATATATATATATATATATATATATATATATATATAGCTGTCCTGGGGATACCAGGAGTCATAGTTCAAGTAACAACTTTTCCCTGACTAGGAATTAACCTCATATCCTTTATTGTTATATGTTCTAAAACAGCTAATCTTGGAAAGTGAGTGTCATTAGTAGATACTTGTGTGTGTGTGAGATTGTGTGTTTGGTATATGTGTGTGTGTGTGTTTGTGTATACAACAGCACAGTTAGCAATGCTCTTTAAAGAAGACACAAGGACACTTTGCTCCTTATATAAGAGATGTCCATGCAGACATTTACATCCAGCAATTTACAAAAACGTCTACCTCTGTGTTGCCACTGAATTACTCTTGGTTCACAAATAATCCACCATAATGGACAGAGCAAAGGGGGAAGGGAGAAGGTTTGTACTGGTAATCCTTGCAAAGACTAAATACAGAGTAGCTTTAGTTTCCAGTATGCCTTGCTTAGCTCAAGAAGTAGCAAAAAAGCATACTTTTTGCTTTATATGTTTAACACAAGTTATGTTTATCAACTCCATAGTGAACAGAGGGTATACTGCCCCTTTAGCAAAAATAATACCAATACTTCGTCCCACAAAATCAGACAGACAAAAGTTGGTGTGAACCAGACCTGTTTAATTTGGCTGCTACTTTCATGTACAAAGAATGAATGAACAATGCCAATCCCATAAAAAGTAAGGCACATACAAATATACATAATAATGTTACTAATTTAATTAACAAGAATATAGTTTAATTCCCCAGCAGCAACTTAATGCTACTGTATAACAGAAAGGAGCCCCAAAAATATATACAAGATATTAAAACCAATTAGTTTTAATTCGCCTGGTTTGAAATATTTCCAGTTGGCACATTATCTGAATCATTTTCAAAGACAAATTAAATAGACAATTTGTTTTTTATCTGCCAGAAATTTTAGTTTACAGTACAGCAACAAAGGAAAGAGCCGCTATACTTTTCAGGGTGAAGACGTTAGGTCGCATTAGAGCACTGTGATAAACAGCGATGATTTAGCAAAATACTAAATAGCCAGTCAGGCATTGGTTCTGAACCTTATTTCAAGACTTATATCCTAATGCAACCACACTTTTTTTAATGGTTATAACTTTGTATATAAAACAGCAAATGCAGATAGGGGATCAGATATTCGTAAACCAGTTATCCAGAAAGCTCTAAATTATGGAAAAGCTGTCTCCCATAATAGTCTCCATTATAATCAAATAATCCAAATTTATAAATATTATATCCTTTTTTCGTTGTAATAAAAAACAGTACCTTATACTTGATCCAAAGTAATATGATCTATATTGGAAGCAAACCCAGCCTATTGGGTTTATTTAACATTTACATGATTTTCTAACAGACCTAAGGTAGGTAGATTCAAATTACAGAAAGATCCATTATGCAGGTCCCGAGCCTTCTGGATAACAGGTCCCAAACCTGTATTACGTTTGCAAAACAGATTATTACTGTCTTAATGCATATTGTGTTCTGATAAGTGAAAAGAAACCCCTCAACAATACAGCCAATAGTATATCTTTAGCTGATGTGTTTCTGATGTTTGCTCGGTGGGTTTGTTCATTTCATTCTTCTTGCAGTATTCTTTCTAGCCCCCTCAATAAGGCTATTTCTAAGGAAGTCATGGGGATGATACCCAAAAAAAGTGTAGGGATGCATAAAATAATCTATGGGCAATCCTATCATATCTAGAACAAGGAATCCACACTTGTCTCTCCATTACAAGGAGTAATATAAATACCTTAAACGAAGTGCCAAGAAAGGTTCCACATAGCTGTTAAATATAAAAATAAACATTGGTCCATAATTTTAATAAACAGTACACAGTCATGAACTATATCTTACAACATTTTAAGCAAATATTATGTTAAGAAAATATTATGTGGATCCATCTCCTGTTGGAATACATTTTCTATATTCATTTTTATCCAGTGCCGGCTATCTGTTTTCTATTAAAATATTATGTAATAACTTGAAAGAATTGTAGAGCAAACAATGACACTGTATAAGACAATATCAATAATAAAAATGTATACTCTATCTTTACACTCAGTGCATGACATAGCTGCTTCATTGATGTGTGGGTGAATTAACAGCCATGGCTTTATTGGAAATAGATAACATACCCGTAAGATAACAGGCTACAAGAATGGATTTAACTTCATGACACAATAAAACATTATAATATGTTGCATATGTAATGGCTTGCTCAGACACAGTTCAACAGATACCATAATAAGTATAATCCTGGCAAGTTATCCAAAAAAACATTTCATATTTGGAATAGAGCCCTTGTCTGCCATCATATTCAATCAGTGAAGCACAGGTCTGCACGGCTTGGAGAGACTTAAATTGCTAAAAACATACACACAGCCACGGGATTCTGTCTTAGGCCCTACAAACAGTACTTAAGACAGGCCTGAATTTGTAGGTTGCAAAGGCCCAAGTCTAAGCCGGCATGATTTTAAGGGCAGAATGCTGCCCAGCCACATCTACATAAATTGGGGAGCACTGAATACTGGGCCAATAGGAGATTTTTTTTTCAACTCAGTTGTTCTTTTTATAGAGAAAAAATATGGGTACAGAAAGAAGCCCATAGGAGATTTATGTAGTTGACCCACTGCACTCCCATCAATCACCCATAAACTACATTGGCTTTCTGTTTCTGTATCAATTCTTTGATGTATTCATAAATGAATTCATTATGTATTCAAAAATGGGATAAGCTCCCCAAAAGCATGGAAACGTGCGGCACCATTCAAATTGTCACTGTTCTATCACTCTGAAAAAAGGAAAAGTCGCTAGCATTTTTTGAACTTTGATGCTTTTTTCCACTCACAGAATATGATGTAAGTAACAGAAGAATGAGGAAGCTCTATGAACTCCAGTGCACTTCGCCTGGTCTGAGCTGCCAAAGGCAAGTCTGGCGAAAGAGGTAACGTTCAGTAAAATCTGCATTTTAGTGAATTTGCGGAGTAACGTCCATTCAACAGAGTGAATTGTCGCCTGGCGATAGAGTGTGAATAAGCTCTAGCACCTATTTTTTTCACTAGCAAATTGGCACCTGCACCCATTGCCGATGTTCCTGCGGCCGGTAATGCTGGTGAGTTGGCGCCAGCGTTTGCCACTTTGCCCTTTAGTAAATCTGCTCCCATGTGTCTATGTAGCTTATTCAATAAGGGGAAGATACCATTATCAGATGTTAAATGGGCCACATGGAAAGTACCATTATCCAGTTGTAAAAAAAGCTGCCATACATTTTTTTTGCTTTGAACTAGTTCTAGCATTTTAAAAATAACATTGATCTAGAGCCCCATAAAATACTATACTATATTTATTGCAAGGGCCGGGCCATGCCCATTCATTAGACATTTCTGTCTCTAAATGCAAACTGAACTCTTCAGAAGTAATCTTCCTAAATGAGCGGTCCTGTGGCCTTAGTAAACCGTGGATGCTTTTTGAACACCCCCACTGGGACCTGGAAGTGAATGGGAAATTCTAACAGATCCACCCTTGTTATCTCACTGAAATGCCCCAAGTACAGGTTGACTGTTTTGTGCTTTTTGGGTATACAGAACAGAATAGTCCAACTTTAAGGCTTAAAGGCCTGCTCAAATTAATTTTTTCAAAGTTGACAATACTTTTATACAGCATGTGTAGGAGTATATGAGTCTGAGTCCATTAAAAATATCATACGATATGAAAACAAGAAATAAGTATTTGGTTGCAGTGATCTTATTAATCTAGAATGATGAAGTGGATTTCCTTCGCATTATATTAGGCTCATTCATATTTCTATAACCTTTTATTAACCTCTGTAGAATATACAGGTATGGGACCTGTTATCCAGAATGCTCAGGACCTGGAGGTTTCCGGATAATAGGTCTTTCCTTAATATGGGTCTTCATACCTTAAATCTACTAGAAAATCATATACACATTAAATAAACCCAATAAATTGGTGTTTCTGTATAACAGATCCTATACCTGTACATATAAGAACAGACGCATATGACTTCTTCATAAAAATAAAGACAGTGTTCGCACACACCTGGGTTCAGGACCTTAAACATCACTGCACAGCATTACTAGTGTAATTAAGTGTATAGAACCTTGTATATAAAGCTTCACACGCTCATTCACGGCTGCAAAAGGGAACAGTAGTTATTTTCATGGAATGAATTAAATATAACGGAGAATAATAAAATCACAAACATAAGCTCTTGTTTGCCGTACAAAGCCTAGCACATTACAATGCATTATAAAGTGCAGCCATTCATATCACCTTTACAACCCTGGATATCAGTCAGCCACCTTAGCTTTAGCTTACCTTTTCAAAAGTCAATTCACTCCCCCATCTCACCTGGAACTGATGAAAGGGACCCCCACCTGTATCCAAAAGGATGTCACCTCAAAATAAACATCTTGATCAAATATATGTGAGAGTTAAACTGGCAGATCATGTTCTACCGGTGCAAGCATTCAAAAAAAGGAAAAAAAACCCATAGCAACGAAGATGACAGCATGACAACCTCTATTACTACTGCATAAGCATTAAGAAAAAATAGAAAAACGCCCTTAAAAATACTCCCACTCAGGATTATATTAATCATATCAAAGAACACGACATTAAACACAGGCTAAAATAATGCATATGCAGTATTTCGACTGATTCACATAAAGAAAATCTAAAATATGAAGGATAAATGCCTTACATTTTACTCCTCCCATACATACACATTTTAAGTGTCTACTGCAATGAATACATGAGAAAGCAAGGTATGAATGTAAATAGTGGGTTAATTGTGACTGTGTGACACTTAACCAGTATCGCAGCAAAGGACGGCACCTTACAATTAATTGATCGCTTTGCTAATAGAGTAGAACCACAAATTATTCCGATTATCGCCAGAAATTATATGTTCCAATTGTAAAAGGGACATCTGCCATTGACTAAAATAAATCTCAAAAAAATCAAGGTTTTTTTTCCAATGAAATATTTCTATTTTCCCCTTTAAGGGTGGTGACACATAGTATTCGGGGAGATTAGTCACCCAGTAACAAATCTCCTCTTCGTCAGGTGACTAATCTCCCCGAAATGCCTTCCCGCCAGCAAGAATGGGAATCGACAACGAGATGGCACTCTGATCGCTTAGTTTTCCAAAGTCGCCCGGAATTTCCTCACGCGGAAACTTCGGGCGACTTCGGAAAACCGAAGCGATCTGACTGCCATCTCGCTGGCGATTCAAATTCTAGCTGGCGGGAAGGCATTTCGGGGAGATTTGTCGCTAGGCTCTACGTGTGCCTCCACCTTAAAACCCAACCAGAAAAATTTGAATTTTAGTAAATAACCCCCTAAATGTCTCCACAATAGGCAAATAATAGGGGTCTGGTGATTTCTAGAATGATAGTTATCTTTTTTATATAGCAACCTGTAGAGATAATGTAATATAATCAACATATATGTGTCACCAATTGCCTTCTTAATGTTTAATCTGGGATCAAAAGTTAAAACTCTAGTCTGTTAGGACTGGTTTGAAAATCACTATTCCCGAAAAAAAAGAATATATTGGATCAGATTTACTACTGTGGATCAAATATGACGGAATATCACAGAAGATCAAACTGTGACCCTCCAGCTGTTGTTGAATATAGTATAGCATTATAGTGCTGGTACCTTCTCAAAGTCTGGCCTTGGTAGTAAGAAACCCTATTCTTTGCAGCTGCTAATAATCAGAAAAAGGATGGATGATCTCTGATTATTTGAACCCATTGAAAGTCCCTCACATCTCACAGCCATACAGTAGCCCCATTTTGTGGATTTCCGATCTTCATTAAATACCTACCCCATCTGCTACCCCCTGTTCCCCAGTAGGCCTTCTAAATGAACAATGTAATTTGCCACCATAACTTTTTTAACCTCAAACTATACTTGTCTAAGTTTTAAAAATAATTTATTTCCATGTATCCTTTGTAATTTGTTATGCGTTGAGATTCCATGTTTATTTCTGACTGCAAGATGTGTCTAACTGATTAATCCAAATAAAAGTCCCCCACCAGAGCCATAAGCACTATTAGGAAACAGGACAAATGTACACAGTAGTTCAGCCTATTGAAATATTGTATCATCTACACCCTAGCATGAGTGACACAATTATCTTTCTGCTCCCGTGTTGAAGTATTGGATGTCGTAAATATTCCTGTGCTAGGGCAGTTTTTTTCCAAAAAGATCATGGTGGCCCTAGTTTCCTAGTAATAGGGGGACTAGTAATTTTCATAGGAACATGTCAGTGTCATTTTATTTAAAGCTGTACAGCTGCATGAATATCATTTTTTCATTGTCTTGTTCAAGGGCATCTAATTGTTAAGGACCACTGTCCATAACAGCCAAATACCTGCCTGCCATGGACATTGAAAGCAGCCACTAGGTAACATGAAAAATAAGAATTTTTTTAAATAGATAAAGTAATGGGGGAAGGTAATAAAAGTCAGAAATTGAAAAAATATTGGCAATGCGAAAAGTTATCCCTTTGTACGAACGAATTTTCCTTTGCCTGTTTTAGTGACTGTTTAGCTTTCCCTCTATACATTTATTTTCCTCCTCTGAATATACTTCTTGTGATAACACTGTTAGGACTGTGGACATGTTAACACTTTAAGTTGTGGAAATGGCAATGCATGCATCAGTTAAATGTTTCCTTTATTTTTTATTTGCTTGAAAGCATGGGAGTTGCAGCCAGCATGACTTACTCACCTACAACAAAATGATGACTTACCCAACAACCAAATTATAGACACAGACACGTTCATGGTGGAGAAAGGCCGCAGCTGTTGTTTATTAATTATCATATCAATCAGAACAGTAACAATTGCTAATAATAATAATACCTGCTCATACATATCTTCCCAGCCAGACCCTCAATTAGACCTCTGCAGTGGACCGCCTTAAAGATTAATAATAATAATAATAATAATCCTTAAGCCCCACCAGTGGTATACCTCCACACGACATGTCTGGGAGAGTTAAGTCTCTCCCCATTCATTCTCTGTTCATCTTCTTATAAAATGCTTGGGACTGTCCTTTAGCCATGAACCATACAATCCAACAGATTACAAAGCAAATAGATGCGTCAGCAACTTTTCCATAGCATTTAAATGCAACGTTGCAGCATTGTGTATATTGGTACAGTTTTGACCCTGGGTTATTGCTCATTTGACATGCACCATTGGTAGATATTTGTTACAGCTTAGCATCAATATTGTTCTAGTAAAAAGGGTTAATACATTTAAATTTAAAAGTAAATACAGTCAGCTAGTAGATTTCAAATATTGGTTTGTAGACTGCAGTATCCAATAAATTCCTTAATATAATTTATTAAATTTGCTTGTCTTTTACTAGAGATGCACCGAATGCACTTTTTTGGATTCGGCCGAACCCCCGAATCCTTCCGCCGAACCGAACCGAACCCTAATTTGCATATGCAAATCAGGGGTGGGAAGGGGAAAACGTTTTTTACTTCCTTGTTTTGTGACAAAAAGTCACGCGATTTCTCTCCCTGCACCTATTTTGCATATACAAATTAGGATTCGGATTCGGCCAGGCAGAAGGATTCCTGGATTCGGTGCATCCCTATCTTTTACAGGCAAAGGCAATGGGACTACACAAGAGACAGACAATGAGAGGCTTCTTTTTCTTCTTTTGATAAGTAATTTTGTTTCTTTTTTTTTGTCCATTTGTTTTTAACCTGCTTTGATTAATGTCGCTTTAGATTTGGGAATGTAAAGCATATTGCTACAATAAATTATCTTTTTTCTTTTAGCGAAGAAACATAAGAGTCCAGTGCTTACGATTTGTCAACAAAAAGGTAAATATGTAAATGATTTTAATACAGTGTTAATCCAACATAAACTTTCATTTAATAAATCCACTTTTATCTTTCCTAGCAGTAAATCCTCATACTTTAAGGTAATGGTACAAATTGTAATCTAGATTAGAAGTCAGCACTCACCCTTAGGGTTTGTTAGACGAGGGTGCAGTTCTAAAGTGGCCACTTCCACTTGTTCTGTAAACCAATTCGATGAATAGACAGCACCACACATGAGGTATTTTCTTAAAAAGCCTTTATTCCAAAAGTCCTAAAATAAGCCCTTTTGGAATAAAGGCCTTTTAAGAAAATATCTCATGTGTGGTGCTGTCTATTCATCGAAATGGTACAAATTGCACTTTGTTGCCCATGTGT
Source organism: Xenopus laevis (assembly GCF_017654675.1). Lineage (NCBI taxonomy): Eukaryota > Metazoa > Chordata > Amphibia > Anura > Pipidae > Xenopus > Xenopus laevis. The sequence continues at coordinate 92,800,231 of NC_054382.1, read as the reverse complement.
TTTTTCCCTCAACTGCTAGCAACAAAATGACTGGAAATATTATTCCATAGGCAATGCTTGTAATCCCATTGACTAGGGATGGGCGAATTTGACCCGTTTCATTTTGCCAAAAATTAGCCGCTGGCGAAATGTCGGCGACACCCATTAAAGTCTACGGGCGTCAAAAAAATTTTGTCGCGCGATGAAATATTTTTTGACACGCGTCTTTTTATTTTGACGCATGATGCCATACAACTCTATGGGCGTAATTTTTTCGGCAAAACAAGGCGAAATATAAATGTTTAGAAGTTTTTATTATCAGTTTTCTTTTCTCTGCCAACTTTCTAATTCTTAGCCTGTACCCAGTATTAGTCATTGCCAATGGAAATTGATCTCTTAATTTCCATGAAATTTTATGGAGTGCACATTATGACACAGTTATCAGAGTTTATAAGGAGAAAGAAGACAAGTACTCAATTTAAGGTGCATTAATTGAAAAATCTTACATCGTTTTTTTTAATGTAATAATACTTTGGCACAGAAACTCTACTTTTCTTTCATTCATTGTATTTTTTTTGTTTTTAGAAATCTTAGATGAACAGAATGATATATATATGAAAATGAAGCCGTATAATTATTCTATTTAACTTTTGGAGTCCTTGCACTAATTTCATTTTGTGGAACTATATCAGTATACTACTGTGTGGTGAAGAAAAATATGTTGAATATATTAGATGCAATCGTTTTTTCTCTGTTTCCTTCTTCCCAAAAAAAAGCTAATTGTTTCATAAAAAATGTAATTAGGGCAGAATATACTGTATATAGGGAAAGATTATTTTAATACATTTATTTATGATCCTAGGACGTGTAAATGATGATAGTTCTAGCCGTGCCACCTGAAGTAAGCAATGAAAGCATTTCAGAGACAAGACAAGAGTCAATGAGAAGGCAGCAGAGATGGCAACTGGTGGCAATCATAAAGGAATTTTAGATTTGCAGATACTATAACTATGTAGTAGTCTGCCAATTTAGCTGTAACTGCGGTGTGTATTCTGCAGAATAATAGTGCCCAAGAGGGCAAAGAGGAGATGCAGAGGAATGACTTCATCAAGCTCAACAATTATCCCATAAACTCAGTTTTAATCAAATAATTAAAATCTTTAAAAATCATTTCCCTTTTCTCTGTAATAATAAAACAGTACATTGTACTTAATCCAAACTAAGATATACCTGTAAGTAATCTTTATTCGAAGCAAAAACAGCCTATTGAGCTATTTAATATTTAAATTATTTTCTAGCAGACTTAAGGTATGAAGATCCAAATTATGGAAAGAACCGTTATCCAGAAAACTCCAGGCCCCAAGCATTCTGGATAGCAGGTCCCATACCTGTATTTTCCTGTAAATGTAGATTATATTATAAATGTCTCATTCTTCAAAACATTTATTGTAATCATCATTTACACGTCCTAGGATCATAAATAAATGTATTAAAATAATATCCCTATATACAGTATATTCTGCCATAATTACATTTTTTATGAGACAATTAGATTTTTTTTGGGAAGAAGGAAATGGAAAAAAAACGATTGCATCTATACGTACAATATATTCAACATATTTTTCTTCACCACACAGTAGTATATTATTAAATTATTTTCTAGCAGACTTAAGGTATGAAGATCCAAATTATGGAAAGAACCGTTATCCAGAAAACTCCAGGTCCCAAGCATTCTGGATAGCAGGTCCCATACCTGTATTTTCCTGTAAATGTAGATTATATTATAAATGTCTCATTCTTCAAAGCATTTATTGTAATTGAGAGCTTAAACCCTGGGTTGAAATAGAGTAAGGCCAGTGAAATGCAGTTTTCTTGATTAAAAAAAGAAAAATAATCACTTTTAACAATGAATAACAAAAACAGCAATAAGCTTAACTTCTCTCTAGCAAATGTATAGATGCTACAAGATTTGATTTTGGCGTTACGTATTTGCCAGCAGCATATTCATTTCAAAATTCATGACATTTAAAGCCCTACATAATATTGGACCTAGCTATTAGGAGTCCTTCTTGTCATCTGCTGACAACCAATTCATGTTGACAGTTCTCAGAATCTCTTACATTTGCTGAGGCCCCATCATTAGACTTTCTTTTATTATTTGAAACACTGCAATTTCTTTCATAGTCAGCTTATTAAAAGTGCTAAATATACCACCTCATATACTGGGTTGCAGCATTTTCCTCACAATTCCAGCATACCTGCAGACATGAGCGGAAGTTGCGTCTGACACCATTGCAGCCAATGTATTGAAATGGATGCAAATTACACTGAAAAATGTCTTTGTTCAGATGCTGGTACCCTGCATCAACATAATGTTAACATATGATTTTTTTTTAGGTGCAAGTCTGCTGTCTGCCCTTATTGAAACTGTCCTCTGTGGGCCCCCTGGAGTTACCGCGAGTTTTTAAGGTGGCAGTAGTTTCAGGGTTTTCTTGCGGAAATACATGCACTTGTTTGTAATTCCATACAGAGGAAGGGGTGTGTAAGGCCCCCCGGGAGACCGGCGTGCATTCTTATCTTCAGACACGCTGGTCCCCGGTTGCCTCTGGCAGCAAGAAAAGGAAGATGCGCATGAGCAAAAAAGGTGTGGCGGACGCAATGATGTCACATATGGCGCCAAATTCAAAATGAAAAGGCACTTTTGGCTTGTATTGAGTGCCCAAGCTGGTTCTTAGTTTCCTGACTGCAGCTAAAGCCTTTTGCCTTCTGGATTTTGGTCTTCAGACTTTCAAACCTTGCCGTCTGCCTTTTGACCCTCCGCCTGTTCACGATTTGTCTCTTTCTGATCCTTTTTGTACCTTGACTCTGAATACCTTGGCCGTGTTGAGGGTCCCTGCCTATTCTGTAGCTGAAAGTTCCGGGGCCCCAAAAGGGCGTTGGTGAAAACCGGATTAGGTGGGGCTCTTAGACTACACCTAAAGGGTAATTCTGTCAGTCCTTGGGCTCCTATACCTACAGACCATAACTGGGTGGATGCACCGGCGTTGAGGACAACTGTACAAGGAGCGGTTTTGGATGCCACTATCTTTAATGAGTGCTGCCAATTTGCGGCATAGCTGCATAATTTTTTTGTCCAATCTGAGATTGCAGATGTAAATAAGCCCAATTATGATTTTTTTCCTTTGCCGTACTAGAACAGTACTTGACAAAACTAGGTTTTTGGATCACAGAATGGTGTGTCTTGTCCAAGGTCATAAGCATCTGACTTGTATCCAACAAGAGTTTACACAACTCTTTGACTCAGTACATAAAGGACCTTGATATTATATAAAAAAAAATTAAAGGAGTCTTACATTGGTGGGTGAAATGGGTGAGGTAAGGAGTACAGTTTATGGGAGGTGAAAGTCATGTCTCTCTCAGTCTATGACTGACATATTGTGCAGCTATTGCTACTTTCAGTGCCTCTTCTCCCATTAGGTTGTTTTAAGGAAACCATGCATAACTATATATTGAGCTGAAGAGCTGAAGAAATGTAGTTAAACACAACCAGGTTTACAGATAAAGCTGATAAGAAGATATAATTCCCAGGTCCTCCATATTTGAGAAGAAATTTCTCACTATAGTTTTTCCCATAAATGTTTCATGCAGTTTAAAATGTTACATTAAAGAGACAAAATAAAAAGGTAAAAAGGCCAGATACAAAAGAACTTAGATCAAATGCAGCATAAATTTCATAGCTAAGTTAGATAAATGCTTAAAATATGTCCATCTCTGTCTGTAGGCAAATTGGCCACAACACTTGAGGAATGATGGTTAGTGAAATGACAAACACTGATCTATGACCAGCAGCAGACATCAATCATAGCATCCCTAACTACGAGCAATCAAGTCAAGCCATTATCCAGAAACCTGTTATCCAGAAAGCTCCAAATAACAGAAAGGCTGTCTCACATAAACTCTATTTTATCCAAATAATCCAAATTTTTAAAAACGATATCCTTTTTCTCTGTAATAATAAAAGTGTGCCTTGTACTTGATCATTAGGGATGGGTGAATCTGACCCTTTTCACCAAAAATTCACCACGGGCGAAATGTCGCAGATGCCCATTAAAGTCTATGGCGTCAAAAAAATTTTGTCGCTCGGCGAAATTGTATTGACGCGCGTCTTTTTTTTTGACGCACGCCGCCATACAAGTCTATGGGCGTCATTTTTTCGGTGAAAGAGGTGAAAAAATTCGCGCATCCCTATTGATCATACCTAAGATATATTTAATCCTTATTGGAAGTAAAACCAGCCTATTGGGATTATTTAATGTTTACATGATTTTTTAGTGGATTTAAGGTATGAAGATCCAAATTACAGAAATATCCATTATCCAGAAAGCCCCAGGTCCCAAGCATTCTGGATAACAGGTCCCATACCTGTACTACAACAATGGTTTTGTAGGAACTTCTCTCCCCAAGTTCTTGACACAATTTGCACTAGCCCCTACAGTTTCAGGGGCAACTATTCAAAACAAAGTGAAAAACAACACTCATCTGTGTATAGTAGGCAAAATGTTACTTGAAATGCACACCAACAACTGGAAAATGCTTTTTCTTTGTTGTGTTGCTGCATCTTATATCTAATGATGGGATTTGTAGTTTCACGTAATCTGTCCCTATCATCTACCAGTTCTGCACCACATGCTGTCACTCATTTAGCCACATTGGAAGATAATTACACTCCATATTGGTATCTTCAAAATACACAGCGCTGGTTCTGGTCCTGATAAGTATTTATAGTGATAAGTATCTTAATAAAAAGGCACAAAAAAAGATTTCCTGGTCACACTATGAAAAAAGTATAAAAATGACAAAATGAACTTGCTATGCTATACTTAATAGTTGTATTAGTAGTAATAGTAGTATTTAAGGCCACATCTACCATATAGCCACCCATGGACCTGTGTCCAAGGAATAAAAGTAGTGATGGGTGAATTTGTCCCGTTTCGCTTCACCACGAATTTCTGATAAAAAAAACTGGCAAAAATTTTTTGACAAGTCTAAATTGTCGCAGGTGTCAGAACCAGTGCTGGAAAAAATTTTCGCTCCAAATTTGCTAATTCCCGCCTGGCGAATAAATTCGCCTGTCACTAAATACAAGGTTCCCCTGAGGCTATGTGCAGTATTCTTGTGCAGTGTCCATCAAATTCTTTATCATCAAATGTTGCTTGGATCGAGTGGGCTCCAGTTAAACAAAGAAGCTCATTCTGTTGCTTTCACAGATTAGAAAACAATAATCAATTAACAATAATTACATGCAGTCCTCATACTGCCTTGTTGCAAACCCATGCCCATGCTATGTTTATAAGACTTCTCTAATTTAGTGTGGTAGCTCCAAACTTTTTATTTTTATGTATTTACATTTTTAATTAATTTGATTATTTTTTATGGATTTTCATTTCAGTTCTGTATAACCTGCAGTCTTGTTGCTAGGGTCTCATACATTAGCAAAATGGCAATAATCCAGGTATCACTATAAAAACTGGAGAGAAGACAATCTAAACTGAAAGATAAGTAGAGATAATAGTGCAATCATTGCAATATGCTTTTGGTAGTATAAACTCCATTCATTTATTGTTCCTCTTTTGTACATAGTGTTTCCTTGTGCTAATTCACTGCCATGTATCAAGATTAGGTAAATATGCTGTATGAAGATTCTTTAACAATTGGGGTGAATACAAAGCAACATTTGAGTTTGCAATGTCCAGTAGTGCAATATCCAGAATGCATCTTAAAGACAGAGCATCAGAGGACATAAATATATAGGCAAAAATAATTCTTCCTCTAACATATAAACAGAGAAACGAAGCAGTTAAAATACGAAAGATGAAAGGCTATTTGGTGGCTATTCATTATAGGAAAATAAATAGCTTTAGAGCCTCTAGATAAGGAATTGTCTGTCCTGTGGCATATAAGGCAATTGCTTATGTACAGTATGAACACACTGTTGCCATTTTCTCCTTGTTGTATTACTCAGCACATACTAGCGCTTACACACTTGCATATTTTTGTGTGTTTGATGCTTCTGTGTAATACAGATTTGAATGCATCCAAGCCCACGGGCACATTAATTGCATTCTATTCAATTTTGCGTTTATAATTGCTGCAATATTTTTTTCTCTTTTTAAACACAACTTGCTGTATTTTTCTGCATTTGATGCACATTCAAAATAATTTAATATAGAGAAATGCACGTTGTAATTGCAAAAAGGTGCTTTTTGCATATAAACACAACTGATGATGTGTTCAACCTGCATCTGAACTGACACACTATTGTATATTTAGTATACAGGCAAGAAGCTAAAAGCAGAGGGAAACCTAAAAGGGACAACAATCTAATTCTCACTGTCATAGTGAATTTGTCCCCTTTGTAGTGATGCTGGTGCCAAGTTTTTATAGGCAAGTCACCTTGTGCAAATGTTGGTGACATCCCCCATATACAGGAACACCTTTAAGGTTTCCACTCCCACAGGACCTTGTTTAATTACAGTTTACAAGTCCTGATCTGTTGACTTCAAGTGACTACCCACTTTAGTCTTATATGGGGAAATGTAATATGTTTCGTGCAAAAAACATTCGCAAACACCTTTGGGAACTTTAGCGACCATGTTTGCTCCATTTTTGACTGATTAAAGACCTTAATGTCTTTTGCAGCAAAATTGCTTTTGTGAACATTTGCAGTGTACAGTATGTAATAAAATTTAGGAATTGCAAAAAAATTTTTTGCGATGAAATATTGAACTAAACTCCAGAGCATGTGCTAATGGTTCACAATGCGCAATTAAGATTTGCAATGCAATAAAAGCCTAAAGAAGAATATTACATTGCAACAGGTGAAGTTTTGATCTTAAATGTTATTACATCTCCCCCTTTCTCTTTACTCTTTATCTTTATTTAGTCCCTTAATGCCTTCAGGATTGAAACTGAAAATTAACTTTTCTCAACTCCTGGCTCTGACTTTCTAAGCTGCAAAAGATAGTGCTCTTCTAGCAAAGACAATTCTGTCAATTAACTGGATTCTGTTACTTAAAAAGCATAAACATTTCTTAGAGTTATATTTTATTTATAAGGTAACATTTTTGTGTTTAAAATCACAGTGAATGTTGATAAAAGGATCCGCACACACTTCTTTCTTTTGCAGTGGGGGGTCACCCCTTCACTTTATTTGTTAAATCACCACACCATCAACGTTTCGGGGGGGAACACCCTCCCTTCATCAGGATAAAAAGAATTGTGCACATACAAATTTAAAGCTTCATCCCACGCCTCCATTGCCCATAGTGCCTTGTGTTTTACAACAATGTTTAACCCTTTAGTGTCAAACTAATTGTCCATAATAAAAAGACTTTTTTTGTCCATTTTCAAATGTCGCGTTGTGTCTTAATTCTTTCAATTTTAAAGTGACCAAGTGCAATAAATTACTGTGTCTAAAAAACAATTACACTCATGATAAAACATTGTTATCTTTCAGTTCATTATTGAACAATAAACATTTAAATACCTTACTCCCTTGTGATTTATTGCACCCAATAATATTCTATGTTGCCACTCGGCATTTCTTATCTGTGAAGAATAAAAGACAATAAAATGAAGATTAAAATATTTTCATAGGAAACATGAGTAACTAAAATTTTCATTAAGACCTTTTGGTGTTAAAGTTTTTAACAACCATATCCAATACGCCTCTCGTTTTAACAGTGCTTTTTTATCTATATTCCCATTTTGTCTATGAATCACTTCCAGTATTTGCCATCTTAATTGTGAAACATTATGTTTTGATTCAAAAAAGTGCTTTGCCAGTAAGGTTTCATTTTTAAATTTCTCTTTTTCTTTCTCTATTTTAACCTCTTCCTTTCTATCTTCTGGCTTATAGTTTCTTATTTTACTCTTATGTTCATACATACGTACTTTAAAGGCCCTAGAAGTCTGTCCTACATACCCTAAGCCACATGGGCATTTTAGTAGATACACGACTCCCTCAGTGTCACATGTGGCGAAATGTTTCAATTTAATGTTATGGCCCAAAGAGGGGTGTTGACAAACTTCTCCTTTAATCACCCCATTACAATGGCCACAATGAAAACAGGGATAGGTACCTTTTCTACAAGATATGGACCCATCTCTATCTTTTTTAAAATCAGTTCTTACTATTTCGTTCGCCACACTTTTGCCCTTTTTAAAGCTAAATAGAGGTTTACTCTCAAATAGCTTGCCAAAGGTTTTATCCCTTTGTAATATAGGCCAATGCTTCATTATGGTCTTTTTAATAAAGTTAGAATGCGGGCCATAAGTTGTAACACACACCACACTTGGTTTGTAACTAGTGACCTTCTGTTTTGTTTCTAGGAGTTCCTTCCTTTCGATTCCTAACACCTCTTCTTTTGTTCCCAATAAATTATTTTTCTCATAGCCCCTCTCTTGAAATTGTTCCACTAACTTACTCGCTCGATTGTTATATAATTCATTGGTAGAAGTAATTCTCCTTGCTCGGATGAATTGGCTTTTAGGTAACCCTTTAAAGGTTCCTGCTGGATGGTAACTGTCCTTCCGTAAAATATTGTTCCGATCAGTATCTTTCTTATATACATCACAGTAACAGAAATAAGCATGCTCTAAAAAACCTCCAGAAAACCAAATATTTTAGCAAAGTGTAGTGATGGGCGAATTTATTCGCCAGGCGCAAATTTCAACGCCAGCTACAATTCAGATGCACATTAAAGTCAATGGACGATTATAAATTGTTGCTGGCGTTGGAATTGTTGCCGGTGTTGAAATTTGTCGCAAATTTGCGCCTGGCGAAAAAATTCACCCCTCACTACACTTTACTAAAATATTTGGTTTTCTGGAGGTTTTTTAGAGCATGTTTATTTTTGGTACTGTGATTTGTTGCTGGCGTCAAAAAAAAATTCGCGTTTGGTGGGAGAAATTTGCCCATCACTGTTAAACTGCACATTCTGTCAGAATGTGTTTTTATTTCAAAGTACTAGATGTACATTCATATAAAATGCTTGGCAATTCTTCATAAAGAATAATTACAGTGTTCTCTATGGGCTTCAATAAAAGCAGTAGCTCTTACTTGTAGTTGTTGCTGCTGGATCTCTCCAGTCTGTGGATAAGTCCATTCTGACAATGAACCAGACCATTTATTCACTAATACAAAGACTTGTTTCAAAACATGATCTCCACATTGTTAAATATGATTTGGCTTCTGTAATTGTGTTCTTTGTTTTCTTCTAACTTTGATCTCAATTTTCTCCTCTAATGTGAACATAATCAGCAGAGTTTTAGGTGTGTCTTAGCAGCAGCATTGCCACGCCAAGGTACAAAGGAGCCAGCCTTAGCATGTTATGCAGTATAGAGGATTAAACTATCGTAAATAAATATGGATATACGGTAAAGAAAACGCTTTTTACAGTATAAACATAAACTGCATGTATTAGTGAACATTTATTGACTCATACACTGACTGGCCTAAAGTTTATAGTTTCACTCATGAATAGTGTGCAACTGTGACTATTAATAGTGATGGGCGAATTTGCGCCGTTTAGCTTCGCCAAAAAATTCGCAAATTTCCCATGAAATTCGCAAAATGGCGAAAAATTCGTGAAACGACTCCGGCGTCTCATTTTTGACGCCGTCGTCCGTTTTTGACACTGGCGTCCGTTTTTTTGACTCCGGCTCCATTTTTGAAACCGGTGTCCGTTTTTTGGGACGCTGACGAAATTTTTTTTGTCGCCGGCAAATTTTCGCGCCTGTCTCGCGAATTTATTCGACGGTGGCGAATCGCGCAAATTCGCAGCGAATTCACACCCGGCGAATAAATTCACCCATTACTAACTATTGATGCTGGGGAACCTTGGAGCTATCACCACACTGGGCCGGTGGAGGATTGCATGAATAATCACAACAGACTTGCACCCATCGAATCCACCCATGTGCTCCAGAAGTGATGCAGCCTCCACTGTTAAAATGCTAGACACAACTTGCACCCAATTTGCATCAAGCACAATTACATCAGTTTGGATGTATTGGGTGCAATTGCAGTGGAAACAACTAGGAATATGGGCACAATTATACTGGAATTATGGGGAACATGCTGCAATATGGATAAAAACAGGTAGATTTGCTCCACATATTACACTTGTGTTTTCTAAAATAGATACAATATCAAGAATATAGTAATAGGCTCATAATTACTATGTATTTTTGCAAGCACAAATAAAAAGGAATGGGTTGACAATCCCTATTTAAGTGGCCCTTAAGTTGGCCTTTTTTTTATCTTTTACAAGTACAGTTAAAGTGGTGTGTTAATATTCTGAAGCCTCCTCAAATGGCCACTATGTGACAATGGATAGTTTTGTAGACACATGGCCATGATGAAGGGAACACAGCAATCCCAGCTGCCACAAGGTCTGATAAGGCATTTACATGTATGAATTTAGCCTGGTTTTAATTGTACTGAATATGAAGACCTATCACTGTGCAGAAAATTGTAGATCAAATAACTTGATATAAACCACAGAGAATTAACGCATTGAGATGGTTGGTCTATAAACAGGTTTTATGCTATTAAGAACTCTGGTGCTACAGGTATGGGATTTGTTATCCAGAATGCTTTTGACCTGGGGTTTTCTGGATAATAAATCTTTCCATTTCTACTAAAAATCATTAAAAAACTAATTAAACCCAATAGGTGTGTTTTGCCTTCAATATGAATTGTTTTTTTCTTAGTTGTGATCAAGTACAAGGTACTGTTTTATTATTAAAGAGAAAAAGGGAATACAAATCGGATTTATTTCGATAAAATGGAGCCTATGGGAGATGACCTTCCTGGGAGATGGGAGATTTGCTTTCTGGGTAACAGCTTTTTGGATAATGGATCCCATACTGGCCTGAAGGATGATCCTGATTGGCAATTGCCAAATTAGGTAAAGATCCACTAGATCAGTGATCTCAATAAACGTATGTGACATTCTAGGATATTAATTATAGCATATGATAGAAATGCTGGTTCTTACCAATGTACATGTTTGGGTTACAGGTTTAAAGACTTAGAGGCAGATTGACAAACCTCCAAAAATTCACCAGCGATGGCTTCACTCACATCGCAACACTTAGCCAGGTGTAGATTTCGCCAGGACAACGCTAATTCACTAAAATCTGAAGTTGTGCCCAGGGCGCCGAACGCTGGCGAAGTAGGGCTAGCGTTACTGCGGCAAGCGAGGCGAAGTTGCACTAGCGTTGCCTAATTTACATACGGCGGGAAGTTAAAGTTCAATGCAGCCAATACATTAAATTACACAAGCCCGGAAAACCTTAATAAAATAAAATAGAATTGTTAAAAAATCCGCATCTTAGTGAATTTGCGTAGTTAGGTCCATTCGCCAGAGTGCAACGTTAGTCTCTTCGGCCTTTAGTAAATCTGCCCCTTAGACAAGTGTTGCTTGAAATAACAGTCTTTTGTTTATGCAGCATTATATAGCATTCGTCTGCAGGTTGCTTCAATGAAAACAGGAAACACCACTAGAAGGAATGCACACAACAGATAAATGTCACTTAAATGTGACAACTATTCCGCTGTCCCAGTTTACATTTGAAAGGCAAAAATTGCAGCACATAATGCATTAAAGTAAGATAATTCATGAAGGTAAAGATGTGGGTAGTTCAGAGTGAAAATGGTTTAAGAAAATTAAGTCAAACAGTTTGATTATTTGTTCCCTTTGGCGGAAATGTAAGTATCTGCTACCTGCTATTTCCACTGACATTATATGCAGATCATAATGTTCTAATCTCCTGCAAAAGTTACATAACAAGCCTGTGTCAAAACAGACAATTTATTTCATATCACATGATGATGTACAAACAAGATACATGAACACTGCTTAGCAAAAACTACAGTCAATTGTGTTGTTAGATCCCTTGTCAATGCTGGTTGTACAGAGAAATACAGATCGCAATGGCTGCTTATGCCCAGTATAGCATCAATTAAAACACAATGGTTAAGTGCTAACAAAATTATTATGAATATTTATGTCCCTACTGGGAACCCCTGATTAGCCTGTCCACAAGAGTAAATATATAATATGAAATCACTGGCGGCTGCCAATATGTAAGACTCCATTCCTTGAATTAAATGTCCCTAATGCGAAGGCGCAAGTCTGCTGGTAGCATCCAATTAGGGAGCTAGCACATGGGCAGATTCGGGGGATTTCATTGCCTGGCGACTATTCGCCATGCAGAAGAGGCGATTAGTTGCCAGGCGACTAAATCTCCCGAATCTGCCCATGTGCTAGCTCCCTTAAAGGTAAAACAGAAAAAGGTGCAGTGCTGTGGTGGAAACCTTCACCCAGGAAAAAATTTTGATTTCTCTGTGGGTGCCTAACTTATTGTAAACCCCAGTTAATTTGTCCTTTAATAGTCTTTCTTTCTCTGTGTGCATCATTCGACCCACTGTCTGTCCAAACAGTTATAAACCATTTTTTTTATTTATACAACGAATGGGATTAGATCAATGCGCTGCAGAGCAAAGTGAAACATATTGTCATTTATCAAAAGCCGTAGAATGCGTTAAAGCACAGTTATGAATGTTTTAGCCTGTGTATTTAGCAATAATGTAACACAGATGTTTATTTACACCCGTCTCCTGTGGATGAAAGAAATATAATGCCATTAATTACTGTAAATGCCATCCATATTAAAATTCCCAAAAAACGACTTCACTTTTTTTTTCCCACAGTTATAGCCTCATTAAGCAGATTTTTGTTTCTTTGCTTTGCTAAAATCTGTAGAATCTCGTTGCCATAGAAACACAGAATTTCTTTTTAAAGCTCTGAAATATCAATGGCAGGAACCATTGCCACACTTCTAAGGTTTTTTTTTTTTCTAAACAGCATAGGGATTTTCATTACATGAAAAAAAAAAACCTACAAAAAATGCATTTGTTATTACGCATTGTACTACGTAATATAATATTTTTCGGGGAAATCATACTGTGGTGCAGCAAGGCAGGTATTTAAGTACAATATATAATTCTACTCCTGCCTCCCTTTTGTCATATGATGCTGAACATTATGTTATTACGGCAATGATGAGTACATTTATTTTCCTTGGCAATATGAAATAAAACAATTATTATTATTAGAATATTTGGTTTCAGGACTAGTTTGCTATTCAGAACATTTCTAGCTAGGTGGCAGTGTCCAATTGCTGTGCACATTTGAATAACTTTATTTTTTTATTTGTAAGCCTGCTGGCATTACTGCTTTTTTTCTTTTAAGGGAATTCACATATAAAATATACTATATTTTGATGTAGCATTTCTGACACATTGGTAAACATGTCCAGGTGATAACAGCTGACTCTTTTTACAGTGTTGAGATATGAGGGGTTGCTTACAAAGCACCTGGACCCAAGTTCAAGTTAAGGCAGCCCCATCCTGCACCCACTGGCAAGGGAGACTGGGGGATGCGTAGGGGGCGTATAGTTTGTCTAAGAATTTCCAAAACACTTTCAGATAGCCCCCCTAGCCCAGTTCAACATTAGTACAAATTTAAATGCTACACAAAAATTAATATACATGCACGGCAGATGGTGTCCCTGAATTTGCATACTTTGCGCTGTAATACATTCATAAATTACCCTGTTTTTGCTTATGTATGCCCATCCCAATTCTTAGTAAACAATCTGCTTCATATTGAGATAATTGAAGCAACACTGGCATTCATTATTGTTGCCTGTAAAGGAATCTACAGAAAAAAATATTCCACAGCTTAAAAAAATATTTAAAAAATATAATAATATATGTGCCATATGTACATTGAGAAAGCTGTACTGAAATTTGTGTAAGTGTTTGGGAAGGGCCATCTTTACTTCTATTGGTTATTGGTTGCTTTAGTATATAAATCTGCATCTATACACTCATTTTTTTTGTATATCACTGTGGAATATGTTGGTGCTTTATGAATATGTGTTAATTATGCCCCTATCCAACAGACATAGGGAAAAACTCACTAACCTGCGGAAATTCGCCAGCGACGGCTTCACTCACATCGCCAAACTTCGCCAGGCGAAAATTCACCAGGACATATAATCCACAAAAATGCAAAGTTGCATCCAGGGCGCCGAACGATGGCGAAGTATCGCTAGCGTTAATTCGTCAAGCAAAGCAAAGTTGCGCTAGCGTTGGCTAATTTGCATACGGTGGGAAGTTAAAGTTGAATGGACGTATATGTTGCAGCAAATACATTACACTACACAAGCCCAGGGAACCTTAATAAAATCAAATGGAGTTGTTATATTGCCCTACACATGACCCCACTGTATAGTTTATGTGCCATATGTTAGGAAATGTAGGTGGAAGCCGGGGGACCCTAAAAACAATTTACGATCTTTTGCAGCCTATCACCCTGAAAAATGAAAAGTCGCCAGCGTTTTTTGGGACTTAGAAAAATGTTGTAAATTTTTTTGAGGAAGTCCTATCTACTCTATTGCACTTCGCTTCATCTGAGGTGGCGAAGGCAAGTCTGGCACAAAAGGTAACTTTCAGTAAAATCCACCTGGCGTTAGAGTGCAAAGTAGCGCTACAGTCTATCTCTTTCGCTAGCGAATTTAAGCCTGAGCCCGTTAGTTAATCGACGAAGTCCCGAAATGACGTCACACTGGTGAATTTTTGCTAACGTTAGTCACTTTGCCCTTTAGTGAATTTCCACCATAGTAGAAATGGTTCTCAATGTATCTGTTTAGGTTTAAAAAAGAAATGTCCACTGTTTTTAGTGTTACTCGGATAATATGAATAAAAGGTAACTCTGATCTGACTACAGCTGACAGGGCAATTTACTTCTATACAGTTGTTCAACTTACTTTGCTCTCCTCAAGGTTTTACAAATATTACTGCACAAGCTACTCATCACCTACTTCCTTCAGACTATAGCCTTTCTTATTCTCATTTGCTGGGTATCGCAGAACATTCTGGGAGATATATATCTTCCTTCCGGGGTTTTTTTTACAGTCACTTTGCCACAGTTTACTGAAAAGTTGCATAGATCTAAATTTTTTTCACTGTGCAAAAAATAGTTTTTGGGTAGAGTTTTTGTGTAAAGTGTGCGCACGGTTACCAGTGCCGGAACTAGGGGTAGGCAGAAGAGGCACCTGCCTAGGGCGCAATGAAAAGAGGGCGCTGGGCAGGTACCTGTCTTCTGCCTACCACTAGTCCATGTTCGCTGCTCTCCCCTCCAGCGATTTCCCCTCCCCTCCCTCTCCCTGCCTGTGCTCCCCGAGTTCAGACCATGGAAGATCTTAAATTCTAGCAGCAATTTTCTGTACTCGGGCCCCCACCTCCTGCCCATCAGAGTGCATGCACACTCATACAATGGAGTGGGGAAGGACGTGCACAGGCAAGAACAGATTGCCTAGGGTGCTCGTATAGCTTGGCCCAAGTATAAGGGGTCATTTGCAACTGCAGTGGGCAAAGTTTTGGAGATAAACTGCCATATTATTTTTACCCATAATGCAGTGCCCCCTCCACAATTGTGTACATTGCAATTGTGCCCTGTGCATCAAAGCAGTTTGAAGCAAATTGTGTTGATGTTACATGCAGCATGGTTGTGCGACTTCTGGATTTCACATTTAATACAACAGTTGCATATGACTCTATTAATGCCTTTAAGAGTGGCTTCTTGGACAAGAATAATGTCAAAAGCTATTGTGATACTAAAATGTACAATAAGTATAGATACTAGTTTATATAGTTTAAATATTGGAGTGTATAGATAGGTCAGTATAAGTACTTGCATTCAGGGCCAGAACTAGGGGTAGGCAGAGTAGGCACGTGCCTAGGGCGCAAAGCTGGGGGGGTGCCAGGCACATACCTCCTCTGTCGCCTACCCCCAAGTCTGGTTCCTGACTGTCTGGTTGTTATTGCATCTTTTTCGCTTCTGAGCATGCGAGTGTAGATTCGCGCAGGCGCCGCTACTGCCCGGCTTGCCTAGGGCGCCTGGCCCACCTCTGCTTGCATTTGTCATTTTGAGGTGTTGAACTTGATGGAATATGATCTTGTTTTTCAAACATAACTATGTATTTACTGTCAGCAAATGTGGTGCTCCTACTGTTCCCACAGTGGTTTGCAGTTTGCTTCATGTTTGGAATGAGTGAATATGTATTCTACATTGTGTGCACTTTAGAGCATGCACACTGGTGGGTTCATTAGTAAATTAGCTTTAATATGCTAATAGTATGACAAATTGATGATTTTAGTACAGAAGGCTGTAGCGATTTCTATATATTAAGCATATTCTTATAGGCATTCCTTCCATTATTGCAGAACAACGGGGCATTAATGTGAGAGATCATACTGTTACTGTACCATTGGTCATGGCTAATAACATTTTTAGATAAAGTAGAAAATGTTACAAAACACTTGTTTCCATAGGAGCCATTTGTCCCATTAATTACAAAAACGTTCCACCTTGCACTAGCACAGAGCCACTTTTACATCAAGGTAAAGCAGGAATGTTTTTAGAAATAGATAATGGTTATCCTTGAGCCTCAATTTGATCATGTAAAGACATACAAATCTAAATTATCCTAATTAAAACATAGTAACTGTGAGCCTGGGGGAAATATAAATCTCAGGTTAGATTTGCTTTTAACAGATGACGTCTCCACTTAGCATGAGCTCAATTCAAAATCATGAAGAAACTTTTGCCTGCCAATACTCAAGGCTTGATTTTATACATTATATACACATAAGAACTTTAACTTTAAAGAGAAGCAAACCATTGCTAATAAAAATACCTACCCTACATAGACCCCCCTCCCTGCTCCCCCCCCAGCCTAGGTGATACCTTTGGTAAATGACCCTAACTCTTTACTTAACCCTCAGTGCAGATTCAGGGCATCAGAGTTCACGGGTGCCTTCTTCGCGGCTCTTTGGTCTTTTTCGGGTCTACTTCAGGTCTTCTTGCATAGATTCGTCAATTTCCGTGACTTTCGGCACATGCACAGTTGTTGTGAAACAGAAGATTGCTCCAACTGTGTATGCGCCGATACGCCGATCTAATCCCGAAGATTATTGAAGAGAAGAATAATCTTGAGGAAAGGCTAATGGAAGCCTGAAACGTTGCTGTATTTCGTGCTGTATTTCGTCTGAATAAAGCCCTTGAAATAAAGGCTTTTTAAGAAAATTCCTGTTGGGTGCTGTCCATTTATGCAAAGAGAAGAAGATGGCGCCCGTGAACTCCGATAAAAAAATAGATACTAGTGATTTCTGCTAAAAAGAGAACCGTTTGTACACAGGGCACTGTCACACAGGAGAACCTTGAAGGTGAATGCGAAATACTGGCCCGTTTACAGGCACAAGTTCTGTAGACAGTTGCACCAGAGAAGTAAGCAAGGTGTTGTCGATACATCTATGGAAACTGACCAAGCTCCCTGCAATCGCACACATGGTGATAGTATGAGGTGTGTGTGGAGTGACAAGTGGGGAGCAGGCAGCATGCCTAACCCTAATGAGCTCATCTCAAACCTGTATTAAAGGGACAGATCCCCTTTAAATAAATGTTTGGCCAGTGATCCCCAACTCGTGAGCAACATGTTGCTCTCCAACCTGTTGGATGTTGCTTTCAGTGTCCTCAAAGCAGGGGCTTATTTTTGAATTCTTCATAAGGCTTGGAGAAAAGTTTTAATTGCATAAAAACGAAATATAGTGCAAAGCAGAGCCTCCTGTAGGCCACCAGTACACATAGGGGCTACCAAATAGCCAATCGCAGCCCTTATTTGGCACCTCAAGGAACTTTTTCATGCTTGTGTTGCTCCCCAACCATTTTTATATTTGAATGTGGCTCACGGGTAAAAGAGGTTAGGGACCCCTGGTGTAGGCACATGAGCCACATTCTGTTTGCAAAAAGGGGAGCAACACAGGCATGAAAAAATTCCTGGGGGTGCCAAATAAGATTTTCTGGTGGACCCTTGGCATTCCTTTGTTTTCTACCTTTGTTTTCTGTTGAATCACACACAAGTGTGTCTACTGATGCTTATGAACCCTGGAGCTACTGTCAAGTTCAGGGTTTCCACAGTAGGTTGCATCAATAGGCACAACTGTGAAAATAATCACACAATAATGTTATTTTGATGGAAATTGCCAAAAGCAATACAGTCTTCTTTCTGTTAGCTGCAACATGCCCCCGATTGGCAATTACACAAATTGCTATTTTTTTCCACTCATTTCGAAAAATGTATGTTCCTATGTTTCTAAAAATTTTACATTTATTAAGTGAAAAAGCCACAAAAACCTTTAATACCAAACCTCACACAGTGAAAGTTGACGAGGTGCTATAGAATTTTAATAACATTTTAATCAAATCAGACTTTTAGAGGTTTTCAGATTTTTTTTCACTAGAAATTGTCTGAAAAAGGGGTAGATGGGTATTCAGACTCTCTAGTGCATTGTTCACTGTTTTTTTTGTTTGAACTTTTTATATTTGGATCTTTGAATAAATTCATTGGCAAACATGATTTCAGAGTTTGTGAATTTAGTCGTGGTTTCAAAACCTCTAAAACCACTAAAGTCCGACTTTTAATAAATAAGCCTTCCCGATGAAAAAGAGAGGGTCTGAATAAAAGTGAACGAACTTATTCTAAATCAATACAAATTTAGCTTTCTGTACTAGGAATAATCTGCTTGATGTGTGCCAAGGACTGTGACACCCAGCATTTTACATTACAGACTGCAGCGGACAAAAAGGCGAATAGTTAAAAAACGCAAAAAAACTTAAACTGCAATTTGCTCCAAAGAACTGTCTACATTATCGTGGTAGACAATGTTCAGGTGAGTTTCCCCGTCAAAGATAACAATGATCCCTCTGAAATCAGTTTATATGAATGCACCAACTGTATATTGGATTCTGCATATGTATTAGCAGGAGGCCCAAGAAGTGATGCGCTGTTGCTGTAGAAGTAACCACAAGGGGATAATTGTTTGTTTCTCAAGTCAAGTAGAATTGAGCCAAAACTAATTATGCAGAGCTGTCTGTCCAGTTCAGATGGACTAAAAGCAAGTTAGCCACTTTAATATATATTAACATGCTAAAATAAGCGGAACAAATAATCGTTTAAAGTAGTAACCCAGGTTCTACTGTTTTCTCCTTAGACTAAAGTCGGCCATACACGGAGAGATCCGCTCGTTTGGCGATGTTGCCAAATGAGCGGATCTCTCTCCGATATGCCCACCTTGAGGTGGGCAATATTGGGCTGATCCGATCGTGGGCCCTAGGGCCCAATGATCGAATCCTAACGAATGGGAACGGGAGGTCGGATCGCGGGACCGCATCACCGAACAGATGCGGCTGCAATCCGACGGGACTTTATGTCCCATCTTTTGACTTTCAGCCAGATCTCGATCGGGGAAGCCTGTCGGGGGGCCCCATACACAGGCCAATAAGCTGCCAACTCAGTCTGTCGGCATCTTTTATCGGCCCGTGTATGGCCACCTTTACTGTATTTTCTATATTCCAATCTGTAGGCATTATACTCTTACTTCTTGGCTGCTTAACTTTTATCTACTGTATTTCTCTGTTCTCTTTCACATGCAAGCAAGTCCTACAAGACATAACCATTGTAATAGTAATGTACAACAATTATTAACATCTGCTGCTAGTTATACACACTTAGGGAGTTATTAACTAAAACTCAAATTTTACGTTTTTTTTTTAACGCAAATGATATGAGATTTATTAAAGCCCAATGCAGCAAAAAGCCAGAATCAAAAAATCTGCCATCTCAGATCCACCAGGGCTGTGTATAAGTCAGTGGCAGAGGTCCCTATCCTATTTTGAAGTTTCTGTGGTTTGCACTGGAATTAGGCTAAAAATCAGACCTTTTCGGACAAAATCTGAAAAGATTGGACTTTTTGGCTAAAGAGACAGAAAAAATGATGCGGGAAAAAACTCCAAAAAAAATTGTAAGATTTGGGTTTGGTTTTTACTCGAACCAAATGAATCAAGTTTTTTTTAATAATAAATAAGATCAAATCGTGGATTCTAGTTTGGTCTGAGTTTTTTTTATTTAAAAAAATCAGAAAAATTTGGATTTTGATAAATAACCACCTAACTTTAATGAATGGTTTCACCACTGCAGAGAAGCTCATATAACAAATAGCACTTGCTAATTTTAAAGTCACACAAATGATGGCCTGATTACATTTATGCATAATTGCTAATCAATGAGCTTTAAAGGGAAACTAAATGGAAAAAATGTCTTTAGTCTGACAGTCTTCTAACATAGAGCTGTTATTCAGCTTCCAAATGTAAGCCCTACCCTACTTAGATTAGACCATAAACATACCTTCTTTGATTGTCCAGTGTGGCCCTCCATGTCCAAGACGTTGATGCTTCTGCTCACATGACCACCTTTTCACACACAGGTAGGACTAATAAGAGCCTTTACACAACAAAGAATAAACAATATATTGCAGGTGTTAGTGACTTTCAGACAGAACATGAGCATGACATTGTATAGGAGAATACTAATGGTGTAACCTTTAAACACAAAGGAATATATTGAACCTCATAAAATACCTAGCGTCTTTTAATTCTAACGGCGCTGAAAGGCAAAATGAATAATCATTATTCCTTCCATCCACTTACTAGTCTCAAAGAGAATGTATAGCTGTAAAACCTGTTCATGGCTTTTGTAATTAATTAATCCTATATACAGATTACATGCCACATCCCAGGTTCATTACACCACTGCAATATATGTGTTGCTACTTCATTGTGTTTGTTGTCTTAAAGGAACAGTAACACCAAAAAAATAAGTGTTTTAAAGTAATTAAAATATCATGTACTGTTGCCCTGCACTGGTAAAACTGATGTGTTTGCTTCAGAAACACTACTATAGTTCATATAAACAAGCTGATGTGGAGCAATGGCAGAAATTGAAAAATGGTTATTTGGCACAGGTTAACTAATGGATAACAGATAACACCATTAGACAGACAGTGCTTATCTGCTATCTGCTGTGTAACCCGAGCCTTTTCTCCTTTGAATGGGATCTGTTATCTGGAAACCTGTTATCCAAAAAGCTCAGAATTACATAAAGGCCATCTCCATCATAATAAAATAATTCAAGTTTTTAAAAATGATTTCCTTTTTCTCTTTATTAATAACACAGTAAAATGTACTTAATCCAAACAAAGATGTAATTAATCCTTTTTGGAAGCAAAACCAGTCTATTGGGTTTAATGTTTACATGATTTTCTAGTAATGGAAATTAAATCAGTTACCCTGAAAACCCGAGGTCCCAAGCATTCTGGATAACAGGTCTGATACCTGTAAACTCATTTTACTTTAATGTGCTTATCTCATGTGATTTAAGTCCCCTTTGTCATTAACAGGGATGTAAATTGAAATTATAGCTTTATTTATTTTTCATAGCTTACAATATATATTTATTAAAGGGGTGGTTCTCCTTCAAACAACTAGTTGTTTTCAGATAGATCACCTGCTTTCGAAGCTGCTGTGTAGCCATGGGGGCAGCCATTCAAAGGAGAAAAGGCTCAGGTTACACAGCAGATAGCAGATAAACTCTGTAGAACATAATGTTATCTGTTATCCATTATTTATCCTGTGCTATATAGCCGTTTTTCAATTTCCGCCGTTGCTACTCAGCAGCTTGTTTAGATGAACTATAGTAGTGTTTCTAAAGCAAACACATCAGTTTTACCAGTGCAGGGCAACACTACATGATATTTTCATTACTTTAAAACACTTTCAGTTCCTTTAAGGTATATTTTCCCTTTAAGACTTAACTTCAGAAGATCTTAAAATCTTAATTGGCCTAGAGGGGCTCATAATTAGGGATGCACCGAATCCACTTTTTTGGATTCGGCCGAACCCCCGAACCCTTTGCGAAAGATTCGGCCGAATCCCGAACCGAATCCAAACCGTAATTTGCAAATGCAAATTAGGGGTGGGAAGGGGAAAACATTTTTTTACTTCCTTGTTTTGTTGCAAATAGTCATGTGATTTCCCCCACCCCTAATTTACATATGCAAATTAGGATTCTGATTCGGTTCGGCCAGGCAGAAGGATTCAGCCGAATCTGAATCCTGCTCAAAAAGGCCGAATCCTGGCCGAATGCTGAAACTGAATCTCCCATGTAAATAATATTGGGTTAGGTGACTTCTTCATAACATCGTTCTACATTGGTATAACACAAGGAATCCATATAAAATACAGTATGTACAGTATATACATATAACACAACAGCCTGCAGAATTTAGAAAATGATCAGCTAAAGTCATCTGTTTGGCATTTGCAGGGAGGAATAAGCTGCAGCCTTGTAATGTTTATGTGTATGGTGACCCCCAGCTGCCACTGCAGCCTGAAGTTCTTTCTCCTTTTCTTTAATCCACTCCCACCCATACACAGCACATATCTACAAGCAAGGCTTAGGCATTCCTCTTCATTAAATCAACACATCAACACATATAACTCACTGTTGTAACTGTGCTATTTATAGGGCAGCAGCAAGATATTAATTCTTATGGAAGGTGACAGTTTTTCTCTTTATTCTTCACCATTCCCACCCCCCATTACGTGATAATTACTCATTCATTACATAATAGACTCTGTCCTTTTTAAATTCAAATCACTTTGGTAATACTTCAACAGTTCTGTTTAAGTAATGTTATAGGATGGCATCTTTAGCTATAATGATGCAGGACTAATGAATATATTTATAATGTGAATATTAATGGCATTTTTCTCCATCAAATACCCAGCATGTTTCCCCAGCTTGAAACTGCATTAGGCCAGTAAGAGCAACGAGAGATGCTGAGCGTGGCTTTCTGTACCTCCTGTATTGGGTAGTACTGGTATGTAAGCTGAATGTTTGCTCTGCACACCCTCCTATTGTACAGCTATGCAGAATATGTTGGAGCTAGACTGTATATATACCTAATGACTTAATAATTATATCATGTTATGGCCAATCGATAAGTACCACTATATGGTCAGCAAATAAGCATTATCAATTAGGTCCATCACTGACCACGTGGTTAAGTTCAGGGACCACCAGTAAAAGATCTCAAGCTGTAGACTTGTGCTGGGGGGCACTTGACTTTTATAGGCAGACCTCAATGTACTTGAGGCAGATAACACTGTGCCTTTTCATTAACAGAGGCTGGGAGCATTTGTTCTCCTTTAAAAATGAAGTGTGTTAGTTACATCTCCAGTTGCTTCATAATACTTTAATTTGCTATCATGCAGTTCTATGTCCCATAGAGTAGTGAATATGGCAATGTGATGTGTCCTCAAGGCAAGGTCCTCCCTCTGCACAATCTTCTTTGCTGTAATGCAAATGATTTGTACAACAGTAATAGTGATGGGCGAATTTGTCTCGTTTTGGCGAAATTCGCGAAACAGCGAAAAATTTGTGAAACTCCTTATAGTCAATGGTCATCAAAATTATGCAATTTGGCACCTATTCTGGCGAAATGCATTAAAATTACTTTGACGTGGTACAATGTTTATGTACGCAATTAATCTGACGCGCCCCCAAGTTTTTCCGATGCGGTGGGTTTTTCGGAGTCGAAATGCGGAAATTGCCGTGAATTTGCAGCTGCAATTATTCACCCATCACTAAACAGTATTCATTTTATATTTAGCAAATACCTATACAGTATTTTAATCCCATATATTAATGCAGGACAAATTGTCTGGTGTTAGCTGCAGTATCAGTGAAAGCATCTGTATGAGAGTATTTAGGTACTATTAATTACTTGACACAGTGTCCCTTTGTGGCAAAGCAGTAACATAAACACACTTAATAATTATAGAACCAACATGTAGAAGCAGATTTATCAAGGGTTGAATTTCGAAGTTAAAAATACTTCGAAATTCGACCATCAAATTGAAATACTTCGACTTCGAATATCGAAGTCGAAGTATTTTTCATCGGATTTGGGTATCCTGCGGTCGAAGTAAAATCGTTCGATCGAACAATTAAATCCTTTGAATTTCCCACAAGATTTGCGTAATGGCGAAAAATTCATGAAAAATTGTGAAATCGGAAAGTTCACGAAAAAATCTTGAAATTCGAACGTTTTCATGATAAAAGTGAAAATCCGAAATTTTCACCGGGCGAATTTTCTCGGGAGATTTGCGAATTTATTCGCCGGCGGCGAAACGCGGAAATTCGTCGCAAATTTGTGCCAGGCGAATTAATTCACCCATCACTAGTCGCAATTAATACAGGTTAATGAACATCATCCCTTGCTTGAAATGGGGTTAAAAACCTCTTGGTACTCTGAGTGTCAACAAAAAAAGTTCTAGCTTGAATAATGATGCAAAGGGTCACATTGTCATTTGAAACCTTTAGTGATGAATGGTCAGTGTCTTTATTTGGGTTAATGTGTTTGTTGCTATCCTTGCATGAATATAACTGTCTAAAACTTGTTTCATCCATTTCCTTAAAATGTAAATGCTAAAAAAGTTTCCTAATGTTATAATAAACTTAGCACACAGGTGGTATAACTATACGTGACATCCACAAAAAAACTGGGTAGGTTGACAGGTCAGTATTTAACATTTTGGAACTCAACAGTTTATACACACACATCAAGATTGTGGTTTTCTCTTATAATTGCATACTCTAAACTGTTTTATAATGTTGTTTAAGCTTCTTCATATCTAAATCTCAACATCAAAAATTGCTTACTATGGGTAACAGAATTGGGGTTAATTGCCTAGTGTTAGTAAATAAGCGTCACTGTCTATTACACAGATAATAAGTACTTACAGTAAACACAGTGCATTTTCTCTTTTCCTTTTTAATTGCACGGATACCAAGTCCTTGTTTGTGCTGAATGGGGGCCGATGGATGCTGGTGGTTTTTTTTTGGCATTGTCAGGTGCATCAGACCTTTCATGAGTGAAACTTCAAACTCCCTTTGCAAGGATTAAGGGGCAGACTTATTAAGGTTTGAATGGTAAATTTGAATTTAAATTAGAATTTTTGAATTTTTTTTGTGTCAAAACTCACAAATTCAAATATAAAAGCACCAACTCTAATGTAAATTCAAGAGATTTATCACACCTTAACCATGGAAACATTTCTAATTAAAATATTCACCACCTAAAACCTGCTGAATTCATTCACAAGTCAATGGCAGAGGTCCATTGACCCATTTGAAGATGTTAATAGCTTTCCTGACATTCAATTTTTTTTTGTAAGGCATCACTAGGGTCCCCAATAATCTATAATCATTGGCCAGTGCACCTTATTTAAAAACGCCGGCACTAATCATACGCGGCAATTCGTTTTCCGAAGTCACCCGAAGTTTCCTCGTGAGGCAACTTTGGGCGACTTCATGGAACGAACCGCCGCGTGTGATTAGCGCCGCCGTTTTATCATTTTAGGAGTCAGGGAAGGTGTTTGGGGAGATTGGTCGCCACAAAAATGAGGCGATAAGTCGCCAAGCAACCAAATCTCCCCAGTGTGGACTTACCCTAAAGGAGATATAAGCTAATTATCTGTGTGTGCAACAAAGTAGAAATGATAAATATTGTGAGAACTTGGCTGTTAAAAAAGATTTCTGTCTTAGGTAATGAGGGCCCTGTCCCCAAAGACAAGGTTAGTTGACAGAAGCAATATTGTGCGCACATGTGATGTCAATAAATGACACAGCTTGAAGCATCTTACTCAGCATGTATTGCCATGCTGAAATGATTGTATACGTAGATACCACTAAATATTGTTTTTCTGCCTTACAAAACATCAGGCCTAATATTATATTATATTTAGTTAGTAACATAGTCAGGATGCTTTAACCTATTGGTCACATGGAATGAGAAGCCAATTATACCATGATACATAATTAGAGGAGATTACTGAAACAACAATGGGTTACTGTTTCAGCCGGAAACATGCACACATACCTACATAAGAAACTGTTAACCTGTCGCTATTGGCATCTTATTATACAGTACTCACTGCATTAAAATTAGAATTATTATAAAGTACAGTAAATTATCATTTATTATACAGTACTCACTGCATTCAAATTAGAATTAACATTTTCAGAGCAAAGCAGGGCTTTGCGCAGTCTTTGACAGTAGGAGACACTAGCATGAAAGCTTCTGCACCTATTAGTAATAAGTACAACCAGTAGCCCCTCTGATTCAGAAGAAAATGAAGCATTATCATTCAGGAGCTGCTATGCACTTTTTTTTTACTTTTTTTATGCTATTTGACTTTAACTTTTACTTGTTAGATTTGTGAGTCATTCCCCAAAATATCAATGTTTACCTAGCAGACACATTATTATTGAGACCATTATTATTTAGGGCCCATGATGAACGAGTAATGTTGTGTGGACTCTTTGAAACATATGTCTATAGTGTGTTCTTACTACATTTAAAACGTAATTTCTATAGACTCCTTGGAAATAAATTATGATATCAAGAGAATTTACAGTGTTGAACTGACCTTTCTGGTACCGGGACTTTACTTGGTGGGCTTTGTCATAATTTGATTTCATTGAGTAATAGATAATCGTATTAAATTGTAAGGTTATTTAAAGGGATCCTGTCATCGGAAAACATGTTTTTTTCAAAACGCATCAGTTAATAGTGCTGCTCCAGCAGAATTCTGCACTGAAATCCATTTTGCAAAAGAGCAAACAGATTTTTTTATATTCAATTTTGAAATCTGACATGGGGCTAGATATTTTGTCAATTTCCCAGCTGCCCCTGGTCATGTGACTTGTGCCTGCACTTTAGGAGAGAAATGCTTTCTGGCAGGCTGCTGTTTTTCCTTCTCAATGTAACTTAATGTGTCTCAGTGGGACATGGATTTTTACTATTGAGTGTTGTTCTTAGATCTACCAGGCAGCTGTTATCTTGTGTTAGGGAGCTGCTATCTGGTTACCTTCCCATTGTTCTTTTGTTTGGCTGCTGGGGGGGGAAAGGGAGGGGGTGACATCTCTCCAACTTGCAGTACAGCAGTAAAGAGTGATTGAAGTTTATCAGAGCACAAGTCACATGACTTGGTGCAGCTGGGAAATTGACAATATGTCTAGCCCCATGTCAGATTTCAAAATTGAATATAAAAAAATCTGTTTGCTCTTTTGAGAAATGGATTTTCAGTGCAGAATTCTGCTGGAGCAGCACTTTTAACTGATTCATTTTGAATTTTTTTTTTTCCATGACAGTATCCCTTCAAATTATTTTAATTATTACTAATTAGGTATTTAGCAAACAATGCTGATGCAAATAGGATGCTGGGAATTAGTGTATCTCCAGGGATCATGGATGTATGGGCCTTAGGAATACAGTAGAATCAATGCAAATTGGTGCATTTTATTGCCATATTATCTAGTAGTTATGTTATTATTACTAAACTATGATTATAGTAGAACAACTAAATTGGAACATCTATGTCAGACAGCGTTTTGCTTTGTTGCTGTTACAGTGCCATTTGTGGTTTACACCACTATTCAGTGTTAAGTGCAATTTAGCCAGTCATTTGATAAAGACTTAAAAAGACAAAAAGTCCCAGCACTAGTTAATTAATGTTTAATTCTTGAGCCAATCAAAGACTAAAGTGAATTCAGCTTGTTGGCTGGGAATGTAAAAATAAGGTTTGCTGAGTGACAAATCTTTTATATCTCTAGCCAGTCATTAGTTGAGTTAGGTTTAGCTGGTGATTAGCTGACAAGTTAAAAAGATTTGGCAGTAGCTGGGAAATTGCCTTTAAATCTTGCTGTGCTCGGCACTGTTCACACTGTATCAATAAACACGGAAGATTATCCCTGAAACCTACAGTCACTGTAATTCTGTACTTACGAATGATTTTAAAATATCTATCCATGCTGGGCTGCACTCAGCATACATTTAGCTATGGATTTAAATGTCTCTAGAGCCTCATGACTGATTGGTCCAGCAGGAGCTGCCACACACTTCCATTTGATCCCCTCTAGTAAGCATGCTAATTAAGCACATAGAAGAAGGAGGGTCCTGCGTTTTCTCTTTATCATTAGCAATATTGTTCTTTTAGTGACCATTTTTGTTGAGGGGTGAACATCATTTATGTCCAAAATGGAATAGTGAGAACTTTAGAAGAACATTGGTGTTCTACAATAGATTGCTGTTAATTGGGTAAAGTTTATTTATTCCTAAAACATATGTTTTTAGAGCTTCACCCTCCAATCCAATACTAATAATGGCTTTGTACGAAGTCATTTTTTGCCTTGTTTTAACTACAGTGATAGAGGGTAGAGAAGATAATATGGTTATATTCAAAGTAAGACTCTCATCTCATAGGGATAAAGGGCAAGACCTTTTCCAGGATACAAAAACTAGTTCTTAATCTTATAAAACATAGAAGGCCAATTTAGTCTTTAAAAATATTGCTATGCTATTTTATACAAAAACTACATTAAATATTAGCAATTAAAATGGTGTTAACTTTGCACATATTTTTCCCACAAATTATCCTTATGCCCAGTGCATTGTTTATTGCAGCTACACCGAATATCGCCCCATGAAGGCTCTACTATACAGATTTAAGAGCAAGGGGAAAGTTTTATAAAGATGTTACTCTTATTTTTTTTTACAGGTAAACAGAATATGCATTTAAAAAACAACCAATAGTGAAAGTTTGTGTCTGTGTTATGTAACACTAATCTAGCCTATCTAGTCCACAGATAGTTAATGTCCAGCTAAGATAGGAGCATGGGTTACATTTGGACTCTCTCTGCAGGATCCGGGCCTTCGCTAAGTGGAAGTATTCCCTCTAAGCTGTAGTGCAACTACAACACCCAGACTACTGTGCATACAAAAATGATTGTGCGCCAGGAGGTTCTTATGATGCAAACAATTTTGCCGCCCCTGGTAACCAGTTGGGGCTGCCGCCTGAGACGAGTGGATCAACTGGCCTCATTGGTGGAGCGCCGCTGGGCACATGGTCACAACCCGCTCACACAGAACCAGTGTCAGACTGGCCCACCCAGATACAAGGAAAATTCCTGGTGGGCCTAGGTGTTAGTGGGCCCTCCTGCTCCTTAACAATTGGTTTATTTGAAGGCCATTTCCTATTTCTATGAGAATAAAGAGGCTAAATAGATGGAATAATAGGTTATAGTATGTAGAAGAAAAGAGAATAGGCGAATAGAGTTTGAGTGAGAAAATAATCTTAGAGTGGACCCCAGGTCTAAAGGTTTTTGGGTGGGCCCCTGGTCTAGGGGCTTTTGGTGGGCCCCTAGTGTCCCAGTCTGACACTGCACAGAACTTCCAAGATGCAGACTATACAGGCACACCTCTGCGACAAATTCCGGTATAAACACAGGTGACTGTTGACCTTGACCCTGGTGCGTGCAGTAGTCGGTTTCATCCTTGTTGTGTACCTCCACCAAGGTACAGTTCAATCTGGAACAATCTAATAGCGTAAACAAGGAAAAACCTGGGAGGCAGAAGGTATCTGCTCAAGTGATTTTATTGGTATTTAACACTACATGTTTCGAGCCTCCTGGCTCTTTGTCAAGTGTAATTCAAATTAGTGTAGGTGAGGCAAATAAAGTGTAAAACAGGAAATGACATAGTTGCAGTCGTTATTTCCCAAGCCCCTCCCCCTTTAGGTGAATGTGAGAGTCCATAGTCCAATCAGAAAGTCCTTAATAGGAAGGTATTTGTCCAAGTGTAGTTCCCATTTGAAGCAATTTGTGCTGAAATAAAAACAAATTTATAAGATCCAAACATTAGTTCCTTTTATATGTGTAAGTATTACTTGGTACTGTTATTGTCTTTTTAACCTACCACTTACTCCATAACTCATATACTTGAACAAAGTAGAGTATAAACAGTTATAGCGGAATTACATAGGTAAAAATTGCCCATACATTACCATTAGTAGTACTCAATATTCAAATTGGGCAAAAAATTCAAGACCTGTGGAGGCATAAGAAATAAGAAGAAATACTGATTTCTTATTTCTTATGCAGTACCAAGTAATACTTACACATATAAAAGGAACTAATGTTTGGATCCTATAAATTTGTTTTTATTTCAGCACAAATTGCTTCAAATGGGAACTACACTTGGACAAATACCTTCCTATTAAGGACTTTCTGATTGGACTATGGACTCTCACATTCACCTAAAGGGGGAGGGGCTTGGGAAATAACGACTGCAACTATGTCATTTCCTGTTTTACACTTTATTTGCCTCACCTACACTAATTTGAATTACACTTGACAAAGAGCCAGGAGGCTCGAAACATGTAGTGTTAAATACCAATAAAATCACTTGAGCAGATACCTTCTGCCTCCCAGGTTTTTCCTTGTTTACGCTATTAGATTGTTCCAGACAAATTCCGGTAGTGGTCTCTGGATCAACTTCAGGGCAATCACTCTCTCCTGATTCCATCTCTGCTGGGATCCCTATACTACAGGCAATATGGCCTGGGAGAGATACCTCAAAACTGTTACTCCTGCGTTGGAGCTCAGAACTGCTCTTTTTAGCTCAACCCTGACTATCTTACACTCCTAGAGCGTACTAGTACTGGGAGCTCACCTGCCACTTGGCCAATAACACTGAGCAAAGCGTGGGGCCTTAAAGCCATAGGGGCAGATTAACCCCCTATGGGCCCCTACAGTTATATAAATATTTGTAAAGTATAATTTCTACTACTATTATTTCAATACTTATCTAGTGGCTACAGTTAAAATAATCAAATCAATGGTTGGTTTAGTGTATCCCTGACAACAGTTCCAGCTGAACCAATCCTGTTACCTGCTGAAAATAAAGCTCTGCGTAAGGAATGAAATATCGTTAATGTTTGAAGTCATAATCCAACATACATAATGATCATACATAATTTATAAGGCACTTCAGCAATCCACCTTTTATGGTTAAGGAAATGAAATCGCTAAACTTTGCAGCTCTGTGAAAAAATATTAGGTTTTTATCCATTTAGTACAGGGAAATGTTCATGTTCCAAAGCTGTAAGCAGCTCTGTATTTGTTCTGCACTACAGCATGCTGGCCTTCTCTATGGATCATAAATAATTTGCTATAGCGCTCAGCACAGCATGCTGAAAAGCACAGGCAGATAATAAAGAATGTGCAAGTACACTATAGAGCATTAAGAGGTACACATTGCAAACTAGGGACACAGTGTATTTTCTGATAGGTATTATTGTCCATAGAATTCATATAACATTACAAAATACATACAGTTTTCAGCAACCACTTTTTAAATCTCCAATAAGCGAGCACCACATTTCCTCTGTCATATTATACCTGATTTGAATCATTTTGCTTTCTCAGTAAAAGCGACATTTATTTTTTTTTCTGTAAAAGCACAAATGGTATTATCAAGTAGAGCACACCAGGTAAGAGCAACAGACAATATTGCTACATGGCTTCAAGTGGAGCTCCATCCAGAACAATATTATATCAATGGATTGTTCAGTGCAAATAAAGCTTAGTTACATTTGAGTGGCATTATTTAAAAGTATTATTAGTTTTAAAAATAAATGCTTTAAAAAATACTGATGGAGTTTCAGTTCTAATGTTGTTGTGGCTGTTGGGGGCCTCGGCTTGTGTAGTTCTGGATTATATAAGAGAAAGTAATTGACCCTGCCCAGCTCCTATGATAATAAATGTGCTATGAGTATAGTTTATAATAATGACATGTTTATACAGAGATCCTGTTCTGTGTATGTGATTCTACAGTAATTCAGCAATATTAGTTCTGCTTATAAGGCCTCCAACAGCTTCTGTTGCTGTGGGTTGAAAAGACCTTTCCCAGATTATTTTGTGCTCTGAGTTAATGAAAAAGCAAGAAATGACGTGCATTAATCACAAGGCTCACTTGCTACTACATTGAATGCTTTGTACTAGCCTTCAGGTATCTTATTCAGAAACCCAGTATCCAAAAAAATCTGGAAGGAAGGCCGTCTTCTATAGAGTTTGTTTTAGGCAAATCATTCTACTAAAACTAAAAAAAATTCTACAAAAATTTTTTACTTGACTTTTTTTTGAATAATAAAACAGTACCTTGATGGTAACTAAAGCTGTATAAATCCACATCGATGACAAAACAATCCTATTGGGTTAATAACTGGGTTTTTTTAGTAGGCCCCTTATTCAGAAAACTCCAGTTCCCAAGCATTCTGAGCATAGGTGCCATACATGTACAATTGCTACATTTTCCCCATCTTAATGTTTTTAAAGAAATATCGATTTAGAGAAGAAAAACTCGTTCATAAAGAAGGGCTAACACCAAAATATTGTCATTTATCTTGATATAGTCTTCCAAAAAAACCCTGAACAGTTCTACAGAAATAAACCATCACCAGGGTGCAATAAATTATCAATAGATAGCAAGCCAACACAAAATATATAAATTATAATTGCATTCAAAATGTATCACGAGTTAACCCCCAAGAAACGCAGAACTAGCTCAGTGTAATGGGTGCCAAGATACTGTATATTATCACTGTATACTGATATATAGTAAGGTTTTCAAATAACTTGCACATGAAAGAGCTTTGGAAGCATGCACATGCTCCAAGTGCCGATCATAACACAAAACTAGGAATTAGGGTTGGCTTCAGAATTTCATCATAAAATCTAGTGATGGGCGAACTTGCGGCGTTTCACCGAAAAATTCGTGAATTTCGCTCGAAATTCGCAAAATGCCGAAAAATTTGCGAAGCGACGCCGGCGCCCGTTTTTTCGAAAAAAAAAACATTTTGACGCCGGCTAATTTTTGCCGCGAATTTTCACGGACATTTCGCAAATTTATTCCCTGGCGGCGAATCGCGCAAATTCGCCACAAATTCGCGCCTGGCGAATAAATTCGCCGATCACTAATAAAACCCTTAAAACGGGAATTAGTAATCTATAAGTGCTGCAAATACATGGTATACTTATATATTATCTGTCTCTGTCTGCATCCACTTTGGACTCATATACCGTAAGCAAAACAAGGGGTAAATGATTTGTTGTAACCATTATATAGCAATTGTAAATGTCTTTGCATTAATTCACACTTATGCTGTTTGCTACATCCCCATGCATATTTCTTAAATGAATGAAACCTGGTACATTACCATGCTGACAGATGCAAGGCAAGATTTTCGGCTACAAATGAAGCGAGGCCTGGGTATTAGTGAATATTATTTCAGTTACGACTGGAATTCTGTGGAGCTCAGCTGCTTTGGTTAATGTATTCCATTCTGATCGGGGGAGATAACCATGCAACTTAGATTTAATTTAAAAAAAAGGCTGGAAATGGAACATGAAGGTATGTATGGTCTGGATACTACTTATTTCCCTATGGGAGGAAACTGGAGGCGTAAGAAAAAAACTGAAATATACAGTATAATGTGAATATAAACATGGTTTTCTGCAGTGTTTCTGTTGGTAATGGTTTGTTTTGTTCATACAATATTGGTGGTATTAAAACTGTATACCTAGGAATATCTAGATTAACGTGATCTTAAAGCGATACCGACACATTCTTCTCTAAAAGCCCCCCCTAAAGCTGCCCCCCAGCCCTGCGAACTTTGTAAAGCTGACCCTCCGACACTGCTAATTGATCTTCCCATTGTTTCAGTGTCGTTGGCCTGGGATCGGTGAGTTCCTTTCATAGGCTAATTACATAGGACTGCAGCCAGTGGAAGGATCACTCCACCTCCAGCCCAGCGTCACTGAAACAATACAGAAGATCTGTTAGCAGTGTCAGAGCGTTGGCTTCACAAAGGTTTGCAGGGCTGGGGACGGCCTTTTAGAGGAAAATGTTCGGCGTGCAGCCGACACGTTCCTATAATTTTTATGGGAACTTGTTGGTATCGCTTTAAAGGAAAGTAAATTTTAAATGTGTTTTAAAGGGCTTATGGTGATGAAAGGGCTTATTTATAATCTCTAGGTGCATCAGAAAACGGAGCCCAGAAAAATGGCATTTATGAATGTGCTTGTACCTATGTGCACTCCATTAAAATTGTGTTCTGATTTGTTGGTTGAACTTGCTTTGATGGATACACCATTCAGTGTAAGCTCCATGGAACTGTAGGGACCTATAGGTTCTGCTAGTCCCTATAAAGTTAATCCCCTGCCTTTCCTTGTAGTTTCTCTTATCCTTTGTTATTGGGCACAAGCCCATGCAACAGTTTAAGTGTAACACCCTCACCTATTGGACAAAGAGTGTAATGACACTCCCCTGCCACACTGCTATATAGTGTTGTGCCGGGAGTGTCCTCTTCCTCTTTGGCTCCTGGTGCTGCTGCTAGGTGATCTCAATTGAGCCTGGGATCACCATAGGCCCCAGTAAGTCATTTACCCCAAAGGGACCTGACACCTTTGGTGCTTAAGTCTGGGACCAGGTAACCCCGTGAATGAGGAACAGCTAGCATAGTAAGCTCCTGTAATAGACTCTCTAGGACAGTAAGACAGAGAGGTGTAGCAGAAAGAGCAGTTGTCGCTCCAACAAGGATTTTAGAAGGAAGTAGCTTTCCCATAAGGCCTGTTTGCCTTCAAAGCAGGGAACTCAGTAGGGATGTAGCGAACGGCAGAAAAAATGTTCGCGAACATATTCGCGAACTTGCGTCAAAAATGCGAACGGTTCGCGAACGTCGCGAACCCCATAGACTTCAATGGGAAGGCGAATTTTAAAAGCTAGGAAAGACATTTCTGGCCAGAAAAATGATTTTAAAGTTGTTTAAAGGGTGCAACGACCTGGACAGTGGCATGCCAGAGGGGGATCAAGGGCAAAAATGTATCTGAAAAATACATTGTTGACACAGCGCTGCGTTTTGTGCTGTAAAGGGCAGAAATCACACTACGTCACTCAGGTGATGTTTCTGGACACGGAATGTGAAAAAGCTCACACAGCTAGGTGGCACTTGGTTAAAGACTGGGCAAACAATGCCTGCAAGGGCAACGTATACAGTAGTGGATACGGAATATATTATTGCTGCTGTAAAAACATCACTCAGGTGATGTTTACGGACACGGAATTATTATTGTTATTTAGACAGAATGTGAAAAAGCTCACACAGCTAGGTGGCACTTGCATACCTCCCAACTGTCCCTCTTTTGACCACTCAACCCCCTGTCCCTCTTTTGTACTGGAAAGTCCCTCTTTTCTCTGCACTGAACAGCCAGAAAAAAAACAGTTTCTAACTTAATTAGCTTTTGGCAGAGAGCTCAGAACAGCTCACAGGTGCAAATAAGATACTTTGTAACAATTTTGACTCTGGTTGGTGCTGGTAGTGGTGAACTACTAGGAGGAGCAGCACACCAGTCCCACTCCCCAACACAGCTAGACTAATAGCACTGGGCTCTTATAGTAGCAAAGTAAAAAAACAAAAAAGAAAATAAAAGCAGTCCTTACAAGGACTATTGGTATTGGGTTACAGGCAGCAGTCAGCAGATGAGAGATCAGCAGCAGGACAGCTGCCCACAGCAGCTACATACAGAGCACTGCAGTAGAAGGTAGATTACTAGCCAGCAAAGCTACCTAACCTAAAATGTCCCTCAAATCCCTGCAGAGTTCTGTCCCTACAATACAGAGGAGTATCAAGTAGATTACTAGCCAGCAAAGTTACTATCAACTGTCCCTCAAATCACGCAACAGCTCTCTCCCTACACTAGCTCTTCCAAGCACACACAGGCAGAATGAAAAAACGCTGCAGGGCTTCAGTTTATATATGGAAGGGGAGTGGTCCAGGGGGTGTGGGGGTGGTCCAGGAGGGAGAGCTTCCTGATTGGCTGCCATGTATCTGCTGGTCTGGGGTGAGGTCAAAAATAAGCGCCAGCTAAGGCGAACCCAAATTGGCGAACGTCGCACGACGTTCGCGAACATTCGGCGGACGCGAACAGTCGATGTTCGCGCGAATTAGTTCGCGGGCGAACAGTCCGCGACATCCCTAGAACTCAGTTGATAGGTATCTAGGTTAGCAAAGGACTACCTGTATCCTACCTGATCGATCCCGATCCCCTCACTGGCAATGTCGGTTACTGGGAATTGATGTACACCTATCTGCAAATACCTAAATGAGTCACTTCTGTCTAACTGTGATCCTTACTATATCCCAAGTGATTTCATCTGCTGTATCCTGTATATGCTGTAAGTAAACCTGAGGTAATTTGCATTTGGCATAATAAACCTGTTCACCTGTTTTACCATCCAAGAACCTCCTGGCGTCCAATTCATCTATTTTTACACTAATTAGCCTGTGGGTTGTAGTTTTACAATATCTTAAAGGGGAAGCTTCCATTTGGCGAAGGCTCTGCCCTGGGTGTAGATTCGCAATGTAACCCATGCTCACTTTCTAGCTGGACACCCTTAACTCCTAATTGGCAGTATAGCCCAAGAAGCGTTACAGAACACTGGCACAAGTTAGCCCTGGAATTACAATGAAGCATTGTTTCATCTAAAGATACTTTTAAAACAATGTAAACAGCCTATGTGTAACAGAAAAATTTTGTAGACCAGTAAGTGTGTATCCTGAAGCATATGTGTAACTAAATGCCATTATTCTAAAAGGATTTTGGATCTTCAGAAGGTTCTGCTAGGATGCCCTAGAATGTGGGTTGTCAAAGTGTTTAAAGGAAAACTATACCCTCAAAATGTACACTTAAGCAATAGATAGTATACATCATTAAGTGGCATATTAAAGAATCTTACCAAACTGGAATATATATTTAAGTAAATCTTGTCCTTTTACATCTCTTGCCTTGAGCCACCATTTTGTGATGTTCTGTGTGCTGCCTCAGAGATCACCTGACCAGAAATACTACAACTCTAAGGGGCAAATTTACTTAAGGTCGAATATCGAGGGTTAATTAACCCTCGATATTTGACTCTCGAAGTTAAATCCTTCGACTTAGAATATTGAAGTCAAAGGATTTAGCGCTATTCGTTCGATCGAACCATTTTAATCCATCGAGCGAGCGATTTTTGTTCGACCAAGAAAAGATTGCTAAGCCTATGGGGGCCTTCCCCATAGGCTAACATTGACTTCGGTAGCTTTTAGGTGGCGAACTAGGGGGTCAAAGTTTTTTCTTAAAGAGACAGTACTTCGACTATAGAATGGTCGAATAGTCAAACGATTTTTAGTTCCAACCGTTCTATTTGAAGTCGTAGTCGAAGGTCGAAGTAGCCAAAAAAAACATTCGAAATTCGAAGTTTTTTTTCCTCTATTCCTTCACTCAAGCTAAGTAAATGGGCCCCTAGCTGTAACAGGAAGAAGTGTTGAAGCAAAAGACAGAACTCTGTTTGTTAATTGGCTCATGTGACCTAACAAGTATGGTTTGTTGGTATGTTTGTGTGCACAGTGAATCATATGATCCCAGGGGGCGGCCCTTATTTTAAAATGGCAATTTTCTATTTATAATTACCCAGTGGCACATACTACTAGAAAAGTATATTATTATGAAAATGGTTTATTTACATGAAGCAGGGTTTTACATATGAGCTGTTTTATGCAATATCTTTTTATAGAGACCTACATTGTTTGGAGGGTATCATTTTTCTTTAAGTCCTGCCTTTGGCCAAGTCCCCACCTTTGAAGCTCTTTGGTCTTTTTCCTCCTTCCATCACATCTCCGTCAATAAACATTACACACTATCACTATGTTGTCCCCTTTACTTGGAATAGTAGAATTTTCTCCCAAATGACATGGCTGACTGTGATATCCAAGCATTGTATCAATAACGTGGAATACATTTTTCTAGTGTTCCCTATACATATTGCATTAACATAGACCTTCTGCTCACAGATCTGGAACTTCGTTACATTTCCTGTTATGCAACTTTTTATTAATAAGGACTCAAAGGAAATCACATTCTGGCAATTTCTACATCATGAGAATGACTCACTCTTTCCTGGAGATGCTGCTGGGTACAAGCACATGTAGGCCTTCCGAGCCAGATTTTTTTTCAAGTCTAATCAGATGAAGTTCTGGTATTTTATAGACAACTGATTTAATGTCTGATCATATATAATGGAAATGCCATCTTCTTAAATTATACTTGAATGTTTGATTTCAATTTCCTCAGGGCAAAACAGACTCAAAGTGCCATGTTATTTTTTTACCTTGTTCCCTATAATTTGCATCCAGTGTCCATTGGGTTGCACCCTGCCCCTGTTTGTGCCTTGCTATGAATGTATGGTCTGGTAAAAGCAGAAGTAGAAGTAATAGTAGCAGTTTATGTCAGGGGCAGGGCGTTGTATACTGTACCTTAGCACTCTAGCACTTTCAACCTTGTCCATTGTAAATGAGTCATATTGTAAATCTGATATAATCACACCCTATTTTACAGTATAGTGGTCTATAATCAATATTTTGACCTTAACTTATTGAATGAAACAATGCAGTAATTAGGTTATGTTGATATTAGGGCTCAGGTCGCTAGCATCTGTTCTCTTAATAAATGAATACCAAATGAGTTACACCAACATATGTGTTGCACCAGCTCCATCTACTCTGTGTTGTGTTGCTTTTTTTTCAGCTTAATTAAAGTTTCTGCCAATAAGCTACAATTACAATTCCCAGTGTGCTTTAGGCTTTCTGGGGCAGGAAATCCAGAATATGATAAAAGCCTGGTACTCATACTGCAGCATAGCCTCGGGTCCTGCACTTAATTCAGAGCTTAGACTTAATTCAGATCTTATGATAACACAGGACTGACCCCAGAGATCAGGCAGCTCACGTGTTTAGAAGTCCTAGTACATCTACTCTGCGTCCATAGCTTCTGGGAGTACACAGATCAACCCCAAAAACAAGTGGTGCACAATGGGCCACAGACTCTGTAACATGCAGTTTAAAAAAATTAACCATTATTCAACTTCCATTATAACAGCACAGCAAAAGCCTAATGGATTTTGTGTCCCAGCAGTTTTTTTTTACTATGAATTCTTTGGAAAATAAGCAGTTCAGATGGTGTACTCCCTTTCCAGCTCCCTTTAAGCTCAGAGGTAAAAAGGTGCACTTATTACATTTAGTAGCTGTATAGCTGTTCTAGAAAATGAGTAACACATCTATAGAAGGCAATGCCATGTTTCTTCATTGTTGCTTTGGGAAAACGTTGTAACAGCTACCAAAAATCTGTAATTTCGCAATGGAATTAATGAAGGTATATTTGTTATCAATCAATATGCAGCACAGAAATGTTGTTGCTGTGTTAGATGCATGAAGAAGTACAAAGAGTACACATTAATTTCATAGAGAGTGATTCCGACCATCAGGGACAAAATGTTACCAGGCTGAAAAAAAGGCATTAAAGCATTGTTCACCCTTTTCCACTAAATTCCATTTGTAAGCAATTTCCCTCAACCTCTGTTTATTGACTCCTTAAACTTAGAATGCCAGAAACCTGACCTTCTGACTGCTGTCTGTTTGCATTATGATATCTAATCAGCTATAGGCCACAGCCTACAATAAGTTTATGGAATCTACTTATTGACTTGGCTAATATATTTAGTAAGAATGATAATTATTCTTGATATTCAATAAAGCACGGGTTAAATGGGATCAATGGTCAAAAATGTAAATCCCCCTTTGGCTTTGGGGAGTGAATATAAGCATTTTTCCAATAGCAAATAATTATTTTTATTAGCAGTTTTTTAGGTAATCGCAGCGCAATCATATCCCCCATGTACCTGCTCCAGCTTCAGCATCGTGCAAAACGTTCATGGGCCATGGCCGTCTCTTCTTCTTGGCCCGCCTGCCTCTGCTAGTCCCGCCTGCCTACCAATGAACAATAAGTAGGCCTACTGGTTTTTCATTGGTACCTAAAAAACTGCAAACAAAAAATAATTGTTTGCTGTTGGAAAAATGCTTATATTCACTCCCCAAAGCCAAAGGGGGATTTCATTTTTTGACCATAGATCCCCTTTAAATATTATTGCCCATCTTATCTATCTGATGTAGTATGTCTGTATGGACACAGCTGTGTTCCAATGCAGAATTGGCTTTGAATACCCCTGGTAGAAAAAGGCAGCTTCTATAGTTAGTAGATAGTGGTGTTGAAGGATACCCATTTTCTATCTACTACTAACCTTGCCCTCAGTTTGTGAAGACAGAGGTAACACATTTGTCTCTGTCTGGACAACATACATATGTGGTTATTTGTTTTTTATGCAACTACCACCCTTTTCTAGTCTAGGCGGTCTCTTATTTCTTGTTCTGTTGGCAACTACCCCCCTTTTTCTCTGTCTTGCCAGAGAACATCTATAGTTTTCCATTCTAATGACTGACATGTTCAATAGCAGTTCATTTATTGTGTATGTCAGTTGGAATAAAATTGAATTAATAACTCCAATCCGCAGGCAGGCCTAAAAATATCTGAAGCAAATAAAATGGTAAACTTGCTAAGGGCACACTGAATGAATTGGAAAAAACATCCAGGATTCAATTTTGTTGAATCTTGCCAATTTAAGAAAAAATAATAATGGAATGAAGTAAAACAAAAAACACACACTACAGGGGCAGCTGCACTGGACAACATGTATAGTTCACTGTACATAGATCAACAATAAATCTATTTTGTGCAATAGCATTCATCAAATAAACTGCAGAGAGGTTAAGGGATTGGCCAGAGGGGGGGTGAGATATAGAGATGTCGCGAACTGTTCGCCGGCGAACTTGTTTGCGCGAACATCGGGTGTTCGCGCTCGCCGGAAGTTCGCGAACGTCGCGCGACGTTCGCCATTTTGGGCGCTTTTTTTTGCCCTCTCACCCCAGACCAGCAGGTACATGGCAGCCAATCAGGAAGCTCTCCCCTGGACCACTCCCCTTCCCTATAAAAACCGAAGCCCTGCAGCGTTTTTTCACTCTGCCTGTGTGTGCTGAAGAGATAGTGTAGGGAGAGAGCTGCTGCCTGTTAGTGATTTCAGGGACAGTTGAAAGTTTGCTGGCTAGTAATCGTTTTGATACTGCTCTGTTATTGGAGGGACAGAAGTCTGCAGGGGTTTGAGGGACATTTAAGCTTAGGTAGCTTTGCTGGCTAGTAATCTACCTTCTACTGCAGTGCTCTGTATGTAGCTGCTGTGGGCAGCTGTCCTGCTTCTGATCTCATCTGCTGACTGCTGCAATAACAGTAGTCCTTGTAAGGACTGCTTTTATTTATTTTTTTGTTGTTTTACTACTACTACTACTACTACTATAAGAGCCCAGTGCTATTAGTCTAGCAGTGTTGGGGAGTGGGACTGGTGTGCTAATCTGCTGCTCCTAGTAGTTCAGCAGCACCAACTTTAATTTTTTTTTTTAATATTCATTTTTTTTTTATTTTACTTTTTTTATTTTACTACCGCTGTAGTAGTGTATAAGTTGACCTTTTAGGCATTATTTGCCCTGTAGGCATTATTTGCACACTGTTTTCTTCAACCCGCCATCTAGCTGTGTGACCTTGTTCACATTCTGTCTAAATATCCATAATATTACCGTCTCCAGAAAAAACACCGGAGTGACTTTTTTCAAGCAGCCATAATATATTTTACGTAATCCGTATCCACCGCTGTAGTAGTGTATACGTTGACCTTGTAGGCATTATTTGCACACTGTTTTCTTCAACCCGCCATCTAGCTGTGTGACCTTGTTCACATTTTGTCTAAATATTGATAATATTATCGTCTCTAGAAAAACCACTTGATTACTAGCCAGCAAACTTACTATCATCTGTCCCTGAAATCACTAACAGCTCTCCCCCTACACTATCTCTTCCAAGCACACACAGGCAGATTTTTCAGATACATTTTTGCCCTTGATCCCCCTCTGGCATGCCACTGTCCAGGTCGTTGCACCCTTTAAACAACTTTAAAATCATTTTTCTGGCCAGAAATTTTTTTTTTAGATGTTAAAGTTCGCCTTCCCATTGAAGTCTATGGGGTTCGCGAACCGTTCGCGAACCGCTCGCATTTTTGCGCAAGTTCGCGAATATGTTCGCGAACTTTTTTTCCGACGTTCGCTACATCCCTAGTGAGATATTTACTGTATATATTTCAGTACACCAGCAACAATAATATACATATAAGACCAGGGCAATCCCCAGGCTCCCAGATGTTGCACAATTCCCAGCATGCTGCTGGCAGCCAAAGGCTTACTATGACAGATAGAATCCACCCAACAGGTATGCGCATTTACTGACGTCCATGAAAACCTAATTTAAAACACTATCCCAGACTAATCCAGATCCTTTATTGGCACAAAACTATTGTCTTCAAGTTACAAACATATGCCAGTAATTTATGAAAGGTTTTGCTTCCTAAAACCAAAATCGTAAACCCAATAAAATAAATCTGTGCTAAATGAGAGCCAAACTGTTCCACTTTCTACATAATTACAACCCAGTTATTAGTTATCCTTCCTGACCCCACTGGAGTTAATATGGTAAATGTAAAGAAAGGTGAAGACAGTATCCAATATAGTGAGAGGATATATGTA
Organism: Xenopus laevis; assembly: GCF_017654675.1. Classification (NCBI taxonomy): domain Eukaryota; kingdom Metazoa; phylum Chordata; class Amphibia; order Anura; family Pipidae; genus Xenopus; species Xenopus laevis. Next base: position 92,757,761 of record NC_054382.1, on the reverse strand, counting down.
CAAGGGGTTTATTTTCTGCACATCCAATCCCATGCAGAATACAGAATACAGGCACGTGTAACATTCTATAGATGTCTTGACTGTGAAAATGAATTGTGTTATTATCTGGGAAAACTAGGAAGCTAGTTACACAGTATATATAGCCGCCATAGCTGCATTATGTATTAGTCATTCTTAGAATGAATAACTGTATGTTTGTCTATATAAGCATACCTTTCCTGCTAGTGTGAGACTTAGACTAACCATTTTTTCCCATTATGCTCACTGTAACGGGTTTATAATGGTGTTCAAAATTGCAATATAAACATTAAAAAATTGCTGTAATTGTGTCATATTGGCAGATCCATCTGTCATGCTGGTCAGCATCAGTCACTGCTCATTCTTTTACCAGCCAGCTCCACCAAGCCTTCAAATTATAGCAGTTATTCAGTAGTTTAGATGTAGCTTAATCCTACACCAGAGCTATTACAAGTCATATAATATGTTTGCTGCTGATAATATAGTGGCATATAATACTACTGCTTATTTTCCTTGGTGGCATTACTTTAGTAAACTGGATAATCTAATATTAATGAAGTTGGAGTATGCACGTTTGTCTATGCACAAGCCTGAAAAAATAGTGTTAGTCACAGGAGGGAGTAAATTGTTGCTCTTCAACAGTGTTGGCTTTCCTCTATATCAGATGGAGTCTATACAATCCCATGGCAAAGTAATTGACGCCGTGCCTTTAACGCATTAGACAGTTTCTAATACAGAGCACATTTTTGATTGAAATATCATATATTTGTCTGTCAATAGACCATCTGAACTTTATTGCAGCATTAGGCAGTCATTGCATTTTAATCAATTGCCTTGTTTAAAAAATATTTCCTGAATACAAGAGGGTTTAGTTGGAAGAATGTTTGTATCTTGTAAAAGATTTTCAATGTTCTTTTTAGTTAAGTGTTATTGCCTAACTGGGTTTATTCTTTCTATTTCATTTTTTTTAAGAATTTCCTTTTAGCTGAAATAATATTTGCAAACAGAAATCATTTATTGCTTCTCTGTTATACTGTCTAAACTGAATTGCATTCTTTGCCATCTTTTCTTTTCAAAGCCAATGTTAAAATCTGAAATAGAGTGTCTATTTCTGTGTGAGGCATTTCTTCTATTTTCCTGATTTATGTTATTTTCTTTTGTCTGAAACCTAATGGAAAAAAATCTTTTGTTGCTGTTCTCATGCAGTGTAACTTTTTCAATTTCTATGCTTTGTTTCTAAATAGTGTGAAAAAATGTTTGGAGCTGTAAGTACTTTTAAAAATAATGTAGGATTATTTCAAGGGTGCTGGTTTAACTTGAGGAGCATGGGTTAGTTTTGGGTCATGGAGAGACGACCATGCAGGAAAAAAACCAGAAAGAATTCTGCTTAAATAGGAGGAAGCAACCCTAATACTAATCCATGCAACCTTAACATCCAACCATTAAGAAAGGGAAAAATTAAATTGTTGCTGTCCAACCGTTCCTAATGCATAAGTCTGCCCAAGCTTAGTTATCTATGTACTTTGACAATGAGTATTCTAGTAGCAGTCCATTAGCAGCAGCTGAATAATAAATGTTTTTTACTTCTTTAAACAAAATTCTCTGCACGTACCTCATGGAAAAAAAGAGGGCTGACTAGTTGCACAGTCCTGAGATGGTGGATGAGACGGATTATGATAGATTATGATGAAAGAAAAAAAAAACACATGAGGACTGGTTATTCATACCAAGTTCAATTTTATATAAATGTATATATTTTTTTTACATTTATATAATTTTATATAAATGTTCCATTAAACTTAAATATCATGTTTTGTAGCTTTCCTAAGTGTGTTCATTCTTTTATCTCTTGTAGTAGCTGTGATTGTAATAAAAAAAAATAAAGCAGATCCTTCTTTATATGAAATATACAGCATTACAGGAAATAAGTAAAATAGAAAAAAGTAAATATTACACATTTTCCATAAAGGGAAACTGAAGCCTAAAATTCAGCATAGCTAGAAATGCTATATTTTACATACTGACCTTGTGGTACCAACAGAGAGGCTCAGCAATCCTATTACGTACAATAATTAGCTAACCTTTGAAAATTGTGCTATCTTGTCTCTTGTTAGGCTGTCATTTAAGTGCCAGTGACACTGCACATGCTCAGTGTGCTCTAGACAGCTAAGCTTAGGGGATCAACAGAAATGATCATTTAGAAAATAAGGTTCATCTGTCATAGAAGCTGATGCTGCAGGGCTGATTATGAAATTCTGATGCAGAATGCACTGGCTTATGAGCTGATGTGTAATGTGGATGTGTGTACTAATTAATAATATTACTTATTAGCCTTTGGATTTTGACTTTTATATAATATTTTATATGTGTATAGCTCTCTATAGTATATTGTGAATAAGTCCCTAAGCTCAAGTAAATAACAGCAGCACATACGAAGAAGATGATGATCAACCGGGCACATCAAAGACCTTTTCTTCTACAGGGCTGCTGTTGCCTTGAGACAGTAAAAAGCTAAAACATAATATGTTGCATTTCTGGCCTTATTTTTTTTCACCAAGCTTTAGTTCACCTTTAAAAGTTGCTAAAATTATTCTGTATCTGTAGTCAGATATAGAGAATAATCTTGAATGAGTTGGTTTATTACAGTATTTATATTTGAAAGACCGGTCATGTGTTCTGCTAAGATAAAATGAATGTGACAGATTTATTGTAACCATAGTAGCACTTTACATTACTTCACTGAATGAATCATATAACAACAATGTCAAAAACTGAGTAAACATCTATTGCATATGAGTCAGAACTCCATTTTTTAATATGACACTGACAGAAGTCGCTAATCTACATTAATGCCTTTGCTCAGTTTCTGTTAAAGAGAAATACAGAGAAAAATATGGTGACAGGAAAACCTCATGGGTAATACTATCTATACAAATAATCTATTATATATTTAAAAATATTATTTTGCTATGTTTTTCTATGTTTTTTGCTATGTTTTCCTCTCAAATACTACATTTTATTGGGTTGTTACTTACAACTATAATGGATGCATGGGCACTGTAGACTTTTCCTTACAAATGCCCCACAAATAAAAAGTACAATTTACTCACATGGCATGATAAACACAAGGATGTCAACTACAGGGCAGTACTTACCAAACCATCTAAGCTTTATTATATTTGTTAAATAATTTATAGATTTTTGGTGAGATAGTAGCTGTGTAGAGTTCAGAGAATGAATTTTAAGAACAACTACAATTAAAGTACAGTAAAGTATTAAAGAAAGTTCCTTTAATATATTAATGCTAAAATAGTATAGGTACATTATGGAACTTGTTATCCAGAATGCTCTGGACCTGGGGTTTTCCAGGTATGGGATTTTTCTGTATTTTGGATCACCATACCCTAAGGGGCCAATTCATTAACTTCGAGTGAAGGAATAGAAGAAAAAAAACTTCAAAGTGTTTTTTTGGCTACTTCGACCATCGAATGGGCTACTTCGACCTTCGACTACGACTTCGACTTCTAATCGAAGAATTCGAACTAAAAATCGTTCGACTATTCGACCATTCGATAGTCGAAGTACTTTCTCTTTAAGAAAAAACTTCGACCCCCTAGTTCGACACCTAAAAGCTACCGAACCAAATGTTAGCCTATGGGGAATGTCCCCATAGGCTTGGCTAAGTTTTTTTGGTCGAAGGATAATCCTTCGATTGTTGGATTAAAATCCTTCGAATCGTTCGATTCCAAGGATTTAATCGTTCAATTATTCCTTCGATCGCAGTATTTGCGCAAAATCCTTCGACTTCGATATTTGAAGTCGAAGGATTTTCATTCCCAGTCGAATATCGAGGGTTAATTAACCCTCGATATTCGACCCTTGATGAATTTGCCCCTAGGTCTATTAAAAAATAATTAAAACATTAAGGGGCATATTTATCAAGGATCGAATTGAAAAATCAAATTTTTAAATTCGAAGTTCGAGCTAATTTTAGTGTACTTTGACTAGGGAATAGTCCAAATTCAATTTGAATTTAAAAAAAAATTTAAAATTGAAATATAAAAATGTATCATGTACTGTCTCTAAAACCTGTCGCCATCTAAAACCTGTCGAATTGCTGTTTTAGCCTATGGGGGACCTCCTAGAACCTATTTGGAGTAATTTGGTGGACTTATATGATCTGAATTCATTTCGAACAATCGAAAACAGCCTATTCAGTTGAAGTTAAAAAATTCAATTTTTTAATCAATTTTGTTGGGAGTTAAAAAAAACTACCATCACCTTGAAATTCAAACCCTTGATAAATCTGCCCCTAAATAGACCCAAGCTTGTTTTATCTCCACTTTAATTATAACTTAGTTGGGATACAGTGCAAGGAGCTGGTTAGGTATGACAGAGAAATAATTTTAAAAATTTGAATCATTTAATTAAAATTGAGTCTATGAGAGATGGCCTTTCTGTAAATCAGAACTTTCTGAATAACCGGTTTCCATATAACTGATCCCATATCTGTATATTATTCATATCAAGCATATGAAACTTATATTGAAGAATTAATGGGAGGAGAGTTTGAACACTGTGGCAAGCAGAAGCAAACTAATGACTAGTCCAGTGTATAGGCATCACGGTTTTATACCCTACAAGTATAACAACCCCCCTCATCCTTTCAGACGTCCCCAATTGAATAAAGACAGTGAAGACCAACTGGATGGAATTTAAAGGCCAGAGCTCTTTTATTAGTCAACCCAGACATAAAAAGCTGTATAATAAAAGTCCTTTTCAAATTAAACATGAAATCCACATTTTTTTTTTTATTAAAGCATTCATAGCTGTTGTAAACTCATTTAAAAATATCAGCTGTCAATCAAATATTGCCTGCCCCATCCAGGCATAGAGGCGTGGCAAGCAATTACTTTCACTTTCCATTCAGCACTTCCTAGATGTCACTGCTCTCCCCACATTCCCCCAGTTCTTTTAAGCATTTAATTGTGTAGCCAGGGTGTCATGGTTGGCACCTCTGCTCTTGCTTCCGCCTTGAACAGCCGCCTTTCACCTCGGGAGGAGCCCTCAGCTAATTGGATGCCGCCAGGTCTTATAAAAAGAGGTGCAAAGTTAGGGGTTCTGAACAAGCTAAGGGGCACAACTGTAAAGCAGAGTCTTTTGGGCAGAGGGTCACGGTAAGGCGTAGGCAGAATCGTAGTCAGGTGAGGCCGGGTCAGGGCAGGCAGAATACAAAACGGAGTCAGGCAAGGGTCAAACCAGGAGATCAATCAGTAGGGATATAGAGTAAGCAAAGTCGGATATCAGGCAGGGGTCAGGATACAGATGTCAGAATCGTCAAAAGCCAGGAAGGGGTCACAACAGGAATCAGAATCAGATAAACAGAATAGCTCTAAACTCAGAAGCACCAGGAAACAAGACCTATAACGGGCAGTGATAATTGTACTATGGCAGTTTAAATACTTAAACTTTCGCGCCATTGCTTGCTGGCATCAATATGCCAGCGCGCATGCGCCAATAAATACAGGAGAGACAAGCCGGCATGCGCCTTAGATACCGGCGCATTCAGAGGGACCAAGACGGCGAGGCGGGCATTCTTGCCACACCACTGGACCACCAGGGTATGTTACACAGGGCATGGGGATGGACATCAGGTTCCCCATTCTGGTGCACAAACAAGATTTTGAGATGATACAAGGCTTGTCTTAATAACAGTGTCCACAAAATGTCTCCTGCCTGCTTGCTATAATTATTAATTCCCAGACTGAACAATCTCAGCCATACTGAAGGGTGGTAGTGCCAGTAAGTGTCTTAAACTGTAATGATGCTGATGATGTGCTTAGTCAGAAATCTTCCCACAATCTAAGAATCTAAAACAAATCCCATATGACTTACCTAAATAAGATATTATGTATGATAAAGGTACAGCACCTAAAGTTCTCCTTATTCCTTGCTGCCTCCTAACTCGGTCAAATGCCACCAACACCTATTGCTGCTGTTAGCGTCGCTCCAGTGACTCGTATAGAAATGATGGGTCATTATTAAACAAACCAAAGTATGCAGTGTAAGGGTCCTGTACATGAAAATTACAAATTGGGTTTCTTGGTTTTTCCGCACTTTCTAGCCACCCATCACCACTGTTTAGAAGTCCTTTAATATTAGACATGCAAACAGCTCTTAAAAATGAACATGAATTTGTACCAAAAAGAAAGGAACTGCAAAGAAGAGCTAACGAGGTCGTACAGCCTTATTAATAATATAATTAGATTGTGTGTGTAACTTGGAAACCATTAAAGGAATAATTATTGCCTTAAAGGATGTTTTTGATGAGTGCAAATAAATTCATTCAAAATAAATGCATTGTGTCCACACTTTGATGTGTTGTCATTATTATATCTTGTGATAAACAATAAAGAGTTAATAAAGTGCAATAGTGTAAGGGGTGCTAATTACGTAAGCAACAGTTCGCATTCCACTAGTCTGTAGAAGAAGGAATCACTCAATAAAACATAACATTTAATAGTTCATTTAAAATCAAAAGAGGGATTTAATGAAATATAAAAACACAAATATGATGTATCCCGATCTGGTTTCACAGTTATAACGATTGCAGTATATCTGAGTAATGAAAATACTGGTCCCACCTAGATCATTACATCAGCCTATATGCCCTCTGATAGTAGTATGAATTGGGGTGGGGAGCAGGAGGGTGTCTATAGTAAAAGAAATTAGGTAGCTCCCATTGTGGGAAAAACAACGGGCAAACCAACACCTTGTATGCTGGACCTTGAAGTATTTCCAATTCCAAAATGGTGTGCAAGGAGAGTAAACTGACACTTTGTCCTCTCAGAGGCACCTAAGTAGGTATGGCCTATTCCCTATGTCTTGTGTTAAAGCAACACCAAAAGTTTGGACATGAACACAATAGGTTACGTTTCGCCTGTATAGGCTTTCTTAAAGGCAAAATGGCGCCCAAGTCTCGTGATATTTACATCCTCTCGGTTGTGCCCATTGGTTGTCAGTAGTCATGTGATCATTAGGTAATACCCCTGGTTTCTTCCGGATCCTAGTGTCGAATTCTGCTGTAATTTAAATCCTGTACATGAAAGCCTACAATCTAGAGAGTTGGCAAACAGGGAGCACCAAGTGCATGAACCAAAAACAAAATGTATTCCTAAACATTATTACACAAAACATAAAATAAAGGAGCCTCCATCAGGAGCTGAAAACACATCACTAGGTATATCTACTAGCTGTAAAAATGTTAAATACAAAAACTAAGTATGCCATTTGTAACATCTATTGAAATGTATCTTGTCAATCTAGAACACCTCTGTTCTGCCTTTTGTTTTCTGGAGCATTTTATTTTTCAGAGCTTTATATGCAAAAACAAAATTATACAGTGTGTTCCCACTATTCTCCAACACATATTCTAGCCAGGTAATGTTATGCACTTGTCAAGTCCTTTCCATCATCCAAATGCTATCAAGCATGAACATTTTAAAATAAAGGCCTAAAATAGAATATACTTGTCAATCTAATGTCTGGCAACGTGCCTGCAGAGTTTTTTTCTGTATGTAAATGTTAATTTTCCTTTTCCTTTTTTTTGGCACACTGCTTTCAACGAAATAAAGATCAATAAAAATTATAAACAATATCCATTGTTTTTCTAGTCCTGTTTAAGCTGAAATACAACTATGGGGTCTGTTATCTGTAGCCCTATTTCAACAAATAATTCTTTACATTTATTGATTTAATTTTTCTCTGTAATATAAGACAATACAGTCCATTTTAAAAATATAATACATTTTTTTTAATAATTCCTGTTTTCATTGTAATAACAAAACAGTACTTTGTACAGTACTTCATGGTAACTAAGCTACATGAATCCATGTTGGTGGCAAACGAATACTATTTCATTTCTTTAATGTTGAAATTATTTTTTAGCGATCTTAAAGGGGACCTGTCACCCGAAAATATTATTCCAAACCACATTAGTCAAGCTAAATAAACTTTAATTACACTATATAAATTATTAGAATCTTGTTTTCTTCACTCTGGCAATTCATAATTATAGAAAGCAGGCAGGAGCCATTTTGTGGACACTGATATTCATCCCCATGCACAGGTTACACAATTAAATGGTGAAGAGAACAGGGGGAATGTGGGGAGAGCAGTGACATCTAGGAAGTGCTGAATGGAAAGTGAAAGTAATTGCCTGCCCCGCCTCTATGCCTAAGGCATAGAGGAGGGGCAGGCAATATTTGATTGATCGCTGAGATTTTTAAATGTGTTCACAACAACTATGAATGCTTTAATAAAAAAAATAATTTTGATTTCATGTTTAATAGGAAAATGACATTTATTATACACATGTATAAAGGACATGTGGAGTACATTTTCCTACCATGTATATAAGTTGTGCATATGTTCCCCACCCAAACCATCACTTGTACTGCATATACCTCCTCCATTTGCCAGCACCATCACATTTTCCTAAAACAGATAGCAACTTTCATCAGGCAGCCATTTTCCCTCTGACACATCATCAGTAACATTGACATCTGCAAACAGGACGAGTATGCTGTAAAGTTCATGCAATGCAGAATGCAAAATGCAGGTCTACACAGACACAACATACTTTGATAAAAAGCTCTGCTGTGGTTGAGCAGTGTAATGGTTAAGCTGAGCTCAGGAGAAGTGGTTAGGAGAAAAAATAGACAGCTAGAGCAGAGTTTCTATGGGAACCAGCAATGCTATCTCTTCATTGGCTGTTAGACTGGAGGGTGTGTTTAGAGCTGAGAAGAACTGAGCATGCTTATAAGTCAAAAACCAAAGCACATTCCTGAGGGGGCCAAGTGGGTTAGAGGAGGAACAGATTAAGGGGATGCTGCAGCCTTACTGTTAACCTTTTAACAACCAGAGAGGCAGTTTACATGTCCTTTAATGGAGGGGGTTTACACGTCCTTTAATGGAGATCCAAATTATGGGAAACCTATAATACAGAAAAACCAAAGTCTCATGCATTCTGGATAACAGATTGCTTTCCTGTACCTAGTTCATAACGTTACTAAAGCTATAATATAATATATATATATATATATATATATATATATATATATATATATATATATATATATATATATATAACAAACAAGGGAAAGTTGTGCTCACCACTAGTTTTTAAAACCATTAGGCGGGGGTGCAATGAGGCTGTGACCACAAAATACATATAGACAAATACAAGAGTCCTCTGCACTCAACCCATTATCAATATATTTAAGACAGAGACATTTTGTGCTTACTGCTACTGAAAAATGCCTTACCCTTTAAACAAAACAGGGATTGTTTGTCAATATATTGCAACATAGTTTGGGAGTTTTACTTTGAAAGCAGCTAGTAAGTTGCAGGTAAAACGTATTCGTCCCTTTTATAAAATGTATAATGAAACCATAGAATTCTTAATGAATCAGATGAAAATTGAGCATAGGACTGGCCAGATATGGGATGACTTTGACGTAGTTGGCCATCTTAAATATATTGCAATATATGGACAAACAATCCCTGTTTTGTTTAAAGGGTAAGGCATTTTTCAGTAGCAGTATGCACAAAATGTCGCTGTCTTAAATATATTGATAATGGGTTGAGTGCAGAGGAATCTTGTATTTGTCTATATATATATATATATATATATATATATATATATATATATATATATATATATATATATATATATATATATATATATATATATATATATATAAAATTTATATTGATGGCAAAATTAACCTTTTTTTTAATATTTATCAGTACCGTAGGTTTAAATCACTATGCTCCTCATTTTGGAAAGATTCTTTATCTGGAAAACACCAGGTCTTAAACATGCTGCATAATAGATCCTATACTGTAAAATCTGTAAAACAGGTTTCTCAGTCAGCACCCGTGACCTCCCAACTCTTTGAGCCTGGTGCACGTCCAACGTTTTCCACCATGTATCCATTTACTCACAATTTTCAAATATTGACAGCACCAATCGTAGATTTCTTTTCTTAAAATGCCTTTATTGACACATGGGCTCAGACCCCAATACAGTTGGCAACGTTTCAGACCGTCATTGGTCTATCAAGCTCAAGTTTGATAAAAGACCGATGGCGGTCTGAAACGTTGCCAAGTGTATTGGGGTCTGAGCCCATGTCTCAATAAAGGCATTTTAAGAAAAGAAATCTACGATTGGTGCTGTCAATATTTGAAAATTGTGAGTAAACTGATTGTGTGTAAAATCTGTAATGCAGAATAACGAGCGCCTAAAAATGTTTTCCTAATATTATAAAAGTGCCCTCTGTAAGTGCTTTCACAGTGAATTATAACATGCAAAGTAGAAAAAAAAAAACCTTTAAAACCTCGCTCATAAGCAACTCCAGATTATAACCGTTGTTCCCCCCTTTAACATTTTCAAAACAACTTTGTAGACATGTACAGAACCATTGCAAAATCAGTTCATATGAATTTAAAAGTAAACAGTAATCACTCACCACAAAAATAAATATTTAAAATACTTAAAAGCAGATAGCAGAAATCCGGATGATCAACATTTTGAGCTCTGGAGTTCCTTATATATGTTTTCCTAAGAAAGAAAAAAAAGATTGATGAGAAAAAGAAAAGATTTTGCATAGAACATTCTGGGGGCAATATCAGCCTCAACAACTGTAGATTAAACTTTAAATCTAGACAAATCATATGTGCCAAACTGAAAAAGTGCCCAAAAAGTTCAGTGGAACTGCAGCTGATGAATTGTACAGTATATCACAGCAACCCAGCATTCAGATTTTTTTTAAAATGGGTTTTGTTCGTTTAAAGTGGAACTATTGTGAAAATGAAAATTTAATATAAGCTTCACCATACTGAAATAAGAAGCTTTCTAAGTACAATCAATTAAATATTCTGTATTGTTTCTGAAATAATCAAGTTTATGTTCACTGTTCCTCTCTCAGCATCTGTGTTGGGTATCAGACAATCAATGACAGTTAGATCCAATAAATCTTATATTGTAAAAACTCCCATAAACTTGAAATTTGAGTAAAAATGACCAATCAAAATGTTTCCAAAAAAAATATATATTTTTTTAAATTCAGATGAATGAGATCGACCCGCAAACTCGAATCAAATTAGATTTGAAGAGGAGATTTTCTTTGAAAAAAACTAGATATTCAGAATGGCTCCAAACAACTCCAATTTAATCCCAGGATGTCCCCCATAGGCTAAACCAGCAATTTGCCAGATTTAAGGTGACGAACAGTAAAACTTGAATTCTAAGGGACAGTACATGATAAATTTCAAAATTCGAATTTGTATATTTTTAAAAACTCAAATCAAATTTTTAGAATTAGAATTTTCTCTTCGACCCTTGATAAATCTGCCTTTAAGTGTTTATTGTCAATGAGACAAAAGGTTGAAGGTCCCTGCCCCATAGAGCTTACAGTCTAAATGGGAGGGTAACATCCAGACACAGATCGGAGGGATATTAAGTGCTGTAGGTTACAGTGGGTGACACTACCATATACAGTAAGTGCCAGTTCCCAGTTGTTGTGCAAGTGCTCCAAGAAGTAGTCTTTGAGTTTAGTTCTGAAGACATTGAGTGAGGATTCTCTCCAGAGAAATTCAGGAATGGAATTCCAAATATAAGGAGCAGCAAGACAGAAGGGTTTGATGCTATAATGTTTAATAATGTACCCGCTTTGGTCACACATTCCATTTTTACTTATTCAACTCTTTAGTGCCAGAGTCAGCTGTTTGATCAACAAACGCGTGGCACAATTAAAAGAGCTGATCAGATATGTAATATGTACAAAGTCTGGGGAAACCTTAAGGCTTTCATGGAATTTTCAGCACAGCTATCACTTTTCATGCATTTAGGGAAATGTTCCTGGCTGTCAGGAATGTACTTTACCAATTGAAACATTTATCAGAGCAGATCAATGTGTCAATTTGTCTTTGAGCAAACACCATTCGGTTAAATTGAGTGCTAAAAATAAGTGGCAGGGCTGAATTATAAACCCAAAGAAAAGAACAAGCATAGGGTTAAATTGTGGCAATGCAAGTATATGGGGTCTTAGTGATTCTAATTAGCCAAAAGGGATTTTTCAACTATTAAATCTGAAGGGGTCAGTATTTTTTGCTGGCCAGTAACCATTGTTAAAAATGTTGTTTTTTTAATATATTCCCTTTAATATTTATGTTTTAACAAACAAATAGTTTTTTTTTTCTCTACGTGAATCCACAGTAAACCTAGATGCAATGCAAGAAGTTATGTGGCTCAGGACAGTTAGGATTATCTAGATCCATTATATTTCCACCTAATATGAGCAAAGCCAAGGTTTAAGTTCTATGGTTCATATGAGGGAATGTAATGAAAGTCATAAATAAGAAACAAATGCGCACCTTCAATGTAATTTTTTCCTTGCACATTGTGATTGTGCATCTCACATTTTATAAGACCTTTGCAAAGGCGACATTTCATCTTGATGCAAATAGAATGACATCACTTTTTGAGGTGTGGGATCTATTATCCAGAAACTTGGGACATAGGGTTTTCTGGATGAGGTTTTTTTTTAAAATTTGGATCTCCATACATTATAGGAATCTGTATAACACAGTTTGCAGTGGTGCAAACTATGGAATCAGCATTGTACACAATTTTACATTTTTGACATTTTTACATTCCTCCAATTAAGAGTGCAGGTGATGAAACTGTAACACACCTAACACTTATAAAGAGGGAAACAGCTGAGAATAACTTATTTAATCCATTGTGCTCAGTAGTCATTGCCTTTTCAGCCACACACATAACGTGTGCATTGGTTTCCAGCAGGAATAGCAGCGAGTTGACTCAGGCTGTGTGAAATGCCATTCTGCTTTGCTGTCTCACTAGCTGTGCTCTTCAGAGCAGAAAATTCATCTTGGCATATTTGCAGAAAGCAGAAGAATATGTAATTTCCTACATTTTATAATAACTTATTATTTGTTGTATGAATTTTTGATAGTACGAGAAATCAGGGCTAAAGTTGAGAATAAATATTTCCCTTGCCATATATCCGCCTTAAATAAGCATAATACAGTATTTATATTAGAGAGGTTTTGCCTTTGGCTTTCCTCACATTCTCAAATACTGTGTGACTTCTTCAGACTTTAAGATTCAGGATGCCATATAAAAGGGTCTTCTAACCTATTTCCCACTAGTCCGCTCCTTATACCGACCCACCTGCCTCCTTCCCCAATGTATCATCCGGGCACCACAGATCAGTCACCTTCCCCTGTACCTCTGTTAGGCGTTTTACATCATATACCAAGGCTCCCTGGCAGAGAACAATACCCAAGAGCATGCTATTGAATCTCAGAGTCACGTTGGCTTTGATCCAAAATAATATCAATTTCTTTCAGCTTGTAAACATACAATTTTGGTTTTTTTTTCTCGAGCCCAAAGTGTGCCTTTTCAATGAATATATATTATAAACTAAAACTTTATAGTGCTGTAAGAAAAGCAACAATAACCCAACTGAATACAGTGGTTTAAACCTCATCCAGGTAGGCTACTGTAGCCGAGAAATCTGAACAAGCAATAGTAATTAGTGAGAAAAAAACAGAAGATAAGATTGTACCCAGAGATTCATTTTTTTCATAGGAACACCATTACAAAATGGCTTGGAGGTGACATAAAATCTAAGCATTATTTTTCATTAAAATATTAGTGGACTCCTAGGTTCCCATTTAATAATGCTCAAGCCTTCAGGCTCAAGCAAACATGCAGGAGGAACTCTCACATGGTTTCCTCATTGGAATTCTTTGGCTTACTGACCATAATTTTATTTCCCCTGGCAAACAAATAAAAGGATTAGCAGGTTTTAGGTCTCAAAAGCACATAACATTAACCTTCATGTTAGACTTTATAAAATGTTGCCTTTAAAATTATTTTACATTTTATAAATGAGACTGCAGTGAGAGTTAGGAGACTGTATGCTCTTCCATTTATTTTGCCTTTTTATTCTCATACAGAAATAGGGAATAACCATTAAATAGTGTTTATGAGCAGGAGGGCCCACTGTGAGTTTTCATGGTATCCCAGTGAACCAGTCTGATACTATATGTCAGGGGTCCCCAACCTTTTTTACTCGTGAGCCATATTCAAGTGTAAAATAATGTCAGAGAGCAACATAAGCATGCAAAAAGTTCCTGGGGCTTCCAAATTAGCCTTTGCTTGGGTATTTGTAGCTCCTATGTGAACTTAAAGGGGAAGGAAACCTAGTTGGCGCAAAAACCCTCCCCCTCCCGTGTGTTGCCCACCCTCCCTCCTCCCCCCTGGCCTACCCGTCCCACTGGGCAAATGCCCCTAACTTGTTACTTACCCTTCTGCGCAGGTCCAGTCCAGGGAGTTCACAGACGACATCTTCTTCCACGCGATCTTCTTCCTGCTTTGAACGGCATTTTGGCGCATGCGCAGTATGAGCATTTCGCCGGTACGGATCTACTGTGCATGCGCCAAAAGTCACGAAGTACTTTTGGCGCATGCACAGTAGATCATACCGGCGAAATGCTCCTACTACGCATGCGCCGGTCAAAGCAGGAAGAAGATCGTGTGGAAGAAGATGTCGTCTGTGAAATCCCTGGACTGGACCTGCGCAGAAGGGTAAGTAACAAGTTAGGGGCATTTGCCCAGCGGGACAGGTAGGCCAGGGGGGAGGAGGGAGGGTGGGCAACACACGGGAGGGGGGAGGGTTTTTGCGCCAATTAGGTTTCCTTCCCCTTTAAAGCCAACAGGAGGCTCTGTTTGGCAGTAGGCGTGGTTTTTATCCAACTAAAACTTGCCTTTAATTTAGGAATTCAAAAATAAACACCTGCTTGGAGGCCACTGGGAGCAACATCCAAGGGGTCGGAGAGCAACATGTTGCTCACGATAATGCTCACGAAAATCTACATATTATGCTAGTAATCCAGAGAAATAAATAGGCATCTGCAGGGAGCTCAGTTCAAAACTTCCTCAAACTGTTCTATCTCAATCCCAGATGCAGCTGAAAAGCCTTCAAAACTAGGAAATGTAATTTACATTTAAAATGTACTTATTGTTCATCTTAAAATAAAAAAAAGAATAATTAAGAGTCAAATGTAGATGCAGAGTGTTTAAAAACTAAAACTTATTCCATAGCAACTGGAGACAATGGAGCTTTTTAACATAAAACCGAAATCCATTGCTTCTTTGTAGACAACATAATCCATTTATTTGCATATTATATGAAAAGTTTATTGAAAGAGGTATGTAAACTATTCAGTAGCAGTCACAGGAACATTCCAATCAGAAACCGATCGTCGAAATGTCTACCTATTCTGTTTGAGAAAAATATATATGGAGCTTTTTAACATAAAACCGAAATCCATTGCTTCTTTGTAGACAACATAATCCATTTATTTGCATATTATATGAAAAGTTTATTGAAAGAGGTATGTAAACTATTCAGTAGCAGTCACAGGAACATTCCAATCAGAAACCGATCGTCGAAATGTCTACCTATTCTGTTTGAGAAAAATATATATCTTTATCACTGACACATTAGAACAAATGTGGGTTTATAATAAGAGATGGGCAGTATTGCAGAGGTCATGCACCTGTTGTAATGTACAGTAGTACAGGTGTCCTGAGGTCATGCTCCCACAGAGCAGATGCTTCCCATTTAGCAGAAAATGGCATTATGAGCTCAAAAGGACAGTTGTAACCAAATGAGCATGTTATTATTCTGTGCTTCTGACTGTTCTTCATACTTTCTAAGTAACTAATAGTTACAGACATTATTCTAAACCTAATGCAAGTATAAAAAATAACAGATACAGCAAGGTTTCTGAATTATTTGTCAGGGACCCCCAGCAATCGCAAACCAGCTGATTTCAAAATTATTCTCAAGCAATCACAAAACCATCTGATTTCTAAATTATTCTCAAGCAATCACAAAACCAACTGATTTCTGATTTGTCTGTGACCCCCAGCAATCATTATACCAACTGGTTTCTGAATGGTCAGTGACCCCAGCAACCATTAGACCATACCAACTGATTATTAAAAGCCAGTGACCCCAGCAATCACAAACCAACTGATTTCTGAATGATCCCAGCAATCAAAAGATGAACTAATCAGTGCTGCCGAAAGTTTTTCAGAATTCCTGTGAAACAAACAGTTACAGTCACGGGATCTGTAGACAGCACTCACACACCCATACAACCATGGAATAATAAATAGTACTACACAAGCTTGGTGGAGAAAGGCCACAGCTGTTTTATTAAATAAAAAAAATCAATAACCAGGGTGCAATTCATAAACCAATACCATTAACTGTTTACTACATAAAATGTAGCAGACAGCTCCTGTATACTTTATACACTCAGTGGGCTGCCTTAAACAACTATATATATATATATATATATTATTATTATTTTTTTTTTATTACATAAACATCTGACATCCTGTTCCTAGCTCATCCTGTCGTCCAATGACACCTGCTTCCATAGAACCTGTTTGCTCTCTTTTTGATATTAAACCCACCACCTAGAACTGCAGCCAATCACCAACTAAAGGGGTTTTTAACAATTAACTATATGTCAGGTGCTGACTTAGACTTAATGCTGGCTCTCTGGACTTAAGTTACTCTCATTATCTTCTAAACCCAAAGCAAGTGTAAAAAATAATCGATACATCAAGGTTTCTGAATTATTTGTCAGGGACCCCAGCAATCACAAAACCAACAGATTTCTGAATGATTTGTGATTGACCCCAGCAATCCCACCCTCCCTGATTACATCTCTGCTGAATGCATCTAGTGCAGTATTCAAGGGGACAGCTGCATGTCTCTGTGCCCTGTCTGGATAATACTTTAAATTCTAATGCAGTGTGCAACAAAGGCATTCCTAGTCCTAAAAGATATTTCAATCCTAATAGTGTTTTCGATACCCAACTGAGTGAAAATGTACAAACTAGCACTATCAGTTTATGTGTAGGCAGCATAACTTGTCTTGGTTTATTAAAAGATCGGTTAAAAGGGGCATGAATTATTATTATGATATTGTGATTATTATGATCATTAATATTGTATAAATTAAGCATATTTGACCTGAGCTCTGTGGATTCTGAACTCACAAAGAGTCAGAAAACCAAACAAAGAAATCACAGAGTGTTTGAAAACTTGGGAATGTATGACATCACTTGCGGCCATAAAATGGCGTCACCATTGCAAGAGCATAGAGAAATTTCTTCACAGCACAGAAAAACAAAGAACTGCTCAAATAACCAAAGGGATGGTTCTTCCTCAAGGTGATATGACCATCTGCATACACAGAATGTTATTCTTTCTCAGTGCTGATAAATAGGTATAACTTGGAAGTTTATTGTGTGTGACAGCTATATTTATTAAAGTGTTGCATTAATGGTTCCCTGCACAGTAAACAAGTAACTCCGACTTCCTGTACTATTATATTAAAGGCAGTAATGATAAAACTAGGTGTACTTGATTGCTGCTATCTGTTCAACTTAGGTTCAGTGATAATAAAATCTGAAAGCTGTGTATGACTGATGTATACGTGTGTACTTAAGCTGCCCAAGGCGCTATTCCATATTCTCCTAACGATAAAAATGAGTCACATATGTTTAAATAGCCTGTGTTCCAAGCAATCATCTGTAATGTGCTGCGGCCTCTTATTATCTGTATCATTTGCAACTTCTAAAGCAGATTTATTACTTTTCCTCCAGCTAAAATGATTTATCAGACCTATACTGGATAAGTGAATAAACGGTTTGCCTGAGTGCCCTGCTTCTTTTTATCGTATTATATCACAGTACTTGAAGGGATTTATATTAACAGAATAGGTTTCAGAAATATTGCACAAAATCTGCACATGAATTTTACATTATGCTATATCTTCGTCTTCACAGGCTGCCCCAGATTTGTGTAAATATCACTTTTTTTTTTCTTTCAGCAGCCTGTATAGTCACTGGTTTAAAAGTTAAACCCACAGCCAGAATGGGTTCCTAAAGATTTGCTGACATTAAGGGGCTGATTCATTAAGGGTTAATTAACCCTCGATATTCGACTAGGAATTGAAATCCTTCGACTTCGAATATCGAAGTCGAAGGATTTAGCGCAAATACTGCGATCGTACGATCGAAGGATTATTCCTTTAGATCGAACAATTAAATCCTTCGAATCGAACGATTCGAAGGATTTTAATCCAACGATCGAAGGAATATCCTTCAATCAAAAAAACTTAGGAAAGCCTACGGGGACCTTCCCCATAGGCTAACATTGACTTCGGTAGCTTTTAGCTGCCGAAGTAGGGGGTCGAAGTTTTTTTTAAAGAGACAGTACTTCGACTATCGAATGGTCGAATAGTCGAACGATTTTTAGTTTGAATACTTCGATTCTAAGTCGTAGTCGTAGTCGAAGGTCGAAGTAGCCCATTCGATGGTCGAAGTAGCCCAAAAAATACTTCGAAATTCGAAGTTTTTTTTACTTCGAATCCTTCACTCGAATTTAGTGAATCGGCCCCTTATTGTCACACCATTCATTTTAACAGAAAAAGTCCCATCTTCGAACCCCAAAAAAATTTTACTGAGCATGAAATTATGGTTAATGTGTTTAAGAACTGGCAACACAGATGAAGAATATATATATATATATATATATATATATATATATATATATATATATATATATAGAGAGAGAGAGAGAGAGAGAGAGATTTGTTCGTAAGGATCCACACACCACTATTTTTCATCAAAATAAGTGTTTTATTCGGTACATAGATCCGACGTTTCGGCCCACATTAGGGCCTTTTTCCTTTTCGTTTGACACAGACTATATATATATATATATATATATATATATATATATATATATATATATATATATATATATATATATATATATATATATATATATATATATATATATATATATATATACCTCCAAAGCATCAGTTCAACAAAGAAATTCAATTATTGTAAACGACAATTCCAGATATTACTAAAACTGGAGATTATTGGTACAGGTATGGGACCTGTTATCCAGAATGCTCAGACCTGGGGTTTTCTGAAAAATGGATCTTTTTGTAATTTGGATCTTCATAACTTTAGTCTATTTAAAAAATCATTTAAACTGTAAATAAACTCAATAGTCTGGTTTTGCTTTCACTAATTATATCTTAGTTTGGATCACGTAAAAGCTACAGTATTATTATTACAGAGAAAAAGGAAATCATCTTTAAAAATATGGATTCGTTGGATAAAATTCAGTCTATGGGAGACAGCCTTTCTGTATATCTGAGCTTTCTGGATAACGGGTTTCTGGATAATGGATCCCATACCTGTAATTGGGTGCATTTTGTTTATATCTTGAGCGAATCGTTATTTAGACAGACATAGGGGCACATTTGACAAGAATCAGGGTTGGAAATTAGTTTTAATAAGGTAAATGTGATTAATTTAAGTCCTCCTGATTTATGATTGAACTTTCGAATTTTGTTCAAATTTTCCGATATGAATTTCAAACTGATATAACAAACTGAAATCAATCGGGCAGTTTCAGCTCTTTGGCTTAGATCTACTGAGGTACCATATAAATCAATCGGAACTGAATTGAAATCAATAAGATCTGGATATTGAATTTTTGTTTCTCCAAAATGGCATCTGACCTGTCAAATGGTTGGAGACTACATGGAATAATGGGTTTCAAGAAAATGACTGCAAAGTTTTCAGAAAGAAATTTTAAGATTTTCTTTTTTGGTTGAAGCAATGGAGATTCATTGAGATTATTTGAGATAATTAGACAAAATCACACTATTTTTGATAAATAACTGCTCCTAATATACATTTTGCAGATCCTCCAGCACTTATTCATATTTTGGTAATATAGCTTTGTTATATAGAACATGCAGTGCTTCAAAGTGGCTCATGTGCTGGGCCCTTATCTTTGGGACCATTATTTATTTCCATTTGGTGTAAGAAGATTGTCCAATGGTTCCCAAAATGTGTGTCTGGCTGCCCCTTAGCGAATCCTAGAGCTTTGGCTCCGGTGACCAATCTGAAGTCCAGCTGGACAAAATTTGGGGAAATGCCTATTTGCACTTACTGTATGAATAGTCCTGGGAGCCTGAAGGTCAGAGTGAGAGTTGGAGAGAACATTTTTTAGCTGCGCTGAATATTTTTAGAACTACATATAACAATGTTTTGTATATCTGTGACCTTGTAATAAACTAACCAAAATTTTGACATTAAAAAGGAGCTCAAACAGAAAAATATCTGAAAACCATTGGTTTAAGCCCATGATCAAGAAATAGACATAATTACAATTCTATTCTTCTTGGGAAAACACTATTGTCACTGACAGTTATCAGTTACGCCAATACATCGTTCACTTCCCGAAGAATACAGGAGAGATGGAAGGTGGCACCCATGAGCTCCACTGAGCTTATTCTGCATTTATACATGAGTAATGAATTACTGGCACTTTCAGGGGTAATCACCTATGCGGGGGGAAGCAGGGAGGGGGACTATGTAGGGTAGTTGGTAGGGGTTTCTATTATTGGGGGGTTTAGTTCTCCTTTAAACTTTCAAACTGTAAAAAATAAAAGATGGAAAGTAATTGAAAAATATCTTTATTTCTGGGGAACAATCTGAAAACAACTGAACTGAAAAAAGTGTTTGGAAGGTGAACAACCCCTTTAATGATAGATGACATTGATTTTTAGCACTGGATCCACCATTCCCAGGTTATATGCAGGACATTCCATGCAATTAACTAAGGGAATTAGAAGAACAGTAAATTTTGATTTGAAAATTGTATTCAAAGGTCCCTAATCTGTGCTAGCCATTATTAATGCTAAATGATATTCCAATTTAGGACTATTTTCATTCTTAATGAAATAACAAGCCTCCTGTGATTTTTTTTTTAAATAAGCAATCAGGGTCAATTTGTCCTCCTTAATTATGACAATTACAAGTCAGCTTCTATTTATCTGTAAATCTTTGGAAGAAGAACATTGAATTTTATGCAAGGTCATAATTAAGTGACGGTATCTTGCTCAAATGGAATCTGCTTTTAATTCCATAAAATCCAGGAAACAGGCAACATATAACAACATTCTTTGAAAAGGAGAAGACAAAACAAAGAAGCAAAATCATCAATTATTTCTCCACTGTGTCTGCCGCTGATTGATTGAAGCATTCACTGTACATTTGCTTCACAGTTAAAAGGATCGGATTTCAGATACAACAGATGTTTACTTAACTTAATATTGACAAAGAACACTGAGGGTTACAATTAAAGGTCATCAGTCAAATAAGATCCTGGAGAGAATTATTTCACGACTATTTCTCTTGTACTGATGGTATTGAGAAATCACATAGTGAAAGTGGACCTGCTCAGTAGCCAACGGTGAACGATTGAATAATGTATGCAGACATAATAGACAAGTGCAAATATTTTTATCTGCATCTTTAAGTACCAACTGATTCTTAAAGGACACAATCACTTAGGTGTGCCAACATTTAAGTACCCCCAAGTGAATGTAATAACTTACCTGTAGTGATAGACGAATTTGTCCCGTTTTGCTTAACTACGAATTTCGCAAATTTCACATGGCATTCGCAAAACTGGCCGAAAATTCACAAAATGGCTATTTTGATGCTGGTGACAATCGAAAGCTCGCCGCCGGCGAATTTAAACAGCGTAACATTAAGATATTTCCAAAAATAGATAAATGAGAAAGGCTAAGGTGACACTGAAGGATAAAGCATAATTGACAACCAATTTTAGCAATTTAAAGGAGCAGGAAAGCTACCAAAGCAGTTTATTGACAATAGATTAGCCTCAATAGTGCAAGCTATAACATTATATTTATTCTGCAGAATGCTTTACCATACCTGAGTAAATAGCTCTAGAAGTTCTCTCTGTTTGTTTAGGATAGCAGCTGCCATATTGGCTTGCTGTGACATCACTTCCTGCCTGAGTCTCTCCCTGCTCTGGGCTCAGATTACAGCAGGGAGGGGAGGAGGGTGAAGGAAAAGAGACTGCTGCAGGAGATAGAAGCAAACTGAGCATGCTCAAGCCCTAGCCCTGGAGGTTTAAGATGAAAGAAGAAAGTCTGACACAGAGGCCCATGAGTACACAATAGAAGGAAGGAAATGCAGTGTTTCTTTTGACAGAGGACTCAGAGCAACATTACTTTGAGGTTTTACTGCAGTATTTATATAGACCTTTCTAATAAAGCTTACTTAATTTTAGCCTTTCCTTCTCCTTTAAGTGATTACAGTGATTTTTCCAAATGGATCTCGAACTCAGTTTTAACCTTAAAATTCAGTCTAATTCATAGGCTCAGAAAGACTGCAAAAAATTATTTTGACAAGCTTTATCAGTAAAAGCAGACTTGAAGCAGGAAAATGAGATGTAAAGAAATAATTTTATAAAAAAAATATCAAAGGGGATATAAACCTCCTGTACAACTCTCCAATTTGCAAACCCTATCTCTCTATAATAGGCAATTCAGTCTAAATTACAGATGTCAAAATTCTTCCAGTCCTAATCCTCCCTACCAGCATTATCTCAATCATCTCACTGTTATCTAACACAGCAAGATAACAATTCAGTTCCACTTGGCAGTAATATACTCTAATAAAATGTCAGAAGGCGTTCAATATGTTTAAGACCTCCAGCGATAATAACATGAACAAGGAGTAAAGAGCTGGGTGTACAGTATATAATTCAGGAAGGTTTCTCAGTGGACAATCCATTAATGTTCATTGGGCCACTGGGGACTGCCTTGGGGACATTGGTGACGATTAGTAAAGAAATGGAATCCAGCCCTGATATCACTGGACTACAACTCATGATTTAATCTTGATTTGTTTATGTATCATAAATCAGCAATCTGTTTTTCTATTCCCTTTTTTTTTAATGTACCCTAATTCCTAAGGGTCCTCTGGTGGACCCAAGGGTCCTCAGTTCGACACTGTAAACATGCTAAATTCTCATGACTTTTAACAATCTTTGACAATAGTCAATGACCATATTGAGTAATGAGGTTTGTCTTTTAAAAATACCTAATTACAATTATTAGTGTTTATTGTATTGTACAATTAGATGGGAAGTTATATTCAGGATAAAAGTCATAGGCAAAACACCACACACTGTGAACAAAGACCTTTTTTGAAGTGAATGAAAATCATTTTTTTTCTCTATAAATGCTTTATAGCTAGACTGAAATCTTGGCAGTGTCACAAGGGAACATATGGCATGCTCCCCACCGTGGTCATGATTTTCTTTGTTATGCACCTGGTTGTGTTTTGGACGGACATGAGAAGTGAATTTTTTTTTAAAGTATATTAGGCCTGCTGAAGATACTTCTGGACATTGCTAGGTCCGCTGTCACTGGAGAGGATCTCGGTATCATCAACTTTTTCCAATGTTATAATGTCAGCTATAATGGGAAGTAAGCAATAGTAATAATAATAATAATGTTAATATATCATTAATAATTCGTGTATCATACACTTTCAGCTGGAATCAGCAGCAATGTCAAGAACCATATTTTTATCATCATATATGTATAAAACGCATATTCCACAGCACTGTACAATAAATAAGTGGATATATTGAACATTTTAGCAGATGGAAATGCCTCAAAAGTCTTCCAGTGGACTCCTATTAGCATTCCCATTGTGCTAATAGCACTTGCGTACAAATACTAAGGAACCGAGCCTGGAATTACAAACTTGTGTTTATACAAAAGATCACTTTTGCTTTATTCTAGGTAAAACCTTGTGCAATTGTAGAAAACCTATGAGCTGCTGAACAACCCTCTTTTACCAATAAAGGATGTTTATTGTACAGTACATGCTTCCTGCACCAACAGATATAGAAGCATGCTTTGAAATGAGAGTACAGATGCACAAAACACTGCATGAAATACTGCATCAAAGGTGCAGGGGTGCAACTCCAATAAATGAGCCCTGGTGATTGAAGAACCAAGAAGCCACCTATGCTACGAGAATTTAGTGACCTTTCTCGACAACACAGGGAGGCCCCTTTATCAACATTCTAATGAGTTTAGTGACTCTCATTTTAATTCAGTTTTAGTATACAGCCAAAGAATTTCGTGAGAATTTTTGTGCAACTGCATTCGTCGAAAAGCTCAACAACATCTAAAATCCACATAGCAAATAAAGTTTTTACCATTGAAAAAGACAGCTCCCATTGACTTCTACATGACTTTGGCAGCTTTTAAATAGCAGAATTTTGTATCAGAGTTTTTTGTTTTACGTTTAATAAATGACAGATTTAAATAAATAAATCACGATATTAAGCACTAAAAAATACAATTCAGTGGGAAAATAATTGGCCAGCACTGGTTTTTGTAATCCCTGGCCTTCAACCTTGTGCTTTTATATGGTCATGGTATTCCTCAGTGACTTATAATATCCCTATATTTACAATAGGGGGTACTTTATTCACTATATAATGATTTCGAATATATTATTTTATGAGCAAATCGTATCACTGTACATTTTAGTATTCATTTCTGAACATTTATGAATAGTTAGAAAGTGGTTGAACATTTCCAGTAATTAACTACTTCACTAGCAGGAGTTCCCTCAAAACAATGATGTTGATTATGTATCATATTGTGTAAAAACAAGAAGAAAGAATGCTAATCAAACATTTACATGCATGCTTTGATGCAATTAGTCCTTGAGAACTTCAGTTCCTGCACATTAATTTGTGCTAGCTTAAGTCTGATTGTGTATCTGTTGTGTATTCCTTCTAAAATGAAATAAAGTTTCAAATTCAATGTTCCACCTGTAGAGCAAAACATTCTCATTAAATGTAGAATACAAAATTACAGGGATCCCAAGTCACCAATGAGAGGAATTTAAATAGTAGACCCGAAGCTTACATTTTCCTGCAATGGAAGCTTTTCACCCCCTTAGATTAATAGGTTAGAATGGGGAATATGTAGTCCTAATGGAGTTGAGGTATTAGGAATTTAAAACCAAAAATATATGCATATCCTACAAACACTTTCTAGGTCCAGGTCCTTAATACTTGCTCTTGATTTTTGATGTAGAAATTATATTGTTTTGAGAAGTAGCGAAAGGTTTTGGTGCGTCGTATGTTCCCCTCCTCCATATATTTGGTCTTTGTTTAGATGTGTAGATATCACAGCATTATAAAATTATTTTTCAAAGGGATAGAGCCACCCTTTTGTAGCTCTAGTAGTCCTCCAACCAAATACTTAAAGAACTAAGTCTTCATGTTTGTGCCCAATGAAATATAATTCATGGAAAAGAAGTTCTTACTATCTCCTATTAATTCCTTATTATACTCACCAGTGCTCAAAATTCACACTAGTGACCCAACCAAGGGTTTTTGTTCACTGTTACATTAATGATGAAGACATTGATATATGCATAATTTGTATACATTTTTTATGTTTTTTGAGTTAGTTATCTTGTTGTTGATATTTTAGCACATATCTGGTGGCTAAGGCCTTATTTACCATAGCAACAGGTAGTGGTTTGAACATGGAGACTTAAATATAAATAGGAGACACCAGTGCCAATGGTAGGTACTTTGTGGTACATAAGAAAATTACAAATAATAAATGGACATATTAAATACTAAATTGGTTGGCAAAGAATTGGTTAGGTAGGGAGTTGGGTTCAGCTACCTAATATATATTTCCTATCCACCTGATAACTTATACTGTCCCATATAATTAAATATTTGGATATATATAATTAAATATATGGATATATATAAATTTTGCATGCACAGTATAAATATAAACTCAGTTCCATAGGTTTACCATTTGTATTGGTTACTGGTTGATTTTTGTATGTAATGTGTATTTTCAATTTATACACCCATTTATTGTACAGTGCTGCAGAATATATCACATTTTATAAATACATGTCAATAATAATAATCTCTATACAAAATTACAGGCAGACATAGCTGGCTATTGTGCTGAATACTGAATCCTCTTACCTACATCGTGGAGTTTATCACTGTTGTCAAATTGTTGCATTTAAATATTATTGAAAAGTGTTAGGGATGCACTGAATCCAGGATTCGGTTCAGGATTGGGTCTTTTTCAGCAGGATTTGGATTTGGACGAAGCCAAGTGCCTGGCCAAATCAAATCCAAACAATCATGTGACTTTTCCTCACACAAACAAGGAAGTCCAAAATTTTTTAACCGCACAGTTTTCTTTCCCTAATATACAGAACAGTAAATAAGAAAAAATATGGTGAAAATAAGTCAAAATCTAGTAAACTAAACAGATGGATGGGAAGAGCAACGGTAGAGGAACAAAAAGAACAGAAGAAGAAAATATGAAAAGTGAGCAACATAATGGGGCAAGTGGAGGCATGGGTATCAAATACACCGTTTGACACTAACTATAACTACTTCCTGTTGCAATGTGAATAGTGTTTTGCTACCTATGTTCAGGGAGACTTCTTTTCTTAATAAATAAATAATGAAGAGGTGTCATTTACAATGCCCATGCAGGATACAAAGTGCAAAAAAAAGTTAAAAAAAACCCCCACAAACAAATACCTACATCTGCACTGTATGGTCATAGTTATTAATTGTGGCAGTAATAATCATACCACTCATTTATGCATGTACATAATTAGGCAACGCTACACTGTAATGAGCTGACCAATCGATACTCAAAAAACAGTGATTGTTGTCTTAGCCAAGACACATAATGAGGATTTGTGATATATTCTTTTTCTGGTCACACATATATATATATATATATATATATTGTATGTTTCTGTAATTATTGTAATGGTGTCGAATGTCAATATATTGACTGTGTCCGTGTTTATCACATATCTTTAGAAAATCTATGGATGTCTCTAATAAAGCTATTGGTTACATCTACAGTAAAATGTTCAGCAATCGTTAAGATCATTGTTTTTTTTAGCTCAGGACACTGCTGTCGAATAGGAGAATCTAAGGATCAAAGCTATCCAGTTTACCAGAAGGCATTGTTAACTCCTTATATCATAATATACTACGCAAGTGAGAAACAAACCTACTTCTATACCCCACTCGGTGATGTGCATGTGTGTAAAATAGCACGCACAAGCGGAAAAAAATGCTGAAACATGCCCATGCGCATAAATGCGCACAAGCAGGCCAGCAACGGGGGGCCAGGTCTGGCCCGAAGGGGGCCCATGAGCGCCAGGGACCACCAGGTTTTTTCCCGGTGTCCCACCGGCCCAGTCCGACCCTGTCTTAGGGTCAGACTCACAGTGGACTGTATATATAGAATATAAATGTCACAATACAATCTAATTAGTAATTAAATCATGTTCCCATTAAATTATAGCTTGGAAACTAATTCACTTGAAACATTGCTTCTATGAACCTAATTCTCCGTTTGCTATGGCCCCTTGACTTAGCTTCTACTGCCCACAACACACTCAGCATGTGCAATATCACTGACACTCCTAACAAAATCCAAGATGGTGAGATCCTATGCACAAATTTGAAAGGCTGAAGCATTACTGTTATAGAAATGCTGAGCCTTTAGCCTAGACTAGAGCAACAAGTTCATGATATTAAATAAGGCATTTATTTCTCCTTCAAGACTGGTTTTACCACTTCCATTTCCATGTACAAGGGTACAGCTTTTAAAATCCCTATACTGATAGCTCATTCAGTTTCTCCACTTAGTTTCATAAACCAAGGGTCTCAGTGACTAGAACCTGCAGACTCTGAAAGTATATTAGCTTCAATCAGAAAACCTTAGATTGTCTGCAATCCAAATTTCTTATTACCAGGTTTAGAAATGTTAAGACTTATTCTGCAGCAATGATTTTAAAGTATGAGTTTTATGGATAATGATAGTATGGCTTTAAATGTTTAGAGTAGATGTACCCTCCTGGCAGTAGCCATAGCAACAAATACAAGAGGGATAAAGGCACTTTTCATACATATGTTATGCATTTCCATTCACGTAGTCTGCCACTTTTTGGAGTATCCAGAGAGAACAAGCAACAAAGTCACAAGAGAAAATCTACAATGCAGTATCAATTAATTGTATTGATCATTTACACTGTGCTGACATACTGTACAGAGCTATACGTCTGGGAATTAATATCTAACAACACTGCAGCATAAAGGGACAATTCAATATACAGAGTGCAACAAGGTCTGCATTTGACTGTACCACGGATAAAAGGAGAAATAGACACAAAGGGCCAAATTCAGTTTTCAGGGCCAGATTTCGGTGAGAAAAAGGTTAATAACACGAAAAGTCATGGACGAGATTCAATTTGAGATGCAATTCAATTCAGAAAGTGCTATCTCACATTTTATCACGTGAAAGCTCTATTGAAGTCGATGGGGAAAAAAATGGAACTCAAATAGGAAAAATGTTTTCTTCTTATTGAATTGAATCTCGTCCATGAGCTTTCAGGTGATAAATCGTGATGTTACTTTCCTCACTGAATTGAATCTGGCTCATTGGATTATTTGCACAATATTAAAGGGGAACTCCGGCTTCAGAACCAAAATTTGATAAAGAGGCCCACTTAACACAGAAACCCCTAAAAGGGACCGGTTTCTTCAAAAAGTATGAATAAATGCAATTTTCTATGCTGAAATCCAACTGTTTAGCAGTTCTTCTCTTTCTGCATAATTTGAAATCCTGGCAGGGAAGGAGGGACTAAACACCACAGCTTACAGACAGCATGCAGGAACTACATAGCCCACAATGCATTGCACTGTGATGTTCTGTTCCTTATTGAAATCACGTGTGCAGGGAATTGTGGGGTTTGGAGGATGCAGGCAAGGACAGATGGCTGCTGATACAAAGTAACAGTAGTCAGCCAGCTCAGCAAAGTAGTCAGAAAGATCAGCAGGAGAGCAGGGGGCTCGGCTTAGGGAACTGTTCCAAATCATTTAAAATCATGAAAAATCTGCATGTTTTTTAATTGATGTATATTGCAAAGCTGGTTGAAATTATGTTTACCGGTCAAAACGCTTAAATTATGTTTGTGTGGAGTTCCCCTTTAACATAGTCAAGAGCTATCCCAAAAGTTTATATTCTTTATTGAACCTGTTTGGGGTTGGGTTCATTTTATAAGATTGCCCTGATCTACTGTAACTTGTACTCACAATGGGACTTTATTTTGTGGAGGACAGGAGAATACATGTAGAATATTTGAAATTTCTTATTAAAGCACTTCTGGGTTAATGGGCACTTGAGCAATGTCCATAGGAGAAAATAGCAGTAGAATAAACAACCCTAGTTGTCTGTCTCTGATTCTATTTACAGAAGACACATTTTTAAAAGAAGGCATAGATAAAGGATAAGAATGCATTTAGTTTACTTCATAGCATTCTACTGGTCGGCTGTGCAAGGATTAATTCAGTTTAGTCTGCCTTCTGGGAATAGATACCAGCGCAAAACATGAATTCAATTACCTTGTGTATAATTGTAGTGCTCTGCGCTGATGGCAGTGTTTATGGACACCAATACAGACTACAATGAATTCTATTTGCATTTGCCTTGCAATGGAAGACACCAAAGAAGCAATTATTCAAAACAAACCAAAACATCCAAAAGCTTAAGAATGATCCAGCTGTCATGTAGGAAATGTTTTGTTCATATATCCAGTATTCACCGATTAGGAAATGTCTGATGGGATGTTTTTTCGCCACGCATTGATGTCAAAAATACCTATTCATAGAAGGTAACGGCCGCCTGAAAGTCAGCTGGAAAAAAAATTTCATAATCCTATTTTATCACATTACTCAAGCAAAATTAACTTTAATTTATAAATTATTTGAATCTTGTTTCCTTCCGTCTGGGAATTCATAATTATAGCAAGCAGGCAGGAGCCATTTTGTGGACACTTGTCTTGCATTATCTCAGAATTTTTTTTTGTGCACCAGAACGAGGGACCTGATGTCCATCCCTATGCCCTGGCTACACAATTAAACGGTGAAGAGAACGGGCGTATGTCTGGAGAGCTGTGACATCTAGGAAGTGCTGAATGGAAAGTGAAAGTAATTGTCTGCCCCGCCTCTATGCCTAAGGCATAGAGGAGGGGCAGACAATATTTGATTGACAGCTGATATTTTTAAATGAGTTTACAACAGCTATGAATGCTTTAATAAAAAAAAGAAATTGGATTTCATGTTTAATTTGAAAAGGACTTTTATTATACCGTTTTTTGTGTTTCGGTCACAGGTCCACTACTACTAAAGAAAAGTATTGGAGCTGAGTTCAAGTTTTCCTTTATTTGACTAGCCTGTAATAAAATATATATTTTAGTATTCTATCTACTACTCCCTGGCCCTTGCTATGATATATACTGTAAAACCAGAGAATGAAAATAAGTGAATGTTTGCCTAGGATGCAAGGTTTTCCAGATAAGGGATCTTTCAGTAATGTGAATCACCAGAAATGTTAGAGAGGTCCAAAGGGAATGTTGTTCCATAATCATAAATCTATGCCTGCGGATTGTAAATCCTACACTAGGCGCAGAACTTAGCGGGCAAGGGGTGCAAGGCAAGCCTGTCCTCACAACCTGCCATAGGGATGGCCGTAAGTTGCTCAATCCATTACTTGGTTGTCTGAATAACATACAAATTAGGTGTAAGATGAGGGTGGGAGGGGGCATGCCTGCCCTTTATGAATACTGTGCTGCCCAAAGCGGATAGAGCTATATTCACTTTAGCTAGTGCTGCTCTGTGTAGCTGGATGCTAGCTGGATGCTACATAGATATATCTTCTTTCTGAAAATCAAAACGGTTCCGCTCAATATCTCCGGTTCCAATCTGGTAAAAATTCTTGGAATCCACACCACTTTTGTCAGGCGGCTCTGAATAAATTATCCACTCTGTAATTGCTTAGTAACAACCTAGATAGGATTTACATTTTTTAACATTGCTAGGCAAGCATGGTTCACTAGTGCCTGCAAACAATTAAGTATCCCCATTAAATAAGCTATTCTCTGTAGGTTAATTTACTAGGCCGATAACAAACGAAACTGCATCAGCAGATAATTCCTTGTGCTTTGGAACCATATGATACCATTTAAAGAAAAACAATGCAGTGCCTCCTATCTGCAGATCTAATTAAATTCTTCATGGATTTTCCTGCCTTTGTTTGTATTGCTATTCACAATGACACAAGTAATTGTTCTTGATTTATGTTACGTCTGTGTTGAAATATTAATCTCACATTTTAGAAAATGTACATGATTTTCTGAAAAAGTGAATGGCATACATTCTAGTTTGATATTATGGGAGAATTACAGTAAAGAAATACTATTTAATTTAATTAAAGGGCAGATTTATTAAGGGATCAAATTTTCTTCAGTGTTGTGCGCACTCTCAAAGATCAGCAGACGGCATTGGTTTAAAAAAAATGGCTTTATTACCCCAACAATTCACCTAACGCGTTTTGTGTGTCATCACACTTACTCATAGGCATTGAGGTTTCTTTGATTTTTTTTTTTGGTCAAAACTCTCAAATTCGGCTAATTATTCAAACCCAATTGGAGTTTTAATTAGAATTTCGAGATTTAGCATACTCTGGCCCTTTAAGAACTCAAATTTGAATATAAGCCACCTTAAAGGGATACTGTCAAGGGAAAAAAAAAATTTTCAAAATGATTCAGTTAATAGTGCTGCTCCAGCAGAATTCTGCACTGAAATCCATTTCTCAAAAGAGCAAACAGATTTTTTTATGTTCAATTTTGAAATCTGACATGGGGCTAGACATATTGTCAATTTCCCAGCTGCCCCAAGTCATGTGACTTGTGCTCTGATAAACTTCAATCACTCTTTACTGCTGTACTGCAAGTTAGAGTGATATCACCCCCCTCCCTTTTCCCCCCAGCAGCCAAACAAAAGAACAATGGGACGGTAACCAGATAGCAGCTCCCTAACACAAGATAACAGCTGCCTGGTAGATCTAAGAACAACACTCAATAGTAAAAACCCATGTCCCACTGAGACACATTCAGTTACATTGAGAAGGAAAAACAGCAGCCTGCCAGAAAGCATTTCTCTCCTGAAGTGCAGGCACAAGTCACATGACTGGGGGCAGCTGGGAAATTGACAAAATGTCTAGCCCCATGTCAGATTTCAAAATTGAATATAAAAAAATCTGTTTGCTCTTTTGAGAAATGGATTTCAGTGCAGAATTCTGCTGGAGCAGCACTATTAACTGATTAATTTTGGAAAAAATATTTTTTCCCATGACAGTATCCCTTTAAATCTGCCGAATTGCCGTATATGTCAATGGGAGAGGCCCAGGGATCAATTTGGTGACATTCAAGTTTTTTTCGGAGAAAAAAACTCAAAACGAGTTTTTTAAATTCGATTCGAGTTTTTCTAATTCGAATCAAATTCGATTTGAGTTTTTCTAATTCAAATCAAATTTAATTCGAGTTTTCAGGTCAATTCAACTTTAAAAAATGTGATTTTAATAATAAATTTGGATTGGTCGAAATTCGAATTTTGGGAGTTTATTAAACTTTGTGACGAAGTCCTTGAGATCTGAAATCAGTCAAAACGGACGCATACATGGTCGCTAACATTCGCAATGGTCTTTGCGAGCATGTTTGGGCTAATGAAATATATTGCATTCCCCCACTAGTTCTAGAAGTGACAGAATTTCCATTTAAAAAAATATTTTAGCTGCAGCTTGCACACAGTTTGTGTTGAAACATTCACACAATGTGCAATGGCATCAGGTGCATCTCACTGCTCAGTTACAATGATGCTGCAGCTGTGGGGGGAAATGCTGCACTGTGGGTAAAAACATTTTACATTGCATCTGAATTGACCTCTGTACTAAAAGTCAGGTTCCTACTAGAAGGATTTCTGGCACAAGTTTGTCATGAATTGAAATCAGAAATGGCATCTGCCTTGTAGGGCGTGTTACAAGAGAAATTAACCAACTTAACAGGCCATATATGTTGATGCCATGAAGGACACAAAATAGACTTTGGTGTTGTCACCAAATAGAACAGAATTTCATATCACTCTCTGTCAGGCATATATTCATAGTATAAAGGATAATGAAATCACAGTTATTAAATTATACATAAGCATAGATAAAAATATGTACAGGTATGGGACCTGTTATGCAGAATGCTCGGGACCTGGGGCTTTCCGTATAACAGATCTTTCCATAATCTGGATCTTCATACATTGACTACTAGAAAATAAAGCCAAATAGGCTGGTTCTGCATCCAATAAGGATTAATTCTATTTTAGTTTGAGTCATGTACAAGGAACTGTTTTATTATTACAGAGAAAAGGGAAATAGTTTTTATAAATTTGTATTATTTGGATAAAATGGAGTCAATGGGAGATGGCCATTGAGTAATTCAGAGCTTTCTGAATAACAGGTTTCTGGATAATGGATTCCATACCTGCATATAAAAAAATATGTAATTCCACTTCACTTGCCCTAAATGCTGGCATGGATCTAGACCAAGTACATCTGCCCCATACCTTTAATGGCCATTTATCCGATACGCTCACAATGCAATAAAATCAGGACTTGCAGGAAAAGACATGCTCTGATATCAGAGAGTATGTGGTCAGATCCAAATGGTTATGGCAGAGAAAAAACAAGCAAAAGTCAGGCTCCTCTCATCCTCTTCCCAGCTTCTTTGCTCTTGTATAACTTCTATATTTCATGATCACTGTAAATAAAGCAAGGCGATTTGTCCTTAAAATCTGTTAACAGAATATCCAGCTGACAAGGTTAAGCAAAGCACTGAACCCTCTTTCGTCTTTACCAAAAGTTAAGCATTTGATTGTTACACTACATTTATCTTTGGACTCTGCAAAACAGAATCCCATACTGTAGAGAGTGTGTGTGTGTAAAACAAATGATTTAGTCATTAAGCCTATATAATTGAGGACATTATTTAACAGAAACCTTTTCAATTTCATTTCCACTGGGACAATATACATTAATATAATACAATGTTATGGTGTACATGATTCACTAGGCAGTAGAACTATTTAGTACAGCTATATAGTATAGTTAACCTTTCATCACAGTTTCAAATAATGAAGTATTAGGCACATTTGCACATTTTCCACAGCGTGTTAGTTCCTGCCATCTGCACGTATTGTGCATCACTAGTTCTTTCCATGTGTGAATAATCATGCATATGGTGATTCATGCGCACTAATGTTTCTCTGGTAACTAGAGTTTTTCTTTGCTCACAGAGCACGGATCACAAATGTAAGTCTGTGTATATATATATGTATGTATATGTATATGTATATGTATATGTATATGTATATGTATATGTATATATATATATATATATATATATATATATATATATATATATATAGTGTAGTACGAAGAACCAGCACTCACGATACTGAGGTCACCAATGCCTGGGTGCAGTCCTCGATAAAGTAGAATCAGTGGAGATGTTAGAGATTGCACTCACAGGTCTTAAGAGTAATAAATGGATTTTTATTTGTGGACAATTGCGATTGTCCACAAATAAAAATCCATTTATTACTCTTAAGACCTGTGAGTGCGATCTCTAACATCTCCACTGATTCTATAAATAAATAAATATATATATATATATATATATATATATATATATATATATATATATATATATATATATATATATATATATATATATATATATATCACTCATCTGAGTGGCTTCTTCAGGTGAAGAAATGCATTAAAGTCAGTGGGCGCCCGAATAATTTTGACAAGCAACAATTTTTTTGTGCACATCAATTTATTTTTGCCGTGGCGGATTTTCATACAGAAACTAACCGCAAATCCATGCCTGGCGAATTTATTCACGCATCACTATTTGCCAATATATGCAAAACCAGAAAGTCTGTGAAAGTCTATATTTATCTATACTAAAACACACATAGTACATATCTTTCCCGGCTTCTGTTATGATGATGGAAATGTGTACTTAGGTAGGTAGGGCAACCACATTTCCAAGTGATATGTTAGTTTCAGGTACTGTATCCCATGTGACTTTGTGTTAAAGTGGCCATACACAATAAGATCTCTGTTGATTTTGCGAACATTAGGCCTAATTGTGCTTATCGGAAACCTTGTTCATTGGATCATGATTCAGTATACACAAATAAGTCCCAATAAAACAGTATTTTTAAACCTAGGTCCCAAAGACAGGCCAATAACATGCCAACTAGGTCTGAAGGGGTCAAATAATCAGTTCTTTCACTCATGTAATTATTTTATACTATTAAAAATAAAATGTAATAACTTAAATCAAAACATCACAATTATAATTCCATACACATTATATGCTCAAGCCTTCTTGTAAAACATGGCACCACAAGATGCACACACACATATATGTATAATAATTTCATGTCTGTATCTATAGCAGTGTACAAGCTGTAATATTAGAATGCTCTCACAGTCAGCAGTTTATTCATGATTTCTTTCTTTCTGCAATTATAAATAAGTCAAAAGAAGCATGAGAAATAAAGCAACACAGTGTTTTATCGTGTTAGAAGGTTTAACTGAATCACCCACAGATTGCTATATTTAGAATATGATGACGTATGTACAAGAGAAAGGCAAGAAATATGAAACACAGAAGAAAAGGCTTCTGAGATGTATTGATATTTAACTCAGGTTTATTGGACAACACTGATAAAGAATTCGATTTTTCTTTGAGTTAAAGTTAAATTTAAAGTTTCTTCTCCAGTGGCATTTCAGGACAAATTATATTTGCTCTTTCTTTTTTTTTTTTTTTTATTTAACCTTTCTGTTCAGCAGCTCTTCAGTTTGGCATTTACCCTGCGATCTGGTTGCCAACAACTGACCCTAGCAACCATGCATAACTAGATGTTATGGGGCAACACGGCAAATTCATTTTAGGGCCCCAAAATGTCAAGTGGGGACCTGTTTTACCAATATATATTGAAACTGCTTATTAAGTAGGGGCTCATGGGGCCCCCTATGTCTCTTGCAGGGTCTGCTTCCTCTGTGGTTACACCCCTTATAGCACCAGACAGTTAGCTATCTATGGTGGACTGGAAGGAAAGAGACTGAATACAAGGACAGGCAGTCAAAAATTACACAATTAAAATGTTAACCTCACAATCTGCCTACTTGGCTAAAAAGAATCCTTTATTCTACAGAACAAAAAACATTTCATGTGCATGAAACACAGAACACAAAGGAAAAAAGAGAAATTCAAAAGTTCGTTATAATAACCAAGAAAACAAATATTAATATCAGTGCAACTATCCTTTTGTCCCTTTAAATGGCACCCATGGATGGCCATATGGTTCAATCCTAAAACCTAGAATCAATGCATCACCCCTCGGGACATTCCAAAGCCTCACTGCTCTCACTATGAAGAGCCAGCCTTGGTTATCTTGTGGATACTATGGGATGCACTTGTAGGGCACAACAGTTGCAACTTTTACATTTCTGCTCTAGCATTACAGGTATGGGATCCGCTATCTGGTAACCTGTTATCCAGAAGGCTCAGCATTATGGGAAGGTCTCCGTTTTAATCAAATAATATATTTTTTTTGTTATTATTTTCTTTTTCTCTGTGATAATAAAACAGTACCTTGTTCCTTGATCCCAACTAAGATATAATTAATCCTAATTGAAGGCAAAACTTTCCTGTTGGGTTTCTCTAATATTTAAAATTATTTTTTATTAGACGTAAAGCATGCTGCAGCAACGCTGAAAGACCCCTTATTTGGAAAACCCCAGGTCCCGAGCATTCTGGAAAACAGATCCCATACCTTTACAGTATATTGAATGAAAGCCTAACCAACCATGCAGTGCAGCTGACCTTTAAGTAATGAAGCAAAGCTATCAGAGTTCAATTCTTTCTATGGGAATGGAAAAAATGAAATCCCCATAGGAACAGATTTAGAAAGCGTGACAACTCTGCAATTGGTGGACATTTTACATTAAATGAATAGAGTTTCCAAACTCAGCTTGGGTTTTCAGGCTCATTTCAGGAACCATTATTAACTACAACATGGAGAAGCATAATGGATTACATAGTATGATGATTTTAAGAAGCCCCAGTGAGGACATTAGCCTCCCATATTTATAGTATGTTAAATAAGACATAATTAGTGAGGCTTCATAGGCAGGCATGTAAATGATTTTGAATGGCAGATCCGCTATTAATCACAGGAAACCCATTTTACCAGTGTACTAGAATACAACGTGCTGCCTGATTACAGTAATTAAAAGTGATGGGGCTGAAATGCAGCTAACATTTCAAAATATCTTCACTAATACAATTTCACATGGATTCATCGTTGCTTAGAATAGCTAAAAAAAAAAACCCACACATATACCTATAATTGTTTCTTGTGCAGTTAACCAAATATTGATCTGTATGTAACTGGAAATGTATTGCACAATTAGGAAATACAACTTGAATGTGAATCACTATAAAGAGACTAGTCGTTTAGTATGGAGATATCTTGGTACCATATAAAATACTGAATGACAGTAACATACAGGATAGATTTATCATCAGACAACATTCCCCCTTATATAAATATGTGCAAAAATAAAATCTACCATAGTTTGAGAAATTTCCATCCTTACATTTTATGTATAGGTATATTATACATATATTATACACAAGTAAGTTGCAGCTTAGTCCCTTTGTAAAATGTATAATGAAGCAATAGAATTCTTAATGAATCAGATGAGAATTAAGCGTAGGACTGGCCAGATATGGGATGACTTTGACGTAGTTGGCCAGTTTAAATATATTGCAATATATGGACAAACAATCCCCGTTTTGTTTAAAGGGTAAGGCATTTTCAGTATCAGTATGCACAAAATGTCTCAATGTCTTAAATATATTGATAATGGGTTGAGTACAGAGGACCTCTTGTAGTTGTCTATATTATACATATAAATAATAGGAAAATTCATTATGAAACTTTAAGGGGTTTTATTTCTTGGTTTTCTAGGTCTTTTTGGTCAATTTCTTGTCTCATAGTTTAACAGATTATACCAATGCTGTCTGTCTGGGCATGTACAGTATGTGTCCTCAGCTTTGACTGCTAAGCCTGATTTATAAACTGCCAGTATAATTTGTTAGTTGGTGCATGGCGTCTGGAAGTGAGTCCATGGTCTTATAACATAAAGATCAGCCAGCGTACGGCTACCTTAAGTGTAATGGGAACTTTAAACCAAAGGGTCTGGAAACTCTGACGTAGAATAAATGTTTGCTGAGAGCATTAATTAATCACCAGTGCAATGTTCAGATATGTATCAAGTTAAAGCCTTCCAATGAGCGGAGCATGAAAACAATCCAGAACCGAGCATCACTACCGAAGAGGAGGCAGTTCCATTTGCACTATAAATACTAACAGCAAATTTATGGATAAACTGTTATATTGATTCCCCTTGCCTCTGCAACGAGCTGGTTAATAGAAAAAGCAGTTTATTGCTTTAGTCCTAACATGAAGATTCAATATACTCACAGGCTTACATTATATGACTTTGGGTCAGTGACCTAATTTTCAAGCAGCCAAGATATGAGAATAAGCACAGGCTTGTAAGAGGACTCTCCCATAGTGATGGGTGAATAAATTCGCCAGACGCGAATTTGTGGTGAATTTCTGCATTTCGTCGCCAGCAAATAAATTCACAAAACTGGCGGGAAAAAAATTGGGCGCACGCATAATCATTGTCGCATGTCAAAATTATTCGGACGCCCATTGACTTTAATGCATTTGGGCAAAATAGGCGAGCATATAACAATTATCGTGGGCGTCAAATTGACGGGTGTCAAAATAATTTTGACACCCATTGACTTTAATACGTTTGAAGTCAATTCTTCACTTTTTCACGAATTTTTCAGGAAATTTGCAGATTTTTCGGCAAATCAGGACAAATTTGCCCATCACTACTATCTGATGCTCTTGAAAGAGTTAATATATCTAATTTAGATAAAGGGATTTATTCCAGGAAAAGAAATGAACAATTCTTCAGTCCATGTTTGTATTTATTGGGATCCACCATATTTCTTCCTAAGTTAAGAGATTGTCCAAAGATTTCAGTAGGACGGCATTATTTCTGTACAGTATAACTTCAAGGAGGTATTATCTGACTGTACAGAAGTTATTTGTACCAAAGCCGATAATATCACAGGAGCTACAGTATATCGAAAGGCAAATATCCTACAAGGCATATGTTGTGCACTAAATAAGCTATGCCCTCATACTTGTACATGTTAATATTTCCATGAACTGATGCTAAACACCTTTCATAACTAAAGGGACTCATTTCTCTTTTCTTTGTATTTTTTTTTTGTTAATGTTCAATAATAATAATAATTATGGTTTGGTAACAAAATATAGTACCTTTGCATTTCTTAGTTGTAAAGGTTCAATAAGCCCCTCCTAACCAATGATTGACTTTTTGAGTTGTGGCTACTTGGTGCGTAATAGAACTCAACATTGCTGCACTCTAACACCCCCATAGCACAGAATGAGGTTTTACAGATCAAAGAAGTCACACACATTCTGAAGAACAGGCACACTGTGCAGGGGCGATTCAAGCCATTATGTCGCCTGAGGCGGCCTTCTTTTGCCGCCCCCGCCTCTCCCCACGGGACTCACCTTTAGAGCGCTGGAGAGGGCAGGGGTGGTCCATGTTGCTTAGAGCAGTGAGCACAATTGTGCTCTCTGCACTAGAAGAGCCGACTTTCCAGGTTGGAAACCAGAAATTTGGCTCTTAGTTAACAGGAGCGGCATTTTTGCTGCCCCTGGCAACCAGGGGAGCGCTGCCACCTGAGGCAAGTAGCTCAACTCGCCTCATTGGTGGAGCGCCCCTGCAGTAATGGCTGTGCAAAATGCAAAGTTCCATGGACCAAACATGTGTCTGCAACTACTCAAATTGGCAACACATTATATTTAAAGTGGTTGTTTGGAATAAAAGTATGATAGTAGCAAACACCCCCTCCCAGAAATGTATCCGTACCCTTGAGCTCCTAAAAAGGTTCCTTTGTGCAACTTTTTGGGAGCATGTGTAACATGTGCTGAACAGTGTTTAATCAAATGTAGCAATGAGAATGATTTTCATAATGTCTGTGCAGGGAAAAGGATTTCTGCTGGGAACCACACGCTTAAGCCGTATGCTAAGCATACAGTAGTAGGGGCGCATGGGCACCCGATGGACACTAAATGAAGGTAATAAGAGTTATAATCTTTTTTTAAAAAAATCTTCCCTCACTTACTCAGGTGTATATGGCAGCCTGCTAAACACTAATACGTTTATAAACTGTTCTTAGGAGCTATAATACAGTATGTGGAAGGACACTTGTTTTTTTGCAGTATGTAAATTTATTTGTGAAGTCAGATAGAAACACAAATACATAAGCAAGTATGCCTTAGAAAGCACAGGCAAATGACCTTTGAGGTTCCGTGCCTAATCAATACTCCTAAAATACAGCATCAGCACTTACAATTCATACTCATCACAGAGGAAGCAGCTTCCATTCTGGAACATGCAGCAAATAGATGAGAGCTCAGTACAATGAGGACTCTCCCCGAAGATTTGCACTGGCCCTCTCTCATAATAAATGTCATGTACTGTGTAAGTACATATTGTGTGGTGGGCTGCAGATGAGCCTATTCTTCAGTACACATTACTGTGATCCAATTGTGCAGCCTGAAGAAACAGTACTTCACTGCTTACCCCTTGCTGCATAATGAAACTATGAGATCTTTGCTTCTAAACTTACTATCACATGGGCTTCATTTAGAATAGAATAAAAACATAGGCAGTCTATCTTATGTATTTGGTGATTTTTTTCCCCAGGTATGTAGAACAAATTCTTCTTTAATTACAAGGTCTGTTGGGGAATAGAGCCAGTAATAAAGCTACCCTTAGGAATACCACATTTGAGCATATTATATGCATCAAGGCAAAGGTTGAGTTACCCTAGGGGAAACAACTCCTTTGCATCAGTGTCACACCCACACAGACACCCATACACATACATAAAGAGAGAAAGAGGGAGGGAGAAGGTCATGTGATTTACTGCTGTCACCTAATAACACAACCTTGGATGATTTATATATCTACATTGTGGACATTAAAGGATTCATGTTTCTGACATCTTCAGCTACTGTTACAGCTCTGATGAAAACATCAAATCGAAAATGAAATTCTAGAGGCTGCTGCAAGGACTGCTCACCCTTAGGGTAATTTCACTCTCAGAAACCATTCAGTCATACATATGCATACATCCAGCAAGCCTACGGACAATCTTTTAGACCAAAATATTGAGTATTTGATGTGGCCAAGTGTCTACCCTGGGGTAGCCTTATTCACAAAAATCCGCACAGCATGGCAACTATGCTTTGGGATACACTGTATGGTAAACTTGGATAAGCTCAGAATGTAACACTTGATGTTTCACTATGCCTCTTGTCATGCAAAATAAATTTCAAGCCAAAAAGGTGTCAGACATATAGCGAGTACCATTTAGAAGGCAACACTGCAGCACAACATACCCCAATGGGCACAGTAACACCCACCCACTAACCAAGCAAGGCTGTTCTCCTATGTTATGCAGCACAGTATTCCTTCACACTGCTGGGTTTATTGCGTGGGCGAATTCAAGCAGTGAAATCCCCATATAGGCTAGAAACAACCAAAGGCTGGCAAAATAGTAAGGAGAGTATAAATGCAGTAACAGCAACTTTGAACAGAAGATGGCACTACATAACTATTCCTATATACTAAACTCAATAGACCATTTTTCAGAAGCTGTTCCACAGCAACTAAGAACAGTAAATGAGTATACTGAGCAAGAATGTCCAACTTCACTCTTCCAATGGTTCTTAAAGTACATTCCCATCATCTCCAGCTTGGAATTTGGCTAGAGTATCTCTGATAAGGATAACAGTTTATATTTTCATGCACATGCTGTGTTAAAAGTTTGATAAATATGAGAATCCCTATGAATGATAAAATGAAATTAAGTGATAATGTCTGACACCAAGAAAAAGTAAGACCCCTTGCAGAGAGTGGCCCTAACGGAACCCTTTTACCCAAGCTCCAGAGTTTGCGCTCTACCCCATTCATTATTGCTGTATGAATGAGCTCGGTGTGGACAGCGACAGGTGCTGAAAGGCTCCCTGTGCTTGAAAGGGAAGCGCAATGTGCTGAAAGGCAATCATTTCACCAAGCACCAGATCGACATGTCTAGACTACAAAGACTACAGATATCCTTACCTTAATGCCAAGCAGCTCTGACCGTTGTCCAGGGAAGCCAAATAAAGATGCACAGCTGGGGAATGAAGCTGACTTTCTAATCCTACAATGAATGTCTGGAAGCTGCCGGGAACCAAGACCTGAGACCGTGGCTACAGCTCTTTCTTGCACATCAGACTCGTGTTGCTGCTTGGAATACACTGTAGTATAACGTGCTGAACAAGTGCTTGTTGTGTGAGGGGGGAAGCAAGAGTGAGTCAGGCCAGTGAATAGTAATGCTGGAGGAGGAGCAGCACGCAGCTGCAGTTCCTTGGGATACAGACGCGTTAGAATGTCTTTTTACTCAGTGCCACTAGATGCCTCTGCCAGTTCCAGTTTGTAAATCAGTTCCCTTATTGGGTGCTGCAATCTGGCAAAAGCAAACACCAATCATGTCATTGTACTTGCCCTTCAAAATGAGACAAGTATCTGTTCAGCTTGTGTGTCAGTACCAGAACAGATCCGGTGGAAGGGGTGCAATGTGCTTACTGGAACAGGTGTAAATAACCCACCCACACCGGACTAGAAGAAAGGGCAGTGCCCATTCCATATGGGCAGAGCTAAATCCAACCAAGTTACAATGTCCATTCAAATGTTTTCCATTGGGAGAGACTATTGAACTTGCACTCTGCTCTATTGTCAAAAAAAAATATTACGCTCCCTCTCAAAACTAAACAAAAACAAACTATATTTCAAAAAATAAAACAATAAAATAAAACAAAAGCCTTGTTTTCCATGTATTAAAGTAGGATAGCATGAATTTGTGATTTGGTTCATAGTAGTTTAAAACATAGATTCCATTTCCCATGAGACACATTGGATTAAAAATACCATTAATTAGTTTATTGAAAATCCAGAGAATAAATAATGTAATCAGATTCACAGCTGTTAGCATAGCATGGGTAGTAGTAATAAGAAGAAAACATAGTACATGCCACAATAAAGATGTAACTAGGATTAGCAGGTGGGTACTGTAATTACCTTCCAGAATAGTGATTATATTTCCTATGGTCAAGATCAAAGAGAGATTAGAAAATAGATGTTATAAAAATTAACTAATGCTCTAGTTTCATTTGCTTCCATGTACTTCAGGTTAAGTAACTTTCAAGTTCAAAAAGCATCCCTATATTATTTTAACCTTTTACATGCCAGGGATCATACAATAGTCTACTCAATATATTCAATTTATGGTTTCCTACGGTACAATTGTTCTAATACCCAATTCAAGTTTAGCTGCCATATCCACAGTTTTTCAGTTTCTCATTAATTTTAGCTCAGTTGTCCATAAGGCTCTTCTCTCCATTACAGACTGGCTTCTTGGTAACCCTGTAGTGACACCTGGTGGGTGAAAGCTAAATGGTAATAGGAAATTATTCCTATTGGTA
This sequence comes from Xenopus laevis, assembly GCF_017654675.1. NCBI lineage: Eukaryota > Metazoa > Chordata > Amphibia > Anura > Pipidae > Xenopus > Xenopus laevis. The sequence continues at coordinate 92,713,989 of NC_054382.1, read as the reverse complement.
GATTTGTGATATGAGTGACAGCACTAAAATCACATGTACATGGAAGTACTTGATCACTCTGGTACCCACCTTCCAGGTAAAAGTAAGTGTCATGAATCACATTTCTGAGTTTTTGGTGAACATTTGGGTGAAAATTTTGTTTTTGGCTTCAGTAAATACATTGCATCCTTTATAAGGAGAGGCTGTATCGTGCCAACACTCTGCAATTATTTTGCTTATATCCCTTGAAAAAGTAAACAGGCTCTCCAGTCTTCTATCACATGTTGAGCTGTGTGCTGTTTGGCTACTAAAGTATTTGAATAGTGATTCCCTGCCAGATATGCATGGGAATCGAGCAGCTCAACATGTTATGTATATAATAGAATTTTGCATGCTTTCTGCTTGATCTCGTAATTTCCTAATGAATGTCCAGGTATAAATGCATTTAGAAGTCAGTATTAAGAAATGATATTTCTACCTATATCCCCTAGTTAACCTGTCTCTGTTAGTTAAATCAATAAAGAGTAAAAAAGGGAATAGCTTACAAAAATGCATCTATCCTTTTTAAAAAAAATTCTGTGGGTGCACATGCTTACAGTCTACCCTGATAAATTAGGTGATTAAATATGTTGCTACTCTGTTACAGGGTGGGCACCTTCTACTGACGGACAGGTCAAACATTTGTGCCAGTATAAGTAATTCTTATTAATATTCCTAGTTCTTTAAGGAAACAGAAATAAAAAATGTAAGTCGTTAAACAGTGTACATTGCTCTTCTATTTTGTTCTGATAAAAATGCGTATTTACAGCAAAAAAGCGAAAGTTGTGCTCACCACTAAATTTTAAACCATTAGGCAGGGGTGCAATGAGGCTGTGACCACAAAAAATTCACATAGACAAATACAAGAGTCCTCTGCACTCAACCCATTATCAATATATTAAGGACATTAAGACATTTTGTGCTTTAAGCTACTAAAATATATCCTCCTCTTTAAATAAAACAGGGATTGTTTGTCCACATATTGCAATATATTTAAGCTGGCCAACTACGCCAAATTCATCCCTGGTCTGGCCAGTCCTACACTCACTTTTACCTGGATCAATAAGAATTCTATTGTTTCATTATTCATTTTACACAGAAACTAAGGTTTCCCTGCAACTTACTTGCTTTAAAACTCCCCAAAACAATCCCTGTTTTGTTTAAAGGAAAGGGCATTTCAGTATCTTAACACAAAAGATGTCTCAATGTCCTTAATATATTGATAATGGGTTGAGTGTAAATGATCTCTTGTCCTTGCCAAAAATGCATAATTAGAATGTTGAGAAATTGAACAATAATGTTTTGCTAAATTCTGTGGTCAGATTTAGATACTCTACTGAAGCAGCGATGCCTTGGAAGCAATATAATAAGTAAAATATGACACCCTCTCTAGTGAGATAGCAATATTTTAAGCTTCATTTAGTGCAATCCTATATCTCAAAAGAACCATGTGCTTTGAATAAACTGGTCCTACATCCTTCAGTACAGGACATCCACATTCTACTTGCCCTTTGTAAACAGGAACTATTTTGTAAATTCATGATAAGCCTCATCTCGTGGAAAACTGAAACATTCTAAAAATATTAAATCAAAATTCTCTACATACAGCTTTGTAAAGATGCTTTATTAATAAAGGGCATTATTAACTGTTGGGACTTTAATGCAAATATAATGTGATTGATTGATTCAGCACAGACAGTCTGTTCTACCCTAAAGAGATGTCGGTCACCAGGATATGATAGCGACATGTCAAATGCTCACCTTATGCATAGAGAGCATTTATATTTCAGTAATGACTCAATATTGTTTTACTGGACCCAGAGGAAAATGTGCTGTTATGGCTGCAGAGAAGGAACACTATGCACATCTGGGGATTTTTCATACTCATGCTTAGAGAAAATTAGTGCCGTTTGCCTTGGTAGGGGGATGAGTGATTGTACCTACAAATTTCCTGCTATGTCATGTGCATTATATTCTAACCCATCATTCTACATGGGAACACAGTACCTATAAAGCACATGCTGCTAAAATCCTAAACTTTTATCAATAAATGATTGAATATTATACACTATGGACAGACTTATTCTAAATCTTTACTTTTTGGAAACAGAGAAGGGATTTGTTTGAATTTTGTCCACTGATGTAACGAGTAGAGAAAACTGACACATTGGGGAAGATTTATCAAAGTTTCATTCCTATGGGATTTTTAGAAGCGTGTTTGTGAAAGTCAGAGTTCACTGTTTGATTAAAAAATCTAAAAATCCTACAGGAATGAATAGAAAGGGGTGAGTTTTCTTGTAGAGAGCTCTCGATTCACACGTCGAAAAAAACAACCTATAATCACCTGGGACAGAGAGCTCTCTGTTAGTTTCTAGCTTTGCGGTCCCACACATTTACATGATTATTGCCAGGGGTTATACATTTGTGGTTCTCCGGTAACTGTGAGATCCCACATGTTGGCTGGCAAAGGGGCTGCTGTAAGATGCCATAGACAGTCACTATTTATTGGACTGGCAGGGGGCTGCTTTGACCTCTGTGTACAGCTATAGGATCCATTATCTGGAAACCCACTCACTTTTTAATATCCAACATTTTAAGCACATGCACTTTAGCTAATTGATTTATTATACACTTAATAGAATTCATTTATTTTAAATTAACTTACTAATTAATTGATTGGTGTGCTGGCACAAACTTGATGGGGAGTTATGCACATGACTGAATTCACACTTTATAAAAATTGTAGCACCTTTTATTTATTTAAAATCGATTTTGTAAATTTTGGAGAGTGTGGAGTTTTACTGCTATTCCTTTTAAGAATAATACTGGTTGGTAATTATACTTCTACACGATCCTAACTAATTAAGTAAAAGTGAGTATATATTAAGTTACAAGGAAATTCTCTTTTTTTATTGATCATTATCTGGAAACCCCTTATACAGAAAGCTTCAAATTACAGAACAGCGGTGTCCCATATACTCCATTTTATCCATATAATCCAAATTTAAAAAAGTGATTTCCTTTTTCTCTTTAATAATAAAGCAGTACCTTGTACTTGATCCAAACTAAGATATAATTAATCCTTATTGAAAATAGAACCAGACTGTTGAACTGAACTGGGCCCCCTGACCCCCCCCCCGGTCCTTGTAAAAAAAATTGCCTTTACACCTGTCCCTGGGCCAAAAAAAAGTTGATGACCCCTGCTATATGACTTCTAAAAATAATGTAAACAGTAAATAAAAACAGTAGGGTGTGTGCCACCAATGTGGATTCATGCAGTTATATTACCATCAAGCACAACACATTGTTTTATTATTACAGAGAAAAGAGAAATCATTTTTAAAATGGGAATTATTTAATTAAAATGGAGTCTATGGGAGATTGCTTTTATGTAATTCGGAGCATTCTGGATACAGGTTTTGACATAACGGACATAATGTCTAGCTCCCCGTTAAGTAATAATGAGATGTTACATGCTGGACATTAGATCTTCCTCTGTTATGTTAAGCTAATGAAGGACTTTGAAATTTGACTTGAATCAGTAGCAGGTGACGCCATATAGTAATTAGTCTTGCAGTAAGGTAACTCTAGGGGTATGCAGGTATATATAGTTGTCTTGTTCATAACCACATGTTGATTTGTCACTGCTTTAGAGAAGTGCAGACAACTCAAGAATGTGCGATTATCTGCTTAATACAGATATCTGCCTTTTTTGTATCTGTTACAACCATACTGGTACCATGCATCTTTTTACTATTACTATATTTAAAAAACTTTTTGGGGTTAGTCTTAGCCTCCGCCGCAATGCACTCTTGATTTCCTTTCTTTGCCTTCTGGATTGCTGATTTACAGCATTTATTATAGTATTTCTATTCATTAAATGCAGCTTCTGTCCCAACAAACTTGTAGTTTTTAAATGCCTTTCTCTTCTTTCCTATTAACTTCTTTACTTCTATATTAAGCCACATAGGGTGATTCTTAGAGCTTTTACATTTACTCCATAGGGGAATAAATTGAGCTCTAAAGGCCCCCAAACTTTACACTGTGATATATGCACCAGGCACCTTCACATAAACAAAATTGTTATCCTCTAGAATGAATTACCCAGACCTACAGTAACTTGCTCATTGCATTCAACATGCAGGCTGTTATCATTTCAACAACACTACTAGAGTTACAATGAAGCTTATAGGTTTCTACTGACATTTCTGCTATATACATTTGATATCACGAGAAACTTGAAACCATAATCTCACTTTTGCCTGATTACCACCTCAGGTATCTCACTCTAGTCCCATTCCCAAAAGCATCTCACTCTTACGGAACGCATTTTAGGACATCCTGCGGCAAAGTACCCTTCCTTCCTGCGATGTCCTATGCCTTCTGAATGGTGCATCCGGTCCATTTACCATAACTCATCCTCCAAACCTGCAGTCACGCCTCCGTCCTCTACCCTCCCTTCTCAGCCGTCAGTCATGCTAACTCCACCCCCAGCCTTCAGCCCTCAGGCTGAATGCTGAAGGCTGAATGCTGAAGGCTGAGGGCTGAAGGCTGAGGGCTGACGGCTGAGGGCAAAGTTAGCATGACTGACAGCTGAGAAGGGAGGGTAGAGGACGGAGGTGTGACTGCGGGTTTGGAGGATGAGTGACGATAAAAGGACCGGATGCGCCATTCAGAAGGCACAGGACATCGCAGGAAGGAAGGGTACTTCGCCACAGGATGTCCTAAAATGAGTTGTGTACACTCTAACCCCATTCTAACCTCATTCTTAAAACAAGTATCTCACTTTAGTCCCATTCCAACCAGCAGGTATCTCACTCCAGCCCCATTCTAACCAGCAGGTATCTCACTCTAGTCTCATTCCAAAAAACAGACATCTCACTTTAGTCCCATTGCTAAAGCAATCTCAATCTCAAGTTGCAGTATGATTCTGTTAATTGTATATGAATGGAAAAAAACATAAGACTGTATTGTGAGGGCTTTTGGAATTAACTAAAAGTCAGTAATCACTAGAGCAACTCTGGGCTAAAGTTCCAGTGCTAGTTCTGTCAATAATGTGAGTAAAATGAGTTAGAAGGGGAAATTTTGGGCAATGGGTCAGATTCAGTTTAGTGAGAAATGGTTTCTCATGTGAAAACTTACAAGATTTAATTTCACCTAATTCAGTTCCAGTTTTTATCCCCACAGACTTCAATTCTTAAACTGAATCTCATCCATGTGTGCTATCAGCCACAATCCATCACTGAAAAATCAATGAAATAACTAACACTGCAGACTGATAACATACCACTGTAGTAACAATGCAACATTCCTGTTTATAATCTGAACTATTCTCTTCCGGCAAAGAGGAGAAATTTGTGAAACGAAAGAGTATCAGCCAGTCAGTCCCCTGCCACTAATATATTAATACTACATCCATTTGTACAAATGACAGTAATATTTGGGCATTCTAAAAAAAACACACTTTATGAAAATGTACATATTGCAATGTTTAACTGCACATTCATTGATTTAACTTTAGTGGCTGTAGCTAAGGGTTACCGCACCCATGCTAGCTTGGATTATTTATAACTAGTGATGAATGGATTTCCACTTAATATGTGCTATTATTTAGTTCTCAGTCCCATGTACAATAATTGTGTTTTTAGCATGGCTGGCTTATGTCATTTCCACAGTCCACGTCTTGGTGGTTCCTGGAATCTTCGGGATGCCTCCCTTTCAAGGAGTGATTCACCTTTAAGTTGACTTTTAGTATGTTATAGAATGGCCAATTCTAAGCAACTTATCAACTGGTCTTGATTATTCATTTTTAAGTCTTTTTAGCTTATAAAAGGGGTCACTGACCCATCTAAAAACAAATGGCATTGGTACTTATTATTACTGTTTCTACTCAGGCCTCTCTTATTCATATTCCCGTATTCAAATCAATGCATGGTTGCTAGGGTAATTTGGACCCTAGCAACCAGATAGCTTAAATTGCAAACTGGAGAGCTACTGAATAAAAAGTTCAATAACTCAAACATCAACTTCAAATTTTCTCAGAATCACTCTCTACATCATACTAAAAGTTAATTCAAAGTGTCATCATAACAATATGTCCCCACTACAATACCAACACAGGAGTCCCTTAGGAGAAGAACTCAGGACATACAGCATTATGTTATTAAACAGCAGTATGTTATTTTATTATTAGTTGCTTTGAGTATATTTACTGTACATAAGGAATGTCCATTTTGCAGCCCTCCTGCTATTGTTGAATTGCAACAATCCCACAGACAATGGTAGTTCTCCCTGATTTAACCAGCCACCCCAATGGGGGAGCAAACCTTTTGTGCAGTGCTGGGTGTATGCACCCTTTCCTAACCCTGCATAAAAAAGTCTATCCCAGCCCAGTGATATTAATCTTGTAATGCACAAATAATTGAAATAAACTTAGAAGATTTAGAGGCTCATAAATCATTCAGGGAAGCAGATTTGTAAAAATAAACAGCCCTAATGTATGTGCCCTTGAGATGCATTTGTGCTAAAAAGCAATACATCATTTAAGTGGGCCTTTTCAGTAATCTTTGTTATTTATTTGCTGTGAAATATTTGCCTTAGTAGCTTTTTATTTAATGGGCACAGTTTATGTATGACATATATTTGTGTGCCTTTTAGTATATAATTATTGCTCCCTGAATGAATCAGTAATAGTGCATTAATAAAGTTATTTTACTATTAATGGGAAAAATTATATAAAAGGCCTTGAGTTGCCTAGTTCTTGGAGATTCTTTAGAATTGTATATTTGTATCTGCTGTAGTGGGTCAGTACCACAAATTCAACCCCCCCCCCCACCGAGAGAAACGTATTCCCCCTGCAACTGCCCCACTGTAGTACAGACTGCACAGCGCTGCAAGTAAAATTGTAGTGGCATTGCTCTATGGAGTAAAAAGAAAGCAGAATACAACATTTCAAAGTTTAACTAGTTACCGTTAACCAATTTGCAATTAGTCTTCTTGTGTGTTGTTTTAAATGATTTATTGTTTTTTATTGCAATCAATGTTTTTTTTGGTCAGTGACCCTGGCACTCAAGAAAGCATTTTCATTTGCTGGGATAAAAGAGGCAGAATACAAAAGCTAAGTGCTAATAACCGAATGCTAAATAACTTCCTGCAATCAGGAAAGCGTTAATAACTGGGAAAAATTATAGGACCATTTGGAATCCTTCTCGATTACCCATTTCAGTGTTTAGTAATGCTGCCCCTAACTTTGAGCTTCTGTTTTCTGAAATAAAAAAGTGTAGGATTTGCTATTTCATAAAATAAGAAAGTTAGTCACTATATGAATGAATAGATGTGGTGTGTATTTATATATAATATATAGGGGACAATTGAACCCCCTTGTTTGTGTACACAAGTTTCAGTTATTGATGTGAAAGGAATGACATCACTTAGCACTAATCATACTGATGACATCACCAATTACAGTTTACAAGGATATAATTTACAGGATATTCTTGGCTCTCATGTAAAATGAAACCAATTCTATTTATAACACTGAAAGATCAATAATTCAACCCCAGACAACCTATATCCATCACTTATCAGATTACCCAGTGATTTTATTATAAAATTAAATAATTTCAATATGGCTTTGGTGACATGGGATATTTTTTAGTTTATCTAAAAACAACAGAACTCATTGCAAGGAAATATCAATAAATATTCTTCATAGGTTATAGGTCTTTATAGGTATGGGATCCGTTATCTGGAAACCCATTATTATATTATTTTTCCTTGAAGGCGTTTCACTAGCCATCCGGCTTTCCCAATTTAGAATGACCTGTACAAAAATATTTGTGGCTATATACCCTGAATCCTTACTCCAATCAGCATAATCTGTTTAGTATAATGAGCATGGGGTCAGAGACCTCATGGAAGTAAGATGTTGATTTCATTAGCATGATTAGAGCTATGAGATGTTATTAGACTGTTCATTAGACTGTCCAAGGAAAGGCATCATTGTATGTGGCAGCCACAAATGAAAGGGAAATGCCCTGGCTATTGAGGTGACATAAATAGTATTAAGTTCAAAAACCTATGTCTTCTCTATCAGTTGATCCTAACTAGTGATGTGCAGGCTGGGAAAAACTCAACCTGCACCCAACCCTAAGCTGCAAAATGTTGCCATTGTATGCTTGCACCCAACCAGTACTCATATCATCTTTCTCTGTACAGGTACACTACTTCTGTGTGCTTCTGATTCCAAGACAAGAAATCTTCAGGAGCAAGGGTCTGCCTCAAAAGGGCCTTTATCTCTAAGCTATATGCACTTCTTATTGAACCCTTAAATATTAATGCAGGGCAACATTCTTATATGAACAAATGGAATGCTATGCTTCAATGTGACTTGTCTCCCACTGACTGGTCTGATATATGGAGAAATGCTAGACAAATGGTTACTTGTATTAGGCAGAAGGAACATATTTACAAAATATTAATGTTTTGGTATTGTACCCCTGATAGACTGCATAAACTTTTCCCAGACCACTCACCTCACATATTTTTTGGGATTGTCCAATCATTTAGCCATTATGGCGAGCAGTTAATGAGCTGCTAAATCAGGTACCGATAACATGTGTATCGAAGACTATTCCCACCTTTTTAATGGGAAAGCCATTTATTGCAGTTTTAAAATCCAGTCAAAAATTGGCTAATCAGATCTTATCTGCAGCATGAATAGCAATATCGGCCAATTGGAAGTCCTTACACTGCCCAACAATTCAAGAAATAATTAAAAGGGTAAATGTTAATAGACTTTTTGAAGCAAACATAGCCTTTATACAGAATAAAAAACCCCAATTTAGACATATGGTCTATTTGGGAATTAAAGGGTTTTACAACTAAAATTGCAACCTCTGTCTAGATACCCCATTGCTGCTTGTATCCGCTACCTTGATCAGTGCCCTTAATTATTCGGGTCATATTTGGGATGCCCTTGTTATGCTTAGATAAACATATTTACAAGCTAGCTTGAACATTTTCTTTAGATGGAAAACACAAGGCAATTATTGTCAATATTATTTTTTTTATTAAAGAATAACCATCTGTTAGTATGCATACATTTGGCTAATATTATGCAATTAGATTGTCTCCTGATGGTGGATTATAAACATGAAGATGCTTTGTACAATATATGATACAGCGGACTGAACTTTGTAGAGAATGTATAACGTCAAGTACTTTGCTATTTCTGTAAGCAACAATTGTTTAAGTTTTTGTTTTTCTTTCTTCTTTTCCGTTTTCTTTTCATACTGATGTGTATGATTATATATCCAGAAAATGTACTTAATGAAAATATAAGTTACAAAAAGAAATCTTCCCCAGTTTGACCCTCAACCGGCATATCAATAATCCTAACTTTACTCATTGCTCTGCTCTATCATTTATATGTACATTTCCTGAAGGATCTTGCTTTGTATGACAATCATAAATGATTATGCAAAGTGCACAATAAGATAAAAAAGAGCATACTAAGTGCAAAATAATTTATTACTCAAAGTGCTCAATAAATATGAATTTGAGTAACTACTCAGTGTTTAGTAAGTGGCCGATTCACTAACTTCGAGTGATGGATTCGAAGTAAAAAAACTTCGAATTTCGAAGTGTTTTTTGGGCTACTTCGACCATCGAATGGGCTACTTCGATCTTCGACTACGACTTCGAACCGAAGGATTCAAACTAAAAATCGTTCGACTATTCGACCATTCGACCATTCGATAATCGAAGTACTGTCTCTTTAAAAAAAACTTCGACCCCCTAGTTCGCCATCTAAAAGCTACCGAACTCAATGTTAGCCTATGGGGAAGGTCCCCATAGGCTTTCCTAAGTTTTTTTGATCTAAGGATATTCCTTCGATCGTTGGATTAAAATCCTTCGAATCGAACGATTCGAAGGATTTAATCGTTCGATCGAAGGAATAATCCTTCGATCGTACTATCTGCGTACTATCTGGATTTTAATTCCCAGTCGAATATCGAGGGTTAATTAACCCTCGATATTCGACCCTTAGTGAATCGGCCCCTAAGTGTGGTACTGAATTTTGGATATTCAAAAAGATGTGTTTCGTTTGGTTTCACATATTGAATTTGCATAGAAAGTTATAATGCATTATTCTGATAAAATAACATTAATTTAAGAATATGCAGACTAGCGAACAAATGTCTGTATTATATAAACTTTAATTTGATGTTATGCTACATGAAATGTATGTGCATATGTAATGTGCAATGTTTGGTGGTATTGACAACCAATGTTATTGCCATATCTTATCATGTGTGGGATTATGGGATTTCTTTCACAGTGCATCCTAACTTGATTTCACTCCCTTGTCTATCTAAAAATAGATGAATTATCTCCAAAACATCAAACAGCCAGGGCAGCCATCAGGGGGGGACAGGGGGGAGAGTTGTAGGGGGCCCGAGGGTTAGGGGGGCCCCGGCCACGCCACACTTCTCTTTCTGAGAGCTGCTGACTTTGAGAAGGCATGGACGTTTAAGGGGCCCTGGCCACCAATTTTCTTATAATGTGGGGGGGGGTCCTGGCCACCAATTTTTTTTTCTCATGTGGGGTCCTAGCCACTAATAATTTTTAAAGGCGGGGCCCTGGCCACAAATGTTTTTTTATGGGGGGCCCTGACCACCAATATCGTTTTATTTTTTATTAACATGTGGGAACCCTAGCCACCAATATTTTTTTTGTTTTTTTTACTGTGTGGTGGGGAGGGCGGACTAGTAGGTGGGGCTTGCGGTGGGCGCAGCCCAGGGGGCCCAGGAAATTTTGTCGTATGGGGCCCTGCGATTTCTGATGGCGGTCCTGGGTGTGGCTGTACTGGGAAAAGGGTAGTATGCTTGTTTGAATGGTCTTCCTCATGTACATATAAAGAGCATTGTTGGTTAGTCACTTTCCACTCCCTTCCATTACACCTTTCCCTATCCCTTTCTTCCTCCATCCATTTTAGTTAGTTCCCTTTTTATTTTATACCTTTTTAATTCCTTTGTAAATAACTTATTTAAAGATCAGATTGTCTCAAGTCATTAGCGTGGCACCCCAAAATAGAGCAGATCCAACAATAAGACAAGAGAATGCAATGATACCCTGCATTTATTACAGTGTACAGTAAAAGTATATGGTAATACAAGAAAGTGCAAAAGGAAACCCCTTTCTTCCCCTTCTGCTATTTACTAAACTGCACCTCCACTTTTTTGGCAGAATAGACCATTAAAACGTCATATACTCCAAAATGTAAATGAATATTGCACAAAATGCACAAAAAGGTAATTCCCAATACCTCTATAAAGAGAACACTGATAACAGCAAGAAGCAATAAATGGCTTTGTTTACATAAAATAACAATCCCATGTGGTCTTCTCACTTTTTATAATTAAATATTTATGACGGATTTTTTTATAAAAAGTATATTAATTTAAAGAAGCTGATCAAGCTGTCTGCATTTGAAGAATGAAATAGCCTATAGGTCACTGTTGTTCATTTTCTTTCCCCTGATAATGGTCTAGCGGCCAGGGGATTCTGAAACATATTCATTCTTATTTTATTCACTGAATATATTTACTATCTATAGCAATAAATAAGCAGAGTAAATACGCTTGCATTTCATTTCACAAATCATTGTTCGCATAAAATGCATTTATCAGTTGTGAATACAGATTGATTTTTAATCAAATAGATGTGAATATTAGCTGCCCTAATGCGTACACACTTCATCCATATAAATCTCTCACCCATCTCCATATATCATTTAGAGCTCTGCGGAAACTTGTAACCCACAAAGTTAAATATTATTTTGAACAAATGACACAATCGCAAATCTTAAAGGCCTATTTATTTTCAGCACATGTGAACATACATATGTGATTTATATGTGAGCTGCCTTCAGAAGCGCTTCAAATACCCTGATTTACATTAACAGGCACAGTGGAATAAAACAAGAATTCAGTAAAGATATTGCCCATTATACAGGAGAAAGCAATAGTTCTAGTTCTTGTAATATTGTTCTCTGGAGTCTCCTATAATTTTCTGTATTTAATAATGCTTAAAGGGGACCCAAAAAAAGTATTCAAAATCCTATTTTCTCACATTAGTCAAGCAAAATGAACTTTAATTATACAATATAAATTTTTTGAATTTTGTTTCCTTCAGTCTGGGAATTCATAATTATAGCAAACAGGCAGGAGCCATTTTGTGGACACTGTTATTAAGACAAGCCTTAAATCATCTCAGAATCTTGTTTGTGCACCAGAATGGGGGACCTGATGTCCATCCCCATGTCCTGGTTACATAATTAAATGGTGAAGAGAATGGGGGAATGTGGGGAGAGCAGTGACATCTAGGAAGTGCTGATTGGAAAGTGAAAGGCATAGAGGAGGGGAAGGCAATATTTGATAAAAATAGAAAATGGATTTCATGTTTAATTTGAAAAGGACCTTTATTATACAGATTTGTAGCTAAGTGTACATTTGGGGGCAGATGTATCAAGGGTCGAATATTGAGGGTTAATTAACCCTCGATATTCGACTGCCGAATTAAAATCCTTCCACTTCGAATATTGAATTCGAAGGATTATGCGCAATTCATTCGATCGAACGATCGAAGGAATAATCGTTCGATCGAACGATTTTAAGGATTTTAATCCATCGATCGAAGGATTATCCTTCGATCATAAAATTGTTAGCAAGCCTATGGGGACCTTCCCCATAGGCTAACATTGGCCTCGGTAGGTTTTAGGTGGCGAACTAGGGGGTCGAACAAATTTTTAAAGAGATAGTACTTCGACTATCGAATAGTCGAATAGTCAAACGATTTTTAGTTTGAATCGTTCGAAGTCGAAGGTCGAAGTAGCCAATTCGATGGTCGAAGTAGCCAAAAAAAACATTCGAAATTCGAACTATTTTTCCTCTATTCCTTCACTAGTGAATGGGCCCCTACAAATATATATATTTTTACTATATGCTGTATGGTAATAGGGAATAATTATTTATTTATATATCCAGTGTAATAGGAGTGATGTTATAAAAAATAATTATACCAAATACTTAAACCATACTTACAGATGAGAAAGGACATTTTGGGGCATAATAATGGCAAATAGGTGCAATAGAAACGTAAAATTACCAAAGGAACTCTATTGTTAACAGAATTTTTAATATGAAACATTAAAAATGCAACTGCTATTTTTAACTAAATATAATCATTGACAGAACATCTTTCCTTGTGACATCCACAACTTCTGTAAATGCGCAACTATTGGTTATTTAAGATATTGATCTAAATAAATGACATTTAATACAGTCCATTAAGTAACCTTTATGACATGTGAACGACTAGAAACTAGTACAATAATAATATAATGTCTAGAAGATTTGTAAATAGCTATGAGCAAAAATATCTTGTGTTCATGGTTAGTGTTCAATTTGTCCTGATTAGAGTCCCAACAGAGATTAAAAAGAAGTTTTGGGTGGTGCTTCCCAATAGCTAGGTCTGTAATTGCTGAGCTAGTTCTGTATAGGCACTCATATCATAGATAAAGCTGACAACTTGCCACTTAACATTAAAGGCCAGTGTGTGTTTATTATATATGTAATTGGAAGGCAATATTCCTTGAGCTGCCATTTTGTAGGTGGAAACTATGACTGTACTGTGGCACAAATTATACATAAATATATCTATTCTGAATTTTGAACTGTAAAAAAACGTGGTTATAAAATAAGCAAATTATTTCCAATCATGAGAAAAGGTATTTAAGGTGGCCAATAGCAAGTTGTGCTTCTGTTTGACTCTCCTCTGAAGAGTGACAACATGGCATCCTCACAACAACTCTTAAAATATTTGAAAACAAAGATTGTTCAGTATCATGGTTTAGGTGAATGCTACAAAAAGCTATCTCAGAGGTTTAAACTGTCAGTTTTAACTGTAAAGAATGTAATCAGGAAATGGAAGACCACAGGCACAGTTGCTGTAAAACCCAGGTCTGGCAGGCCAAGAAAAATACAGGAGCGGCATATGCTGAGGATTGTGAGAATGGTTACAGACAACCCAAAGATCACCTCCAAAGACCTGCAAGAACATCTTGCTACAGATGGTGTATCTGTACATCATTCTAAATTTGCACAAAGAACATCTGTATGGCAGGGTGATGAGAAAGAAGCCCTTTCTGTACTCACACCACAAACATAGTTGCTTGTTGTATGCAAAAGCTCATGTGGACGTCTAGAGGCTGTTACATTTGCAAAAGGAGGCGCAACTAAGTATTGATGTAATATCTCTGTTGGGGTGCCCAAATGTATGCGCCTGTATAATTTTGTTATGGTGCATATTGCATATTTTGTGTCAACCCAATAAACTTTATGTCACTGCTAAAATACTACTGTTTCCATAAGGCATGTTACACATTAAAAGAAAGTTGCCATTTTGAAAGCTCAGCCAATGATAAACAAAACTCCAAAGAATTAAAAAGGGGTTCCCTAACTTTTTCATGTGACTGTAAATCCTGTCAGATATAAGAAGAGATTTTCGAGTCTTTAATCCCCCTTAATTAACTATCTATCATAACATCGTCTTTGAATGCAATTTATAATCTTGCCATAAAATTATTTGCCTGATGCTTTTAGCGATCAACTTTTAGGGGCACATTAACTTAGCTAGAGTGAAGGATTAGAATGAAAAATACTTTGAATTTCGAAGGTTTTTTTTTGGCTACTTTGACCATCAAATTGGCTACTTCGACTTTCGACTACGACTACGAATTGAACGATTCGAACTAAAAATCGTTCGACTATTCGAACATTCGATAGTCGAAGTACTGTCTCTTTAAATAAAACTTCGACCACCTACTTCGCCACCTAAAACCTAACGAGCACCAATGTTAGCCTATGGGGACCTTCCCCATAAGCTTTCTAATTAATTTCTGATCGAAGGAAAATCGTTCGATCAATGGATTAAAATCCTTCGAATTTTTCCTTCGATCGTTCAATCGAACAAATTGCGGTAAATCCTTCGATATTCGAAGTCGAAGGATTTAACTTCAAGGGTCGAATATCTAGGGTTAATTAACCCTCGATATTCGACCAATAGTAAATGTGCCCCTACATGTAGGCAAAATGTCGGCAACTTTTAATGTAGATTAATATTTTGAAAAGAAAATCAACCAATCAATGTCCTGTCCATATTTTCAAATTTGGAGATCCAGACAGGCAGTTTTCACCCTTCTAAAAACTGGGCTGTCCAGGTTAAATCCGGATAGGTGCCAACACTACTCTGAGCAGCTGTTGAGAAGTTAAGTTCAGGAGTAGTCGTAAATTATCAAGCAGAAAAAGAGGTTTGTCTTTCATATGATCTAATGCCACAGGGCTGATTATTAAATTCTGATGTGATATGCACTGGCTTCTGAGTTGCCATGTAGCAATTGTCTGTATTAAGTACTAATTAGCCTTACATTGTGACATTTCTATTTTGTATATACCGTATATTGGGCATTTGCCCCTAAGCTCAGTAAGTGACAGCAGCTCAGAGCATGTGAATCAGCAGAAAAGAAGATGGGGAGCTAGTGGGGCATCTTTGGAGACACAGATCTTTACTGCTAAAGAACTGTGGTTGCCTTGAGCTTGTACAGAAGCCCAAAGCATAATGTACAACATTTCTAGCCTACTTCTTTAGTTAAGCTTTAGTTCTTCTTTAAGGGACACCTGTTGTGCTCCTTAGCAATAGAATAGTTTTATGTAATATGTGCAGTGGTTGCTACTGGTCTGGTAACCCATAGCAGCATAACAGGCAGTATTTACTGGTCTGCTGTTTTAAACACATATCATATTGTTTGTAATGAGTGCTGAGATCTGTGTCTTTTATTACATATGCCTTTTTGTGTTTTATCTGATCAATTATACTTTCTCTACACAGTTTATTGTCTGCAGCTGAAGGCATGCCATTGACAAAGTCAGGGAATACTTTTTTAAAAAAAATCACACTTTTTTTTATTGTAATTGGACTTACCAATACCGTTACTTGGTCTCCTTGGTTGACGCTTATAATTATATTTACAGTTTACTGAGCCTTTATACACTTTCTTTGTTTATGTTATTACAGTAGCGAAATATATAGGGGCGATTCACTAAAGGGTGAATGGTGAGAACAGAATGCAAAAAAGGAAAGAAGAGGGTAGGAAAGAGCAGGGGCCAGAACACAATAAAACAGACTTGGAAGCAGCAGGGAGGAAGACTTTTATGTTAGAGGGCAAAGCAGCAAACATGGAAGAAGGATTAGTGACACTGAAAGAAAAAAAGCTAAACCTTTGAACATCAGTGAAGGAGAAAGTAGATGTGGCCGAAGAGGTTTTCCTGAAAAAAATAAGAAATCAGGCGAAACAACTCCTGCTAATTCTCTGACAATTGTCTAACAATGACACTGAGGAAGAGGGGCCTCACTACGTTTCTCAAGACAGTCCAGAAGACTTATCTGACATTGAACTTACAGATAAAGAAAATCTTCCAGAGGAAGAAAGTGAACATGAGAAAAAAAAGGGAAAAAAAGGGAAGAAACTGAAAGTCCATCCTCGCCAAAAGAAAATAAGAATAGATTAAGAAATCTAAAATGTACTGAATTTGAAAATGAGGCCCTGATTGAAAAATAGTGCCAGTCTTTGACAGATTGATTGGGAAATATTCAGCAAAAACTGCTACTGCACAGAAAAGTAAAAATTGGAAGGAAATACCTGAGCATATCAACAGTATTGGTGGATTTCCCAGAACTGTGCAACATTGTAAGAAAAGATACCAAGACATTAAAAGGGTCCTCAAGAAAAAACTCTCTGAGGATTCAAAATATAGGTACAAATCACGAACAATGTTTTTAATTGTGCAAACATTTGCTGATCATTCTGTTTAACTGTTTCCTTACTAACTTTCCATCTTTTATTTTCTTCTTTCTTTACTTCTTTGAGGTTATGGGATAGCTAATTCTTGGTAACCTAATAAAATCAATATTTCTTTAAGGTCCAGGACTGAAGGCGATCCTTCAAAAACTACTTTTTACACTACATATGAAGAAACGCCGATGCCTCTGATTTATGAAGATAGTGTGACAGGTGTCCAAGGTGTTTTTGATTCAGACATAATTGTAACCAAAGGTATGTACTACCACATTAATATACCTGTCTTTCTTTCTTGACCTCTTCAAAAAAATCTCAATATTAATGTAATAATAATTATTTTTAACTGAAACATCAGTAACATCTGTCACAAGGTAGGCCAAACATGTAGTGCAGTGAATTGGTCATTTCAGAGGTTTGATATTCTACATGTGGATCATGCTGGGTTAGGTTTAGTCAGTTAATCTCATCACTATGTAGCAGTCTTGCAGTTATGTTGTCAGTTAATCTTATACAAAGGTGCAGTCAATCTTTTAGTTTATGCCTTGTGATATGAAAACATAAGTAATTCTCAACAGGAGTTGAACAAGCATTTGCTTAGTGTAATAGAAAATAGTCGAGTAATGCCAACATGCTGCTGTGGGAAAGATAGTGCTAACAGTACAGCAACCACTTCTTCAGTTTCAACTAGACAACTTCATAAAAAAAGTTCCAAAATGTTATTTATATGCTGAATGATTCAGGCGAATTAACCTATATCTAAGTTATTTTTGTACCGATTTGGTTAAATACATTTAGGGGAAGATTTATCAAGGGTCGAAGTGAATTCGAGGGAATTTTCGAAGTAAAAAAATTCAAAATTCAAAGTAATTTTTTGGATACTTCGACCATCGAATAGGATACTACAACTTTGACTTCGACTTCGATTCAAAGTAAAATAGTTGGAATATTCGACCATTCGATAATCAAAGTACTGTCTCTTTAATAAAACTTTGATTTCAATACTTCGCCAAATTAAACCTGCCGAAGTGCTATGTTAGCATTTTTCTACGTTTTTGGAAGTCAAAATAATATCATTCGATCAATCGCTGAAATCCTTCTAATCGTTCGATTCGAAGGATTTAATCGTTCGATCAAACAATTTTACTTCAACCGCAGTATACCCAAATTCGATGAAAAAAACTTAGACTTCGATATTCGAAGTCGAAATATTCCAATTCGATGGTCGAATTTCAAAGTATTTTTAACTTCGAAATTCGACCCTTGATAAATCTGCCCCTTAAAGGGGTGTAAAATTACAGCTCACTTCTATTATATTCCACCAATAGCTATTCATTCTATTAGAATGTGTAAAGGTTTTTTTATCAATGGGCAAATGGTGAATTTAAGATTTGATAAATACACTGTTGCACATGAATGAATAGAGATTGGTTGAATTGAAATGAATTGAGCTATAATTTCACGCTTTCAAAAATCTTCCACAAACAGTACAAACGTGAGTTTTTGTTTATATTACATAATGTATTATGTAGGGACCTATAGGATATCCTATCCCTATAGAGTTAATTCCCTACCTTTTGTATGTAGTTCTCTTTTCCCTTGTTATTGGGCCAAGCCCTTCTAACTGGTAAAGTGTAACACTCTCACCTATTGGACAAAGAGTGTAATGACACTCCCCTGCCACACTGCTATATAGTGTTTTGCAGGGAGTGTCCTCTTCCTCTTTGGCTCCTGGTGCTGCTGCTAGGTGAATCCCCATTGAGCCTGGGATCACCATAGGCCCCAGTAAGCATTTACCCCAGAGGGACCTGACACCTTTGTTGCTAAATCGGGGACCAGGTAACCCCTTGAACGAGGAACAGCTAAGATAGTAAGATCTTGTTATAAACTCTCTAGGAGAGAAAGACAGAGAGGTGTAGCAGAAAGAGCAGTTGTCGCTCCAACGAGGATTGTAGGAGGAAGTAGCTTCCCACAAGGCCTGTTTGCCTTTAGAGCAGGGAACTCAGTTGATAGGCATCTAGGTTAGCGAAGGACTACCTGTACCCTACCTGATCGATCCCAATCCCCTCACTGGCAACGTCTGTTAAACTGGGAATTGATGTACACCTATCTGCAATATCCTTTGGGAGTCGCATCTGTTTGACTGTGAACCTTGTAATGTCCAAAGCGATTCCATCTGCTGTGTCCTACGTATATTTGTAAGTAAAACCTGTGGTCATTTGCCTCTGGCATAATAAATCTGTGCTCCTGTTTTACCTTTTAAGAATCTCCTGGCGTCCATTATTCTATATTTGCACTTATATGCCTGCGAGTTGTAGTCCAACTACAGTTTAAAGGGGAAGCTTCCATTTGGCGAAGGCTCTGCCCTGGGTGAGGATTCGCAATGTAACCCATGCTCACTACCTAGCTGGTCACCCTTAACTCCTAATTGGCAGAATAGGCCAAGAAAGCGTTGCAATTATTTAATTTTTTTTGTGGACAACATTGCCACTAACAAGTAACAAAACAATTACATTAGTCAAACATGATTGAACAACCATTTAAAATGCCTATTACAACTGTTTTCAAGCTGTGGCAGTTTGAAGTAGATCAGTATTAAGCAGTTCGTGAATATACTGTGAATAAACAGATGTTGCTTATTGCCAACCTTCAAACTCATTGCACATTTGAAGCCGTGCAACTGTTTTTACAGCAGTTAAAAGAGCATTTTTTAAAATGTTGTTGTGTGTTCCTATTTTATTGTTGCAAGTATAGTGGTCAGATCTATAGAGGTACTTACACCCAAAGTAATTCGTTATGATCTCTCTGCGTACTCGATTGCCTCGGTTATCTGCACTTTGTACAGGAAAAGTGGGATGAACAAGATCATCTAGAATAGATCATCAGCCACAAAGCCTGGCAATCCTAGGCAGTTGGCAATATTGTGCAGTACAGCACATGCAGACAATATCAGGGCCACTTTACTGGGGCTGTACACGAGGCTTCCTCCAGATTTATCAAGACATCTGAAGTGGCTCTTCAGAACCTAGAATGTTCGTTAGATGATAGAGCATGATTTCACATGTGCTTCATTAAAAGCAGATTCACCTCTTGTATGCAGCCTGGATATTGGTGTCATTAGTCACATATATCATGTCTAGCCAGCATCTCCTGAAATAAAATAAGATGAAATAAACTGCTTTCAGTCTCCCACTGTGAAATCAGGGCCTGCTTGCAATGTCACATTATGAGACTGATAGCTGCTACTACTTTAGCTGCCACTACTTTAGCTGCCACTACATTAGCATCAGATAAACATGACACAGATATTTACCTAGAAGACATCCTTCAGGCATTTTTCCACTTTCAAAATCATCATATAATCCAGACTGCTTCAGTATGTATGAGTCATGTGACGAGCCAGGAAATCCCGAGACAATGCTCATAATATTCATCTCACATACCACTTGAATATTAAGCGAATGGTAGCTTTTTCTATTCCGGAAAATATGCTCTCTGTCTAGAGGTGGATTGTATGCAACATGTGTGCAGTCTATTGCACCTAAGACATTAGGGATGCCACTGACAGAGTAGAATTCTCTTTTTACAGAGTTCCACTCATTCCTATAACTGTGAAACTTTATATAATTCGCAGACACAGAACGTAGTGCATTTAGGACCTGCCCAAGGCACCGCGAAAATGTAGGCTGTGACACTCCACCATACATCCCTCCAACTTTCTGGAAACTACCGTTTGCGAAAAAATGAAGGGAGCACAGATGTTTCCCCATGCTAGGGACAGCATGGCTTCTGTTTGTTAGTAACTGTAAGTCAGGCTCCAGCTCCTAATAAAGGCCTTCAATTGCAGCCCTGCGCAATCGGTAGCACCTCACTACTTCTTCCTCTGTTAAAGGGGAAGGAAACCTAGTTGGCGCAAAAACCTTCCCCCCCTCCTGTGTGTTGCCCACCCTCCCTCCTCCCCCCTGGCCTACCCTCCCGCTGGGAAAAATGCCCCTAACTTGTTACTTACCCTTCTGCGCAGGTCCAGTCCAGGGAGTTCACAGACGACATCTTCTTCCACGCGATCTTCTTCCTGCTTTGAACGGCGTTTTGGCGCATGCGCAGTAGGAGCATTTCGCCGGTACGGATCTACTGCGCATGCGCCAAAAGTCACAAAGTACTTTTGGCGCATGCGCAGTAGATCGTACCGGCGAAATGCTCCTACTGCGCATGCGGCGGTCAAAGCAGGGAGAAGGTCGCGTGGAAGAAGATGTCGTCTGTGAACTCCCTGGACTGGACCTGCGCAGAAGGGTAAGTAACAAGTTAGGGGAATTTGCCCAGTAGGACGGGTAGGCCAGGGGGGAGGAGGGAGGGTGGGCAACACACGGGAGGGGGGGAAGGTTTTTGCGCCAACTAGGTTTCCTTCCCCTTTAAGCCTAGGGTGATCACAGACTTGATTCTCCTCATCTGATTCAAGCAAAAAAACAATAACAAACTCCATCTTGTCACCACAGATAATCACCACACCAAACAGGAACTGCATTCGTTTAGTAACGCTTACTCCTGGGGGTGTTACATTTCACAGCAATTATCACAACATTTAAGGCTTTTATCGCTTAAAAGATGTTTGTGAATTATGCGTTAAGATTAATTTCATTCTATAAGTATCGCATTGCGATGAGAATACCGCTTTGCGTTAATGTAGAATCAACGCTTGGGATATCTATATTAGTGCGTGTGAAAATACTGTGATTAATCGTTCCTTAAATAACCATTGTTATTTAACGCAGAAAACAGTGCATTAAGGAATATCAACCTTTTGTGAATGAGCCCCATAGTGTTATGTTGTTGTTAATTGTTTTACGATACAATAAAATACAATACAATAAATATAAGTTGACAACAATATAAAATTAATCATCGTTGGTCCCTTATGCTCCCAGCAAATAAGGATATAAACAGAAACAAACAATGAACACTGGTATAAACAATAATTTAACATTTTCATCGATATACAGTATATAGCTATAATGACTTGTCTAAATATAACATTTGCATGTGCTGGCTGCTGGTGGAATCTGCATCTCCATGGGTTGCTTGTTATCTGGTAACCATTTATTTATGGGTTCATAGCCCAAACACATAACTCTCAAGGTCATTCTGCATAAATACAAAGCCATTTTTAGTTCATTCCTTTATTCCTTCATGGTGACGCTTTCCAACCCTGAGAGAAATGTGATATTTTAGGATGACTATACCATTGAATGGTTTATAAGCAGGGATCTAATGTAAACAATACTCTATGACTGTCCCAAACACGACATCTCGGAGCCTGAAACAACAATATATCAAACTATCCAGTTGCTTGTGGCAGAGTGCTGGTATATCCATACAGAATTGATACAGATATTTGGAAATGTTGCCAGGAATGCAGTCATAGTGCAACTAAAACCCTGCCCAATATATATATATGCCTAAAACTGCCCAATATATATATATATATATATATATATATATATATATATATATATATATATATATATATATATATATATATGCCTAAAACTGTCACAGGCCCATTGTGCATGCATATATACAGTAACACCCTGCTGAATATGAGTGTGAGAATATCTCAGCAATTCTTGATGTAGAAAATAGCTCAATACTTGAAAAGCAGGAACAACAGTAGAGTGGCTGGGATGATGGGGCTCCTGCAGTCTATCCATAGCTGTTTAAAGTCTGGGGATAACTAACACAAATTACCCGGTGTTTGGTATGCAGAGAAGCAGGCTCCTAGGACATTGCTATAATTCTCAGTCATCAATGGCACCAGGTTTTCCTCCCAGGCAAGGAGTGGAGTGGGGAGCAGTGAGTATAACTGAGCTAGGATCCTTCCAACCACAATGGGGCCCACCTAGCCCTGGGAGGCCACTGACTTGAGAAGTGCATATGGAAAATGTCTGTTCCACATATGAGATCTCAGCATCTCCTGTATCATAGCACATTATGTCCTGTATGACAAGATGACATTAACATAATGCACAATAGTATGTTGCATTGTACCAACTGTATGTCACAAGACTAAAATGCACAGTGGTTGCTAAGCAATAACCTTTCAGTATGGCAATTTGTTCATATATATAATATGCAGCATATTTTACAATATTATGTATTATATGGACAGCATGTTTGTCTCTTTTGCCCTTTAGATATCATTAACAGCAGTTTTTCATTTGTGTTTAGCTGCACATTACGTCAATACAGTTTCTCTGTGTCTTCTGCTCAGGAAACAAAATGTACTACATAATCAATTTCAACAGAGGAAATGTTACTACTTTGTAATGTGCATTGAAAACCACAGGATGCTGTACAGAGAAAACTCTTCATCTGCAAAAAGAGGCCAGTGTTCAATGACCCCTGCAATTAGCATACTGTGGTTACTTGTGATATACTTCTATACACTGCCACTAAGAGGCTGACTCTGGTGTATACAGCTTTACAAGCTTTCCAAAAAATGGGATGTCATACCTAATAACACGTAAGCAGTGACAGTTTTAAGCCCCTTGGAAATTTCAACTTGTGCATATAGATGAAAATCTTTGTATATCTAACATGAATTGCAATGAGGTGTACCTGTCTCTGTATGCAAAGGATTGAAGCACATTGGAGTCCCCTTTTACACCCAAACACTGCAGGTCATTCAGAATGCAAGAGTCAGAAGCATCGGAGGATGCAAGGAATTAGGGTACTCAGTACTTACCACCTAATAGCAGGAGAACAGGGCTGCTTTGCTCCCCTGTCAGAATTGTTCTCTGCTACTCGCATAACATTTTTATCTCCAGCACAATACCTAGAGCTTTAGAATCTTGGAAATTGAGGAGAGCACTCAAAGAGCATATCATAGGTTGTGAAAACTATTTTATTGACTATATAGTGTATTGGTAGTCGCATTAAAATAATTTTCATAGCATATGATATGCTCTACGAGTGCTCTCCTCAATTTCCAAGATTCTAAACCATTTAGACAGCGGTGACCCGATCGAGGAATGTTGCACTGCTACACTGGGTTTGAATAGCAGTGCATTTGGATATGCTGAAGAGGTACGTGCATGAGTGTGCCCGATCTCCGGGGGGGGGATGCAGTGAGGACTTTTCCGGCTGGGGGGCCCGGGGATGGTATGGGGGGACCCTGAAGTGGCAGGCCCAGTGGGTACCCACCTGTCTGACACTGATGAGGCCCTATGTGTGTCAGGTGTTTCTCTGGCTTACGGATAGGAGGGAAGCTGATAGCTAAGCAAGCACAGAAGACTAAGACCTTCCCTTTAGCAAGACCTTTGCAGGAAAAGTGCATCAGCCTCTACAGCCTGACTTATTAATGTAATATTAGCTGTATTCCAACTGAGAAAACATCTATTGGCTGTAGGCATTAATATGTGGGCCTGTAAAATCATTGCTCTTATCCAGGGGTGTAGCTACAGAGGAAGCAGACCCTGTGGCTGCAGGGGGGCCCAGGAGGTATAGGGGGTACCATGAGGCACTAATTAATGAGTAATTTTCATATATAATGGTAAAACAGAACAGTCTCTTGATATTTTGGTGGTCCTAAAATGATTTCGCTGTGGGGTCCAGTAACATCTAGTTATGCCACTTCTCTTATCTCTTGGTTTACTGGAATTTAATGCTTTTTTTATTTTCATATGATATTTCAAGTATTGTAAATAAAAGTGCCTGCTGGCCTGCCATCAGTGGGGCACAGGGAGTGAGATGGAAAAGCTCAATCTAGTTATTTTTTTTTTATTTGTGCCAAAATGTAAACCTGCTGGTATCTGGCAACATATCTTCTTGCCTATGATAAAAGAGTTTGTTATGGCAAAATATATTGATCTGGAATAATTGCCCAACACACAGACATTAGGTATTTTTATTGCTTGGAACACTATTTTCGTGTGGTATGGCAGCCCATGTTACTCTCATTAGTCTCTACTACAGCCAGAGTTTTGATGGACTAAGAAAGCTTCCTGCTTCTCCCAGCAACATCTGCTCTAGGATCAGCACTTTAGCAGCAGCTCAAGCTCAAAATTCCAGAATGGCGATATTGAAGTGCTAGGACTAGAAGTTATTTGATTTAATCCATACTTTAGCACAGCCCTTTTCTCTTCAGTGTCAGTATTATTCCACCCATTATTTTTAAGGAACTGTCATAAAGAACACTCAGGCTAGAGGTTCTTCCTTAGATGTAGCTCATTAAACAGTTTTAGCTGAAATACTGTCAATTACAATGCAGTCGCTTTATAATGTTGAACAGCTCTGTTAACCTTTGAGATCTGATTTAGAAATGAGCTGCTTCACCAATGTCAATTGTTTTCAGTCATACAATTGCCTTGTTAAATTTGTTACAAAAAGCACCAATATTACTGTCAAAAATGTCATAGAGATATAATATACTATCCAAAAACACATTAGGCTCCAGTGTGTGTATTGCACCTTTTACTGTGGATGAGGTGTATTCAGCCACAATGATAGGCACAGAGGTACATAGATACAACAAGGAAATGAAAGCAGAAATGCTCTATGCATGGTCTTTGTTATCACTGCACCCACTAACAGTAGATGAAGTAGTAGATGAACATTAACCAGGAAGCAACAATTCAATGCACTAAAGTAAATTCTTTCAATAAGCAATTATTTCATTTTTACTTTGTAATCATAACTCACTAACTTACTGTAAGTCAATTTCAGTGGCAAAACAACTACTTGTGTCTTTTTTTTAGCCTTTAGATTTTAGGCATAGTATTCCACCTGTCTAAATGATCCCATGTCCAAAGCATTTTAAATAATGCATCCCATACCTTAGCAAGAATGCATGATGTGAGGTTGACTACACATAGGGGCTGATTTATCAAGGGTCGAATTACCAGGTCGATTACCAGGTAAATTAAAAAAGACTAATCAAAATGTATTAAAAAAATAGATTTTTTTAACTTCGAGTGAATAGGCTGTATTCGATCGTTCAAACTGAATTTAGATCGTACTTGATCAAATTCGTTTCAAAGTATTTTTTAAAAAAACTTAGATTTTTCAAAGTCCACCAAATGACTCCAGATAGGTTTTAGGAGGTCTGCCATAGGCTAAAACAGCAATTTGTCAAGTTTTAGGTGTTGAATAGTCGGTCGAATTTTTAAAGAGACAGTACATGATACATTTTCACATTGTTTTTCAAATTCAAATCGAATTTGGACTATTCCCTAGACGAAGTACACTAAAGTTAGCTTGAAATTCAAATTTCCAAATTACATTTTTCAATTCGACCCTTGATAAATCTGCCCCAAAAAGTAAGAACAGCCCTAGTCATACAGTGTCTAGTGCCTAAACAACATTAACTTAAAAATTTTACTTAAAATCTATTTTTCTGAAAACATTAGACCAGTAAAAGCTTCTTCATTGACTTCTGTGGGTTACTACACCGAAAAAAAAATCAATGTATCCACTGTTGTGACTTAATCAGTAGATTTAATCATTCTGAGATACAATTAGAGATACAATAGGAGTATAGAGTTTTCTCTCCAAACTTTCTTCGTGAGCTTCATTGTTCTAGCCTTCCTTCTCCAATTCTTCTTGAGGCATTCCACACATCACTGTGCTGCCAGGGTCCAGGGTAATGGTAAACAAGAGCATAAAGTATGCAATATACCCAACTATGCACTGGAGGTTTGGAGGAGAATGGTCAGACCAGAAGATAATGGAGATATTATTTTTGGCCTCTAGTTAAAGTGGCATAACTACTGTTCTTATGAAATGAAACAACTCTTTAACCTAAGGCCCATGAGTATACACACGCAGTCATGGTGCACTCATGTTGTATTTTGTTCTCACAATGCAGTGTTTTACCCTAGAATTCCAGCATTCTGAATAACCTATAAAGGCCTGTACCTGGTACAAGTTTAGTAGAGTTAAGAAAATATATCGCAGCAGTCCTTGCTTTCCTATCCAAATTAGTTTCCAGATATCTAATACCAGGTGTAGTTTGCAAATGAGACCCAGTGTTACATTTAGCATGGGGGGCAGGGTGGTGGCACTGTGTTTATCACTGCTGCCTTGTAGCTAGCGTATCCTGAATGGATACCAAACAGGTCACTATCTGCATTGGGTTTGTTATTTTTTCTCATCCGCATGTTCAGGTTTCCAAAACTCAGTCCACATACTGGTAGATTATTTTCCTTCTAATGCAGATGAACAGAATGTCTTAGTTTGAATGGCTGTAGTAGGGAAATTGGATTAGAAGCAGCATTGGCACAAGGACTGATTCTTTATAAAGAATCCAAATATATAGATATATATTTGTCACAAAACAAGGAAGTAAAAAATGGTTTCCCTTTTCCACCCCTAATTTGCATATGCAGATTCGCCTTGGTATTCGGCTGAATCTTTTGCAAAGGATTCGGGGGTTCGGCCGAATCCGAAATAGTGGATTCGGTGCATCCATAATATGTATATATATATATATGCTACATGCTCTTAATAGAACAATTCTGTGTCCTTCAAGGGCTTAGAGCATAGCTGTAAGGATACTCAAAGCTCCCCAGTGCTCCTGTGCTTGAGGGTGCGAGCGCTATGGAACCAGCGCTAGGACCATGTTTCCTCGGGAGAAGGGGGCATGCACGTAAGATACGGCTGGTGCCGGGGGCATGCAGCCATGGGGCGACACGTCACAAAATCCTCCACTGATCACATATTCCAGGTGAGGCCTTACCAGGGACCTATAAAGGGGCAAAATATATTTTCATCCCTTCTTTGATGCACTTTCTTGCAAGACAGAACTTTAGTAACTACAGAATGACACTGACCAGAATTAGACAACATGTTATCCACAAAAATCCCTAGATCCTTCGAAAACTCCCGACACATTGCCATTTAGTGTATAACGGGCATTTATATTATTTTTGCCAAAGTGCATAACCTTGCATTTATCAACATTGAACCTCATTTTCCAGTTTGCTGGAACCAAACTTGGGTAAAATGTAATTTTCTCCTTACTTTCTCTATTTCTTTGACAGCTTGATCTGACTCCCACGCAAGAAAAGTAGACATAAACAAGGGAAAAATAAGGAGAATGCAATGCTTCAGCAAAAGACATATTTACTGTGCTAGCAATAATAGAGTCATTCGATGCCTGAAGCATGGACGGTGGCTTAATATAAACCTCCCCAAAACTATACAGCATATATCGCAAAATTCATAAAGCTGCCTCTAGATGTATAGTACTTTATGGTCCAAGTAAACACTGACAATTAATTCAGCTAGAAATAATGTGACTGGGGATTGTTTAAATGTACTAGGCCAAAGGTACAGGTATGGTATGTTCCATCTGGAAAACTGTAACTAATAGAAATATGGCATTTCTATAATAATCATACATAATGCCCTATATAAACAAGTGTTCATTTTATTCTTGACTGATTTGGTTTCTGTAATAATAACATGCTGTAAGAGTCTTATGTTTGCCCCCCATATTTCCATATTAATTTGACTTTTCTCAGCCTTCTCCCTCGTTATGATAGCTCTGGGCTTGAAGAAGTTGCCATGGAGGAATGCTGAAGGAGTGACGATCATGCCCAATGATGCCAGGATTGGAGACTGAAAAATACTCTGAGAAGATATTTTGTGGACATTTTGGAGGCATCTGAGACTTTCTAGCTTTAGTTAGACAGGTTAAGCCTGAGAATAACTTCTCTGCATTACAATCTTTTCTTGCTTTACTGTTACATCAAAACTCATCCAGCTCCAAAAACTCCTGTCTGGAAGATCCCAAAGCATTAGTCAATTAATTACAAGGCAAATCACAGAGGAGTTATTATGGGTGCGTTAAGCTCCTCGTTTTTGGGCTACTTGAAAGACTTGTATACATCTGAGCTGATTAACTAAGTGCTCTTTATATAGTTGAAATTGTAAAGGGAGGAAATGGCAACCTGTAGTAAATGACCACCTTTTGTTTGTATGTTGAATGAGATCTTTTTAAAAGGCTTACAACAAGGCACAAGCATTCCAGATCCTATACCTATAACTGTAAATGTACACTATGGAACCTAAAATTCTAAAAGACAAAAGTTGTGAAGGTCTGATTGGACAGTGAAGTGGATAAGTACTAATACGTGATCATACGTACTGAAAGAATGGTGAGGCTTATTAACTTGAGCACCATTTGATTTATTCTCATAAGGCCTTATAATGTGTTAAATTTACTAAAAAAAAATATGCGAAAGCTTCCCTATTTTCTCTAAAGTGATCTCCCAAGTGAAAGGGCAATTTCTTACATTGTTTACTCTATTTTGCATTTCAGCCAAATGTCGAGTTACCATTGGCTTCTAAAATAGGCCCACTGGTAGGATCTTTTCATAAAAGAAATGTCTGGTATACCCTTTGTATAAAATGGTTCTCATTGCCTCTGAGCTCCACGAGATGCTGAGTTGAGAAAATGTTAGACGATATATACTGTATATACAGGTATGGGACCTGTTATCCAGAATGCTCAGGACCTGGGGTTTTCCGGATAACGGATCTTTCCATAATTTGGGTCTTCATGCCTTAAGTCTACTAGAAATTCATTTAAACATTAAATAAACCCAATAGGCTGGTTTTGCTTCCAATAAGGATTAATTATATCTTAGTTGGGATCAAGTACAAGCTACTGTTTTATTATTACAGAGAAAAAGGAAATCATTTTTAAAAATTTGGATTATTTGGATAAAATGGAGTCTATGGGAGACAGCCATTCCGTAATTCGGAGCTTTCTGGATATCGGGTTTCCGGATAAGGGATCCTATACCTGTATATATACTGGTTTTTTGGGTGTTTTTTTTTTAGCTGAGATTGATCTACAATTTGCTCCTTTGATGAAACTTTACTTACTATTAGCATATGAAGGTCAGAATAAAAAATAGCACTTATCAAGTCGATGAAGTATATTAAATGGCAATTTCTGTCCACTTCATGATCAGGTGCTGCACTGTGAAATATCAGCTTCATCTAATTATGCAGCCTCTCCAAGTATCAGATGAAGCAGAACTGCAAGACCAGGAATAAATTGCATAGATTTACCATGCAATATGCCTGTCACTTGCTATTTACATGGTATTCTTCAAATGTCTATATTTAAAATTGCTCCATTTGCATCTTCCTCTGATCAGTGCTGTTTCTAGAGATCATCTTGACTTTCATTTCTTTCTAAACACTGGAACATTTCCATTTTTAGCTTTGGTGGCTACAGTTTCTCGCTAGCATTTAACTAATTGCAAGAAACAATTCCCAAGACAAGCTCCCGCGCCTTCACATGTGACAAGCTCATAAGCCCATGGCAAAATAAATCAATGGTGCATGCAAGAGAAATAGTAAACATTATAAAAAATTACTCAAACTAAAAATATTAATGTTTGGCTGGAAGGTTGCGCTCCCACAAGGACACCCACAAAACAATAATAGAAGGTATTGTGGTATTTATTTGCTAAAGCAACAATGTCCTTGGGCGTATGGCTGTGTGTATTTACTGATATTTTGGTACTGGTATTCATTTTTTGGAGGGGCTGTCTTCCCCCACTACAAAAGCAAATGTACTGTAATTATGTGTGGGGGTTAATTTCTCTATTTTTAGTGCTTGGTATAGCCCTATACATTACATTTCTATTCGGAAATATACAGGGGAAATTGTTTAAAGGACAAGTAAACCCAGTGAAATAAGGTGTATAGTATGATTAGCCTAAGAGTGATGTGCATTTAATGTTGAAATTTGGCCAACCATTGCAGGTTTCGGTTGGGTGCATGTCAAACTGGGGAAATACACTCCTCCAAACCAGAGGCATGCACAGAATTAGCGTATAGAGCGAGATCACGCCTGTACAGGCCTACCTATGAATGATGTGCTTGCTGGTCTGCGTTTCTGCAGATTTAGGCAGGCTCAGCACATCTTTAGCAGGTCATGGGATGAACTCTGCCCACAGTCCACCCTGCCCTACAACGTTACTGCACTGCAGAATGCCAAACTGCCCAGCTTATTTATATACTTGCACCTGCCTGCATTGCCTGCTCTTGTGACATTAGAGATGGACAGGCATGGGTATATTCTGTAAATAATAATAGTGCAGGTAGGGTTTGGGTTGGGAGCGGGCAGGTCAAAGCTGACCCACATATCTCAACTACCTCTTCTCTGTGTCAGAGCACTCCAGATTTATCTTCATGTATTCAGGTTTCATTGCAGCACTACAGTCTTTTCATCAACTTTCCATACTTCCTCCTTCTCTCAGACCAAGACCACGATCCAGCGATTTCCTGGAAAATTGCACATGTGCATTAAAATGAAATAAGAATGTTTCCCTTACATACTTTTCATACATGCACAAACAAGGAATATGACTGGTGCAAATTCAGCCGGGGAAGAATGCTTTGAAGAATGAAAAGGAAGAAAGTGTGCATTATATTGTGTAAATAATTTAGTTATTAGGGAGAAGAAAAGGAGATACAATGGTGAATAGTTAAAAAGGGGATTGCCTTGTCCTTTAAAAGTTCTTTTAATGAAGAACTAAATTTCAGCATCTGAATAACAGCAATGATCCAGGACTTTAAACTTGTCATAGGGGGGCACCATCTTGGAAAGTGTTTGCGACACTCATGCTCTGCACACATGCTCAGTGGGCTCTGAGTAGCTGTTGATAAGCTAAGCTTAGGGGTCGTTATAAATTTACAAGCAGAAAATGAGGTTTGTCTGGAGTAGAAGCTGATGCTACAAGGCTGATTATTAAATTCTGATGCTAAATGCGCTGGTTTCTGAGCTGACAGGTAGTAATTATCTGTATTAACTACTAATCAGCCTTATATGACATTTCTATTCTTTATATACAGTATATTATTAGTGGCAGCAGCACAGAGCATTTGGATCAGCAGAAAAGAAGATGGAGAGCTACTGGGGCATATTAGGAGGCACAGACCTTTACTGCTAATGGGCTGTGGTTGCCATGGGCTGGTATAGAAGCTTAAAACATAATGTACAACAGTTAGCATCTACTTATTTAGTTAAGCTTTAAATCTCCTTTAAAGCTTTTACTAACGAGGTGTACTAAAACTTTAGTGATTAAATAAAGCCAATGGGATTGTTTTTCCACCAATCCTATTTCTCAAAAGGGCAGCATATTATGTTTCATGTTGTTGATGCCCAATACAATAACTTTTAGTTAACAAAAGATATACTTCAGCTGCCTTTTTATAACATTTCATCTTTTTCATGCTGTAATGATTCATTTCAGTATGGGGGGAAAAGCTTTTCTAAATCGTCTAGCCTCTGTTAAACTTCTGCTTCTCCCTTTTATTGTAACACAATGCTCCGTAACTTTCAGGCTTAAAAGAGACATATAGCATAAGTAAAAAAAAACTTTAATATTGTAGGCAATAAAACTAAATGGAGTGGGATCCTTAACTTTAAAAAAGGCCCCTTTAATAGAGCTTTCCATAGATCCTCTCTAGTCCTTGTCCATGTTTCATAAGCAGGGCAGGTGTATATAACAGTACTTGTCAGAAGCACAGTAGGGGGGGCAAGAGCCAATCACAACCCTGCAATCACACAAGCAAATACAGACTTCAGTTCCCTATTAGGCCCAACAGCTGCTGATTGGTTCCTATCCTAGAGTGTAGTGTGCTGAATTCCACCGGCTTCCACTTGCTGCAAAATAGGGCAGCAAAAGTGATGGGGAACCACTCTCCTACACGATACAGGTCTGTGCATAAACTACTGTGCTTGCATCAATCACATAGGAGCAGGGGAAGGCAAGGGTGGCATGTCTAGATAAATACTGGATGTAAGTCCTGTGCTGCAAAGATGGAGTTTGACTGCTTTAAGCCATCAGTGAAAAGCATAGAGGGTCTACATGAAACTTCAGTCACTATATTGGCAGAGGTGACCTAAGAAAAGCAGAGTGGACTGTGCATTGCACTGCCAATAATATATATTCCAAAACTGTATTATCATTTTAGTGTATGAGTTTTCAAGATGAGAGAATGTACAGAGCATAGTCAGGATTTCAACTGGGCAAAAGAACACAAAAGAACTGTTAGAAAACTCTTTGGTCTTCACAGAAGGCTTGTGACCCTATATGAGCAGCACAAAGAAGATGCAACACAAATTAGTGAATATATTATACCATTAGTGAATGATATTTCCTGCAGTAAGTACATGCAATGCTAATAAAATATATGAACATATTTTTACTAAAAACTGGCTTTAATCTTTAACATTGGTAAGCATGACTATCAAATAGCATTCAAATTACAAAACACTATTGTAGTTTCAAATCACAAGGAAACAAAAATGATTTCTATTCTTTAGGGACGTAATTCTACAATCTATTTCAGTGGCATCTGGCTTTGGAGAAGCAGAAGGCAAAGAAATGGCTCAGCAGGGTTTCATTTATTCTACCAGACTGAAATAAGGATTATTGTGACATGCTATCTTACAGGAAAAAAATGAAATTGTCCACTTCAGGCAAATGAGCTGTTTAATCCCGTAACAGCTCTGCCACTGTGAAATCTGTAGAACGTTGACTCTAGGCCCATTTTCTCAGAGCTGCCTCCCTTTTCACAGATAGGATCAGATGTTTTGCAAGCAAATATTCGTATCTAATTTCAGCTGGCAGAAATATGCCCTAAGAAATCAATTTTTACTGCACAAAGGTATTGTACAAAGCAAATAGAAATATTTCAGTGTCCCCAGATGCTGTCACATTTGTGTAAAATTAGATTATATCTAAGGATTCCCATATATATATATATATATATATATATATATATATATATATATATATATATATATATATATATAATATATATACTGTATCTAAGGCTTAAGGGGACCCATAAATTAGCAGATATTGGCTGCCAAAATGGCAGACATAACTGAGTTGCCAGAATGTTGGCCTATAAATGAAACCAGACCAATTTGTACTGCAATCAATGTCAGATTCTGACTCAATAACTTGAAATCTTGCATTAGCTGAAGACTACCTTGGGTCATGGATGTCTTCAGCACCTACTATTGGACAACTTGGACAACTTAATTTAATCTCTCTGTGTATGGATGGTTAAACTGGGTTTGGAATTTATGTTCTAATCCACTTTTATAGAGAATATTACCAGCATAGATTACAGCCTATGGTATAAGCAACATTAAACAGGTCGAAGAAAAATAGATACCTCACTCTGTACCAAGGTAAAGATTCAGAGTCATTGTCATTGATGAGAATGAGACAGATACTACAATTTATAAAAAGCAAATTTTTTGTGGAGGGAACCCCTACATCATTTGCATAAAGAACATTTGGTATCAGGAAAAGAAGCCATGTCAATTCCCAGTAGATAAACTTAATCTTATAGAGAATTCGATGTACTGGTAAGAAACCCCAAACTACGCAAACAAACCCTAAGGGCAAACCTGGTCGGTACTGTAGGATCATCAGCTGACCAGGCTGTAAAAACACATTACGTAAGTATTCCTAAGAAATAGATAATGTTGAAGTGAAACATGGCTTCCTTTTTTACTGTTCTGAAATGTACTGAAGCCATATGCTTCTACACAGGAGTGACCCATCACTCAACAAATTATTCTACCACCATGTAAGGTCATGTATAAACATGCAGGAAAAGTCCAGCAACCAAATATTTTAGTAAAGTGATTTTAGTTGTTAATGTTTCTCAAACAGTGGTGGGTGTGTTCTTGTGATAGAAGCTTGAGGCAAAGCAAGGGCAATTATGCATTAGGGCACATACTCCTTACTGCATTGGTTCATATAAGGAAATATGACAGCATGTGTTAATATTGGGCAGACCATCACTTACTTTCCTTTCAGATAATATTTTCAATTGCTTTATCATAACCATCTCTCTCCACCCACACATACAAAAACCTTAGCACATTTGAGCCACAACGACTATCACTAATTGCCGCACATTAGATCTCTCATATTAACAACCTCTCCTGTCTGAATGTGGCAGTTTCTCTCTACAATGACACTCTTTCATAACCTCTTGACACCCTTACCTCTACCACTATCAATCACAGTGGACCAGCTAAACCTAAACCCTGGCACATTAACAGTACAGGAACAGTAACATCAAGAAATTAAAGTGTTTTAAAGTAATAAAAATATAATTCAGTGTTGCCCTGCACTGGTAAAACTGCTGTGTTTGCTTCAGAAACACTACTATTGTTTATATACATATGCTGCTGTGTAGTCATAGAGGCAGCTATTCAAATGAGAAAAGGCTCAGGTTACACAGCAAATAGCTGAAAAACTCTGTAGAATGTAATGGTGTTATATGTTATCCACTACTTAACCTGTGCCATATAGCCTTTTTTCAATTTCTGCCATTGCTACACAGCAGCTTGTTTATATGAACTATAGTAGTGTTTCTGAAGCAAACCGTTTTACCAGTACAGGGCAACAGTACATGATATTTTCATTACATTAAAACACTTTTTTGGTGTTACTGTTCCTTTAACTAGGTACCTCAGAACATGTGGTATATCTGCTAAACGCCAGTAAAGAATACTGACCATGTCTTCATCCACTTCAAGTTCATGCACTTCTATTACAATCAAGCTCTCTCAATAGCTAAACAACTGTACCTCGCTTCTTTAATCTCCTCTCTATCGTCTAAACCACAACTACTCTTTGCCACAATTAACTCACTACTGTACCCCTCACTGTACACTCCATCCTTACTGTAACTACTCAAGACCTTGCTTATTTTTGAAGGAGAAAATGGACTTTATTAAATTGAGCATACCCTTTGATGACAATCTCAAACGAATTTGCAGTACAGTCACTTCCACATTACACTTTTTTACCCTTGCAACATTAGCTAAAGTTAGCAAATTTTAATATGCTCAAACCCCATAAGCTTTTCCCTTGAACTCATACCCCCTTACCTCCTTCAGCCAATCTCTGAAACCCTCAGCCTGGCACTTAACCACCTATGTAACGTTTTACTTTCTACTGATACTTTTCCATCCTTATGCAAACAAGCATTAATCCCTACCTTCCTCAAAAACCTTGATCCCAGGTCTCCCGCCAACTATCATCAAGTTTCCCTTCTTCTGTATGCATCCAAATTGATGGAAAGGATTGTTAACAACTGCCTGGTCCAGCATACCACAACTCCAATCTTGACCGCCTACAACCTGGCTTCCTCTCAACACACTCAACAGAATCTGCATTCACCAAACATTAATCTTCTGTAGGCAACGTCTAAAGGTCACTATCGTCTACTCATTCTTCTATATGTCTTTCTGTAGATGTTGACACAGTTGACCATCCACATTCAGTACACATCTGTGACACTACTAGTAAGGAGAAATAAATTCCCCCAATAATAAAAGCCCCTACCTACTACCGTAGGTCCCTGCTTCCCCTGCATAGATTGTTACCCCCAAAAGTGCCCCTGAGAGTTTGCTCATGTGCAGAGTAAGCACAGCGGAGCTCATGGGCACTATCTTCCGGATCTCTGATCTCTGGTCATTAAAACTGCATTAAGTAGGAGTAGGTGGTGAAGGTGGGGGACCCCTGCTACATCCTATCAATAGAATGCTGATAATTTTAATGTCTTAATGTATGTCTTTGTTATTTTTATTTTTTTCACTTAAAAAACAAAAACAGATCTAAGGAGAGGGGGTCTTTTTTTACTGGAAGCATATAAGTGATCTTGCTTGCTCCTCTATATCTCAGGCACATCTGTTTTGCAATCCATTATCAGTTCACAGCTTGCATTTCTGGCTTGTTTTTAAGTCAATTACTTAAATATTGATGAAGCACTGGTGGTCAAATTATAAGACGTTGGAAACCAGCACCATTGCCATATTGCAAAAAGTTTAGCAGGTACAGCTGTGGACTTCTGAGTTTAGGCCATGCTGTAAATCTGATTGTGTGCTAAAACTTTTCAGCTCTGAACCAGTTCACAAAGTTTACAATCACAGTGAATTATGTAGTGTTAATTAAACATCTGATTCACACATTCATTCCCATCTCTCCTCTGTTAATGACGAAATCGCTGCTCTGGAAATTTAACTGTGATCTTGCTGTTTCTAAAAATCTGTCCATAGTGCAGTACAGGCTTACAAGCAGAACTCAATCACTGTAAATTACTAATGGGGAACATGACATGGGCCACATGTGGTCCAAACTTATCAAAGGTCTGATCATAAAATTTCATGTATTCAACAGGGCAATGCAACAGCTATCAATTACTAAATATTGGTTTGTTCGCCTTTTTGAAGAAAAAAAAAACCTTTTGCTGAGCTTAAAATGACCTTGATTTAAAGTTTACCACAAAATAGTGTCCAACCATTGATAGTAATATTAGTATAACTTTAATCCTATTATTTCTTTCTAGCCACATTATATCTAATACTATAATGTATACTGCTGAATAAAAAGACTTAAGTGCTGCATGGAAGTCAGTCAAGGTCAAAAGTACAGGCATAAACTGACTCCAAGAAACTCATTATTTATTTAAAACATTTAGAATTTAATGGTTGAATGAATATGATACTTGACATTTTAATTATTTAGTAATACAAGGGTGTCCATCAATACATGTTAATATGACAATTCATTTATCATTTGTGCAGGAATGCTTTTGTTGTACACCGCAACAGTGTAGCAGGCTAAAACATTGCATTTAATTGTCCATTATTCTACTCCTGGAGAAAAACAGATATGTAACAGATATGATCTTGTTTCATAGTTGATCCTTAGGGTACTGGCACACAAGGAGACTAGTCTCTTGCAAGAAATGTTCACTACCATGTGTGACTAATCTCCTGCAAATGCTTTCCCACTTGAAATAATGTAAGTCACATGTGGGAAAACATATGCAGGGCTTCGTTTTTCATTTTTTGCCCAAAGTTGGTTTGTGAAGAAACTTTGGGCAGCTTTGGAAAATGAAGCCATACATATGTTTTCCCAGTCACAATTTACATTATTACCCGTAGGAAAGCAATTATCTTCTGGGCCCCGTAGTAGTACAGAAAAATATTCACAGCAGCTGGGAGTAGAACAAACTTTACTCAGGAGAAAACATGGCTGAACTGGCAACAAGTTGGGAGGAAGAACAGATAGAATGGCAGATGCTACAATTATCAGCCGAACAGAATGACACATCAGTTTAACATGTAACAGCGCCATCTACTGGTCTTACATTAACAGTTAATTCATAAGAAAAGCATTAGCAGGAGATTAGTCACTCACCATAGCAAACATTTCTCACAGGAGTCTCCTTGTGTGCCAATACCCCTAGCAGGGTGACATCCCAGTGCCTCCTCAATAACACCATCTAGCAGGATTAAAAAACTGAAGGGTAATGTAATAAACTAACAAACTACTTGTGGAGTAACCTATAACAACCAATTCACTGGAAGAATATTCAACTTTAAAAGGTATTTTCAGATAATGTTTTGCTTCAGGACACACAGTCTCCCTTGAGTGACAAGGAGCTATATCGTAGGTAGGAAATAATTACATCTGTTATTGCCCATTTCAAATGGGTCTGTAAAGGTGTATAAGAGTACACATTAGATTCTGGGGCCCCTTAAAATACTTGTGGTCATTTCCATACCACCCACACAGTGTGCAAAGCAGAGTTATTTACAGAATTAATTTTTTAAACCCAGAACCTGCATTTATACCTGCTTGGACCCACTACCCGACCCAACCCGCAAGTGCATTATCTGCAACCACTTCTAATGATGTCACTTTTGGTTTACAACAACACACCTTCTGTTTATTGTTAGTCAGCGGGTTGCAGTTGGTGGTCAGCATCCCGCTGACCATCAATGAACAGGAAGTGCTGCTCTGGTAAACTGGAAGTGACATCATTAAAAGTGTGTGTGACCATGAAAATGTTTTTACAAAATGTGTAAAGGAGTAAAACTTGGGGGCACATTTATTAAGGGTCGAATATCGAAGGATAATTTGAATATCGAAGTTGAAGGATTTACTGCAAATACTTTGATCGAACTATTGAAGGAAAAATTACGATTGATTCCTTCGAACTGAACGATTCGAAGGATTTTAATCCATCGATTGAAGGATTTTCTTTCGATCAAAAAAAGCTTAGAAAACCTATGGGGAAGGTCCCATAGGCTAACATTGTAGCTCAGTAGGTTTAAAGTGCCGAAGAAGTTAGTCAAAGTTTATTTTAAAGAGACAGTACTTCAACTATCGAATGGTCGAATAGTCAAATGATTTTTAGTTTGAATCGTTCAAATCGAAGTCGAAGTCGTAGTCAAAGGTCGTAGTAGCCTATTCGATGGTCGAAGTACCCAAAAAAAAAACTTCGAAATTCATAGTTTTTTTACTTCGAATCCTTCACTCGAGCTCAGTAAATGTGCCCCTTACTGTTGGTAAGACCTGCAGACCCACCAACCTGCATCTATAACTGCACCCAAAAGTTCTACCCGCAACTTTCAGGTTACCCACTTTACTTTTATATTCATCATTACTTCTTTATTTCTCCCTTTTCTCTACTTTTTTTTGTTTTATTTTGCTGCTACTGTGAAAATATAGAAAAACCAGGCTGTCATTTTAGTACCTACAGTATTTAATTTTGTTGAATGTACTTTGTATTTGTTTTTTTGCCCAACAGTTGTTTTTATTAAATAATGAATTAAATACATCTCCTTTTATTTGTAGTGAACAAACCTTTTACTAGTACATAAAAATCTACACTCTGCAGCATAGAGTGACATGTGTTATACTGGGGGCAGGTAACAGCCAGAGACAAGAGAATGATGATGCAGGTGCACAGTGGAGAGGCTGCTTGTGTGCCCTTTATGCAAGTATCTTCTATGTCTAAAGATTTAGCTTGCAAATTTGCCAATTGTATATCTTATGGGAAAAAATAAATGTTCCCTACTTAGTATTCCCACACGTATTATACAATGCATAATTACAGCATTGATCTGAGAAATGAGAACGAAGAATGGTGTAGGTGTTGTTCCTGTTGGATTTGCCAGTCTCACCAACAGCATATATTACTCATTCAGCATCTGAATTAAGATAAATGGAACTGAAGATATAATCAGTGCTAAACAAGCACAGCATTTAAATCAATAACAATGCTGTTAGTATTATATGATTCTATGCAGGCCACTGTCAAGATTAAAGGTCACCAAATGAGCACATCTTTCTGGGCAAGTATAGTAAGTCTAAAACAACACTTCTAGCTCTATTCTTATTTTAGACTTCTCATGACACATGCTTGTATATGGTCACTTCAAGTTTAGAATTTCCATGCACTTACATTTCATTGGTAAAAAAAAAGTACAGAAATGTATTTAGGTATAGAAATATGAAGGGCTTTGAACAACATGAATAAAGATTTTAACAGAGGTGAAGCTGGTTCTCTTAAGATGGCCATAGACGGAAAGATCTGATCGTACGAATCAAGGATTCCTGAGATTTTCGGACTGTGTGTGGAGAGTCCCAACATTTTTCGTCTGGCAGAGATCGGTCTTTGGTCGATCGGACAGGTTAAAAAATTTCTGTCGGCTGCCGATAATATCTCTGCATCTATTGTCGATCGTACGATTTTCAGAGGGAGACTGTCACCAGCTTTTGTCGGACATAACGTTCGTACGATTTCTGTCAGGGGCAGAACATCGCTGGTCTGTTCTTTTCTACTTTATTTGTTCTGAATGGTTAGTGGCAGGTCAGGAAATGGGAAAGTCCAATCGTACGATGATTCGTATGATCGTATGATCGCGTCTATGGCCAGCTTTACAGGTGAGAGCAGGAAGATTCTAGCAGAAATTGGAAACCTAGAAAACCAATTGGAAAATGTAGTTGCAGTAGACTAGGCAGGACAGGATCAATGCTATAGTCATTGCTCGAGAAGGGACAAAAATGACAGTGGCATTAAAGTGATTGAAGAAAGAAATATAGCAGAAAAGAACATAATTATCAGGTTTACGGAATATGCCATCAGTGGTGATGTGAAAAGGTAAAATAAGTTCAGGTTTGGGTAGAGACAGGATCATTTTATATGGTGTTGATTTCTTAAGAAGGAGATTGCTAGGAGGATGTATAAGATCTTGGTCTGCCCCAATAATTCATTATATGGATGAAGCCTTGCCTTGTGACACTACAGAAGGGGCATAGGAGAGAGAAAGGGACAATATTATAATGTAAAAGGTGACAGTGGTAGTAATGTGATTAAAGAAAGAAAGAGTTAAAGATTACACCAAACATAGTAGCAGAGAGAAAAGGGCAATGCTATGAAGATTAGCGGCATAACAATAGAGGCTCCAGAGCCCATAGTTGCCTGGAGCTCAGGAACAGGAGCACCCGGTTGGCTTTCTATTTAACAAGAAATCTCCCCGCTACGATTCTTCTTTATATTTTCATGTGGCCGTGTAAGATAGCGGCAATGAAGGAGGGAGGATGGGAACAACTTTGGGCCCCTCCAAAGATTTTTGCATGCTGCCCCCTCTTGTTACTCTTCTGATGATGATCTGATATTCAAGAAGATTGTTTAGTCTTCTTCCCCTTTAAAAACAACAGAAATGTATCAAATATTTCTAATTTGAAAACAATTGTTGTATGTCTTGTAGTTCTGAAATGTTTGAGAAACACAATGAGAAATACAATCAAGTTCTTTCTTCTCTCTTTATATTGATTCAGTCATCTGTTTGGTTAGGATTATTGATTTGTTTTTTTCTGTGTTTCTTCCCAAAGGGTGTACAGAGCTCGGCATTTATATAGGTAATACATTTAATATCTGACCATTTTCATCTATTCTTAACTGTTTCACTGCTGTTGGACCACATTTTTCTTACTTACAGTAGAGATCCATGTTCACTGGAAATGTCAACAAAGTATTTAGTGCTGATTTATAACTAATTACTAATTTATACCAATCCACTATGTCCCTTTGGCACGACTTTGGCACACACTCTGGCCTATTTGCTCATCTCCGTTCTCTCTTTATTTTTATCTCTTCCAAAGACACCATTAGGTAGGAGGTTGGGAGAGCAAGCATTTAAGTAGAGAGAGCCACCTCCCCACCATATAAATTTAAAAAAAACAAGCTGAAATGCCGCTTATCCCCTTTCTTATTGGGTGCACGTGGGCAAGGCAAAGCACTCCAATATATAACCCCCTGGGAAAAAAAATTTTCTCCCTCCAAAGATAACACTTTATTTTTTCACTTAGGATAGGACTAACGCATGGACACTGCCTTGATGTGGCGCATCAGCTTATGCATACTTTGTACAAACTTTGTAACTAAAAGTGTCTTTTTTATGAAAAGTTACAGTTCAGTTGTGCAAAAATGTTAATCGCATACCAGGGATCATGGATCAGTTTCACTAAATTAGAATATTTGAAGAGTTCATGTTGCCTTATGCCGAAGAGAAAATGCTCTTTAGATTGATGTTTCAACAAGACAACGACCCCAAACCAGTAAATGAACAACATCTTGGTTCCAGACCTTAATCCAATAGAAAACTTGCTGTTTCTGAGGCAAAACCAAGAAATGCTGAATAATTGTGAAATGTAACAGCTGCCAGAATTTACATAGTTACATAGTTAAATTGGGTTGAAAAAAGACAAAGTCCATCAAGTTCAACCCCTCCAAATAAAAACCCAGCATCCATACAATCACCCCTCCCTATTTATAATTAAATTCTATATACCCATACCTATACTAACTATAGAGCTTAGTATCACAATAGCCTTTGATATTATGTCAGTCCAAGAAATCATCCAAACCATTCTTAAAGGCATTAACTGAATCAGCCATCACAACATCACCGAGCAGTGCATTCCACAACCTCACTGTCCTCACTGTGAAGAACCCCCTACGTTGCTTCAAATGAAAGTTCTTTTCTTCTAGTCTAAAGGGGTGGCCTCTGGTGCAGTGATCCCTCTTTATGGGTAAAAAGGTCCCCTGCTATTTGTCTATAATGTCCTCTAATTTACTTGTAAAGTTGGTGGACTCCATGCAACACAGATGTGCAGCAGTTCTCAGAAACACTGCTTATACAACTAAATATTAGTTCAGTGATTCAAAGGAAAGCAAAATCTTGAGACATTTTTTAGTTTATACAGTGAATGTTTGAGTTTGTAAAGAAGAATGCAGACACTGCTATTTGTTTGAACAGTGCAATGTTCCCTTTACTTTCTGTAAAGGAATAACACAAATTTAATACATTTTGCTTTGGATTTGGAATAGAAAGTGTAGTGTTTCCAATGCGTTTGTGTATATGGTAATAAAAGCTATTATAAGTATTTTGAGCTTTATTCACTTTTTTTAAACACACTTAACATATATTGCTAAGCTGTATATAGTCAGATTTTCTTTCATTATTTAACAGTTTTTGGTTGGATGTCCCTTTTAACCAAGGGCTGGTGTTCCTGCCTCAAGAGCCTTTCTAAATGCAAGAATTGCCTATGAACAATATTTCTCTTCCAAATTCCTTTCTTGTTTGGAAGTGAGTTTGATGGCTGAAAACAACATACATTTATTTCCTGATCCTGAATGCTACCGCAGAGGATATTTGTGTCTCAGTAAACACAAATAATTCAACTTAGCACTGGAGTCATGCAGTTCTTGAAAAATTCACAGGAAAAAAACATATTGTAGGTACTTAAAGACTAATAGCCAGTACAATGCCATCTGGCTAGTAGTAGAGTAGAGTAAAGAGTAGAGTAATAGTAGCAGAGGGTCGATTGTTATCCTGATCCTGATTCCTGCCTGAAACTCTGACTTTGAACCTGATCTGCCTGCCTCCTGAAACTTTGCCTGGACGTTGACTATTCTCTTGTTTAACCCCTCGGATACCACGATCTTGGACTCTGGTTCCTGGCTTCCTCCTTGGTCCGGACTACTCCCTTTGGGAGCCGCTAGGCCCCCTGACAAGCATGCAATGGGTTTCTAGGTACTATGGAGTAGTGCAGGGTGGCCATGTACAGATTTTGTAGTTCTGCTAATGCATCTAAAAACCTAGAAAACGAGCTCTGTGGTTTAGTTTGGACCTGTGAGAGAAATGCTTTTAGAAGAGAAAAAAAAATCAGGGGACACGAGGATATGCTTGACATGTTTGGTGGCAGCATTTCTTTTAGGTTGTAAGCTCTTTAGGACAGGGTCCTCGTCACCTCTGGTATCTGTTATTGATTTTTTGTATGTAATTTGTATGCTCAATATGTATATACAACTATTTATTGGACAGCATTGTGGAATATGTTGGCACTTTATAAATATGCAATCCTAGTAATTACAATTCTCTAACCAAGTTTAAATAAACAAATATACCTTTCTGTAGAAGGAAAAATGAACATCTGCAGACATCTTGATACAGGGTTGTGGTGCTCTCTAGTGGCAAATATAGAAGTAAGGCAGGGAAATAGTACAAGGAAATATGGTGAGCTCATCTAGAGAAATAATCATTTTCTACAGCAATAAAG
Source organism: Xenopus laevis (assembly GCF_017654675.1). NCBI lineage: Eukaryota > Metazoa > Chordata > Amphibia > Anura > Pipidae > Xenopus > Xenopus laevis. The sequence continues at coordinate 92,669,577 of NC_054382.1, read as the reverse complement.
AGCAAGGTGACTATATGATCCAACCTTGAATCAAATATTCTTACACTTTGTATAGTACAAGAGCCAGTGAAACATGCCCCATCAGAGAGAATTTAGAGAGAACGCAGGAAGCACAGAGAATATATTTAGATTTCATCTCAATCTGTCTGATATTAATAACATGTGCTCTAGCAGTAGGACATATGAACACTGGTAATCTTATGGTATATTGTGCTTTTTTGCCTGAAAAAAATGTTTTATTGTCATTGTGAATAGCATATTCACTGAATGCATTGTGCAGACTTTTTGTATGTTGGTGATTATATTCAGTTTTTTGGTGATTTTGTTGCATTTATAACCATTTTATTGAATTTTCATTTATGCATAGGTGCAGATTGCTTGTTTGTGACCAAAAACGTATTTGGCCAAGCAAAACGATTTAAATTTCTATTCTGACCACTGATTACACTAAGGCAAATGCATTTTTTGCATTCTACGTTGTTCTTGATTACTTACAGTACATTTGCCTTTGAAAATGTGCTATATTCTCATTCGGGAGCCTCTACATGCCACATAGTTCTGAAAATCAATTTATATTGCGCATCAAACTCTTCAGTAGATCCCTGGCATTCATATGTAGGATGTTTTGTGTTAGTATTTTATGAAATGCTTAGAGACAATTTCAATTTCATAAACACTGCTAAGAAAAAAAACCCTAGGGGTCTGTGGGGTCTTGCCACATAAAACACATATTGAGTGCTTAGCAGCAGCCAGTCTTTCTGTCTTGAAAATTCATATGCATATTTTTATTTGAGTGCCTCTACACCATTTGGTAAATCAGAATTCAAAATTCTGATGGGTTTCAAAAAAGAATCCCTCGCTTATAGTAGTTTAGCTTGCAGTTTCAGTTATGCAATGGCATATTGCCAGTTTTGATCTCCACTGTCCTCTCAGGTAGAATTACAGGAACCAGAATGCATTGCACACCAACTCAATAATGGCAGTGCCATGGAACTTAGTTTTACTTTAGCTGCCATTGTATCTCAGGCTGGCTTTACATCCTTTAATCTACCATATTGTCTCCCATTGATCTGGTTATAATGCATTTAAGGAGTGCCCAAGGGCCCAAAATATTTTCTGCACAATGGGCTGTAAACCAGTGAGAACAATGTTTTTTATTTTCAGCAACAGGTATTAGTAAGAAGTGGCTGGCCTTGCCTGTAGGGAGAGTGAAAGCACCCTAGCAGGCCTTTCCCATTTCTTTTCACTTGCACCATAAATTCCACGCAGACAAATATTGATGGTATAAATCCAGCTACTACTGCATGTTTTTTTATTCACATGACTTCACTGGGACTATAGTTGCATTCTTTTTAAAGGGGTGCTGAACACCAGTAATTTTAATTACAAAATAATTATGGTTTTCTTGAGCTCGACATGTAGGGTTGCCACCTTTTTTCAAAATTAACTCCTGGTAGGGCGCAGGGCGGATGATGTCGAAGGGCAGGCTGATGATGTCGGGAGGAAGTGATGATGACATGGGCAGGGTGGGTGACATCAGGGGTGGGGCTGATGACATGGCAATCGTCGATTGGCTGATTGCCATGCCATTGACTGTAATGTCCTGTCTGGGTTTCCTAATTTGGAAATCCAGACAGGAAGTTTTCACCCAGACAGCCCTTCCAAAAACCGGGCTGTTCAGGTGAAAACTGGAAAGGTGGTAACGCTATAAAGATGAAGCTACTATTATCACTGCTGTTTTAATAAAAAGCATTTACACCTCCTTTTGCCCTTCAGTGTTTATCAATATATTTAAGACGGAGACATTTTGTGCATACTGCTACTGAAAAATGCCTTACCCTTTAAACAAAACAGGGATTGTTTGTCCATATATTGCAATATATTTAAGCTGGCCAACTACGTCAAAGTCATCCCATATCTGGCCAGTCCTACGCTTAATTCTCATCTGATTCATTAAGAATTCTATTGCTTCATTATACATTTTACAAAGGGACTAAGTTTTACCTGCAACTTACTTGCTGCTTTCAAAGTAAAACTCCCAAACTTGGCTGCCCTTTTATTAGACACCAGTGGGATCACCTGACTATAGCTGGGAAGGGTGGGAGGGCTGACCTGTAAGTAGGGTTTGCAGTCTTTGCACATTTTTACAACTATACACCAGACCCCCAAAATGATACACTATAACTTAACCGCTATTACAAATAAAGAGATATTAAAGTATTCTACTCAGAATCCTCATGCTTTTATAAGTTTACAAAAAGACTTCTAATATCCTTATTTAAAATTATTCCTTATATAATGTGGTTGTTTTCTGCATAATTTGTTTTGGGGGCCTAAGCAGATTAGAATAGATTTCACTATTTTTAAAAAAAAAATACAAATAAAAAAAAAAAAATAACACCAATTAAATCAAACTAAAAGATACGGTTTAGATGAAAAATTCTCAAAGCTAAAAGAAAGACAATGTTTAATTTATAGGATTCTAAAGAAATTTGTAGGCATTTCTCATTACTAAATCTAATATACAATGTTCAGGGCAGCCATCAGGGGGGGACAGGGGGGGAGAGTTGTAGGGGCCCCGAGGGTAAGGCCATGTCACACTTACTTGATTATCCGGGCCCCCCATCTTTCTGAGAGCTGCATGGACGTTTAGGGGGCCCTGGCCACCAATTTTCTCATAATGTGGAGGGGGGGGGCCCTGGCCACCAATTTTTTTTCTCATGTGGGGTCCTAGCCACTAATATTTTTTAATGGGGGACCCTGGCCATAAATGTTTTTTATGGGAGGCCCTGACCACCAATATCTTATTATTTTTTATTAACATGTGGGAACCTTTGCCACCAATATTTTTTTTGTTTTTTTACTGTGTGGTGGGGGGCGGACCTGTGGGGTGGGGAGGACGGACCTGTAGGTGGGGCTTGCGGTGCGTGCAGCCCAGGGGGCCCAGGAAATTTTGTCGTATGGGGCCCTGCGATTTCTGATTGCGGTCCTGCTGCCTGGTAACCAGGGCAACCAGGCAGTGTAAACCAAGAGACCTGAAAAGTAGGAAGTAGTGTTCTGGCTGTTATGTTACATATCCAGTCATTCCAGCCTTTATACATTTCATTTTTGCCTAACTAACTATATTAGAAACATTTTTTATTTTGCACAGCCTATCTATTTACCCCGTTTTTATTTTTACACTGAACAATTAATTTAACTTTAATTGTTTTTATGTCCCTTTTTTAAATAATTTATTTATTTAAAAGTTTTTTTGTCAGTGAGGAGCTGGTCATTGTGCACACTGTGATTTCACCATGTATTATCTTGCTCTGATTTCCAAAAGTCTTACAGTAGAAACCCTGGAAAAGTTTGCTGTTGTTGGAACAGGAAGTGAATAGTGCAAAAGATATCTGAAAATCCTTGTGTTCCACTATGAAGAAGTGATTGCTATGAATACTTTGAGAGATTTAGTTTACCTTTAATTGATTAAAAGTACATTTTAAAAAAACTTAAAGGGGAGCGAACTCCAAAATGAAAATTTAATATAAGTGTAACCCTTTCAACACCCCTTCTGTCAGTGTTACACTCCACTTGTGCCACTTACCTGATGGCACAGGAAAAAACCTGAGCCACTTCTCAGTGGTATTGGGAGAGACTGGGTACCTGGTACTTACTAGCGCAGTGCCTCCACCCAATGGGATACAGGAATGCAACTACTGGTGGCCCCACTAGGAAACTGTAATGATTCACACACAGTAGTGGCCCAAACAAGGGTTAATTAATGGCTTCTGGGTTTTTATTTATGTTAACTCCTGTGCGGGGTGAGCAGGGAGGGGGGACTATGGAGGATAGGGGGTAGGGGTTTCTATTAGAAAGTGGGTTTAGTTCTAGTTTAAGCCATTGCTTTAAGTGAAGTAAAGTACCAGCCCAGGATCCAAGACCAGCAGTAATATTTATAAGGAATTCATAACAAATTGGGACCCTGTGAATTTCTGTTATTTAATTCGTATAAATTTATTATTGTAATGCTTGTTCTCCTTGTTTGTACTAATGTAGCAATGTACAGTGCTGAGTATTCAAGCAGCAGTAAATAAAGGTATACATACATATATATTTGTTTGCCATTTGTTTGACATTTCCAGCATAGCACTATAGCTTATAGCATTTCTCATTTTGTACAGACATTAGAGTAATTTGGAAATACAATATTATTGCAGGTAAAGTTGCTGTACCGTGTTAGCCAGTAAAAATGTTACAGGGCAACCCTTTTGAAATAAAAAAATAACAAAAGTGGTATAAAGGTGATACCTTTATTGGCTAACTAATATAATCATAGCAAACTTTCAGAACATTTTAGTTCCTTTTTCATGCTGATACAATGTTTAAATCTAATTCTAAAATAGCTTGGTTGCTAATACAATGTGCCATAAGTTTTTTTTTCATCTACATCTTTGTAACATTATCTGGTTCCTAAAGGATGCCTGATCTGTAGTTTTCGGATGATCCTTTGCTTGACTGGATTTTATAATGGTGCATCTGCCTTTGTCATTATTGTTCCATCTGGTATATCTGGGCAATCGGCTGAATATGGTAAGATAATATCCTGCTGAGGTTTAAATTGGCATCTTAGCTGATAATTACATATATCATGTATCTTCATTTTACTCCATTTAGATCTTATGGAAACAAAATGGAGGTTACAAAGGTTAAAGGGGTGGTCCACCTTGTTATAGAATGGCTAATTCTGAGCAACTTTTCAGTTGGTCTCCATTATTTTTTTTTATAGTTTATACATTATTTGCCTTTTTCTTCTCTTTCCAGCTTTGAAATGGGGGTCACTGACCCCATCTAAAAACAAATACCCTGTAAGACTACAAATGTATCGTTATTGCAACTTTTTTTTTTCTTACTCATCTTTTTATTCCTGCCCTCTCCTATTCATATTCCAGCCCTTTATTCAAATCAGTGCATGGTTGCTAGGGTAATTTGGACCCTACCAACCAAATGGCTGAAATTGCAAAATGGAGAGCTACTAAAAAAACCAAATAATCCAAAAATTACAAAATATAAAAAATGAAAACCTATTGCAAATATCAGAATATCACTCTCTACATCATACTAAAAGTTAACCCCCAAGGTGAACAATCTCTTTAATAGATTTAGATTAGGGTTAGATTTAGAGGGGAGAGAAACAATAACAATGAAACTAGATCTATGTTTTCTCTAGAATAAAACCTGCAGAGATATCGCTTTATAACTCATTGGGTTTATATCTTTTTTCCTCTTAAACAAGTGTGAGACCATACTGTAAGTGAAGGTTTCTAGGTTTCTACCCTATTGTTAGACTAAAGTACTCAACTCAATCTGTGTGACGACTAGGGGAGTCGATTCTGCTAAAATAAACAGAGAACACCTCTGTTATGGGAAGCAATAGAGTAGGTCCCACCCATATTAATAGAAAGTTGCGTTACTATACAGTTAATGAAACTTACAATTCTGAAGGCCTGTATATATACAGGTAATGAAAAAAGCATTTAGAAGAACTTAGGCAAATGTTTTGGGAATGTATAGTAAACTATAAAATGGTATAAAGTTATTCAAAGTTCTTCTTACTTTACTTAAAACACAGCTCTAAGACACAACTATTACATGAAAGTCTGTTAATATCAGTTGTAGTTCCACAGTGCAGAAAGTGGTAGTTCAGTTTTAAATTAACTTTTACTAATACTGTATGTAGAAAGTGACTTGCAATTGCCCTTGTTTTTTTGTTTTGTGAATTATTTAACTTTGTTCAGCAGAACTCCAGTTTGGAATATCAGCAGGTGTCTGGTTGCAAAGGTCCAATTTACCCTAGCAACCAGGCAAGGTTTTAAATAAGAGTCTGTAAGATGAATAGGAGAGGGCCTGAATTGAAAGACAAGCAATAAAAAGTAACAATAACAACACACAGAGTAATTGTAATAGTGATTCTATTTGCAAGTTGGAAAGGCAGAAAAACATAAAAAATTAAGACCAAGTTAAAAGTTGCAAATAGGATATTCTATAAAATACTAAAATTTAACTAAAAGGTGAGCTTTGTATGAACTCATATTTGTGTCGCCACCATTGTTGCAGTTATATAATGTGATGCACTCAAATAGAATGGTGTGTAACATGTGTGTGATGAGTTCTAGCTTATTATAATTTTGCTAATTCCTACCTTTATGAGTTGACAGACGCAACGAGACCCATCAATGACATTTGTTTTGTCTTCCCTTATAATACAATGTAACCTCCATAGGGACCAACACAAGAGCAAGATACAGCGATGTCATGTGCCACAAAGAGAATGCAAATTCAGACCTGGCAATTTAGTCCCACATTACCTTTCAGTGCAATTAGCTGACATCTTCCATAAATATTGCAGCATTTAAGTCATGTTGCCCAGACATTTACTTTAATACATTATTGGCAAATTAGTACAGTGTCTTGCAATGTGGAGAGGAAGCCTTTATTTGAATCTAGCCACATCACTACTGCTGTGTCTAGTAATCTGTGGGTTGACATTTTGTCATCCTGCTCCTTAATCGAGCCCAACCCGACTCAGCAAGCAAAGCAGGAAGTTGTTCCTCAACCAGCTGAGATGAGGGCAGGTAAAGGTAGAGAATACAGAGTTCCTCACTGCATTTACCAATAGGCTTACACATATAGGGGTACATTTACTAAGGGTCGAATTTCGAAGTGCTAAAACTTCATAATTCGACCATCGAATTGAAAAATTCGATAGTCTAAGTCTTTTTTTGTTTAAATTTAGCTGTTTTCGATCAAATTAAAATCAATCTAATCGATCGATTGAACAATTTTCAAAAAAAAACTTTGACTTCTAAAAACTTAGCCAACTGTTGGCTATAGGTTGTAGGAGGTCCCCATAAGCTAACATAGCAATTCAGCAGGTTTAAGGTGGCGAAGTGTTGAAGTCGAAGTTTTTTTTAAAGAGACAGTACTTTGATTTTCGAATGGTCAAATATTTTAGAAGTATTTTCAATTCGAATCGAAGTCGAATTTGGCCTATTCGATGGTCGAAGTACCCAAAAATTATTTTGAAATTCGAAGTTTTTAAATTCGAAATTTCACTTCGAATTCACTTCGGCCCTTAGTAAATGTGCCCCATACTGTGCAAAGCTAAGCACATAACAGGCTTTCTATGTAGTGTCTATTTGCATATTTTCATGCATATCATTAGTAGGACAGACATTATGCTTAGACTTAAAGAGATATTCACACCAGAAAATAAACTTTTTTTAATATCTATCATAACATTATTTTTGAATTCTATTTATAATTCTGCCATAAAAGTATCTGCCTGATGCTTTTACATTACCTTTCTTACCCCTTTTTTCCCCTATGAGGGGGTTGCCAAATCTATACAGCAGGAGTCTGTGACAAGTTGAGAGGGGACAGTCAGGTTGACAAAACAGTGAGGTTTAAGAAATACCACTAACAATTACTTACAAAAGCAGGACTATCAGTGAATTTTCTCTTCACCTTAATTCACCAAAGTTCGCCTAACTTCTCCAGGTGTATTTTCACAACACATCTCCATATTTACTAAAAATATTTACTAAAAAAATGTACTCAAAAACCGAATTTTTTCAAGACAAATGTAGTGAATTTTCTCCTTCAAAAAGTATTTTTCCTCATACAATAGTGGTTCGGCAAATTCTCACTAGAGAATTTTCACCATGGAGAAAAGTAGCATGGAAAGGGCAATGTCGATTGCAAGTTAAAAGCGGTTGCTCGTTATAATGGGAGTTCGCCAGCCCAGACCTGGTGAAGTACACTTTGGTTAAATGGTGCAAAAGTTCTCTAGCGTTGACGTTTCTTCGCTAGCAAGTCATCTTCCCCTTTTAGTAAATTGGCGACTGTGCTGTGAATTGTCAATTTGGCAAATTTTCGCCAAATAACCACAAAAATTCACCAGATCCCTTGCTCTGGATCTTTTCTGCTACAGAGATTCTCTGATGACCCCCTCAATATAGGCAGCTCACCAGCTGCAGATATGCTGTTGCTAGGCTAGAAAAATCTGCCAATCACATCTTTTTAATCATCCAGGTTGGGGACCAACCACAACTGGACACAACGAAAGCTAGAAACTTCCACAGAAATAGTTTCATCATGCCTTGTGACTCCTACACTGTCTGATGACCCTGAATTGACCCTACAGCCTCACAAGAATTGGCATAACAAATAACCTAGATTAGAAGAGCCTAGGGTGTACTGCCCCATGAACCTGAGGGCCAATTTGGCCCTCATGCAGCATTTTCTTAATTTTGTCTGCATTATTTCCCAGTGTATAGCTGTATGATATTTGAAAGAAGAGGGAAAGGTTACGCGGGAGAGTGTTTGGTTGCATAGCAACATGATTTGGTGCCAAAAACGTTGAATAACAAACCTTTATTTTTTTGCATTTACATTTTTTGTTTTGCAATTTTTTAAATCCTAGTCGTTCAGTCTTTTTTTCTGCGTATTTTTTTGTACTGGCACCATGGTTTTGTTGCTGCATACGGTTGCGCCGTATGGACCTGTGGGAGGGAAGTGTTTCCATTAAGCCTAGTAGCTTGTGTATATATAGGGAAGAGTCTATCCAACATTTGAAAAATAGATTGAGTAACACAAAAATCATATGAAAAGTGAGTGTTGAGCAGACATGGGGTGGTTTTGTTGGTAACTCGAGGGTGGGAGGTGGAAGAGGTCTTGAGTACCACTTGGCCTTGTTCTGGTTTATTGCCTTCTGATGAAACTGACCTACTTTGTGTGAATAACATAGGGAGCTAAGATTGTAAGTAGGGATGCACTGAATCCAGGATTCGGTTAGATATTCGGCCAGGATTCAGCCGAATCCTTCTGCCCGGCTGAATCCGAACCCTAATTGCCTATGCAAATTAGTGGCGGGGAGGGAAATTACGTGACTTTTTGTCACAAAACAAGGAGGTAAAAATGTTTTCCCCTTCCCACCCCTAATTTACATATGCAAATTAGGATTCGGATTTGGTTCAGTATTCGGCCGAATCTTTTGCAAAGGATTCGGGGGTTCCGCCAAATCCAAAATAGTGGATTGTCCTTCTGTTAAGTGCTCTTTAATATGTGCCCTGCCTTTTGGATAAAATCTATTTGAGAGTTTACATCTATTTTGTATGTAAACCTTACTACAACTCCCACAATATTTTGACATATTACTGAGCATGGGGCTTGCAATTTAGCAACACTGTTTGATATTTGTAATCTTAAATATAGCCAGGCATAGCAGGGCCAGAACTAGGGCTAGGCGGAAGAGGCACCTGCCTAGGGCACAACAATGTGGGGGCACTGACAGGTGCCTGTTCAAGATTCTTCTGCCTACCCCTAGTTCAGATTCGTCTGCAGCTCTTGCCTACACTCGCCCCTCTGTCCCTCCCCTCTCCTCTGTCACTCGCCCCTCTGTCCCTCCCCCACACAGGGGGCGGGGCTAGCCATCAGGGTCTCTTAGGCCGCCCTGTTGGCTTGGACCGGCCCTGAGGCATGGTACTGTATGCATGAGTTTAGTATTGCTTTGCAAATATTACAGATAGTTGATGACTTTGCTTGACTTGATATGGTTATGTTTGTTAGGTTACAAAGTTGGATCAAACGCGAAAAAGACAAAAAATTTAATTTATGAACACGAGTGTAAATTGCCGAATTCTCAAACAGATAAAATACTTAGTGTGCATGTGCTTTGTGCCCATACATGCTCCTTAGTAACTTGCAGCTACCCTTGAGCTGCCTCAGATGAATTATATCATTGCACTGATGCAAGGGAACCCTGGACATGCCAGTAATGTCCAGATTCTACATTGTATTTCCCATACAAATGTGCCTCCATCCTCTATCACATCTGCTTAAAGGGCACCAATCATAACTAAAATCATTTACTAAGTAAATACACTATGTGAAAGTTCAAGAAATCAGATTTTTAAAACAGTTAGAATTGTTTGTTTAATGTAAATCATCAGCTCACTATAACTTCTGCAAGATCTCCCCTATCTCCACTGCAGTTCAAGCTGAGGCAGACATCTTGGATTTCACTGGCTCCTCCTACCTATATCTTCCCAGCCAACTGCAGCTCTGAAATCTCGCACATGCTCAGTTGAAATTCCTTTGTTAGCAACCCTTCTAAGATGTTTTCAAATCAGCCAAACCTCTGTGTTAGCTGCTGTACAGTAGTGCTGCCACATTCTGGACGTTAGTGCGTGCCCTTCATTTGCATAATAACATCACCAGCAGGGGACAAGATAGGGAAATCTTGTGATACTTCTAGTGGAGGAGTTTACTAAAACAAGGCATTCTGGGTAGAATACTCAAGGCAGTGCTGCAATCTGAGCAAGCTCCTGAGATTTGCATGTTATAGTCACTGTTATAGTCACTGTATGGACTCCCTCAGTGAAAGAACCCATTTGACAAAGTAAGGGGTTTTTTTTTTGAAAAAAACTATATATGTAGTTTGATTAAATTTGTTTAGGTTGTACTGGTCAGATTGTTAATATGTGTTTGATTTTGGCTTTGATAGGTGCCCTTTAATTACAAAGAAAACACAAAGTTAATTTCTTTTTTTTTGCAGTTAAATATAAATTTAAGTTTATTTTGACATGAGTCACAAAAGAGCAAGCTCGATATAGATATGATTTTTGCTAATGTTAACTGTGCTTGCTGCTTCTGACATCTCATTAGATGCTGATGAATAAAGGGAGCTGCTGCACACGCTCATGGAGGTTACAGTAGACAAATTATAGTTGAATATTTGCTGACTAATATTTTACAAATCAGCCTAATGTAAGTCAGTCTATGGTCTAACTACAGCTACTTCCCAACCAACTTTCCCCCCCAGGCAAGTAAAATCATTTTGCTTCAGTTCAGTGAAGATCCATGCAAAGCCCTCACCCCTCTGGCAGTGTTTTGACTTCATACGAGAGGGTGAAATTTGACTTGGATGAATAACAGAGCCAGGGAAATCAAGAAAGAGACTATATTGTACATGACATTTAACAGAAATAACTAGTGGTGTTTTTCTACTATAATGTGTTGAGGCATATTGGAGTGTTTTGACAACATGATTTTTATAGCAGGGAATTGTCATTAGCAATATGCCCTTTATCTGTGTGCAATTATTGTATTTGTTATGAAATACTTATGTACATTAACACTGGAAATGGCATTTTAAGAAGATACCCTTTCCTCTGTGGTTAACAACAGCTGTGAATGCCAAGGAGACCTGAATGAAGGGGAATTATAATAAGCACATAAAACTAAACTGACTCATTGCTGATTTACTCAAGTTTAAAACCAAGCTGCAGATTAGCAGCAAGGAATGTCAATACCTTTCTGCCATGGGGCAAAACTGTGAAGGATGTGGCACAATGACATTGGCATAACTACCAGGGGAGCTGAGAGTGCAATTGTACCAGGGCCCGAACCCCCTGCTGGCCCGCTGGCAGTTTGCACGAGCGTGTAGGCAATTGAAAAATCGTTTCTGGAGGTGGGTGGCCGGGAGCAGCTGCACGGTCTGCACCCAGGCCCACCACTCCATAGTTATGTAACTGGGCACAGACATTGCAACTAAACCTGGGCACAGACATTGCAACTAAACCTGGAAGATATAGGGAAGACAATGGTTAAAAAGGGACCAATGGACACTTGCACTGCAGAGATTGAATGATATAGTTCTACATACAACTATACAGTAGTGAGTGGCATTAAAACCCATAATGCAGAATTTCAACATAATATCAAATTAGTTTCCGTATTTCTTGAATCATGTGGAAGTTGTGGTGCATATTTCCATAGCGGCCATTGCATCACCCGCAGAGCCAAAGTATGTGGAATTAATAATGGCAATAACATTTCATTCAAGTGGCAGAAGATAGTTGTACACAAACTGCTAGGAGAACCTAAATTGCTTGTTTTTAAAAGTTGTTGGGAGGGAGTTGTTCACCTTTAAATTAACTTAGTGTAGGGACCTATAGGATCTGTTAGGCTCCTATAGCTTTAAATCCCTAACCTTCTCCTTTACTTACCTAGTTACTAGGCAAAAGCTTATGTATCTAAGTATATGCATAACCAGTAGTTATTGGCCAATGGGTGGCATGACCACTTTCTGCCACACTTCAATATAGTGTTTGGAAAGGGGTGTCTCTTCTTCTTTGGCTGCTGGTGTCCTGATAGACTGGTTGTTCACATTGAGCCTGGGTAAACGAAGGCCCAGTAAAGACACCACCAAAAAGGGACAGCACCTTTAGAGATTAAGTTTGGGACCAGGAAACCCTGTGAACGAAGTTAACAAGCACAGGGTAATTTACTTAATAGACTGTCTAGGAGAATAAGATAGACAGATTATAAAAAAAGAGCAGTTGTGTGCTCCATCAAGGATAATAGCAGGGAGTAGCTTCCCACAAGGCTTGTATGCCTTTAGTGAAGGGACCACAGCAGATAGGGTGTTAGGCTAGACTTCTTCTCCCTAACCACTCCACTGGATGGGATCTGGACCACTTAAAGGTGTATCTGCCTGAGAGAATTGATGTACGCTTGACTATTTGACTTATGGGAGTGACATCTGTAAATGCTGTATCATCCTCCTCTATCTACCCTCCTCTGTGATTTGTTACACCATCTTCATACGTGAGTAAACCTGTTGTCAGTTGCTTGTGCTAATAAACCATCTGTTTTTCACCTAAAGAACCTCCTGGCGTCCAATGTTTTTTTCCTATTTTATGTACCGTAGCCTGAGTGTTCCATTACACCTTTCTGGGAAACTTCCACTTAGCAAAGGTCCTGATCCTGATGTGTGAGTTCAATGTAACCCATGCTCATTACCATTAGCTGGACAGATAATGAAGAGGATCATTTCATGGTGCTTGCTGAGAAGAACTGGCACAGTGCCGGCCCAGGGTACAAGGTAAGTGATTACAATAACTGGGGGCAGGGGGTACCCCCCTGTGATTTTAACTTTCCTTCTTCTTTAAAATCCTCTGTCAAAATAACCAAAGTTTAAAAAACCATATACAATTCATCAAGTGTCCTGTCAAACTGGTGACTGTGATCAATTCAGATAGTTCAGTTTGGAGGCCCAGATTTGGATCTTTGCAGCTCTCTTGGTTTCCACTGATTGGTTACCAGGTAGTAACCAATCAGTGACGTGGGGGGGGCACATGGGTCATAACGGTTTGCTTTTGAATCTGACCTACATGCTTAGGACCAATTACAAACTTACTGAACAGTTATGTCCCATGTGGCCCCCTTCAAGTCGCTGACTAACTCAGAGTTAGAGAGTTGAAAAGCAGGAAGTAGTGTTCTGTTATGTTACACATCAAGTCACTCCAGCCTTTATAAATTACATTTTTGGCTAATTAACTATATTAAAAACATTTTTTATTTTGCACAGCTTTTCTATTTATCCAGTTTTTATTTTTACACTGAACTGTAAAAACTTTACACTCTTAAGGATAGTGAAGTCACAGATATCCAATCGCAATGGTTCAATGAAAATCATGGTAATATTGTGACTGGATCACACTTTCACACATCTGTGTAAACACCTTACTGAGGTTCAATGGAACCATTGTTATTGGATATCGGTGACTTTACTACCCTAACACTTCAGTTGAACTAAAGAAGCCAATCAGATGGGTGGTGAAAGGTTTTCAAGGAAAAAACTCCAGTTGCCTTTGAATTAATTCTACTAGATACTGTTTAAGAAATATGAGAAATTTCCCAGAAAAGTTTTTCACAGTTATAACATTCTTTGTATCTTGGCCAACAGATGGCACTGCTGTTTCACCAAGAAAGATGCATTAAACATATTCAGCATTAAAGGCCTGGGGAAATAAATTTTCTTTTTAATATTATATGTTGTTAAGAAATCAAATTCAAGATTACTTTATACCTGTGTAACTTGGAATATAGACTCCTGAAAACAAAAATACAAAATTGTTTACTCTATAATCTATAGGTAAGAGCTGAACCTCCTTTCTCCGGATTGCAATAAAGGAACCACCATTACCACCTTAATCATAAAACACATTTAAATCCATTGGTCACACATTATCATTGCAAACAAATGGGATGCATCCTGAGATCTTGTCAGGGCCTAGTGTCTCTTATCCAGGTTGGAGGTTGGAGGAAGCAGTAATACAGACTAGCAGGAAAAGTCCAATATGCCATACTCTCAGAGTTGAAATCCAGGCAAATAGGCCAGGGCAGGCAGCAATTCAGCGTAGTCAGAATCAAGCAAAAGGAACCAGGAATCAGTCAGAAAAGTAATTTAGAAGCACCAGGGAACTCAGACAACTCAGGCCTTTGGTTAATGGAGCTCTCCTCATAGATCTAAAGAAATGCATGATGGGGTATAAGAAATAGTTGACAGAATGGTCACATGGTCAAAGGAGCATTTGAAGGAGGACACTTGGGTTGGCTGGTTCTAAGAGCTATAGCACATGCTGTTACTACTGTTAGCCTTTCGTGGCTAAGATCAGGAGAAGTTTACAGCACATCATAAACCTAAGTGAATAATTCAGTCTGTAGCCTGTTATATTAGTAGGGAATTATAACCCCTGTCTGCAAAGCAGACATTCTTTGATGACTGTATGTTTTCAACATCAAGGTCTCCAAAACCCAGCATCCACACAATGACACTGGTTGCATGATGCTTTTGTCTATTGCAGCCACCTTTTACTTTACACAGATCCATTCACTAATTGTCAATCTAAACACTATTTGGGTTCCACCAGTGACATGAGGGTCACTATATGGCCACTGGCCGGGATGGGAATCCAAATGTACGCTGGAAGAGAACTTCAAGTTAGACAGGCTGGATCAACACCAGGCAAGGCTTAAGGTCTGGGGTGTTCAAAGGGAAGTTTTATAGGGTCCAGGTAACACAACAGAGAAACAGAGAGTGTAGGAAAGTAGCACAGACTAATTCATGCAGCCTGTCTATTCAGCAAACACATAAGGCCATATAACCTTACTATGTGCTTCATACATATATAATCATAAGGAATATACAGGAGAATAAGCTTATATGGCATTTTACCAACTGTAGAGAACATTACAGTTTTAGGCTATTTCTGTGCTTCACAGAAAATGGGTATTGTATGAAAAAAATGATATGGAATTAATTATGTACAGCCATAATTATTTAATGTAACCTCCAAACACCTCAATTAAACTGAGACAAACATTTATTATTCATGAAAGATGGGAACTGATGTGATCTTGCCCACAGCTCGGCAAAATATATTCATGGGGAGGACAGGATATGTTTCATCAGTCGGATTTTCTCCATTAATTTATCAAACCCTGGGTCTGTTCATCAACTTGCATTTGAGAACTTGCAGCCATTTTAACTTCTTGCCAGACTTGCAAGGTGATGAAATACAAAATAAAACATTTTTATGTTGAACACAAATATGAATTCAACAAGTGCCCTTCATCAGTTGCTGTAAATTTGCCTGGGCATGTCTACCGATGGCAGTAAATTAGGTCTGATACTGATTAAATGACTGTCCTGTAAAATGTATCTGTCTAATCTATTTATAGTGTTAATGAACTTTTATTTAAATCAAGAATGTGACAAATGACATAACTCATTCTGAACGTTATATTCATCACTACATAGTAAAAGATTAATGCTGGTGTAGAACTTAATGAAAGAACATTGCCATTTTAATACATAGGCTACTGTGAGCCGCTAAAACAATCCATAGGCTACTGTGTACAGCTAAAACAATATCCATTCCTTTATAAATAAAGATGGATAACTGATTAGGCCAGCATGCCATTTAATGTTTGTAATCACCAGATGGAGGGCTGGAGCACAGTCTGATCACAGAAATAATTGTAATATGATAATCTGTAATTTAGGATTTTGTTCATAATGAGAGGTATTATAAAAGTACCTATGTGGAGAACCTCCATATTAATAACATTATCCTGACATGCATACATGGATCTACCAAATTTATAGCTATATGTTGTTTTTAAATGTTTTTTTAAAAAAAATTGTGGCATACATGATTGTTAATTAGGGTTTATCCCTTTAAGACAGACTGTGTGATTTTGGCTAGAATTAAGGGTAGCTATAAAGTTGTTTTTGTGTGTAAAAAAAAACATAGTCTGAGGAAGTACCATGGGCACAAAACGCATCAGTAGTGACTTTATGCACTGAGCCATAGCTGAAATGTTATTAAATAAAGTAAATTTTATTCATCTCGATCACATGAGTCAAGGAAATCCTTTTTTGGAAATGACCTCTTGTATTTGTCTATATGTATTTAGTGGTCACAAGCTCATTGCACCCCAGCTATAGTCAGGTGATCCCAGTGGTGGCCAATAAAAGGCCAACCATGTTTGGGAGTTTTAACCTTGAAATGCCTCTCACTTATGTGCAGGATGGGCAGAGTTGGCGCACATACTAGCGCCGGTGCTCATGAGGAGGCGATTCATGTGTCCGCCACCATCCTCTGCAGGCGTCAAGAACCCAGCTCACCAGAAGAAATACATATTTGCAGACTTTCTTTACTCATGCAGATTCAAAGTTTGCCGCTGTCTGCCAAATAATCAATCTTGATCAATGCTCAATCTGTGCTAATAAATATGCTGCATGTTAGGGCTCGATCCAAAACGCACCCAAGATCAGGTGCACATAATCAGCTATAACCACTTATCCAGGAAATGGACCTTCTCTGTTTTAACATTTCTCCTCCTCATCGATCCCCCATCGACTTGTAAGGGTCATAGCTGTTATCCAATCTCCCCAAACGCCTTCCCTCACTCTTGCGCTGGCTAAAATGAAAAATCGCCGGCGCTAAGCACTAAGCAATTCGTTTTCCAAAGTCGCCCGAAGTTTCCTCCCCGAAACGCTCAGTGTGACCTTACCCTTAAATCTTTACTCCAGAAAGCTGCCTACTTTAGGTGTCAAGGCTGAAAGTCCACTTACAAACAGCAGGTTTACCCAATACACATGCGTATAGCAAAATCGTCAGATATACAAGTAGAGACAATAGAAGTCTACCTGTATCTGACAATTCAGCACTAAACAGTGGCCGATGTTCAGGTGCCTTCAAAGGCGCCCGATCAAAATGTTCCATCTGGGCCGATCGACCGACATCCAGGCCTTAGGGCGATATCGGTAGGCTCATCTCCTTACATACACACACCAAAAATTGTAGGAGAATTCATTTTGTACGATATTTTCGTGCGTCTATGGCCACCTTTAGCCACGTGCGTCTTTTTGCCATACTGGTGTAATTGAAAAGCAACTGTCCAACTTCAGGCGTGAACCCACGACCCTGAGATTAAAAGTCGCGTGCTCTACCAAGCAACTGTCTGCAAGTGTTTAAAGGGACAGTATACACTCCTTTTCAACATGTGCTGAATGACTAGGCCTCATGCCAAACATACTTATTGCCTATAGTTTTCATTAAGAAATGGCTATATTTTTTTATTTATCACTTCCTGGTTCCGATGAGTGGAAGCAAAGCTGGGTTTTTTTCCTATTTTGTGGCCCAGAAAGGAGGCTTGTGTTTGCTCACAGGCAGGTAAAGAGCTCCAAACAAACTGGCCTGTTTATATTGGGAGATGGTAGTGCTTTAAAATTAATGCTTTAGAAAGGCAGAAAATTAAAAACTGTAGGTGGTCGGGGGATGCTTGAGACTTCTGTCAGTGGTTGAAAACAGGAGGTATGGGGCTATGACTTCCGAGGCAGGTAGGCAGAAATTTGGTGGCAATTTGGAGGCGCTTTCTTGGTTCTGAGCTAAAATGTTGACCATTACTAGTGCGAGCAGGAACCAGACTGCAGTCCAACCAAACTCTGCGCGCTCATGTTGCATCCACCAGTAGAGCAGCTGAGATCTGGCTCGTTGGTCTAGGGGTATGATTCTTGCTTAGGGTGCGGGAGATCCCGGACAGCGTTTTAAGAAACAAACACTGGTTTCGTTAAAGTTCCTCAGGGATTCATGCGACAAGCCACTCCTGTGATCCGTAGCAAGAGGTTCTCGTAATTCAAAAAGCTGCTACATTAAATGCCTCTGCATCTCATTCAGCTCGTGCTCCCAGAGTCTCCATCCGTCCCTTCCTTCCTTAACGGTGCGGAAATGAAAGTGTTTTTTCATCAGCAGACATTTATTTCGTGCAACCATGGAACAATGTATAATTCACTGCCTCTACAAATAAGGCCTCTATCCAACCCTACCTCACTACGAATTGTCTCTACAAATGAGGCATCTCATTTTATCTCCTTCAGATACAAGGTTAGGTGCCTCATTCGGGCGAGGCGGCAGTCCTCCCCATTGCATGTGGTGCGGTAGGCAATGTGCACTGTCCACTGGCTGGCTGGCAAAGCATATACCATGTAGGAAGCTGTATCCCCCCTGTACTAAGCACCGCACAACAAGAATACCTTGGCCGTGGCAAATGGGTAGCAGAGTGGCGCAGTGGGAGCTTGCTGAGCCCATAAACCAAAGGTCAATGAACCAAAACTATTCTCTGCTAGATGTTTTTTTTTGCCAGGCAGGAAAAAACAACCTAGAATCTGGGTTTAGATCTGGTGTCTAGAGCAAGTAAAGGAGGTTCTCAGTCAAATGGTTTTGTGGCCAAATGGTGGCAGGCTAACTATTACTTTCTAGGCCAATATTCCTTAACTTAACCAGCAACCTTCTATGTGGTACTGTATCAAATGCTTTAGCAAAGAGCAAAGTCTGAGTAGACCACATCCACTGCCATCCCAGAGTCAAGGTTCCTGTTCAGCCCCTCATAAAAGGCAATTCAATCATTTCTCCTGCAGGCCACCAAAAATGTGTTATTCACTACGAATTGCCCCTACAAATGAGGAATCTCATTTTATCTCCTTAAGATAGTAGGTTAGGTGCCTCATTCGGGTGATGCGGCAGTCCTCCCCATCGCATGTGGTGTGGTAGGCGATGTGCACTGGCCGCTTTTCCGAAGGCTGGCAAGGCATAAACCATGTAGGAAGCTGTATCCCTCTGTACTAAGCACCGCACAACAAGAATAACTTGGCCTTGGAAAATGGGTAGCGGAGTGGCCCAGCGGGCGCTTGCTGAGCCAATAAACCAGAGGTCGATGGACCAAAACTATTCTCTGCTAGATGTTTTTTTGCCAGGCAGGAACAAACATTCTAGATCTGGGTTTAAATCTGGTGTCTAGAGCAAGTAAAGGAGATTTTCAGTCAAATGGTTTTGTGGCCAAATAGTGGCAGGCCAACTATTACTTTCTAGGTACTGTATCAAATGCTTTAGCAAAGTCTGAGTAGATCATATCTACTGCCATCCCAGAGTCGAAGTTCCTGCTCAGCCCCTCATAAAAGGCAATTCAATTATTCTGGCAAGATCTGTTACGAATAAAATGCCATGCTGTCACAAACTCAACCAAGTCAAGTCTCTTATCCTGTAACACCCCTTCAAAAAGCTTTCCTACCACTGACGTCAGACTAACCGGCCTATAGTTTTGAGGCTGATAACTGGATGCCTTTTTCATATAGCGGCATCACATTAGCAATTTGTAAGTCTCTTGGCACCATGCCAGACCTCAGTGAATCCTGAAAATTCAAGAAAAGAACTTTGGCAATCACAGAGCTAAGCTTGTTTAGTAGTTTAGTATATGGCAATCGATATTTCATTTTAGAAGCACTACTTTCCCCCACAAAGAACCCGCAACTAAAGGGTGCTGTGGCTTAGCTGGTTAAAGCGCCTGTCTCATAAACAGGAGATCCTGAGTTTGAATCTCAGCAGTGCCTTTTTTTTTTAAGTGATTGGACCAACATCCCCCACCAGGTAGGATGCAGCCCCCCTAAAAAATATGCAAAATCTATTTTCCTTACTCACGGCCTAGAGCAGTATGCTAAATGCACATACAGCGAATATATTTGCATACCTCAAGGGCCCAAAATACTGTCGAAATCGGTAAGAGATTTTAAAAAACTCCCAGCAGTATGCTACCAAACTTTTAAATCTTTACTCCAGAAAGCTGCCTACTTTAGGCGTCAATGGGTACATAAGTATTTCTACTCCCAATTTTCCAATTACAATGCTTTGCTACAGTCAGCAATGTCTGTAAAAACAAGACAAAACATGTAGGAAGGCCCTATGGTTTCACTGACATGGTTGCAATTACAAGTGCCAATCGGTTGCATCGCACGCAGGTTCGGCCATGCACGGAAACCTTATACCTTAAGGTGGCCATAGACATAACACTTATGATCTTTCCAGGAAAAGATCTTTCCAAGAAAGATCGTTCATTTCAATACAAACGCGTAGAGCAAAATCGTCAGATATACAAGTAGAGACAATAGAATTCTACCTGTATCTGACAATTCAGCACTAAACAGTGGGCGATGTTCAGGTGCCTTCAAAGGCGCCCGATAAAAATTTTCCATCTGGGCAGATCGACCGACATCTAAGCCTTCTGCCTATATCGGTCGACTCATCTCCTTACATACACGAAAATTGTAGGAGAATTTGTTTCGTACGATATTAACAGTGTGTCTATGGCCAGCTTTAGCCACGTGCGTTTTTTTGCCATACCGGGGCAATCGAAAAGCAACCAATCAACGTGGGGCACGCTTGAAACCAGTAGGTAAGGGACTATGACTTCCGAGGCAGGTAGGCAGATATTTGATGGCAATTTTGAGTCCAGTTTTTCAAAAAAGGCTCGACTGGAGCATCTACTTTTCATGGATCCTCCCAAATCTCAAGCTGTTACTGTACCTCCATACCAGATCCTTTATATCTATCTCTTCTCTGAATGGGCAGGAAAACTGTTTTCTTTTGGTTGTACAAGTGAGTTCAGGGAGGTTCACTTGCTGGACTAAGTCACCGGTTTCTCTGGGGGCATTGGCTTGTACCACAACAAGAAATGTAAGTAATACAAACTTAAAAGCAACCTGAATGATGCCCCTGATTCTTTTCTTCTGAATGCCTTGAAAATGCTTTGTCCCACTGCTGACACACAGCCCACGCATTTCGACACACAGACAATTAAGTCCCCCGAAATAAATTGTCTACAAATTAGAAACCATTTTCTTCCGAGCAGTGTTGAAAATGGAAATTGACATGCAGCTTTTGTAACAAGAAAAATGTAGCGTGGCCGAGCGGTCTAAGGCGATGGCTTAAGGCTCCAGTCTCTTTGGGGGCATGGGTTTGAATCCCACTGCTGCCAAGCAATTGTGCATAAAGAAAAACTGCAAAAGTCCTGTTACTTACATAACATCAATTCCACCTTCGTATTAACATTGTAACTGGGGTAATGTGACTTGTCAAATAATTGACCGCTGTTTGGTTGGTGTGTGGGTTACAAGAGATGGGTAAAGCTATGCAGAAAACCCTAATGCTAGAAGGAAAAGCCTCCTGAGCCCCTGGACTTCAACCAGGTACTTTAAAGAGAACTGCCGCTTGGACTGATTTTTTTTTTTAAAAAAAACCTTGCTCAGGGGCCCAGCTGAATAAGAGGGGATTTAGGGTAGGGACACACTGGGCGATTTGGGGAGTTTTAGTCGCCTGGCGACTAATCGCCGCGACTTTTCTCCCCGAATGCCTCCCCTCGCTCTGCGCCTGGCTAAAATGAAAAATCGCCTGCGCTAATCACACGCGGCGATTCGTTTTCCGAAGTCGCCCGAAGTTTCCTCGTGAGGCAACTTCGGGCGATTTCGGAAAACGAATCGCCGCGTGTGATTAGCGCAGGCGATTTTTCATTTTAGCCAGGCGCAGAGCGAGGGGAGGCATTCGGGGAGAAAAGTCGCGGCGATTAGTCGCCAGGCGACTAAAACTCCCCAAATCGCCCAGTGTGTCCCTACCCTTAATGGTGACCGTGATTCGGTCCTGTCCCAGTTTCTCTCAAGGAAAGGAAATAAAGCAAGTCAGTCCAACCTTAGTCAGTACTATTCCACATATTCAGGAGAAGGTTATAGTAAAATGATTATGTCAATAGAGCCATTGGGCAGGCCAGGAGTTGTATAAACCTCTCTCTAGGAGGGCCTCATCAAGGCCTGGGGTTTCTAATGGAATTGCTCTGATTTAAAGGGATTTTGTCATGATTTTTATGGTGAAGTCTTTCATTCTAATTACACTGTTTACATTACAAATAATTCACTCTACATATAAAACATTATTCCTAAACCAACAAGTGTATTTTTTGTTAGCAGTAATATTGGTGTGTAGGCAGCCATCTCAGGTCATTCTGCCTGATCTTGTACCATCAGAAAGAGTCCGCACAATGGCGCTGCCATCAGATAAGCTATTGTTTCTCCTACTCAACCTAACTGGAGGGCTTGTTGTGGGACTTTACTGTTGAGTGCTATTCTCATATCCACCACTAGGTGGGGCATGGGCACATCAATCTGTTTGCTCTTTTGAAAAATACCTACTGCTATGGCACTGTGCTGGTGGGCTGTATTATTATTAATTTTCATGACGAAGGCTGCGGGCTGGTGTAAATTTGAAAACAAGCCGCAATTGACCTGCGGGCCGGACTTTGGACATGCCTGGTTTAAGCTGAACATACAGTGAATGGATAGTGGAAAGTACACAGTATATAGTAAAAGCATGTGTTAACTGTGTCCAGTTATACTGTATATCCAATATATATGAGCTTTATTATTAGGCACTCATTATTGATGCAAGGGCAATAAAAATGGGCTGCTCCAGATATAGAATACAGGTACAATAGCCCTGTCTTTACCAAAGGATATCTCCAGTATTTTACTTTCCAGGTCCACTGCTTCCTCTGCTAACCTGGGGTTTATACTTGAATAAGGTTCTGCCCCTGAGTGCAGGTGATCAGCACATGTACATCATCAGGATATCAGACTAAGGCATATCTAAGTATTCTCTACCTTGAAACCTGACCTTCACTTTCAGGGATTTAATTGTTCTTTACTCCTTTTACCAATGTTCATTCTCAGGGCCAGGTCAAGTAATATGGGCGCCCCAGGCAATCTATCCTCATTTGTGTACAAACATTTACGATGAGGAAAGCAAGTTGGGGGCCCCGGAAAGTGCAGGGAATTTTTAATTTTGATGGCAATTGAGATCCTCCAGTGCCTAAACTAGGGGTGCGCAGGCAGGTACATGCCCAGTGCCCCCCACTGTTGTGCCCTAGGTGCCTCTTCTGCCTACCACTAGTTTTGGACCTGTTGATTATGGTTAATTTAGAGTAAGTATTATGTGAAACACTCCCTCAGGCCAAGATAAAAGTCCCACGAAAATAACACATTATTTGATGTTGGGATACTAAACTTTTTTTACTATTAAAGACATTCTGAGATCTGCATGTATGAGCATCTTTTTTCCAGTCCTTGCCTAGGCTTGCATTCATACATTATTAGATCCCTTTGCCAGCACTGCATGTTTCTTCATCATATTGAGTTGGACTGAGAAAAGGCTGTTTGTGTCTGTACTAGGGATCTTGGGTTATAGATAAGGTTGCCACTTGGCCGGTATTTTACCGGCCTGGCTGGTAAAAATGATGGCTGATCCCAATGTTATTAATAGGGAAAAAAGATAAATATACAGGAAGGCCGGTACTTTTCTCCAGAAAAGGTGGCAACCCTAGTTATAGATTGGACGAATACCAAATCCGAACCCTTTTGCATCGCTGGAGTCGTGAGCGAAAAAATATGATGGGATTTGAATTCCGTTTGGCCAGGCTCTTGGATTCAGTTGAATCCGAATCTTGATAAAAAATAGCTTGGATTTGGTGCATCCTTAGTCTAGGCCAGGGCCGGAACTAGGGGTAGGCAGAGTAGGCACATGCCTAGGGCGCAAAGCTTGAGGGGTGCCAGGCACGTACCTTTCACTGCTACCTACCCCTAGTCCGGCTGAGTAAGTGCCGCTCCAGCCCATGCGCCTATTTGTGCGCATGCGCGTACATGAGGGGGAGAGTGTACCTGGAGAGCAGAGGACGAAGCAGCCGGTTAGTGCGAATGTGCGCGCCTCCTATGCGAGTAGGTCAGTACGCATGCGCGCAGATTTCCTATGTGCACGTCAGTGCGCATGTGCAGCGGATGGGGCGTCACGCTGGCTGGGTTGCCTGGGGCACCCAGCCAGCATGGCCCGGCCCTGGTCTAGTCTGCACTGTTGTGGCTGTCCAGGCGCCTAGTTTGTCATGGACCCCTGACAGGGCTTTTTATCCTCTCTGGGACTTGGAGCACAATCCAAGATCTGAAGATCTGAGATTTGCTGGTAAAAAAGTGCAACAGTTATTTCTTTAGAAAACTTCTTTCAGTCATTACACAGACAATTACACAATAAAAGAGACAGGGTAGTAAGGGGAGCCAGATGCCTTTGATCACCTTATTTTACAGGTAAACACAAAGTGATTTTAGTGATTTTATTATTTTCTATTTGATGGCAATCAACATAAATAGCCCTGATTTGTGCTTGGATGATTTCAAATAAATTTTAATCCATGAAAATAAGAAAAGAAGGCATCGACTTAAATTACATAAAATTTCTGTATATTTACATATTGTATATAAATGAAATATTATATGTGTGTTATTGTTTTTCAAGCTGTCTAATGTCAAGAACCAAAAATATATCATATTTAAGAAATTTTATGTTTAAATCTAGCGATAGAATGAAGCTATTGTTTCGAAACCCATTATTAATTGGGTAAATACACAATTTATACAATATTCTGTTGATCAACACAATCTAGTGTAAATTAGTATAAAGCAATAAATTAACTGAGAAATAACCCTCTTTTCTGCCCCTCTCTTTGTCTAAAAGCTATAAGGTGACACAATAAAAACTAAGTTTATGCACAAGCCGATAATGCTTCATGGCAAAATGCTACTTTCACTGTTGTGGTCTTACATTCGGGTTATACTTTGGCTTGCTGAAAGGTACAACTGCACTGCTGGCACATCTGTGACTAGGGTACAAGCTGGCTTTTATATACTGAAAGGCAACTCAGTTTATTTCTTATGAATTGGTGTATTGCTTTTTCCATCTGGTTGCTGTCTCTCTGCTCTGCTACTTGGTTTATTTTGTTCTTTCTCATCTTCCTGAGATACTTGATGTACAGCTTGCAGGATAGCGGTTTCTACAATCTGCTTGCTGGCGTTCAGTAGCTTCACTTCCTCGGATTCTTTCCCAGGTTTCTCTCCTACAGCAGAAAAACAGAAATGAGACACCGATTTTATACCTTATGCATTAAACATGCCGTAATAATTGTGTTTACAGAAAGAGCAAAACAGATTCTGGAAAGTATGGGGGGGCGGTAGAAGAGAAAGCTCAGGCGCTATATGAAGAAGGAGTGGTAGGCATAAAACGAATGACTGAGAAACTGTTAGAGAATATGATGAGAGAGCAGGTAGGAAACTAGAACTAGAGTTGTGTCACGTAGGTGCCCCCTCCTCAGGCCCGGACTGGCAATCTGTGGGTTCTAGCAAATGCCAGAGGGGCTGCTGTAAGTTGCCATAGAGAGTCACTGCATATTGGGCTGGTGGGAGGCTGTTTGGGCTGCTGTGTGGCCTGTTTGGGCCTCTGTGTACCTGAAATGCCAGGGCCTATTTTGAATCTCAGTCCAGGCCTGCCCCTCCTGTTCCCTACCCACACCTTAGCTTGCAAGTAATTCAGATGGCCAAATTAGGGAAAGCCAGCCTATGTAGGGTACAAAGGAGTACTTGCCCTATGGCATACAGTAATGACAGAGCTGCCTTGGTATTCTTTCAGTAATATCAATGTTGTAAATAAATTTTTCTCCTGTGGCAGACATTTGGTAGAGAGCGAGAGCAAAGTACTCTAATAGTGGGATGGACTTAACATTTCTATTTGCAGAGGATTGGGGAGAAACAATAAACATTAAAGCAAGATAACATGGTCTTATTCTTAAATTAAAAATGGTCAATGGTTTATGTAGTGGATTCTTGAAGTTCCAGAATATAGCCCATTTGGGGACAGACAAACTGTTCTTTCTTTCCTTAGATAAGTAATTTGCTATGATGGTGATGTCAGGAATGCAACTAATACCACGAACTAGAGCAAATAAATGAATTAGAAAGCTGCCTACTTATTGTAAACACATAATTATAACCCGAATGGTCTGCTGGCAGTTGTAAATAATGATATTAAAAGGACCATTAGAGCAGAACGAAGATCAATATTAGATCTGGGAATGGGAAGCCCTTGGGGCCTTGCATGCAAGCAATTGATCCCCAGAGAAGACACAGCAACTTGGCTACTCTACTGTATAAGTCTGCTACCCCATTGGCAAGTTGTCTGACACTTAGGGGGCTCAATTTTTACCATTATTTTAATAATAAAAATTAGACCAAACTCTCATCCACGATGTGGCTTAATTTACTAGCAATTCGGATTGAAAATTGTCCGTGCAGGAAAAGTCTCAACGAAATCATGCAATAATGAAAATTTTGTGAATTGCTGCCAGTAAACCAGAATTATTCGAATTGTCAAACAAAAGGCAGCATCACACAGCCTGAAACTTCAGTCAGTCGACAATCATGAAGGCAAAAAAATTGTTCCAATTGTTAAAGGGACCATCTGTCATTGACTGTTACATGACTTCGACAGAGTGTTTTCAGATTCTATTTTTTAGCAGCTTTGGAGTTTAATAAAATCTCAAAAGTTTGAGTTTTTTTTCTATTAAAATTAACTTTTTTTTTCTAATTCACAAACAAATCAACTAACCCAAGTATCTGGCATTTCAAGTAAATTTTCTTTAAAGTGACTGGCAGCTAATAGTAGTCAACTGCCTTTACAATTAGACAGGTCAACGTCTAAAATCTTTTGGGCTTTCGCTGGAGAAGTCACACCTTCTCACATAAACTTCAACTTGTGCCAGGATTGAGGATGAACAGAGAATGTTCCTAAGTTTAGTATATAAATAAATTCTAAGCGCCATATCGTCTTAAAATAAACAGCCACTGCACAGGGAAAGCACAATCGATGAGGTTGTCAACTCTCCAATCTAAATACACTGAAAGGAAGTAAATTATGACAAAGTTTAGGAGAAACAGACTAATAACATAAACATATGACAACAAATGTGTTGTAATATGGCAGACAAAACAAGCAAAAAGACCTATAACTTGTATAAAATCAAAGGCGGGTTGTTATTTGAAGGTCTGCTATGCCATCAACAACATAAACTGCAAGTTGGCTTCAAAGCAATTGGACATGGTTTCAAGAGTCAGTAGGCTACATTTTTCTACACAAAACTCTGGGGACTGCAGCATATTTACCCTTGAAAAAATAAAAATGGATGTGCAACTTTGCCAAAGGATTACTCCACTTCTATCCAATGTGGCTGTGATTTTTGCACAACAAAGGCAAAGCAAACAAGATAGTCACAAAATAGATTTTATCTAAAGCTGAATGTGCTTTTAACAAATTAACATGCTGTGACTTTTAAACAACCCTTCTTAATAACACATACTATAATACTATAAAAAAGCATGACTATATAAACACACACATACAGTATATACTATATAATATATATAATATTCCACAGTACCCACACTCAGACCAATAGAACCAGTGGTGCACGGTCAATAATGTTGATATATATGAAGATAAAGGATCAGCACTCACTGTCATATGGTGAAGAAAAGGTGTTTTATTTGATGCGAAATACATCTTTATCTGACGTTTTGGTCCCACATGGGGACCAAAACGTCAGATAGAGAAAGTTCCCCATGTGGGACCGAAATGTCGGTCCCACATCTATCTATATATATATATATATATATATATATATATATATATATATATATATATATATATATATATATATATATATATATATATATATATATATTGATTTGTATTTCCCTTGTAGCATCAGAACTGTTTTTGGATGTGGAGTGCATGCTATGCTCTCTAATACACACACACACATATAAATATGTATATATACTGAATTATTTTTTGGTGTGGAAAATAATCCATGTTTCAGTTTTAGTGAGTGCAAGATGGGTGGGTACTCATAGGCATGAGATTTGCTTATTTTACAAGGTATTGCATGATAAATCTGTGCAACATTTTCGGGAGAATATAGGCACCCACGCCTTTAGATAAGTGTTTCCAGGTCAGTCACTCATATAACATACATAAGGCTCACTTTGCAGAATAACCCAAGCTGAGTCTTATCATCATTTATAGAAACATAATCTTATAATGTATGCTTGTTAAAAATAAGAGTTTTTTTTTTTTTTTTACAAACTAGTCACAAGGGGCAGATTTATGAAATAAGTTTTTATTGATGGAAACCACTATCCATTAACTTGCACTGCAGTCTTTTTCTAAGTCAGTTTGGCGGTGTGTTAGAGCTCAGTGCCTGTAAGCTAAAACCCCCTAAAAGATAAAGCAGTCATATACATTCTGCCAATTCAACACATACTCCAAAGCAGCTATTGCTCTGACAAATGTACCAATTTGTTTAACTCTTTCCTGACAGTTAGGAAGAATTTCCCACAGTAAAACTGCCTCTAAATCTCGGGCACAAACTCGTAGGCTCATACGTGTTAGGCGGTCACCCGTATGTCCTAATAAATGTATCCCACTCACAACCCTAATAAGATCCTGTAACAATTAGCATTCATTTTGTAGCCTGTCTGTATGACATTTTTAAAGCAAATAAAGTATGTTAAATGTCAGTTCGGGCAGTTTAAAAGTTTAGCAGTATATATCAAATGCATAAACTGCTAGTACCTCTATTTAGCCCTGATGAGTTTAAATTAAAACTGATTAAATTTGCAAAATAAAAAGCATCAGAATAACTTATAAATCAACTCCGGAGACAATGCGGTACCTTATCCCACTCTATAAAGTAGTTTGTTTGATTCCCAAACAAAAACCTGGTAAAAATTGTTGTACCTTTTGCTGCAAACAGGTCTATTTTTAATTTGAATTTTCTATTTAAAACAGGGGCTTTAAAAGTCCCTCCACTGGACAGTAGCCAAAGGTTCCAAGACTAAGACCCATTATTTAGAATGAAATGCCTTAGTTATGAATTAGCAATTTTGCTAAGGAGAGTTAGGTGGCTTTTTGATATGCACAACAATGTACCAATCAGGAGCCAATCCAAATGAGAGGAATATTAGTGCAGCTGCAATCAAGACTCACTTACTCCTATACATTGATGAGCAGGCAGATCACCTTCCCAGCTAGTCTCTCCTGGCCTCTCTGGCTATTTAGAAGTCTCTTGTGCTTTTTTTTCTGATGTGTTCTTCTCCCTCCTTTGGGAGAGTGGATGATCACAGACCCCCAGCTTGCAAGTCACATAAGGTCTGCTGGCTCCCCCTCGTGCCTGCCCTTTCACTGCCGTGTCCTTTGCTGGGGCATGTAAAAAGGAGAACAGAGAAGGAAAAGGCCGGCATCAAAACGGAGTACTTTACCTGCAGCATACACCATGCTTTGCAATTTCCGTTTCCAATCCAAGGACTAGGAAAGAGGGAGGCGTTAACAAAGAGACAGTTCCCAGGGAAATATGAAAGGGAGAGTTCAGTTTCAGGACGTCGGACAGTTCCCCAAGCAATGCTGCAACTTGCAACCCCCCTCTGCCTCTCAGGCTAGTCCAGCCGGCAGTGTTTCCCTGACTCACTGAGCCCAGGGGATGCTGTGCTTCTTCTCTTCTTGGCTGAGCAATCAGCATCATCCTACTGCACACACACAGCTCCCATCTTCCTCACTCTATCCCAATGACACAGGGCAATGGGGAATAGGAAACTGTGTGGGGATTAGGGATAACACAGTAGGGACTGCCATTAATTGTACCAGCATCCTATGAGCACTGCCTGACATTTCAGCATTATACATCTAAAAACTGACTAATGATGTCTCATTACATGAGGGCAAGTAATAGGCTTTTAACTATAAATATTTAATTGCAGCATGCAAGGCTGTGGCCTTTAGGCTCTTTATTATCTATATTACTATACATGCATTTCTATTAAATAAAGAGGGTGAGTAAAATATGCATGATCAACACTGCTTGTGGCTATTCCTTACATTTACCTTTTTATACCCCAGAACCTGACCAGTCACTAAGAGTGAGGGCAAAGAACAGCTAAGTAGGGTCAGGTATACATAACCTGCAGAACTAAAGATGCTTTTGAACTGTTGTTCCCAGCATTGGTCTCTTGCTGGGTTGTGGGAGTTGAATTTACACTATTATTATTAACATTATTAAACATTCATAGACGACACATTTATACTACACAGTTTCTTCAGCCTCGAAAAATAATCTGTGCAAATAAGAAGGTAATACAACATTGTCTATTTAAAATAAATCAAATGATAAACTTTGTGTGTTATGTGTGCTGTAAGTACAGGCATGGAATCTATTATCTGCAATGCTTGGATTTTCAGGATAAGGAGTTTTGCTGTAATTTGGATCTCCATACCTTAAGTATCCTAAAGAAA
Organism: Xenopus laevis; assembly: GCF_017654675.1. Classification (NCBI taxonomy): domain Eukaryota; kingdom Metazoa; phylum Chordata; class Amphibia; order Anura; family Pipidae; genus Xenopus; species Xenopus laevis. The sequence goes on along the minus strand of NC_054382.1, from coordinate 92,639,143 downwards.
ATATTGGCTGCCATCATATGGATTTTTACAGCTTAGTTACCATCAAATACAAGGTACAGTTTTCAGTGGTGGGCCAATCCGACCAGGCACTGTAGGCGACCCGGCCGGCCATCACGCTCCCCTCCGTGCATGCACCTCCCCAACCAGAGCCGGATTTAGAGTCGCGGCAACCCAAGGCTGAATGGTCCCAGCGCTGGCCTCTTTTGTTGCTCTTCTGTTGCGCACGCCCCCCTGCCGGCACTACACGGTTGTAGCGAGCATACTTTCAATCAGCGGATCACTGTGAGGGCTTTGAGTCCCGAGTGCTCCTCAGGGATGTGGCTGGGCGGCATGCCACCCGTAAATTTTTGCTGCCCTAGGCCTGGGCCTTTGTGGCCTCACCACAAATCCGGGCCTGTCCCCAACGCAGTGTGTGCACACATGTGCATAGCATGGGAGGGGAGGGCAGGGGAGATTGCCGGAGTGGAGAGGGAGGAAAAAAATCTGGAGGTGGAGATCGCCGGAGGAGAGAGGGCGGGGAAAAAGCCGGACGGGTGGGGAAATCGTCGAAGGGAAGAGCAGTGAACATGGACTAGGGGCAGGCAGAATACAGGTACCTGCCCAGCGCCCCCCTTTCATTGTGACCTAGGCAGGTGCCTTTTCTGCCTACCCCTAGTTCCGGCCCTGATTGTTTTATTAATAATCAGAAAAAGGGCATTATTAAAAAATAAACTATTTACTCAAAAAGAGTCTATGGCGTTCCCCTAATTCTGTGTTTACTAGAAATCATATTTACAGATATTATTAATATTAATATATTTACAGTTATATTAATTTGTTTTCTAAATTGTAAGGTTTTCAGCATGTACAGTTGTGTATCTGGGTCATTGTTATTATAATAGAGCACTATGGGGAATGCCTGGAGCATTATAAATAAATTCTAATAACAATCCTTGAAGAATCTGGAAGAATTGTACCTTGTGCTGTTTTCCAAAAGATAATATATCCAGTATAAAGCAGCGGAGACACAATACTGCATCAAAGAACCTAACAAGGTTATCCCAAGGTCGTATGGTTTAACTACTAGCCTGTCATGAACAGGAGCTGAAATCCGATCCTGCTTTGTGCAACCGAATGCCCTCAAATAACTTGTGCTTAGGCATGTTTTGCGCTGAAAATAAATAGTGAATGTGCACAGGCTGAAACTAAAATATTATAAAAACAAGCACTAATACCCTTTGTTTGTTGAGCAATTATGGATTCCATTTTTTGGTGTTACCTTTCCTTTAACTAGTCAATGGCAGATAAGAAAGCTGTACACAATGGTACATAATAAAGCACTGTTCTGTTTCTATATATTGTTATGGGTGCCACAGCCTGGCTGCAGACTCACCAGATCCCTTTTATCACCCACCACTCACTATTGACTGGGCTCAGAGCAGGGGACTGGGGTACCATGTGATGGGCCTAGGTGTTTTGGTTCACCACTCCCCGTGTGTTGTATTTTTCCTTTATTCTCCTTGGACCATGCTTACATGGAAGTCATACTCATTAAGGAACTAAGTACCACGCACATGCACCACACCCCTCGAGATACCCCTCTCCTATGCCACTCAATTAGACTAGACAAATATCTGGCAACAGCAAGGAGAATCTTTTTTTTTTACCATGTAGACCGAGTGATGCTAGGCACAGGTCTTGGGAGCTTATATATAAATAGCGTTTGCTCTTACCTGGAGCTTGATAGCAGTATCAGATATATCAGTCCCTCATGTACTTGCCTTTCTTGTATTTGAAAAAAAAAATCCCTTCAGTGCAGAAAACAAACCATGCTACAGGGTAGGGTAGATGACCAGATATAGGGCATCAGATATATTTTCCTATCCCTGTCTCTTCCTCTTCCTCTGTAATAGTGCACAGTGCATTTATGAAGACTCTGTTGTCATTTTATGAATAATTATAAATGTAGTAATAAATATGGGGTAGTTGTAAAACAAAAACATTGGAGGCAATCAAAATGTAAGCTTCACTTGTGCGAGGAGCTAAAAAATGATGGTTTCTTATAAACATCTATAGATAGAAAAAATACAGTAATACCAGCAATAGAGTAACCCTGTAAGTGTTATTGTAGCCTGTACAGAGAGATACCTGACAACATAATCAATCATCGTTATTACTTTCCACTCCGCTATCTGAAATTGTATAGGGGACCTTTAAAATTCCTTTACTCAAGGGCCATCCAAATGTATTCATTCCTTTTGGTTGGGATCTCAAAGTATCCTGAAAATGATTCTAAACCAAAAATGTTTTTTACTGGTTATTTCAGCAAAAAAAAGACAAAACACAACAAAACATATATTTTGCTTTGCAGCATATCCTTGAAATCTCCAACCTGATTGCAGCATATCCTTGAAACCCCCAACTTGTTTGCTTAATTACATTTTTTACAGAGAAATATCTATTCCCTGTGCAATGAGAAATAGTACTGTCTAGAAGTTAATTAAAAAGTGAAATGAGCCTTGCGTGCAAACAGAGCTTCTGCCAACCAGAAGAAACTAAAAAAAAAAACATGGGGAGATAGTATTGGCACCAAAAGTCCTGAGATTGAATGGATTATCCTTATACAGTTAAACCTCAATTTTACATTCCCTGATTTCAAGTTTTCACTAATTTTACATTTTTTTTTTGTGGTCCCACCTATATTTTATGCATAATACAGGTCCCTGATTTTACGTTACCAGATTTTTAAACCATTTTTTCTGGTTCCCTGAAAAACATAAATCGAGGGTTCTACTGTATTGAGTTTCAGAGTTAAAAAAATTATGAAAAAGCCCAAAGATCATTTAAGATGATAATGGAAATGTTTTATTTTACATAGAAATGATTTTTTGACAGCACAAACATTAACTTCACATGTGATCATGTTTATATGTGATTGCTTGGACTTGGTCTTTGCTAAAAGCTGTTTTAGGTTCAATGATCTTTTTACAAATACAGGGGACCAGTATGGGTGCAAACATAGAACTTACATATGCCTGTATTTTCATGCACAATTTTAAAACCACCCATATACTGAGTCACCTTGTATATTAATATGGAAAATTTATGTGGATGGTGTGTTCATGGTTCGGAAAGGCGTTGAAAAAGAATTGAGAGATTTTTTAACTTATAATAACACATTACATGAAACTGTACAATTCAAAATGGTGATGGGTCCTTCAACGATTAATTATTTGGATATAACGGTTACCCTGATATATAAGACATTAGGCACAAACCTTTACTCCAGAGAAACAGATAAAAAACAAAATGCTACTCAAACAAAGCTTCCATGCCCTAGAAGTCACTACAATTTTACCCAAGAGCCAGTTAACAAGAGTGAGACATATTACACCAAGCAATGAACTACAGTATATTATGAGCAGGCAGCTTTTTTAATAGATATGTTTGTCCAGAGGGCATACAATAAGGAGGAGTTACTCTAAAACAAAATATAAATTGGACATAAAGATAGAAAAGGATTGTGCCAACCAAAAATTTCAGATAGGGGCAAGAACAATATCCCTTGTCTTACAATATATGGCCAACACACATATTTCATAAATAAAACAATAAGTCGTATTGAAAAAAGTTAAAATATATGGAAAACTATTTAAGAATCTTCACTGTTTCAGCTATAAAAAAAAAGCATAGCAGAAATTGTGATGAAGAAAATAATCAGCCAATGGACATTCCCCCATCTAAATTGTGGCCACTGCACAGGTACAATACCATAGACTATTATGTAAATCCACATCAGGGAATCATTTAAACACTTTGCTACATGCAATTCGTAGAATGTTATTTACTGACTTCAATTCCCCTGTGGGTTAGTCTATGTGGGACAAACATCACGAAAAATGAAAATTAGATTGAATGAACATAAGATTACCATTCACCAGATCAAAAACAAACTAGTGAGAAAGAACCACTGAAAAAAAGTATGTTAAAAAAAGAGCAAATTCTTGCAAAACATTTTTTTTTAATGCATACAGTGAGCCAGATAAGCGGAAGCAGTTGAGGCAGAAAATGAAAATAAATGATTAAAATTATTCCTGCAAAGGGAATAGTAACACAGTAAGTAAGGTTGAATAAAGACACACATCCCTCAAGTTCAACCTTTTGGGTCTATACAGTATATAACCTGCCTAACTGCCAGTTGATGCAGAGGAAAGCAGAAAAACCATCTGAAGCCTCTCCAATTTGCCTCAGAGGGGGAAAAAAATCCTTCCTGACTCCAAAATGGCAATCGGACCAGTCCCTGGTCTTGTACTATGAGCTATCTTCTAAAACCCTGTATTCCTTCACTTGCTAAAAGCCAACCAAGCACTTCTTAAAGCTATCTAATGTATCAGCCTGTACAACTGATTCATGGAGAGAATAGTCTCAGACAACTGATTGATCCTGAATGGAATTTATTGGGCCACGTCGTTTTGTGTCATCCACAAACATTGATTTTTTTTAAATTGAATTCCGAGCATGCTTCATTCACGCTAAGTGCAAAAAGTACAAACACAAAGTGGAAGCATAGTGCATTAGGGGTGTTGTGACTTAGTCTTAAAAAAAGACTATAAAAGACATAAATGATGTGTAGCCAAAAGGCCACTTAGACTGTAGTCTCCTACCACATAAATCTTAGCTATGAGGAAAGACTGGCCAAATTGGGGATGTTCATGCTGGGGAAGAGGCGCTTAAGGGCAGATATGATAACTATGTATAAATATATAAGGGGATCATATAATAATCTCTCTAATGCTTTATTTACCAGTCCAGCTAACATGAGGTCACCCATTCCGATTAGAAGAAAAGTTTCCGCCTAAATATTCTGAAGGGGTTTTTTACAGCTGTGAAGATGTGGAATTCTCTCCCTGAATCAGTTGTACAGGCTGATACATTAGATAGATTTAAGAAGGGTTTGGATGGCTTTTTAACAAGTGAGGGAATACAGGGTTATGGGAGATAGCTCATAGTACAAGTTGATCCAGGGACTCCTTTTGGAGTCAGGAAAGAATTTTTTCCCCCAGTTAGGCAGGTTGAACTTGATGGACATGTGTCTTTTTACAAACTAACTTACTATGTTACTATGTTACTATGTTACACAGCATCTTAAGCTCTTTGTCCTGATACTGTACTGTACTTTTATGCACTGTACAGTGCTGCAGCTCCTTAACAGCGCTTTACAAATATAGTTATACATACAAACATACATACACATCTCCCCCTAGATCCGTAGAAACCTGGAGGTTATAGCAACAGGAAAATAATGCAGACCTGTGAATTCCGGCACTCCAGGTGTGCAAGACCACAAAAAAAGAAATCCAGCAGCACAGTGCAGTGAAATCTGCAAACACTGATTTTTTTATTGTCTTCTCAGCAAACATTGATATATTACTTACCACTACAATTACTACATTTGTTGTTTTCTATGTAGTGTAACATGTTTTGTACCCTTATAACCAGGAATACTTATGTACACGTGTATATGAGAATAAAAATACATATTGACATAATTATATCCTTGGTCAACACCACTAAGAACCTTACTCCAAGTAGAGAATGTATTATTAACTGCACCCTCTGTACCCGTTTCTTATCCATGTGCAAACGACTTTATTAAAGGGCAAGTCAATACATTGTTTAAATGAAAGGTTGTTATTTGGCAAAACAAATCAAGGATTTTCAAGATTTCTAAATAAAAAGGGCAGTTAATCCAGAGCATATGGATTATAATTTTATGGAACCTCAACCGGACAAACAGCACTGTACTAATGAATAACACTAAGAATAGAAAACTAGAGTGAAAGTAAACCCTAATTATGAATAGGCCAGGATTCCATTTCAGGTTTTACCCTTTGCCTGCCAATGACATACAGTAGGTGCTACATCATCAGCAAGCAAAGTAAAGCAGGGCTAAACCGTATAAATTAGTATGGCTAGAAATGGCATATTTTATATACTGAAATTATTGAATTAGGCTACAGGTTCAGTATCTATAGTAATAACTACACAGGCCTTCAAATATGTCACCGGAATTTCCCATCTTGGATATAAATAGGAGTGTCAGTGACAGATGCTCAGTGGGCTCTGAGCAGCTGTTGAGAACTTAAGATAGGGGTCATCGCAAATCATCAAGCAGAACATTAGGTTTAACTTATCATTTAATATTATGCTACAGGGCTGATTATTAAATCAAGGTCTGTTGGGCTTAAAGGGGAAGTAAAGTCTAAAATAGAATAAGGCTAGAAATGCTTTATTTTGTATACTAAACATAAACTTGAACTTACTGCACCACAAACCTAATCAAACATGATTTATGCTTTCAAAGTTGGCCACAGGGGGTCACCATCCTGGTCTTTGCAAGACCAAGACTGTGCACATGCTCAGTGTGGTCTGGGCTGCTTAAGGATCGTCATAAATTATCAAAGCAGCACAAGTCAAATAATATCTGCCAGAAGCCAATAAAGCAAGACTGATTAATAATCAGAATATACAGACTGCACTGGGTCCTGTGTTGTCATGTAATCTAATGTGGATTTTATAGCTTTTCTATTGTTTGATACAAACTTTATCAAACTCTGTAGAGCCAGTGGCTGAAGCAAAATATTCCTCCAAATAGAATCAGTTTATCTGTTTAAATCTGCTTCCATGATCTTTGTCCATGCAGCTGGAGTTGGAAACAGTAAAGGGGATGTAAACAAACAAAGCTGCTTGAGTTCTGCATGGCTGGGAAGTAAGGCGGGGGCTCCCCCTGCTGTTCATAAGTATGATTGTTTCCCTACAGAGCAGTTAGGGACCATCTGACAATTCCTATCCACAACAGTAAATGAAGAGAGAATTTCACTGCGTACAGTCAGGTTCCTTACAAAAACGGTACACATTGTTAATTAAAGTATATTGCAGATAGGTTTCTTTTTCATTAAAGAAATTAAAAATGGGATTTTTATTTTTTTGCGTTTACATGTCCTTTAAAGCTTGTCCAAGCACAGGCAACTGCCACCTCATGCCCACAGTTACACTGGCATCGCAAGAGTGACCAAATAACATGGTGACTTGTGTCTGACATTTCTCTTTGGATTCTACATTTGCAGTTTCACCCTTCAATTGTTACAGAAAACAAAACCGAATTATCATATTAACATACCTGAGCATGCACAGTTGAAACGGCTCTAGACCTGGCTTTAACTTTACATGCTTTTAGTGTGGGCAATTACGTTGCACAGAGGATTAAGTGGTGCCTCTCTGCTGCACTATTATGCTTTTTTTGGGAACAGGCAGGGCAAACAGAGATGTATTGGGAAGTTGTAGTGAAGTTCAGGAGGGAGGCCTCTCCATAGGTCCATACTTTTGCTCCCCTTTAATCTTGCACAGTGGCAAGTTTGTGTATAAATACCCCCAGAGCACACAAAAATATGGCAAAGTGGCAAGTTTGTGTATAAATACCATCAGACCTCACAAAAATATGGCAAAGTGGCAAGTTTGTGTATAAATACCATCAGAGCTCACAAAAATATGGCAAAGTGGCAAGTTTGTGTATAAATACCATCAGAGCTCATAAAAAGATGGCACAGTGGCAATTCCATGTACAAATACCCCTAGAACCCATAGCAGAATGGCAAAATTATTTTACATGATTTACTGCCTTCACTGTTCTCTGGCTTTGACTGGAAAGTGGACCAGTAGCCAGCACAATCATCCAGGGATAACTTTGAATAATACAAATGTAGAGCCAATGACAGTGTGGGTTATGAGCAGTCTGCAGTGCTTTAGTGTGATAAGCAGCTCCTTCCTTGGTTTTCCTTCTCCCGAGCTGAAGAAATCAGGGAACTGAAGGAGGCCAGGTTCAGTGCTGTCCAATCAGATGCTCCACAACTGCTATTGCTCTCTCCTTGTCACAGCCTAATTTGATCTGGCTGCAGGGATATGAAAAGGGAGGAGCGAGCACCAGGGGAGCTGTAAAAAGATAAGTCGAGCTGCAGAGAAGAAAAGCTCAGAGGAAGTGGGAGAAAACATTTTAAAAATCAGTGCAGTCTGGCTGGGTGACCTGGGCTGCTTCTGCACAAAGTCTGGATGTCTGGGCGCATACTGCACTGGCCGGCTCTGGCACCTGAAGTAACTACTAATATAATTAAAGGGGCCTAGGGCCCGCCAATGCCGGGGCTCATCTTGCCTTTTCCCGGTCTTTTGTTTTCTTTTACCATGTTCCTAAACATGGTTGCTAACATAAACTACATTAAGAAATGTGTTTTACTTATATGACCGGGTGCAGCTGTATGCATTTCTTTTTGTTAATGTGTGTATGTGATTTTTGCAACTTCCACTTCACAAAAGCTGGAGTTCTACCATGTACATCTACACAGTTGGAAGTTGCACCACGTGCTGCTTGAAATAAAATACATAACAAATCTTCTTGGAGTTTAATGACCTGTATGGAACTGATCATAGAATGCTTCAGTGACTTTTAAACTTTTACATTTTAGAACAGGGGATATGCGATTCCTTATTTGGCCCAACTCATTTATATGTATAATTTAGAGCTATACAAAATCAACAAACAGAGGCTGGATGGGAAGCTGGTTGCTTATGCTATTTAAACTGAGCAGATAAGTTAAGATAAAGCAATCAAAATCTGGGTCTAAAAGAACACATTTTATATGTAGTGGATAAAAATCACTAGTGGCTATAAATATAAATACATTTAATCTTTGGTGTTACTGCCCCGTAAGAACCTGAAAAAGACACCATTTACAAAGGCCCTCCCAATCAACAGTACATCTCTCTAACTAGTATTATTCCAGTCCAACCATGGGAGGAGCAAATAATGGACTGCTATGGGGTGCAAAACTGCACCTACAAGGGGCATATGGAAGGTGTAAGCTGTTATCTGTGCTTCCAGCGAAATGTGCCACTCATTGTCCTCTACATAAAGCCAGTCTTTAGTATGAAGTACTGGACACCCTAGTGTATCTTGAGTGATGTGCAAGTAAGGGGCTTACCTGGTGATCCTGTTAGTGTGAGATTTAAATGGGCACAACCCTATGAGCTCCATTCTACAACACATGCAAATCCACAAAAACACAAAGCGGCAGATTTACTACAATTTGGATTTCTATTTTTTTTCACAATTCAGATTTCTTTCTCTGAATATTTGTTTTTTAAAAAATTCTTTAAAACTAAATTTAATTAGTGTAAAAATCACATCAAACCCTAACATAAAACTTCAAGTAAAAGTAGTTGGGGTCCTATAGAAGTCAATGAGAGCTATGCTGATTTTATTGGACCTTTATAATTAAAGGCATACTGTCATAGGGAAAACATTTTTTTTTGTTCAAAACGCATCAGTTAATAGTGCTGCCCCAGCAGAATTCTGCACCGAAATCCATTTCTCAAAAGAGCAAACAGATTTTTTTATATTTTATTTTGGAATCTGACATAGGGCTAGACATGTCAGTTTCCCAGCTACCCCAGTCATGTGACTTGTGCTCTGATAAACTTCAGTCACTCTTTACTGCTGTACTGCAAGTTGGAGTGATATCACCTCTCCCTTTCTTCCCTGGCAGCAACAACGTAACAATGGGAAGGTAACCAGATAACAGCTCCCTAACACAAGATAATAGCTGCCTGGTAGATCTAAGAACAACACTCAACAGTAAAAACCCATGTCCCACTGAGACACATTCAGTTATATTGAGTAGAAGAAACAACAGCCTGCCAGAAAGCAGTTCCAGTCTCTTTCTGAAAGCACATGACCAGGTAAAATGACCTGAGATGGCTGCCTACACACTAATATTACAACTTAAAAAATTACACTTGCTGGTTCAGGAATTACATTTTATATTTTAGAGTTAATTATTTGCACTGTAAACAGTTTAATTTAGAAATAAAAACGACATCATAAAAATCATGACAGAATCCCTTTAACCTTCATACTTTCAAAAGCTTTCAGATTTCTGCTAGTAAATATCTGAAATTTTTTTTTAGAGGTTTAAGACATTCATATTTTTTAGTTCATCGTTATGCTTTTTTTCATTTTTATATTTGAACCTTAAAATAGCTTTCACTGCATTGGTGGTTCTAGAGAAACAGTTTAATTGTGGTTTTTAAAACCATTAACATTGGACCTGAAATATGCTCTCTAGGAACTGCCAACAAGGAGGCCATACATTTCTAGATGTCTAACACTAAGGGGCAGATTTATCAAGGGTCAAAGTGAATTCGAGGGAATTTAGAAGTAAAAAAATTAAAAATTCGAAGTAATCTTTTGGATACTTTGACCATCGAATAGGATACTACGACTTCAAATTTTCTTCGACTTCAATTCAAAGTAAAAATTGTTCGACTATTAGATAATCGAAGTACTGTCTCTTTAAAAAAACTTTGACTTCAATAGTTCGCTAACTTAAACCTGCCGAATTGCTGTTTAGCCTATGGAGGACCTCCTGTGTGTTTTGCTAAGTTTTTTTAAGTCGAAGGATTTTTCGGAAAATCGTATGATCGTACCATAAAATTGTTCGAATCGTTCAATTCGAAGTACGAACGTAATAGGATCGTACAATGTATAAAATCCTTCGACTTCGAAGGATTCTATTCGATGGTTGAATTTCGAAGTATTTTCTACTTCGAAAATCGACCCTTGATAAATCTGCCCCTAAGTGAGATACTGCTCCCCGAACTGTTGATATTAAAATCTTAAAATCATCTTTTTAGGGATGCACCAAATTCAGCCTTTAGTGAAGGATTAAGGAGAATCCTCAAAAAAATCCAAATTTAAATATGCAAATTAGGACAAGTGGGAAAAAAACATGGTGATGTGTCAAAAAAATTGTGAACTAAAGGCACATGACTTTAAGGAATCAGATTTGGTATGGCTGCATCTGACCCCTGTTTAATAACTGGGCAAATGGTAAACTGAATCCGGGACCTACTTTTTAAGACTTATTGCATCATAAAAATCTTGCCTGCTTTCTCTTTCCCCCCCAATTAGTGTGACTGCTACTTAGATTCAGTCTTTTAATAGTAATTAGATAAGCAATGTGTGTTATTTCTTTTTTTTTCTTCACAATTTACAGTGAGAGGTTACATTTGTAACAGAATTTATAGATCAAAGAAAAAACAAATCTACTTTGCAGCAGCAGAAGCCAGGTAAATGTTTTACCAATAAGGGACTCCAACACACAGCAGCCATGGAGAGCAATACAGGGACATGAGCCATCATTAATATTTCACAAGTTTTAATATAGTTCATATCATACCAGTACAGCACAGTAATTTAGAAAATGACAAAGGAAAATTGATGGCTTGAAAGAAATCTAGATTCGTTTGATTTGGATTTTAATGTGCAAATAGGTTTTCACACTAAGATTTTTTTTTTTAACTGAATGAGCCAAAATATTAATCTGTCATGCTAGAAAGAGGTACAGCCAAACTGGCTTTAGAGTCTGAAATATTAAACAAGATTTTATATCTGCTATCTGTCCAATGTTTGAGAAAGATTAATATGAATTTTTAAGTCAACAAATTGCAAACTATAGGGTAAGAATATCACGTGAAAAGACATGACTCCTGCTTTGCATTGACTTAACAGGAGACACAGAAGAAGCCAACAGATTGGGTATTAGTGCTATTGCACATGGGTCCCCTGGGGTCATGCACAACCCCTATAGGCTTCTATTTATTTACTTTTTTTATTTTTTTCAATTTCTTAAATATAGACACATATTTAAGAAACATTGTATTTTATGCACACACATAATTGTTTTTCTTCAGAAGGTTCAACTAACACATATATACAATTGATGGAAATTTCTGACTTTTATAGGTCAAAAAACACTTCCAGCATTACACAACCAAATTTAAAAGCAGTGCTCCTGTAATCTGCATACTTTAAGGGGCCTATTAAAATAACATTAGAGGACATTATAGACAAATAGCAGGGGACCTTTTTACCCATAAAGTGGATCATCATACCAGAGGCCACCCCTTTAGACTAGAAGAAAAGAACTTTCATTTGAAGCAACGTAGGGGGTTCTTCACAGTCAGGACAGTGAGGTTGTGGAATGCACTGCCGGGTGATGTTGTGATGGCTGATTCAGTTAATGCCTTTAAGAATGGCTTGGATGATTTTTTGGACAGACATAATATCAAAGGCTATTGTGATACTAAACTCTATAGTTAGTATAGATATGGGTATATAGAATTTATGTGAAAGTCTGGAGGGGTGTATGTATGGATGCTGGGTTTTTATTTGGGGGGGTCAGACTTGATGGACTGTGTATTAACCAACAATTCAACTTCCTTTTTTTTTTTCATAAATTGTATTATTTATCTAAAAATTCAAGTTTTTTAAAAAATTTCTCTACAAATCTAAGATTTAATAACTGAAAAAAACCCCAAAAAATCGAACACAAAACTTGTCCAAGCAGTGGAGGTCCCATAGAAGTCAACAGGAGCTGTGCTGATCCTATCAGACTTTTTTTTAGCCATTAAAACTTTTATTTTTCTCTAGTTTCCAAAAAACATGCATTTTTATAGGTTTTAGAATAGAGTTTAACCATGGTTTTAAAATGTTCTAATACCACTAAAATTAGACATTTAATAAATGGCTCTCCCCATGTCAAGGCCACAACAGTAGGTTCACCCCATGAAATCATATCATTTTTAGAAAGAGCACATTCTGACAAACCCAAAATGAGTCTTCTACTCCACTCTATAATGCTTGGCTAAATACAATATTTTTTTTAATAAACAAATACATTATTTTTTTATTTAAAAAAACATTTTTTAAATAAAAAATACATTATTTTTTTTTTAAAGGTAAGTTTTATTTCTTATTTTTAAACACAAAAATACATTATTTTTTAATAAGAATTTCTAATTTTCCCTTAATAAATAGGCCTCCCCGTGTCAAGGTCACGACAGTAGTCTTACCCCTGGAAATCATACCATTTTTGAAAAGAGCACATTCTGACAAATCCAAAATGTGTTAATATGTCTTCTACTCCACACTATAATGCATTAATACATTATTTTTTAATAAGAATTTTTCATTCTTTTAAATTACCTCAAAACTTTCATGTTACAGGATCTTATCTCCCACAGGTCATTATTTACCAAGATAAAACATCCTAAATATGAATGCCCATTCATTCAACTGATCTATACTGATGCCCAGTGAGAATAGGATTACCTATAAGAATGTGGCATGTAGCGGCACCAGTAAGTAAATAGTGGATACGATTATTTCCTATTCCTTCCACATGGCAGTTGGCATAATTGGGTTAATCCCTCCTGTCATGTGGACGTAACAGGAATTAGTAGCAAATAAAAACAGCTCCCCTCCCCGTGCCGCCATCTTTTTTTCTTCCTGCACTCCCCCATTACTGTGCCAATGTGGTGGAATCTACTGCGCTGAGGCTCCGGAAACGAGCTGGGGCTTATGTGAGTCTCTGGAGCAGCTGGCTGCCCATGGCCATCCGTTACCAAGCAGTGTAGAAAACCGCAATGCCAGGTTCTGCAAGCGCAATAAACCTCTATAGGACTCCTCCAAAATGGAGGAAAGGTAATGCGCATGAACAAGTTTAAATAGACGTGGAAGCCGGTACTGAACGCTGCTGGCATTCAGATTGGCCGTTTTCTCCCCTAATACTTGCTGCCAATAAATTGTTGTGCCTACTACCTGGAAAGAGGGTGCAGGTTGTAAGTAATATAACCTATCTTTATCACGCTAAACCTTCACGGATGATTTGCCTTTTTTTAAAGCAACGTTATTAATTATAGTGGCTGGTGTGATGAGTTCAAGACGCTCATATTCAGGCTCCAGGGGGTGAGCTTTTACTTTTGTTCTTCAGTAAAAAAAGAACTGATTGAGATGCTTCTATAATAGGACTTTTCTTCTTGCAGATGCAGGAGCAAAGGAGAATATCTAACAGAACAGAATGCTTATCCTGTGGAGAGCCAGCCCTTCCAAGCAAGAAAGTGTGCAGAAAATGCATGGAGGAATTCCAAACAATTCACGGATTTGATTGATTGGATGAAGGAATCCTTCAATAATTCCATGTCTAACATGGTCTCCCAAGTTGTCTGACAAAGTTTTGAACATGATAAACTCAAAAAATGCAAGCGCTAGTGAGGGTGTCCGTTCCAAACACAGGGAAGAGATTTCATCTGTTTTGGAAGGCAAAATTTCTGAATCCGACTCACTGGATATGGTGGAACCACTCATCAAGTCTATAAGGAAAATACTAAATCTAAGAGAAGAACAGACTTCTTCAAGCAAAGACAGAATGTTTAAGTCCTCGGCAAAAGAAACCACTTGGACAGGAAACTGGCCTTTGCTAAAAAGTTTAAGAAGATATTTCCCTTCGCAGAGGAAGATTCCAAAATCTGGGACAACATACCAAAGGTGGAAGCAGAGGGATCTAACACCAGAAGAGTAAGTGAGATCCATGCACTTTCGGTAGAAACTGATAAAATTACCTTCTTACAGGACAAGGTAGTTTTAAGAACCCTGGACAGTTTCATCCCAAAAGTAATAACCAATATCACGTCACAAGAAATTTTTCTTCCTATGTTCTTTGAAAACCCTCCCTCCATGGAAGAAGAGAAATGCATACTCTCAATGTAGTAAGATAAAGATCTATCTTAACAGAACAAAAGACATAAGGAAAACTAATTCCCTAATTGTTATAGCTCAAGGCACGAGAATGGGAAGACAACTTCAAAAACACTGTAGCCAATTGGATCAAAGAATGTATCCAGATGGCATATTCACACCAGTCATCTGCAGTACCCTCTAAAGTTAAGGCACATTAAACTAGTGGTGCAGCGGAGTCTTGGGCACTCCTAGCCCAGGTATCCTCAGAAGATATACTGTATGCAAAGCAGCAGTGTGGAATTCTTGGAAAACTTTTGTAAAACATTACAAATTCGACCTTTAATCTATAAGTCTTTCCAGTTTTGGGTCCTCAGTACTTAAGTGTATCGAAAAAGTAAAAAGTTGCATATCCCACCCTTGTCTGTTGCTTGCTTTTTTACGTCCCTATTGTGCCCACTGCCATGTGGAAGAAACAGGAAAACCAATACATACTTACCGAGATTTTCATTCCCTGGACTGGAACATGGCAGTGGGTAAGGCTTCCCAACCCTCGTATTCGTATTCAGTAAAGTCCAAAAGATTCCTGTTCAATCCACCTGACAGGAGGGATTAACCCTATTGTGCCCACTGCCATGTTCCAGTCCAAGATACTATAATCTCAGTAACTATGTATTGATCTTTCATTGTCTGTCACTTTAGCTACTGCAACATCAACACATTTACTTCATTTCATTTGGGGAAAGAGGCACAGGAAAGTAAGTTAACACCACTTAATTCTCCTGAATACAGACCCGCAAATCTTTCCTAAAGTTAGCAAAACATTTCTGAAAATTACATCAAAGCTTCAACTTTGCAGTATCTTATTTCATACATATCATATGGATCCAAGATAAAATATCTAAATATGAATGCCATTGGTCCATTGAACTGTTTGCTGCATAGATCTACCTAAGTATGTATCATGTAGGGACCCTAAAATTAAAACAGTTTTATGAATTTTCTTGGCTGACAATTTAGCTTCTGCAAACAAAGCTTGTGTATTATGTATCCTCCTCCCCCCAACAGTACCCCAGAAAATTATTTATTTTTGGAAATAAGACATTCTGATGAATCCAAAATGAATAAAATGGTATAGTTTAATATACTGTAGTAATAAGTCAAATCAACTGGACTTGCTGTATGTTTTTTGACGTTTCGCTATTCATCCAACTGGCTTTCT
The DNA here is from genome assembly GCF_017654675.1 of Xenopus laevis. NCBI lineage: Eukaryota > Metazoa > Chordata > Amphibia > Anura > Pipidae > Xenopus > Xenopus laevis. The sequence goes on along the minus strand of NC_054382.1, from coordinate 92,623,316 downwards.
TGATTTGACTTATTACTATAGGTACACCATGACCTGGATGAATAAGACCCTTCACAGACATACAAAATGGGTAATTTTTCAAGTTTATTTGCAACTGGTTGCTAGGAGATCACCCCTCTGTGTATGCAGGAAGGAAAAAAAATAAAACATGTTAATGTTCACTTTTATTTAAAAAATACACATGCCAAAATGTAGATTGAGTGCTGCATACTAAATATATGTAGTACATTCCCTATACATGAAGTTTAATAGGTAATCATTATTACATGTAAGCAGAGGTCTGTAAAAACCTTGGGGGGAGATGTATTTTCAAGCAGGATGTTAGCGCTACATTTCATATATTGTGCATTTTTTTTAAAGGACATTTGTGAAAAATGTCTATAGGTGGCTAATTTTAAAATTAATTAAAAAATAAATCCACGGTTACAGCCTGATGATAAAACAAGCTACTCACACAATGTGTATTTACAATAGCATTGCTATTCACACAGTAAGGCTAATGCAAAAACTAATATCTAACTAATATCGTTTAATAATGAACATTTAATTTTTAATTCATAATTGGATTTTAAAAAAAGCATGTACAATATGTAAGGCAAGAAGTTGAACCAATAGCATATTGGTTGTGGGTTTTTTTTTCTTACCAGTGAGGCTATTCAAGCAAATCAAGCACCTTTCATTCTGTTCAGTCAATACATAGGCAGAATTTGCAGCTCCATCTGATGTGATCCTGTACATTTTTAGAAAACATCACTTTTCTATGGTACATTTAGAGTGTAAGCCTAAACCATTGCCAAGTGCAAAATACAACTGTTTAAATTATAAGATTGACAGATAAATAATGCATCAATGGTTTTTTTAGCTACAGGCAATACTTTCAAGTTGCTGTTCTGCCTCCGCTGCCATTGCTGCCGCCTGCAGTTGCTCAGTCTCACTCTGTATGGCACTCGTTGTGACTTGTTTGCGTTGCTCACTATGCATATTGTTTTCATGGCGTTTTAGGTCTGAGGCCTTGGCAAATGCTTTGGTGCATGATGCACAAATAAAAGGTTTCTCGCCCCTGTGTCTTCTTTCATGGTCTTTCAAATGAGATTTATGCTTGAATGCTTTATCACAAAGATGGCATGCAAATGGTCTCTCATTGCTGTGGACTCGTTCATGTTTTTTGAGATCTGGAGCCCGTATAAAAGACTTTGAGCAAACTTCACAACTGTAAGGCTTATACCCTGTGTGGATTTTCAAATGCTCCTTCAGGTGTGCCTGGGTTGTAAATGCTTTGGTACACATATCACAAACAAATGGTCTATCTGCTGTGTGTAACTTCTCATGTTTTCTTAGGCGGGCTTCATCTGTAAATGTTTTACCACATGCTTGACAAGCAAACTGTTCTCTATGACCATAGAGCAAATACTCAAATTTCATATCACCTGTTGCGGTTGTCCATGCGGGGGCTTGTTCATCTTTGACTTCACTAATGCTGTCATTAAATGTCAGGGTTTGAGGGGTTTGTGGTCCCAGGTCCTTTGGCTCGGTTTTCTCTATTGACTCGACTTCCTGCCCATAACAGTTAACCTTTCGCACTTCCTCACTACCAAGTTGCTTGAGAATTGCCTCCTGAACACGTAGTGTAGAAGTAGGAGACTTCTCCTCTTCATGTCTTTGAGGAGTGCCCTCAACTGTATCATCTGATGGACTATCGTCCTGATCTCCAATCTCTTCAACCTCATCATCTTGGTTTTCATTAGCCTCACCAACCGGACGAGTTATCTTCAAAGTAGTTTCATAACTGTATTTATTTTTTGGGGAGGCTAGGTTCTCATCCATGCTGGAAACATCCCGCTTTTGTGAGCAGAGCTTATCTAAGAAGCGAATACCAAGTATCTGGCCTGAGGACATCATCAGGTTCACATCTTCTTTTTTGACAGCAATCTTTGCTGTGTACATGTAGTTTAGAACTTCCTCAAATATATCTGATCGCAGGAAATCAATTTCAATTACTGAAGAACTATCAACTTCCAGTTTCTTAAAAAGTTTCTTGAAGTAAGTACTGCACGCGGCAAGTACACATCTGTGGGCTCTGAATTTAACATCTTCCACAACAATGGCTATATCACAAAATTCACCTTCTAGGCGTTGCTCATTTAGTGTTTTCAAAAAGATAGTTTTATGTTCATCATCATTGTATTTTAGTGTTTCAGACATGCTTATGAAAAAATCCTGGAGAGGAAACAAACAAAAATTAGTTAAGAAAAGCAGCATTAAGACAAACAGTAATGATGAAATGTATACATAGATATATATGTAAATCAAAAGTAAACATAATACTAGAAATTTTCTTGCACTGGACAGTGCCCCCCTCTTATAAACGGTCAGTTTTTCATTTAAATAGGTAACATTTGTCCTTTAATCTTCTATCTCATGCATAGACATTAACTGATTCTTGTGATACTGGCTTGTGTCGCAGGGCTAGTTTTGCTTAACAATATAATGGGATGTGGCAGCCAAGGGTTGCCATGCAATTTTATGCCTTGTGTGCCCTGATCATTTTTATTACTTCAGTGGAAGAGATGTGGAATTCACTCAAGAAGTCTATTTTATCAGTGCTTCCTGTTCCATTCAGTGGCTTAGACAGCATTACATAGAGTAAGTGAGGTTGTGCGTTGAAAGCCTGCAACTGAAAGCACCCTTTTCCAAAATAATCTCAATGAATAGGTCTTGTGCTGTACATCATTAAATCAATATGTATACATTTTATTATTTTATTAATTGCACTTCACAAGAAACAACCACATTTCTGGATTAAGTTACTGTTTACATTGCAGAAGTTACTAAAACAAATTACCAGTCTACAGATAAAGCTATAGGCACACAAGCTGTTGGCTCCAGCTGTTGTCAGCCTGCATATTTTTGCAGGCTGAGAGAAACAGATCTACCCAGTGCCCTTGATCAATTGATTTGAATACACACAGTGGAGCTGAAGCTGAGGTCTGAATTTGGGCTGATCTCTGCTTGTGTGTGACCACACAGGCTCATAGGATTCAAATCTATGGTTGAGGGTGACAACAGCCAGAGCCAACAGCCTAAGCATATAGAGCAGCTCCTTACCTCAAAGCCAAGTAAGGACTGTAGCATAGGGTTTGTTTATACACAGCTCAATATATCCCTGGAGATGGGGAGTTAGTTCAGGAATACATAATTTTGCCGTGGTGTGTAGTTCTACTTTTAGTGCAATGGTTATGAGTCCAATTAAGGTCAAAAAGTTGCTGTTAAATTAGGTCAAGTTATACACTGTGGTCATATCCCAGAAAACCCCCAGTCCAAGGGTTATTCATCATTTGGTAGAGTAAATCAAAAACAGTGGAGCTGAAGCTGAGGTCAGAATTTGAGCTGACCTCTGCTTGTGTCGGGAAAGACCTACTGTTGAAGAAGTAGCCCAAGTAATATTTAAAAGTAAAAAAGTCTTTATTAGGACATGCATAAGCCTAACGCGTTTCGTGTTGAGATGGGCACTTACTCATAGGCCTATAAATAAGTGCCCATCTCAGCACGAAATGCATTAGACTTATGCATAAGTAGTAGGAGTTGCCCCACAGCCCTTCAAAAAGGAAGTCTAAATTGGCTAGGCTATGTATAGTCAAATGATGAGATTGTATATTAAAAATGGTATTTTCATTGATATTCCTGTTTCATGTTCATCCACATTCTAAGAGCTTCCCAGTAAAGGACGACAGGATAAAGGACAGAATATCAAACATAAAGGAAAGGGGTTAAGAAGAAAGGGAATCAAAGGGAATGGACTAAGAAAAAAAGGTTTTAGAAAATAAATTGTTTCAGAAAAATACAATGAAAATACCCATCTAAGGAGAACACACACATCAACAACACTACAAATCTTTGCACATAAAGACATACCATGAAAAAAATGTGAAGTTGTCCTTAAGGAAGGCCAAAAAGTCTCTTACAAGTGTTTCCTAAAATAAAGAAGAAAACATTTTATGAGTGTGAGCTTGAAAATAAGATTAATTTACTTAAATTACATATCAATTTGGATTCAGTTAAACAAGGTAACAATCCTTAGGTTCATGTCACTTTTAAAACTAATGTAAAGTTAGGCAACCAGTGCAGTTTATTGAACTCAATTGTTTATGCCAGTTGGAGCAATTTTAATAGTCACAGATTGTCTGCATTTACACTGGGACAAAAATTAGCTGTGCCACAACTTTAGCTATGACAAATTTCAATAAAGAAATAATAATAAAAATCTGCATCTGGTAATCATCAGATAGCTGGCGGTATGCAGATCTATCCTGAGACAGCTCGGAAATAGTAAAAAAGCATCTATTTTCTGAGACATTACGGGGCACATTTACAAAGCTCGAGTGAAGGATTCGAATTAAAAAAACTTCGAATTTCGAAGTGTTTTTTGGGCTACTTCGACCATCGAATGGGCTACTTCGACTACGAATCGAACGATTCGAACTAAAAATCGTTCGACTATTCGACCATTCGATAATCGAAGTACTGTCTCTTTAAGAAAAACTTCGACCCCCTACTTCGGCAGCTAAAAGCTACCGAAGTCAATGTTAGCCTATGGGGAAGGTCCCCATAGGCTTGCCTGTGATTTTTAGATCGAAGGATATTCCTTCGATCATTGTATTAAAATCCTTCGAATAGTTCGATTCGAAGGATTTAATCGTTCGATCGAACGAATAATCCTTTGATCGTTCGATCGCAGGATTTGTGCTAAATCGTTCGACTTCGATATTCGAAGTCGAACGATTTTAGTTCCTAGTCGAATATCGAGGGTTAATTAACCCTCGATATTCGACCCTTAGTAAATCTGCCCCTACATGTTTTCAGGAGGATGTGCGGTCATCACAAAGTAAATATATTGAATTTATGCTGAAGTTTGTGTGTTCGATCCAAAAAATATAATCCTAATCTTGTTTTTTGTTTTAATGCAGATTTCACATCCACTGTCAGATTTCATAGCTTCCCGTATGAAATATTCAAACTAGTCAGATTGATTTCTACGATGAGATTATCGGGTCTATACTAATATAGTGAATATAATACCCCCTATTGAAAATATAAGGATATTACATAAAAGCATGAGGTCATGGAACTCTGAGGTTACTTTTAATATACTCATATTTTTCAACAAGGGGTACTTTATTCATTATAATACACAAGTTTTAGTGAGTCATGTGACAAAAATATTCATCAATAAGCTCAGTTTATAACAGATGACAACACTAAGAGCCATTTATAATATACAAAAAAGCCATGAATATCTTGTAAATTTTATCCTTATAAAAGGTGACTAGTGATGTCATCAGTTATAAACGGTGAGTAGTGATGTCATTTTTGTCATGGATCTCCTCGTGACTTATAATATACTTATATTTTACAATAGGGGGTACTTTATTCACTATATAATTTGCAGGATAACAAAGGAATTAAGACCATTATCCTGTCAAAGTGCTGGACTGAGAGGCACTGTTAAACATATAAGTGTAATGTAATTAAAATACTGTGCTCGTGTGCCCAGGTTACTAGGCCAGGTAGATGGCTCATTTTTTCACTTTCTCCTTGGAAGTGAAGTTGTGTTCTATGCAGAGTGACGATTTTGCTTTTGTTTTGTGTATCTATTATAACAGTCTGTGGTGTTTGTGTCTGTCTGTTGGAAGGACTGGATTAAAACAATGCCACTTGGAAATGCCTTGGGCTGGGACTAAATGATCAACTGACTAAACAGTATTATTCATAATGGGGAAAAGGGTGACTGTATTTCAATTATGTCTTCTCCATGACAGTCCATTGATCACTTTAGTGGTTAACTGGCAACCACCCCAAGACACTCACTGGAGGATCCAGCAGCCTCTATTTTCACCAGTTAACTCCCTATGATCACTGATGGGCAGTGCTGCATAGATCCAGCTGACTTATAGCAAAAAACAGTGCTTTGTAGCACAGCCAACTGCTATGACCCTTCCTGAAACATTGGCACACCTCTTTGTGGACCATTAGCTAACCCATTAATTGCGTTATAGCTAGCTCCTCAACTACTTACTTTATAAAATGTGCATCTTAAAGAAGAGATACACAGCAGTGACTGTATCCAATTCTTTCCCTGGATGCATTGTCTTCAGCCAACACTGTTCCCATGGAATGCCAAAACTCACTCTCTATGATCCCTTTCATAACTTTCTATACTAGTAAACTAGTAAATGGTAAGAGCACAAAATAGACAACGATTTGTCAATGGGCGACTATGTTCTCCGTCTGCCACCAACCTTAATGAAAGTCAGGGATTCTGCTCAGCAGGGCGAAAGATAACAAATACAACTAAAAGTATCAATTTAGAAGAGTTAAAGGGATACAGTCATAGGAAAAAAAAAATATTTTTTAAAAAACGCATCAGTTAATAGTGCTGCTCCATCAGAATTCTGCACTGAAATCCATTTCTCAAAAGAGCAAAAAGATTTTTTTTTATATTTAATTTTAAATACTGACATGGGGCTAGGCACACTGTCTTCCCAGCTGCCCCCGGTCATGTGACTTGTGCTCTGATAAACTTCAGTCACTCTATACTGCAAGTTGGAGTGATATCACCCCCCTCCCTTTCCCCCCAAGAGGTTTATCAACAGAACAATGGAAAGGTAACCAGATAGCAGCTCCCTAACACAAGATAACAGCTGCCTGGTAGATCTGAGAACAGCACTCTTTAGTAAAATCCAGGTCCCACTGTGACAGATTCAGTTACATTGAGTAGGAGAAACAACAGCCTGCCAGAAAGCAGTTCCATCCTAAAGTGCTGCTAAAAAAAATACACTTGCTGGTTCAGGATTGAAATATTATATGGTACAGAGAATTTGCAGTGTAAACAGTGTAATTTAGAAATAAAAACGACATCATAAAAATCATGACAGAATCCCTTTAAAGAGTCGGCAACCCCTCCCCTCCCAGAGCTGCTTTAGAAGGTGAACAATGAAACTTTGCACTTCAATATTAGAAAAATGGTCACAAATAGAAAGTAATTGGAAAAAGGTCTTTACTTCTGCTGAACTGTCTGAAACCAACTGAACTGAAAAAAGGTTTGAAGGTAAACAGTCCCTTTAAGTATAACAAGTGTTCTGATTTTATAGGGGTCTTAGATAACACTTATAATAATATAATTATTTAACATTAACCAACAGTCAAATCAGAGGTATTCTTATTTGCAGCAGATCTGAAAATGCTGAAATCTGTTGCAATGCAAAGATTTAGGGTAAACTCAAATTACTGGATTCATGTTCAATGACAGTAAAGTTCCAAGCATCTTGTACGGTCTCCTGAAAATGTTTTAATCTGTCTAATTCTAGTAGAGATGGTGGTGCTCAAAACCTACCTTGTCTTCTTCTATCTGCCTGAGCACTAAAACACACAACATAAGGCACGTCTGTAAAGCAGCAGCTTTTCTATTATAGGCAGTGGGACTATACATTGGCCTGCAAATGCATTTGGCCAGTTTCAGCCACATAGGAATTGAAACAGATTAAATTAACATTGTATTATGAAATCACATTATTATACTGGCTCCCAAAAAAAAGAAACAGTTGTCATGTATAACACGTGGATCTGACCGCTAGATACATAGAAACTGACAGTAATAGATGCCAAGGTGATTAATATTTCAACTGCTCAAACTGGACAACTTCTGGCACTGGCAAAATCCAGTGAGGTGACAAGATGCTGCTTGACATATGAATCTGCAATAGAGACATCAGACTCACACAGTCCACTGAATCAGACAATATTACAGTTGTCGGAATACGCCCTGAGGCCAGAGATTCAGAAACATTGGGCAATCCTACACGTTTTAAAGTAATGAAAATATCATGTTCTTTTGCCCTGCGCCGAGAAAACTGACGTGTTTGCTTCAGAAACACTACTAATGTTTATATAAACAAGCTGTTGTTTAGCAATGGCGGGAATTGAAAAAAGACTATATGGCACAGGTTAAATAATGGATAACAGATAACACCATTCTTATCTGCTATCTGCTGTGTAACCTGAGCCTTTCCTTCTGTGAATGGCTACCCCCGTTGCTACACAGCAGCTTATTTATATAAACAATTCAGTAACAATCCAAGACTGAAGGCTGAGCTGTCAAAATCGGGACAAGTAAATACATACAATATTGCACAGAAGCAAACACTAATAATTCAATAATATATACAATAGCCTTTTCAGGATGTAGAACTGGAAATGTGACAGCAGATATAGAATTATACAGTGAATAAATCAGAGGCAAGTTTAATAGGTAGGAGCAGGGGTTTTGGTTATCCAGAAACCAGTAATTCAAAAGACTGAGGTAAGACATTTTGCAGTATCCTTTTTATATTTGTTTCTCTTTATTAAAAGGGGCTATTCTCCATGAAACTAACTTTTAATATGATGTAGAGAGAGATATTCTTTGACAATTTAGAATTGGTTTTCATTTTTTTATTTGTAGTAGTGATGTGCAGGTCAAGAATTTCTCAACCCCGCCCCCTGCCAATCTGCACCCGGCCCACTGTTGCCCCTCTATTTATAGACCCGTGCCCACCCCAACGTCACAAAAAGGGTGGGCGCAAGTCTATTACTTTTGGAGCCAGAGGCACTAGGTCGGGCGGGGAGAGCAGAAGAAGAGCTCAACCCGTACACGCCTGTGACCCAGAGATTTTGTTGAGCAGTCGACCCGAACCCGCGGATCCCGTGGGTTTCGGGCTGACTACGGTTGCCACCTGGCCAATATTTTACCGGCCCGGCCGGTAAAAATGATGGTTGATCCCAATGATATTAATAAGTAACGTAACCAATCAGTAACGTAACCCTCCGTACACGATTTCAGTGGGCATTAGCTGCCGGGGGGCCCTGGCCCGCTCGCACCCCCAGTAGTTCCGCCACTGTTATTAATAGGGAAAACTATAGATATATAGGAAGGCCGGTATTTTTTTTCCAGAAAAGGTGGCAAACGAAGGCCCGGCCCCCACATCACTAATTTGTAGGGTTTGCGTTATTTAGCGGTTTATTCAGCAGCTCTCCAGTTTCAGCAATCTGGTTGCTAGTTTCCAAATTACCCTAGCAACCATGCACTGATTCAAATAAGACACTGGAGTATGAATAGGGGAAGGATGAGTAATAAAGAGAATAAATAACAATACATTTCTAGCTTAGACCTCCATTAGAAAGCCAGAAAGGGGTAAATAATTAAATAAAAATGAAGACCAATTGAAAAGTTGTTTACAATTAGTCATTCTAGTACACAATAAAAGTTAATGTAAAGATGAACACCCCCTTTAAAGCAGTGACTGGCACAATGATGTTAGTGGAAGCTGCTATAAAACCAGTGTGTCGGACTTAGAACTGGATGAGACAGAGGCCTCTCAGACACAAGTAATGACTGTTGTGATTGACAAGTGTTCGGTGCGGATGGAGGACAAGGCTATTGTGTGCGCGCGTCGGTAGGGACAGTAGGTGCCCCGCGTGGCGCATCAGTTCGGAGAAGGGAGGAAAGAGGGAGGCGATGTGCTCGTGCCCCGGGTCAGGCGCCCACTGCTTGTCGCGCGGGGAATCGCGTGCTCTTTTTACCGAGCCGCGAGCACGATGGCCGCGTTAGTCGCCATTTGCACGTTCAGTAGACGCTGCAGCTCAGTGTGTGCCTCACAGTTACCGCGCTCGCCCGTCTGGCCCATGAGACTAACTCCCTCCCTGCTCACACTTCCCATTCCCGTGAGCCCGAGCACCTGCGTGAACATCTTCCCCCACGACATCCCTGCGCGCGCCCCCATGATACCCACAATGCACCCCGGTCACTTACCTCGAGATCACACAAAGCGCCCCTTACGGAAAAAAAACCAGTTCTTGGGGGATTAATCCGCGTCTATTTTAATAAATGTGTGAATGATTAACTTGTGCACGTCTGGACGGACCTCCAGCACGAGCGTTCGGTGTGTGCATGCGCCGTAGAGAATGGGCGCGCCGCGCAAGCACGGAACTGAGCAGCGCACATAGGGGAGGGGCTTCACTGAGGGACTCGACTTTAATTTCAGTCACGCGTCTCTGTAACTCGCTAAAAGCTACCAAACGTATGCTTCTACTCTAGAGGCTGTTTATCGCACCAGCCCGTATAACTTATCTAAACCGGTTTCAAAGATTGTAACATGGTTTGTAACGTCAGAGTGTATGGGCATGCGCATGTGCGCACAAGGTTCGGCGTGTGGAGACGCGAGTTCACAGAAGTGCACGTGACTGCCGCTTGTACCATTTTCAATGTGCACAGGGAAAGCCCTCAGTTTGGTAGCGGCTAGTGCCTATCCTAGGAAAGGACCTGACGTCACGGTCATGTGATCCTACCATGTGACCGCTCCACTGCACTTTACCTATTCGTGAGCGGCAAATTCAAACATAGGAAAGTGCTAATGGGTTCTAGTGGCACCTGTGGACTCTTGACAGGACCTGCAACTAAATTCCCAGGGTTGCCAACTTGTATTGTAGGTTTAGTACAGGTTGTAACCTCTACTTTAGGTTTTGGGCCAGTTCATTGTGTCGCTGGATGTTTGTAGGGATTGAAGGAATCACTGCCTCTGAATTTCTGTGGGGTGAGGGGGGATCACAATTCATAGGCAGCAGAACCGGGGGGCCACAGGGGCCAAGGCCTCCCCAAAAAAATTCTCCTGGATTTTTCTTTTTTTTAAGAATTCTGCTTATAACAGCTTAAGCAGCCTTTTTCAAAATACTTGCGCCAAAACTCGACGCCATTATCATTTATTTTGGGGCTGAAGAAGCGAAAGCTCTCATGATTAAAACTGGCCAATCGCGTTCAGCCTATTTGCATAATGTCGCCAAAAAGTTTAGGCGCAAATAGGCTGATCCTGCGCTTACACGCTGATTGCTGAGAGAGAGGATCTGGTGTTTCCTTGTTAGCAAAAATTGCATTTGTGCCGTTTCTGGGGATTTTTATTTATGGAATTCATCCTTTAAGTTCTGGGGTATTATACATGGAATTGCAAATGTGTCTTTTATAAAATAAATTGCATTATTAAAAAGAAACGTTTAGCTATCTATATATTCAATATTTTTCCTATAGTGGACATGGTCAAAGGCACAATTCAGCAGGAACAGTCCCTAAGTTTGCTCATAGTCTGTACAGAGAGATCCCATAAAACTGTGGCAGCATAGGTATTCCCTTGTACTAAGCACAATTCAGCAGGAACAGTCCCCTAAATTTGCTCATAGTCTGTACAGAGAGATCCCATAAAACTATGGCAGCATAGGTATACCCTGTACTAAGCACAATTCAGCAGGAACAGTCCCTAAGTTTGCTCATAGTCTGTACAGAGAGATCCCATAAAACTATGGCAGCATAGGTATTCCCTGTACTAAGCACAATTCAGCAGGAACAGCCCCCTAAGTTTGCTCATAGTCTGTACAGAGAGATAACAGAAAACCATGCCAGCATACGTATTCCCCTGTATTATTTACCATACAACAGGAAGGTTTGAGGGTAAATCTTTAAAAATGCACATATACTGTGAAAATAAATTCCTGCGTTTTGTATGCAGTTGAACTCTAGAAATAAATTAGTGAAATGTAGTGAGTAATTATCATGGGACAGGAACCCTGTGCCAGTTGGCAAAACTCCATTTAGGGGGCCCCACCAAAATGGTTCCAATTGGGCCCCGCAGTTGTTAAGACTGGCCCTGCCTTCACCTCTTCCATGTGCCTCATCGATGGAGCTGCCGCAGTGAGCTGACTCTGGCTGCGGCTGCACATTTGCAGAAGATGATGCCATGGTGACACAGGTGCAAGCTGCGACACCTGTCAGCATGAGTGAGCCCCCCACCGCTCGGTGCCCAGCTGCTTCATGAGTGCATTCAATAGTGGGCTTAGAACAATCAAAGGGCGGGGGAGGGTACCATTGCCACTGGTACTTGGTCATTTTGTCCTCAGCTCTTGGAGGACTACAAGTCCCTACTTCCATCACCATTAATTACAGGCTGCCTGATGTTGGGAGTTGTTGTGCAAATAGAGCTGCTAGGCTAGCCTTTAGCCTAGCAATCCAATAAGCACAATGGGGAAGCCGCAACTTCCCAGAAGTTACATTCATTGCACATCATTCGGTGGGAGCTGTGAATGATGTGCAATGAATGTAACTGCTGGGAAGTTGCTGCTTCCTCATTGCTGCTCATAGGATTGCTAGGCATGCATTTTGATGTTTTGCTGCCCTACTGCTGTTTACTCTTTCAGTGCCACAGTGATGGGCACACATGCTGTTAGTCCTTAAAGGCCTATGTGTGTCATTTGTGAGGGGAAGGGTCTCTGCCACAGGTCACATTAAATTTCCACTGTGCCATTCAGTCTGGGGGTATTTATACATGAAATTTCCTGAAATGTGAAATTAAAATTGAAATTCCCTGAAAATTCAGTAAAAACACACTGGAAAGTGGGTTGAGTCAAAGGGGAGTGGCTAAAAGGGGGCGTGGCCAAAAATTGCAGCGCGCTACGCGCGCCTCCATTACTCCTCGTCCTGGCCCCCCCAGCTGAAACCATCTTCTGCTGCCTATGCAATGAATTAATGTCAGACTGTATTCAATATTTACACACCCAAATGCAGCTACAATATCGTTGTTGGAGCTGGATTTTTTTTTTACCATTACTCTCACACAATTACGGTGCAACAATGGCAAGATAAAAATGAAAGGCAAGACATACTGACGCAGCTATAATAATATTCTATTCATTAACCATAACAGCTTTGCTTTTCTGCCATGCACTGAAAGTCTCCCTTACTGGACAATAATGTAATGGACAACTTGGGAACAATAAATTGTAGAGAAACTGTTGTCTTGGTGTTTCATGAGCTGACGGAAAATGTGGAGCTCCCAGTCAAGTAATAGAACATGGGATAACGTTCATGAGAGGGACTTCTATTTAAGGAGAGGATCATTGCCCCTAAACATTTTTAAAGGACCAGTAACACCAAGTTATCTTAACACTTAATTCCACCCAAACTTCTATATAAATTAGGCTTACTCTCCCCTTTGGTTTTCTTTTCTTCAATCTGACTTCCAAAGTGCTTCATAACAGAATGTGAAAAGGTGACGGCCGCTTTAATTCCTCTGTGTGCCGAACCAGAAGTCAGCTTCACATGGATGACCTAAAGCACCGAAGCTTTTTTTTTTTTTTTTAGCATCTGCCGTTCAAATGTCTGTTTCTTTTCCTTCAGACAGCTTTGGGGGTAATATTGTGAGCATATATATTAAAGGAACAGTTCAGTGTAAAATTAAAACACTGGGTAAATAGACTGTGCAAAATAAAAAATGTTTTACATATAGTTAGCCAAAAATGTAATGTGTAAAGGCTGTCGTGATTGGATGTCGAACAGAACCCAACTTCCTGCTTTTCAGCTCTCCAACTTTTAAGGTGGCCAAACACGGCCAGATTAAAGCTGCTGATATGGCTCCTTTAGACCGTTTTGGCAGTTTATCTGCCCGTGCGTGGGTCCCCCAATCGATATCAGGCCAAAAATCGGGCATATAAAGATCGAGCAAGTTTGATTTTATTCTTTGAACCAGGATCGCATCGGCTAGTTGATGTGGTCCTGTCACCCGTCAGCACCCATTCACAGCATTGTAATCTGATCGTTTGGCCCCAGGGCCGAATGTTCAGATTAACCTGATATCGCCCAGCCATTAGTGGGCATATCGGGTTAAGATTCGCTCGTTTGGGGACCTCTAATAGTGTACGGCCACCTTTAGTCAGCGACTCTCTCTGGACATGAGTAACTAAGTGCTTCAGTGAGTGCTTCAGAACAGACCCCTGCAGCTTTCACTGTGAGCAGAAAAACCTCTGTACCTATATGTCTCTCGGGAGCTCACTGACAGCTGCTAACACTGGGGGGGGGGTACGGCAGGGGCAGGGCCCTGAGAGTAATCCCGGTGGGCCCCAGACCCCCAGCCCGACCCTGACAACATATATAAGGGCACAGGCTGTCGCTAGACATGTAAAGTCAAATGTGGTAATACCTAAGATGGTATGCAAGGCTATGTATAGAAATTTTTTTATTTCAGATACTGGAGCATACAACTACCAGCATCCTCAGGAATATGTGGAAGTGCCACAACAGGATCAAACTTTTTGTTTTATATGTGACATTTGCTACTAAAGTTACACTTCCTACGCTAAATGCAGAACCCTCTGCCTCAGAGATCTCTGTATGTCTCTAGCCATTGCTAAACTACCCAGCAGTCCCCGTGATAACTAGTAGCTGAGCTGTAGTTCAGTTACAGACAGAGATCTAAGCAGGGCCGTCATTAAATGGGGACAGGGGGGGTCCAGTCAGGGGTCCCAGGAGATCTGATAGGGGCCCTGTTTCTAAAGCTGCTTATGTTTATAGTTTATTAGTGTTGTTTCAGAATGTGCAAGTTTGATATGTATGTGATTGGCTGTCAGTTACTGGGATATCATGCCTTATCTCGGTGACATCACTCCCATCTCAGCTCTGATTGGCTGAAAGCTGCAAGGAAGTTGATTTAACGGCTCAGGTACAGATGACCGTTATTTAATTTCTGGATTCAGAGGTAAGTGCAGCAGATCCATACACGGGGAACAGGGGGGCATATTTAGATGATACAAAGGGCAATTTTGGGTGTTTTCTCACTCATCATTTATAGTAGCTTGGGTAGTGATGCCATTTGGAACAGTTTCATGACAAGCAGCTCCCCAAGCAATTCGATTGGTAGGCAGTGGGGGAATTTTGGGAGCGATGGCCCCACTACCCAAGCTACTATAAATGATGTGTGAGAAAACACCCAAAATTGCCCTTTGTATCATCTAAATATGCCCCCCTGTTCCCCGTGTATGGATCTGCTGCACTAACCTCTGAATCCAGAAATGAAATAACGGTCATCTGTACCTGAGCCGTTAAATCAACTTCCTTGCAGCTTTCAGCCAATCAGAGCTAAGCTGGGAGTGATGTCACCGAGATAAGGCATGATATCCCAGTAACTGACAGCCAATCGCATACATATCAAACTTGCCAATCTGAAACAACACTAATAAACTAAAAACATAAGCAGCTTTAGAAACAGGGCCCCTATCAGATCTCCTGGGACCCCTGACTGGACCCCCCCTGTCCCCATTTAATGACGGCCCTGCTTAGATCTCTGTCTGTAACTGAACTATAGCTCAGCTACTAGTTATCACGGGAACTGCTGGGTAGTTTAGCAATGGCTAGAGACATACAGAGATCTCTGAGGCAGAGGGTTCTGCATTTAGCGTAGGAAGTGTAACTTTAGTAGCAAATGTCACATATAAAACAAAAAGTTTGATCCTGTTGTGGCACTTCCACATATTCCTGAGGATGCTGGTAGTTGTATGCTCCAGTATCTTGCAATTATTAACATTGAACCTCATTTTCCAGTTTGCTGCCCGGTTTCACAACTTAGACAAATCACTCTGCAAAGTGGCAGCATCCTGCGGTACTCCACTAACAACACTGGTCCAATTAGAAAATATTCCATTTACCACCACTCTTTGTAGTCTATCTTTTAGCCAGTTCTCTATCCAGGTACAAATACTATGTTCCAGGCCAACATTCCTTTATTTAACCAGTAACCTTTTGTGTGGCACTGTATCAAATGCTTTAGCAAAGCCTAAGTAAATCATATCCACTGCCATCCCAGAATAAAGGTCCCTGCTTACCTTCTCATAAAAAGAAATTAAGTTAGTCTGGCAAGATCTATTATGCATAAAACCATGCTGGCACACATTCATAGTATTATGATTTGCTATAAAGTCCATCCTTTATTAACCCTTCGAAAAGCTTTCCTACCACTGACATAACATAGTAACATACATAGTAAGTAAGGTTGAAAAAAGACACATGTCACAATTGATTCTGAGATTGTGTGGAACCTTGCAATTACTTAAGCTTTTATAAACATTTGTACCTTGTATCCAATGTTTATACATGTACCTTGTAATTTTTCTTTTCACTTTTCTTAAAACCAATAAAAATTACTTTTGAAAAAAAGAAAAAAGACACATGTCCATCGAGTTCAACCTTTTTTTTTTTTTTTTTTTTATATTAACTAACTATCTGCCAGTTGATCCAGAGGAAGGCAAAAAAAACCCTTCTGAAGCCTCTCCAATTTGCCTTAGAGGGGGAAAAATTCCTTCCTGACTCCAAAATGGCAATCGGATTAGTCCCTGGATCAACTTGGACTATGAGCTATCTTCCATATCCCTGTATTCCCTTACTTGCTAAAAAGCCATCCAACCCCTTCTTAAAGCTGTCTAATGTATCAGCCTGTACAACTGATTCATGGAGAGAATTCCACATCCTCACAGCTCTCACTGTAAAAAACCCCTTCTGAATATTTAGGCGGAACCTCTTTTCTTCTAATCGGAATGGGTGACGTCGTGTCAGCTGGAAAGACCTACTGGTAAATAAAGCATTAGAGAGATTATTATATGATCCTCTTATATATTTATACATAGTTATCATATCTCCCCTTAAGTGCCTCATAGCTAAGATTTTCCATGCCTTTTACCAGCTTAGTTGCCCTTCTCTGTACCCTCTCTAATACAATAATGTCCTGTTTGAGTGATGGAGACCAAAACTGTATGGCATATTCTAGATGGGGCCTTACAAGTACTCTATACAGTGGAAGAATGACTCCCTCCTCCCTTGACTCTATGCCCCTTTAAATACAGCTCAAGACCTTATTTGCCCTTGATGCTGCTGACTGGCATTGCTTGCTACAGCCAAGTTTATCATCTACAAGGACTCCAAGGTCCTTTTCCATAATGGATTTGCCTAGTGCAGTCCCATTAAGGGTATAAGTGGCTTGGATATTTTTACATCCCAGGTGCATGACTTTACATTTATCAACATTGAATCTCATCTGCCACTTAGCTGCCCAGATTGCCAGTTTGTCAAGATCATGTTGCAAGGATGCCACATCCTGGATGGAATTAATTGGGCTGGATAATTTTGTGTCATCTGCAAACACTGATACATTACTTACAACACCCTCCCCTAAGTCATTACTGAACAAGTTAAATAAAAGTGGACCCAATACTGAGCCCTGGGGGACCCCACTAAGAACCTTACTCCAAGTAGAGAATGTCCCATTAACAACCACCCTCTGTACCCGATCCTGTAGCCAGTTTCCTATCCACATGCAAACGACTTCATTAAGCCCAACAGACCTTAGTTTAGAAAGCAGTCGTTTGTGGGGCACAGTATCAAATGCTTTGGCAAAATCCAAATAGATCACATCTACTGCCCCCCCACTGTCCAGAATCTTACTTACGACATCATAAAATGCAATCAAATTCGTCTGACATGACCTATCCTTCATAAAGCCATGCTGATTGTTGCTCATAATGCCATTCATTAGGACAAAATTTTGAATGTGATCCCTTAACAAGCCTTCAAATAATTTGCCCACCACAGATGTCAAGACTAACTGGCCTATAGTTTTCAGGCTGAGAACGGGATCCTTTTTTGAATAGAGGCACCACATTAGCAATTCGCCAGTCTCTCAGCACTATGCCAGATCTCAATGAATCCTGAAAAATTAAGTAAAGAGGTTTGGCAATCACAGAGCTAAGCTCGCTAATTACCCTGGGATGAAAACCATCTGGCCCTGGACCTTTGTTAATCTTAACATGTTCTAGTCTCTTTTGAATTTCCTCATGTGTGAACGATGCATCATTAGTTGTATTACTAGAATTGGGAGTATTAAGATGGAAACCTTCATTAACTGGTTCCTCATTTGTATAGACAGACGAAAAATATGAGTTCGGAATCTGTGCATTTATTTTGTTTTCGTCAATCAGCTGACCACCCTCTGATACTAAAGGTCCCACCCCGTTCCTGCTTCATTTTTTTACTATTAACATATTTAAAAAATAATTTTGGATAATTTTTAAAAAATATCCTTTTTCATATCAATTTTAGCTTGCCCTATAGCTTCTTTGCATGATTTATTGGCCTCCTTGTACCTTATAAATGATTCGGCTGTCCCAGCTAACTTGAAAGCCTTAAAAGCATGTATTTTCTTACCCACCTCAACACCAACGCTTCTATTGAACCAAAAAGCTTTTGCTTTGCAACGACAATCAATGTAACAGCTCCCCTAGTGGTAATAAATACATATTGTTTTGCTTATTAATATAATGGAACACCAAAGGTTTTGTTGAGCAAAATGTTTGTCAATTCATTCTTATGGGAACAGCTTGTTAGTGCTAGCTAATGCAACAATGTATTTACAGGCACAAGCAATTTCTACAGAAATGAATTGGGTGGGGTGGCAATTTGGAGTGGTTTGGTGTATGTTCACAGCACTGAAAATACTAAAGCAGCAAAATGCTGGGTCCATAAAGAGGGTACACATCAATGACTGTTCCATTAAAAGAGGCTAGTATGTGGATAGGATATATTTCATTCTTTAGGCTAATCAAAAGGCTGAAGAATTTGTTGCTATTTCCCATTGACTTAAATTGGAAGCTTGTGGTCTAGGGCACTACCAGACGTGTTCTTCACA
The DNA here is from genome assembly GCF_017654675.1 of Xenopus laevis. Classification (NCBI taxonomy): domain Eukaryota; kingdom Metazoa; phylum Chordata; class Amphibia; order Anura; family Pipidae; genus Xenopus; species Xenopus laevis. Next base: position 92,604,735 of record NC_054382.1, on the reverse strand, counting down.
CTGCTGCTACTTCATCTACTTACCTAAGAGAGCTGCAAAAATTGGAAAGTGGCTAATTTTTTAGGCCAAACTGCTTGGCAACTTCCTGCATTAGAAACTGATTGGTGGTCAAATTCTTCTCATTCCAACTGAGTTTGAGGGCATGGGAGCTGTAGTATGAAGGGATGTTACAGAGGGTTTACTCAGAGTCATGAGCAATTAGTCCATGAAAACTATTCTCACGAAAGAAGGATACTACCTCCAGGTGATGGTCCTCCTAGCTCTGAAATACCTGGAATGCAGAAACGGAGTTTCAGTAAACATATTCAATATATGTTATTATATTTTAAGACTAGAAAGTAGCCTCTGACCCTCTCCCCACTCAAGACATAAGCCTTTATGCACATGATTGACACATTTCCCAGAAAGCACCAGTGGCCCTGTACAAGTGGAGAATGTGGAGCTTGGGAGGCACCAAGGAACAGGCTGGTCAAGATAAGACATATGGAGCTTCACAAGGAAACATGGGCCTTTACTGCATTAGGCCTGCTGTGTATCTGAACTGGTAAAATCACCCCTAGCACGAGAAACATTATTTCTATTCCAAAACTTTTTTATCCATAATACATCATTTAAAACCTGCTTGCCAGGTGCAATCTTTAAAATGTATCAGTACTTAGATTAACTGGCCACTGCACAGATTACACTTCAAATTCAGATTGTAAAATCCTGCATAGTTCACACCTCTAATCTCCCCTGCACTGTTCACACCTGTAACCCCTCTATTGTTCACACCCCTACAGCCCTTTACTGTTCACATCTCGGACTGAAAGTGCCCACACTGTTCACACCTAATGTAAACTGCTGGAGGGGCACCAGCATTGTGTCACTGTATGTAGCACAGTATGAACTGCCAGGGCTGGATTTATAATGCAGGTGCCCCTGGGCCTACTGCTGCTCATCACCCCCACCCCCTCCCCTTCCTTTGTGTACAGCATCAGGTCTGGAGTACTGGTGATTGGTGCACATGGCATTTTAAAAACTATTTTATCTCTTGCAAATTCCCAGTGCTTCCGAACCAATGCGGGCGTGGTTGGGCGCATGCTGCCCCTCTAAAATTCTGCTGCCCTATGCCCCGGCCTTTCTGGCCTTTCCACAAAGCCGGGCCTGTGAACTGCTCATATTAGAGTTATCCTGATAGGTTTCCCTGTATCCAGCTGTAGTCTGCATGCCCGATGCCTCCTGTGTGTGCAATTCTCTGCTTTCCCTATGCTCCCTGTGTGTGTCATACTCTGTGCCATACTCTGCCTGCTCTATGCCTCCTGTATGTGCCATACTCTGCCTGCCCTATGCGTGTCGGAGCTGTGTGTCATACTGTGTGTCATAATTACATAAAACCCATAAAACCCAACTACAACTGCCACAGATATGGAGAAATGTTTTGTGCAACAAAGTATGCCCTTGTATTTCAAAATGTTGTCAGTCTAGTGATTGTGAATCCCACTTGGGGTTGTTTGCCTTAAAGGGGTTGTTCACCTTTAAGTTAACTTTTAGTATATTATAGAATGGCTTATTCTAAGCAACTTTTCAATTGGCCTTTATTTTTAATAGTTGAATTATTTGCCTTCTTCTGACCCTTTACAGCTTTCAAATTTGGTCACTAACCCCACGTACAAACAAATGCTCTGCAAGACTACATATTTATAGTTATTGCCACTTTTTATTACTCATCTTTCTATTCAGGTCTCTCCTATGCATATTCCAGTCTCTTCTCTCTGGGACCTAGGGTTTTCCTGATAATTGATCTTTCCGTAATTTGGATCTTCATACCTTAAGTCTACTAGAAAATCATGTAAACATTAAATAAACCCAATGGGCTGGTTTCGCTTCAAATAAGGATTCATTATATCTTTGTTTTTGATCAAGTACAAGGTACTTTTTATTATTACAGAGGAAAATAAAATTATATTTAAAAAATGTGGATTATTTGGATAAAATGGAGCCTATGGGAGAAAGTTATTTTGAAATTTGGAACTTTCAGAATAATGGGTTCCCGGACAACGGATCCAATACCTGTACAAGTTTCTGCTATAGGTTGTTTCCTTCACCCAGTATATTTACATCCAATTAGTACTTAGCCAATCACAGCCCTGCAGTCACACAAGCAAAGACTGGCCTTAGTTCCCTACCAGGTCAGCCCAGCTGCTGATCCCCCAGTATCTGTCTATATTGCACTTGAGTACTTGTAATGTACTTGTAAAGAAGAATTATATCCCCTCGCAAGTGTCTTTCCCCCCCAAGATAAAACTGCCACCATAACAGTCTGCCCTCACAATTTAAATCTTCCACCAGTTTAGTTACACATCTTTGCATTTTCTCCAATTATTTATATCCTTCTTAAAGGGGTGGTTCATCTTTAACTTAACTTTTGGTATGTTATAGAATGGCTAATTCTAAGCAACTTCTCAATGGGTTTTCATTGGTTTTTTTTTTTTTTACTTATTTGCCTTCTCACAGCTTTCAAATATGGGTCACTGACCCCATCTAAAACCAAATGCTCTGTAAGGCTACAAATGCATTGTTATTGCTACCTTTTATTACAGCTATAAAGCTCCAAATTACGGAAAGGCCATCTCCCATATAGACTAATCCAAATTTTTAAAATGATTTACTTTTTCTCTGTAATAATAAAACAGTAGCTTGTACTTGACCCCAACTAAGATATAATTAATCCTTATTGGAAGCAAAACCAGCCTATTGGGTTTATTTAATGTTTTCATGATTTTCTAGTAGCCTTAAGGTTTGAAGATCCAAATTACGGAAAGATCAGTTATCCAGAAAACCCCAGCCCGAGCATTCTGGATAACAGTTCCCATACCTAGTTCCCATACCTATAGTTTCCTACTGTTAGCATTATTATGGTACAGGTATAGGATCCCTTATCCGGAAACCTGATATCCAGAAAGTTCCAAATTACGGAATGGCTGTCCCCCATAGACTCCATTTTATCCAAATAATCCAAATTTTTAAAAATGATTACCTTTTTCTCTGTAATAATAAAACAGTAGCTTGTACTTGATCCCAACTAAGATATAATTAATCCTTATTCAAAGATTCAAAGCAAAACCAGCCTATTGGGTTTATTTAATGTTTAAATTAATTTTTAGTAGAAAAGGCATGAAGACCCAAATTACGGAAAGATCCTTTATCCGGAAAACCCCAGGTCCCGAGCATTCTGGATAACAGTTACAGGTCCCATACCTGTATATTGATTTACTCATTTTCTTACATTTTATTTTGTTTAGATTACAAACATTTCTTTTAGCCAACACTGAACTGACTGCAACATCTTATACTGATAACAATTCTTATGTTAACGCACTTTAATCAAAAGGATTGTAACTTAATATGTTGCAAAACCAATAAAAATACTGAAAAATATAGTAACGAGAATAACCCCTTGCTAGCCCATTAGTTGGCATCAGAGAAAATCTCGAAACAAGCCAGCAGAGAAAGTGCCTTCAAGCAAACCTTACGATATATTTTAAATTTCCATTATGCAGAGTGAAATATATTCAGGTGTGGGATCCATTGTCAGGAAACCCATTATCCAGAAAGCTCTGAATTACAGCATGGGCATCTCCCACAGACTCCATTTTATTTAAACAGTGCAAATTTTAAAAAATAATTTGCTTTTCCTCTGTAGTAATAAAACAGTACCTTGTACTTGACAGGTCCCATACCTGTACTGGATAAAAGGTCCCATACCTGTACATCATTTGGATCTTATTACCTACTAGAAAACCATGTAAACATTAAATAAATCCAATAGGCTGGTTTTGCTTCCAATAAGGATTAATTATATTTTAGTTGGGATCAAGTACAAGCTTGTTGGGATCAAGTAGTTCGGGGAGAATCTCCTCGTGTGGCCTTACCCTTAAGGTACAAAGACCCAAATTAGGGAAAGATCCCTTATCCGGAAAACCCCAGGTCCTGAGCATTCTGGATAACAGGTCCCATACCTATACTTTACCTTTAGAACACCAACACAATGAATTGTGAAACACTAAATATTGTATGTGGGGAAAACCACTTGCTCTGCGGGTATAATTTTTAAAAAAAAATATGCATAGAGCCCACAGGAATACAGAGGGTTGTACCGGGTATTCTACTTGGGAGGCCATATTCATGGTTACGAGGGACAGCTGCTAGTCTGATAAGAGGTGCGGCATTTATGGTCGTCTCTCAGGCATGAAACTGGCCCATTATTGCCTAAATCTATAAGCTGGTCACAATAATGTGCTTTAATAGTATTTTATATGACCCATGTAGGATAAGTCGAGCTGCAGGGTGCTGGCCTGGTTAGAAAGAGCACTCAGCAGTGATTATGAAATGAATAAAGGGGGAATAAAATATAATATAAAATATGTGGTGCAGAGCACATTTCATTTCATTTGGGGGCTTTTTGAAAAAATAAGTGTTAGCAAATAGATCCGCTACACAAGCCAAGGGCAACAGCACATACATAACGATGCCAAGTGCAGATTGGTCACTAAGAGGTTAAATAAATAAAAAAAAATTATGAGTGCCACTCAGATTAACCCTTCCCCAATCAACTCTTACAGAACTATAACTCAAAACTGAAGAGGGTTGCAGCAAGGCTGACAGGCCCCAACTTTGAGTCTCTGCAGAGCATGAGAACAGCAACAACAGAATAAGAGGTTGCCAGATCAATTACAAGCAGGCCTTACTAGCACCCAGTATGATAATAAACAGTGACAGAATTGATCTGGCAGCCCATTTCTGGCCCCAGCATTTAAAGGTGTTGTTCACCTTTAAATTAATTGTTAGTATGAGGAAGAGAGATATTCTGAGACAATTTGCATTTGGTTTTCATTTTTCATGATTTATGGGGTTTTTTATAGTAATTTTGATTTTTCAATTTTGATTAAAAAAAAAGGTAGAGGCAAATAAATCAAAAACTATATAAAAGAATAAATGAAAGCCAAAGGAAAAGTTGCTTAGTATATTCTATAATATACTCAAAGTTAATTTAAAGGTGAACCACCCCTTGGAAGACACCACTGTGCAGAAGTTGCTTGCGCCTTACAGATGATCCTGTGAGATTTGTCAATACAATATGACAGCCAGGGCCTGGCATCAGTCAGTCTCATGACAGGGGGCAGATCTAAAGATTTGTCCCATTCCCCAATTTCTTTCCCATGAGCCCCTACATTTTACCCAGCACGGCCTCCCTCTATAATGAAGGGCTAATGAATCGTACTCCAGTAACATCTGGGGCTCATGGTTACCAGTAAAGGGACCTATGGGGAGGCTGTTGGTGGGTACTAGAGAGTGAGCGCCCTGTATGAGGGCAGGTTTGGCGTCCTGTGTGAGGGCGACTGTGCCTCTGTGTAAGTGGCGAGGCCACAAAGGCATGGGCCTAGGGCAGCAGAATATTAGGGGCGGCATGGTGCCCAGCTGTTTACCGGGGAGCACAGCTCCCCAGTGCTCCAGGGGGTTTGCATGTTCGCTCGCACCGGAGGGGGGTATGTGGGCGCTAGGACTGCGCGGCCAAGCACCAGGACCGCCCAACACTTAATCCAGTTCTAGGGAAACCCTGGGCCCTGTGCTGTTGTCTGGCTATGATCCTGGCCAACTTCAACAAGTCCACAGGCACCACAGCCCTGGGCAACACTTCTCCAGGAACTCCTGCACCCCCTTGATGCTGCTGGGCGGAACAGGGCTGAGAAGGTGGAGAGAAGTACTGAGACAGCTTGGGGGGGGCAAGAGGAAACCACTCCTCAAAGTGTCCCAGGCTGTCAGATGCAGATAATGTACGGAAGAGGCAAGGTCCTGCTATGGACTCGGGGATCCTTCCTCACAGTAGTCTGACAGTGGATGAGAGTCCCTGCACATCATAGGCCACCATCTTAATCGACTTCGTCTTCGGTAGCGGCTAGTTCCTATCCTCTGAAAGGACCTGACGTCATGTGATCCTACCATGTGACCGCTCCACTGCTGATTACCTATTAGTGAGCGGCAAATTCAAACATGGGAAAGCGGTAATGGGGATCATTGTACCTCTGAATTTCTGTAGGGTAAGGGGGATCACTGTGCCTCTGAATTTCTGTAGGGTGAGGGGGATCCGTGTGCCTCTGAATTTCTGTGGGGTGAGGGGTGGAATCACTGTGCCTCTGAATTTCTGTGGGGTGAGGGGGGGATCACTGTGCCTATGAATTTCTGTACATCGTGGGTGTTCAGTAACCAAGCCTCGACAGAATAACTGTGCAAAGCAAAATTTTCCACTTTGACACCTTTTCGGCACTTGATACACGCTTTGGCAGGAAGGTTTTACAAGCCGCAGTGATCTCTTCCACATAGGACCTCTTGCTCACCCTACATTGGGGACAGCTTTGGTATTCCCCACTGTTTCCTGTGTCACTGAAACAGACAATGGAGAAAAGGACAGATTTTGTTGACTCACTGTTAAATCTCTTTCTCTTCAGTCGCTTGGGGGACACAGGACTTCCCTCCCTGGTTGGAGGCCCACAGTTTTCATTAGACATGGTTTGGCATTAGCCAACAGGTTTGTTCATCAATTTTTACTTGGGTCACGTTTTTCGACTTTCTTTGGTACAAACTGATTAGGGCTCTGCCCACTGGAGGGGTATAGCCAGTGGAGGAGGAGCTACTTAATCTTTTGCTTGTGTCCTGCCTCCTAGTGATATGAGCTATAGTCCACTGTTTCCTGTGGCCCCCAAGCGACTGAAGAAAAAGAGATTTAATGGTGAGTCCACAAAATCTCCTTATTTGGTATTTGTGCGTTCAGGAGAAGCAGAACTTTACAAATCTGCTGTGTTCTCATTTATAAAATAAATTATGTTTCTGATATATGTGATTGTACTATGTGAAACATGATTTTTCATTTTATTAGACACTTAGAAGCCTATATCGTTTTACAGAAGTGGAATTAAACCAAAATTCTAGCATATTTTGAAAGCTCAGGTTGTCCTGGAAAAAAAAACCAATGTATTGTTTCCCTGGGTAAACTAAAAGACCCCCACAGAAAAGGCCCTTAAAGTGAAAGAGTGCAAATTGTCTAAAAACTGCTTGGCAGTAGATGTTTGCATTTAGGACAAATTCAATAGCAGGGTTAAAAGCTACAAGTCTGTTGGGACAAAATGAATATAAACACTATAATAAATGTTATAAAACAGCAATCCAGAAGGCAAAGAAAGCAAATGAAGAGAGCATTGCGGCTGAGGCTAAGACTAACCCAAAAGGTTTTAAGTATATTAATAGTAAAAAGATGCAGGTTATTTGAAGGCTTGTTAAGGGATCATGTTCAAAATGTCTTAGTGAATGTCATTATTAGCAGCAATCAGCATGGTTTTATGAAGGAAAGGTCGTGTAAGACAAATTTAATTGCTTTTTATGATGAGGTAAGTAAGATGCGGGACAGTGGGGGGCAGTAGATGTCAACTATTTGGATTTTGCCAAAGCATTTGATACTGTGCCCCACAAACTACTGCTTTCTAAACTAAGGTCTGTTGGGCTTAATGAAGTAGTTTCCACCAGGCCCGGACTGGCAATCTGCCTGTTCGGGCATTTGCCCGTGGGGCCGCTCGATATTTTGTTTTAGTGGGCCGCTTCTCACCTGAAATAAGTGGTGAAGTTTTTTCAGTAAATCCGATGGGCTCTAGGACCGCTCCTCCGTCCTATCTCCCATCCTGGCTCTGCCCCTCCCACTCCTCTCCTCGGCTCTCGCGCTGCTGCTGCTGCTGCTGCCTCCTGCTGTGTGAATGTCCCAGCTCATGGAGTACACTGTCTGTTGTACACAGTGAGGTAATCAAGGGCCCTGCATTGGGGTGGGGGCAGTCCAGTCCGGTCCTGAAGGGGGGGCAGTCCGGTCCTGTAGGGGGGCAGTCTGGTCCTTTAGGGGGGGCAGTCCAGTCCTGTAGGGGAGCAGTCCAGTCCTGTAAGGGGGGGGGCAGTCCAGTCCTAAAGGGGAGCAGGCCAGTCCTGTAAGGGGGCAGTCCAGTCCTGTAGGGGGGGCAGTCCAGTCCTGAAGGGGGAGCAGGCCAGTCCTGTAAGGGGGCAGTCCAGTCCTGTAGGGGGGGCAGTCCAGTCCTGAAGGGGAGCAGTCCAGTCCTGAAGGGGAGGGCAGTCCAGTCCTGTAGGGGAGGGCAGTCCAGTCCTGTAGGGGAGGGCAGTCCAGTCCTGTAGGGGGGGGGCAGTCCAGTCTTGAAGGGGGAGCAGGCCAGTCCTGTAGGGGGGCAGGCCGGTCCTGTAGGGGGGGGGCAGTCCGGTCCTGTAGGGGGGGCAGTCCGGTCCTTTAGGGGGAGCAGGCCAGTCCTGTAGGGGGGGCAATCCAGTCCTGTAGGGGGGCAGTCCAGTCCTGAAGGGGGAGCAGTCCAGTCCTGTAGGGGAGCAGTCCAGTCCTGTAGGGGGGGGGCAGTCCAGTCCTGAAGGGGGAGCTGGCCAGTCCTGTAAGGGGGGCAGTCCAGTCCTGTAGGGGGGCAGTCCAGTCCTGAAGGGGGGGCAGTCCGGTCCTGAAGGGGGGGGGCAGTCCGGTCCTGAAGGGGGGGCAGTCCGGTCCTGTAGGGGGGCAGTCCGGTCCTTTAGGGGGGGCAGTCCGGTCCTGAAGGGGGAGCAGGCCAGTCCTGTAGGGGGGCAATCCAGTCTTTAGGGGGGCAGGCCAGTCCTGAAGGGGGAGCAGGCCAGTCCTGAAGGGGGGCAGTCCAGTCCTGTAGGGGGGGCAGTCCAGTCCTGAAGGGGGGGCAGTCCAGTCCTGTAGGGGGGGGCAGGCCAGTCCTGAAGGGGGAGCAGGCCAGTCCTGAAGGGGGAGCAGGCCAGTCCAATGCCCAAGACCACCTTCGCATTGCAGAGTCACCAGGTGGCTTCTTTACACCACTGCTCAGTGCCCTTCTAGCGGCTCACACGACACCTATTATCTTCTAGCTCAGCCCAGGATACAAACAGTGCGCAGGAAAACTGGGGCTTCACTTATTATATATAATGTACCCCACTGTGTGCTGCCTGGCCCACTCCCCCTGGGGACTTTAAGAGAGAATCTGTTCTATTTAAAAATTTTAATATGGTTTCTTATTTATGAAGACACAATTTTGTAAATTCCATGCTAACCGTTATTTATTTAATGTACTATACTGTGTTCACTGTATCTTTATATTGAATATATTAAAAGATTTTCATGTAACCCTACCCCACCTTTCTTCCAGAGCTGACAGAGTGTCGAGCTTCTTGGTTTCCAAAAGCCAGAATGGAGCACATACATGTGGCTTCACTCATTATATATATAATGTACCACACTGTCTGCTGCCCTGCCCCACTCCTGTTGCCTCCTATCCCATCAAATTGTTCCTCATGGCCCCTGGCACTCTATGCACATGCCGCTTGGAGGTAGGGGTAACATGCTGCTTAGCTCAGGCTTTTACTGACTGCACAGCAAGGCCATCTTTCCGGCTGATCCTACCGGGGACTGTCCCCTTCACCCAAGACACAAGCCAAGTAACTCCCTAAAGCAGAAGCAACGGACAGGATGGAGGGTGAGCAACAAGCTATGTGGGGCCTGGGTGAGGGATTATGGCATGATGTTCCCCTGGGCACATGAGAGTCAGCTGGGGTGGAATGTGCCACACTGAGTTCGGGGAGAGTTACTGGAGGTGAAAAGGCCAAGGAGAAAGGCCCTGACAGAAGCCTGCAGTTTTCTCTGCTAGACTTTCCCATAACTTACTTACTCTTACTGACAATTACAGGGTCTTTACCGAGTCCCATATTAACTGAGACTGCCCTGGGGCCCATCTGAGGTGAAGTTATGGGTAGGACAAGTGGCAAATCTCCTAATGAGGTACAATGAGTGAGAAGCAAATACGCACAAATATGCATTTGCATGCAGAGTTTATAATAGCATATCAACACCTTTAAAGGGGTTGTTCACCTTTGTGATAACTTCGTATGCTGTAGAAAGTGATATTCAAAGCAATTTCCAATTGGTTTTCATTTTTTATTATTTGTGGTTTTTGAGTTATTTAGCTTTTTGTTCAGCAGCTCTTCAATTTGCATTTTAAGCAATCTGGTAACTAGGGTCCAGATTCCCCTAGCAACCATGCATTGATTTGAATAAGAGACTGGAATATGAATAGGAGAGAGTCTGAATAGAAGGATCAGCAATAAAAAGTAGCAATAACAATACATTTGTAGCCTTACAGAGTATTTGTTTTTTTAGAAGGGGTCAGCGACACCCATTTGAAAACTAAAGAATCAGAAGAAAAAGACAAATAACTATAAATTTATTAAAAAAAAAATTATGAAAAACAATTGAAAAAGTTGCTTAGCATTAGTCATTCTATAACATAATGAAAGTTACCTTAAAGGTGAACCACCCCTTTAATAGCAATGGAAATAATGGCTCCTCCTGGATAAAGTCTCATTTTTGTGTTTTGTGAGGCGGGTCTTGAGACATTTAATTTAATTCCATTAATTAAAAATGACACTATAGTGCTAATGTTGCTTTACTGTAATATAAGGATATTAGAAGTCACTGAGGGGTTGTTCTGTGACCATATAAAGGCACAAGGCTGCAGACTGAGTTATACAGGGAACTCTGAGTATCACTCATGTATTATAAGGGATAATGTACCCCCTACTGTAAATGATAAGGATATTAGAAGTCACTGAGGGGTTCTGTGACCATATAAAGGCACAAGGCTGCAGGCTGAGTTATACAGGGAACTCTGAGTATCACTTATGTATTATAAGGCATAATGTACCCCCTACTGTAAATGATAAGGATATTAGAAGTCACTGAGGGGTTGTTCTGTGACCATATAAAGGCACAAGGCTGCAGGCTGAGTTATACAGGGAACTCTGAGTATCACTCATGTATTATAAGGGATAATGTACCCCCTACTGTAAATGATAAGGATATTAGAAGTTACTGAGGGGTTGTTCTGTGACCATATAAAGGCACAAGGCTGCAGGCTGAGTTATACAGGGAACTCTGAGTATCACTCATGTATTATAAGGGATAATGTACCCCCTACTGTAAATGATAAGGATATTAGAAGTCACTGAGGGGTTGTTCTGTGACCATATAAAGGCACAAGGCTGCAGGCTGAGTTATACAGGGAATTCTGAGTGTCACTCATGTATTATAAGGGATAATGTACCCCCTACTGTAAATGATAAGGATATTAGAAGTCACTGAGGGGTTGTTCTGTGACCATATAAAGGCACAAGGCTGCAGAATCTTTTACATATTTTACATTAATTACAATTAAGTGAGAAACCAGCTCTATATGCACATATTTGTATGTGTGTACAAGATCATCACACGTTTACATGTGGGCTGCTTAGTTTTTTTTGCCCGGGCTGCTTTTTACTCCCAGTCCGGCCCTGGTTTCCACATGGATAGGAAACTGGCTACAGGATCGGCTACAGAGGGTGGTTGTTAAGGAACATTCTCTACTTGGAGTAAGGTTCTTAGTGGGGTCCATCAGGGCTCTGTATTGGGTCCACTTTTATTTAACTTGTTCATTAATGACTTAGGGGGGGGGTATTTTAAGTAATGTATCAGTGTTTGCAGATGGCACAAAACTATCCAGCCCAATTAATTCCATCCAGGATGTGGCACTTGCAACAAGATCTTGACAAACTGGCAATCTGGGCAGCTAAGTGGCAAATAAGATTCAGTGTTGATAAATGTAAAGTCATGCACCTGGGATGTAAAAATATCCACTTAACAAAGAATTCTCCCCTCTATACTCACCTCTAATCAGATGGGTTTTCTCCAGAACAGACACCCTGTACAAGCAATCAGGAAAGCTATAGCCACAATCTATCAATGTAACCTGGAAAAAAGAAGACAAGGTTAATTAATCAACTTAGATGCAGATAAAACATTTGATAGGATCTCGCACACACACATATACGACGGCTTCTGACATTCCAACACTTTGGGATACACATGCTTAATCTTTTCAAAGCCTTATATGACTCACCTCAAACCTTCCTGATAATTAATGGGTATAACTCAGAAAAATTTAGAATTCAACAAGGGACCAGGCAGGGTTGCCCCCTCTCCCCTCTATTATTTAACATAGCGTTAGACCCTTTAAGACAACATCTCCTTCCTAATAAAACCTTTCAAGGAATCCCTCTGGGAATTCCCTAAGGAAACTTAGCTCAGAAATTCCCATTTCTAGCTGAGGACTACCTACTCCCTATTCAAATTCTACATTTTGCTACAAAAGCTACAACATCTTTCTCAGATCGATAAAAATAACCCAATAAATACATTATGGCCCAGAGGCACTACAGTTAAGACTACATCTCAAATCTATAATACAATTAGGACCACATTATTAATTGAAACTCCAAATAATTTTATAAGCAAATGGACTTTAGTAATTCCGCAGACAGAAGCTGCTAAGATACTCAAATTTCACACAAAGACTATGCATACCCTTTCTATTAGTAAATATCAGGAAATGTCTCTACAGATACTACAAAAGAGCTTTGGAGAAGCCGCACACCACCCAAACCCAAAGATTCTTATCCTGGTGCCCAGCAATAGAGGAATCGGCCACCTCACAATACAGGTAAGAAGAATTTCACTGGCACACAGGAGTTGCAGTAACAGGGCAAGCCCTTGCAATTTTATTATGAGCTGTGCAACGTTTCGGGGACACGGCCCTTTGTCAAGTCATGCTTGACAAAGGGGCGTGTCCCCGAAACGTTGCACAGCTCATAATAAAATTGCAAGGGCTTGCCCTGTTACTGCAACTCCTGTGTGCCAGTGAAATTCTTCTTATCTACAGATACTACATCAATCGTATCTGACACCACTTCAAATACATCATATAGGTACTACAAATACAGACAAATACCTGAGATGCCAACAACCTAGAGCTTACCTCATACACTGTCTATGGCTTTGCCCTAGTATCCAAAAATTATGGGGAGAAGTTCAGGGATATTGGAAATCTCTAACACAACAAACTGCACCCTTTACATTAACATGGGCAATTTTTGGACTCTTAGCAGAAAGATTAACTGCTGCAACCAGGAAAACTATTTTACATCACTAGCATTCTTCATCTGCTCCCCCGCTCTCATTAGTCAAACAAAAACTCCATCACATTTTTCATATGGATTGGCTGGAATCTATGACAAATAAAGAACAGCATACAGAAATTTTTTTCTTAACTTGGATCGATCACCCCCCAGGAATCACCAGATAAACCGGATGTTACATTCAAATTGTTAATTATTTCCAAACTACGATGTAAAGAAATATTTTTGTTCTAATTAATCCCATATTCAAGCTATATACACTAACTCACAATTTGACAGGTTTTCAGATAAATCGCTAAGCTTGTATTGACAATGGAATCTTTTCTCTTTGTATAATTTATGTACCTCCAAATTTCCATTTTGTTACTTTGTTATTTATTTGATTTGGAAAATAAATAAAAACATATGTTAAAAAAAAAAATTCCATTTATACCCTTAATGGGACTGCACTAGGCAAATCCATAATGGAGACGGAGCTTGGCGTCTTTTTATATAATAAACTTGGCTGTAGCAAACAATGCCAGTCAGCAGCATCAAGGGCAAATAAGGTCTTGAGCTGTATTAAAAGGGGCATAGATTCACGGGAGGAGGTGTTATTCTTCCACTGTATAGAGCACTTGTAAGGCCCCATCTAGAATATGCCGTACAGTTTTGGTCTCCATCACTCAAACAGAACATTATTGAATTAGAGAGGGTACAGAGACGGGCAACTAAGCTGGTAAAAGTTATGGAAAATCTTAGCTATGAGGAAAGACTGGCCAAGTTGGGGATGTTCACACTGGAGAAGAGGCGCTAAAATCGATACTGACGCAATCCTTTAAAAATCATAGGAACGTGTCAGTATCAGGTGCTGCACCCGCAATAGTTCCTCTCAAAGCCACCGCCAGCCCCGCGAACCTGCGTTGACCTGACCCTTTGAAACTGCTAAAAGATCTTCTGTGCTGTTTCAGTGACACTGGTCTGGGGGCGGCACAATCCTTCCATAGGCTAATTACAAATGAAAACAGAACTTCAGCCTATGGAAGGATCACTCCGCCCCCAGCACAGCATCATGGAAGCAAGGCAGAAGATCCATTAGTAGTGAGGGTTGTCTGCTTTGAGGGGAACTATTCCGGGTGCAGCAACTACTTTATACTGACACATCCCTATGATTTTTATAGGAACTTGTCAGTATCGCTTTAAAGGATGATATGATACAATGTACTGTATAAATATATAAGGGGATCATATAATAGTCTCTGTAATGCTTTATTTACAAGTAGGTCTTTCCAGCTGACAGAAGAAAGAGGTTCCGGCTAAATATTCGGAAGGGGTTTTTTACAATGAGAGCTGTGAAGATGTGGAATTCTCTCCCTGAATCAGTTGTACAGGCTGATACATTAGATAGCTTTAAGGAGGGGTTGCATGGCTTTTTAGCAAGTGAGGGAATACAGGGTTATAGAACATAGCTCATAGTACAAATTGATCCAGGGACTGGTCCGCTTGCCATTTTGGAGTCAGGAAGGAATTTTTTCCTTCCTATGGATCAACTGGCAGTTAGGCAGGTTATATATAGACTTAAAAGTTAGACTTAAACTTGATGGACATGTCTTTTTTCAGCCTAACTTACTATACTATATTATACCATGCTACTGTGTCAAAGATTTGTTGTCTGATCCTGCTACATGTTTATTTTTCAATAAAATGATAAAGAATGACCTTTTTCAGTTATTTTTTAGAAGTTTAAAGGTAACTTTACCTACTTGCCTTAAAATAGACCCTGCACAATGTTACACTTGTCAAAGTCAGCCTTAGTACAGGTATGGGACCTGATATCCAGAATGCTCGGGACCTAGGATTTTCTGGATAATGGATCTTTCTGTAATTCGGATCTTCATACCTTAAGTGTAATAGAAAATCATGTAAAAATTAAATAGCCAGACTAATGGCTTCCACTGATCACCTTTGGCCAGGTAAGGTACAGGGGAAACAGGCCATACCTACTTGCAAATTCAGGGATAGCAATATAAGTGAACCAGTACCATAGCTGTCTGCTCATTTAGAGTAGCGTTTATGGAAACAACATAAAAACATCAGATCATAGGCAGGATGTTATGTTACCCCCAGGCTGCCTCTGGACCCTATAGTCTTGGAGCAACTTAAAGAAATGTGAATCACAGTATTCATCCATTGGCAGCGCTAAACAAACCTTGACAGACTTAGAATTTCAAAGATTTTGTATGGACCAATAAACTTAGGTCATAACTAGGGATGCACCAAATCCACTATTTTGGATTCGGCCGTACCCCCGAATCCTTCGTGAAAGATTTGGCTGAATACCGAACCAAATCCAAACCCTAATTTGCACATGCATATGCAAATTAGGGGTGGGAAGGGGAAAAATGTTTTGCTTCCTTGTTTTCTGACAAAAAGTCACGTGATTTCCCTCCCGCCCCTAATTTGCATATGCAAATTAGGGTTCGGATTCGGTTCGGACTGGCAGAAGGATTTGCCCGAATCCAAATCCTGCTGAAAAAGGCCAAATCCTAGACCGAATTGGAACCTGGATTTGGATAAACCCTGGTACCTAGGAGCAGTCCTAGGATGTATGTCAATGGCTCTGTTAGAGAAGGTCCTTAGACAGGATAGGAATTACCTAGAATTACCCTCGTTTCTATACCTTTACTGGACCTGTCAGGTATTTGCCTAATGGTTTCTGTACTGTTAGAGAAGGTCCTTAGACAGGATAGGAATTAGCTTGTTCTTATATGAACTGACTAGTTTCTATCCCTTTACTGGACCTGTCAGGTAATTGCCTAATACAGATGGTCCCTGTACTGTTAGAGAAGGTCCTTAGACAGGATAGGAATTAGCTTTTTCTTATATGAACTGTCTAGTTTCCAGTGGCATAACTACTGGGGGAGCAAAGGGTACAATTGGACCAGGGGCCGCTCCCCCTCGGGGGCCCGCCGGAGATCCCGTTGCAGTGCGGTAGTCCCACCAAAAATCGCGGTGGTAAGTAATCTGCGCGTCTAGAGGGGTGGGGGAGGGGCCCGGGTGCACAGCCTGCGCCCTGGCCCGGAAGACTCTAGTTACGTTACTGCTAGTTTCTATCCCTTTACTGGACCTGTCAGGTATTTGCCAAATACAGATGGTCCATGTACTGTTATAGACCTCATATGAAATAGCAGTAAAACAGTCTAACACAGATGATGGATTTTACACATCTTATATATGAATAACTAAGTACTATCTCTAAAAATGGCAGAAATATGTCCTTTAATGAGTTGCAAATAGTTTTCTATCTATTTAACATACCATAAGGTTAATATATTGTGAGGGCCTTTATAAGGATGAGAAAAAGCTAGATCTTTTAGAACAGACTAGAGTCTATCCTTATTTGGGACCTTACTTTGAAGGTCCTTGTACTGGATGGCATTTAGCTTAGTCAGTATAGACTGGACTCATTCCTATACTTTCCTGGTACCTCACCACTAGAGGCATTAGGTCCTTTCTAAGGAGAGAAACTAGTTCACTGCCATATGAATCATCTATTTCCTATCCACTAGAGGGACGGTCCTTTCCAGGGATAGGAACTAGTCGCTACTGCCCCAGTCTGCTAACCAACGATGGAACCGTTGACGTCACAAGTCCATGTGACCGGGAAAGGGAGGGCATGCGCCCACTCGGGTATGACTGGGGAATGGGTAGAACTCACGCAGGCCGTCACGTTATTGTGTGTGAGCTGGAGCGCAGGGGATGTTCGCACGTATAGTGCGTGCCAGTCACAGTGCAATCATGGCAAGTCTCACTAATACGTAGGGACGGACTCTTTTTGCCGCTTTATCCTTTTAAATTAAAAAAAATCAATTTTTCTTTTTTTTGCCTTTATATAATGGAACCCCCCCAAATGTACCGACCCTATCATCATTTACTCACCTAAAGAAAGGCCTTGCCTGAATAAATAAAATCCTGCTGAAAGTAAGGCTTTATATGTGAAGAGACAGAACTAAAGTGGATATTATAATATAATAATATAAAGTGCTTTATTTGGGCTTTAGCACACGGGCAGATTTGTGGAGATTTAGTCGCCTGGCGACTAATAACCTCTTCTGTGGGGCAACAATCTCCCCGAACTGCCTTCCCCCTGCTATAATGAGAAAACGCCAGCGACAATGCACTCACGGTGCTTCGATTTCCGAAGTCGTCCGAAGTTTCCTCGTGAGGCAACTTCAGGCGACTTCGGAAATCGAAGCTCCACAAGTGCATTGGCGCTGGCGTTTTCTCATTACAGCAGGTGGAAGGCAGTTCGGGAGAAAGGGAGGGGGTGATATCACTCCAACTTGCAGTACAGCAGTAAAGAGTGATTGAAGTTTATCAGCGCACAAGTCACATGACTTGAGGCAGCTGGGAAATTGACAATATATCTAGCCCCATGTCAGATTTCAAAATTGAATATAAAAAAATCTGTTTGCTCTTTTGAGAAATGGATTTCAGTGCAGAATTCTGCTAGAGCAGCACTATTAACTGATTCATTTTGGAAAAAAAACAAAATTAAAAAATATTTTTTGTTTACAGATTAATCACTTATTAATTTATCTGAAATTCGAATATGTGGTTAGAATCAATTTGGTAACGAGTCCAGTCTTTTGTGGAGGATTTGTTAATTATCCAAAACCAAAAATTATATTTTTGCTGCATCTGTAATTGTTATCAGAGTTTGTACAGATTCAGTAGCAGTTCTAAATCTTTTCTAGATATGTACAAAACAGAGATATTTGACCTTCAATCCCCTGTGCATGTGACTTGCAAGTGATGTGTATTTGCCTACGTATGGCAGCAAGTATGGGACAATGAGAGATCAACTATTCCTCATCATTGATAGTCTGCTCCATAACAGCGGATCAGCATTGTGGATATCATATTCCCTTGTCTTAATACAGTTCTTCATTTCTTAGTGCAGGTCA
Source organism: Xenopus laevis (assembly GCF_017654675.1). Classification (NCBI taxonomy): domain Eukaryota; kingdom Metazoa; phylum Chordata; class Amphibia; order Anura; family Pipidae; genus Xenopus; species Xenopus laevis. The sequence continues at coordinate 92,586,712 of NC_054382.1, read as the reverse complement.
CTGGAACCCATCCTGCATTTGAGCATCTCCGATGAAGAACTGATTAAAGGGATAGCAGCACTTCTCTAAAATTAAATCTATCTATGTTTACAGGGCCAAGCAGGCAGGTACCCTCAGTTTTCCTGGCAATATAACTTGAACATGGTCATTTCATTTGTCATGATGGACAAATCGTACATTAAAACGATCGTTTCAAGATAATCATGGTCTAACAATAACGAAAAGATCTTTTAAAAAGCTTTTACTGCTTTTGATGTTAATGAGGGCCTAGAAAACTCATGCTGCTGTAGTGTAAGAACATATAGGTCCTGGGAATGACACAGCATGAATTTTAGGAAAGTTTAAGGGGCAGATTTATCAAGGGTTGAATTTGGAGTTCATGGGAGATATTTAAAACTCCCATGAACTCGAAATTAGACCAATTGCAATGTATTATAAAATTTGAATTGTTGAAACTTGGGTGAATGGGATTGACCTACAAACACCCATCGATCTCTCATCGAATTCGTTATGAATGTATAATTCTGACCTTTCCCAGGAGTACAACTCCTAAGTGTTATTTCCTTATACCAAATAACGAATTCTATGCAGGAATGTCATTTTCTGATGTTTTTATTGTTTTCAAACTAAACAAGCAGGCTTTTAACAAAAGATCAAAGCTGTACAACGAGTAGATGTTTTTATTTAAACCACTAAAACACAAATTTGCTTTCTTAAATTTTAGTTTAACTTAAAAATTAAAAATATGCTCCAGTATTTCTACAACTGACTATTTTGTAGTGACTTTAGACCTAAATAGGTAGTAGAACTTTACTATTGCTATTTCGATGCCTGAAACATGTTGTGTGGATGCAAAATAAAAATCTATATAGCAGTTATCTTGCCTTGGCTTGTGATTATACTTCATTTGGATGCCAGGGACAGAGCATTTCTTACATAGGAGACCAGCTATTTTGTGTTACTCTCAATTTTGATAATAGGTGATATGGCCAGACTGTCCCCTACACGACGCGTTCAAATTAGGGAGAAGAGATCTGGATATCGGTGCCCTCATAATTCTATGGGTTAGTCCACATGAGGAGATTCGGAGAGATTTTGTCGCCTGGCGAGAAATCGCCTCGTCTTCTGAACGACAATCTCCCCGAACTGCCTCAGCGTGTTTTCCCATAGTCTACAATGAAAAGTCGCCTGCACTAAAGCATACGCGGCGATGCGTTTTCAAGTCGCCCAAAGTTTCCTCCGTGAGGAACTCTCCTCGTGTGGCCTTACCCATAATGTATCCAGTTTTGATCAGTTTACTTGTCAAATTGAATTCACTGAGGAGTGACAATTTATATTACTATAAATATTACCCAGTGCTTCTCTTCATGGAAAAACCATTCTAGTCCAGGGTCCTGTTTTACTGACCTCAGCACTAACATATTCTGTTCTGTGTTAGAGATCCTTTGTAGTTGCTCTGGGCCATGTACAGTAAAGTAAAATTAGAACTTTAGAGCAAAATACATTTCCCTCAGTTACTGTGCATTGTGGTAGTGATTATATTTTTTGGGGATGCCCCATAAACTGGCTGCTCCCCTTGATTATATTTACTTGTCCATTAAATCCCTAATAAGGCCATAGCACAAGGGGCATTTTTGCTGCCCATGAAATATTGTAATGTGAGCATTCTGGGGTGATAATGTGAGAGTACACTGGCAGATGTTTAAAGGTTCCAATGCTATTCAAGGCACTTCTCCTGTCTGTGAGCACGAAAACTCTCTCTGTGCAATTGCCCTCAAGAGATCGAAATCAGGCACTTTAGTAAGGGCTCTTACTGACGAGCGGTTGTAGCTGTGCTCCCCTGTGTTCCGTTTTTCTGCGTTCAGCCGCAGGGGAGCGCAGGAATAGACGCATTACATATTTTCCAATGGGGCTGTACTCACACAGGCGCGTGTAGGCGCCGAACGCAGGAAAAATGCAGCATGTTGCGTCTCAACCTACGTTTGGCGCCTACACGCGCCTGTGTGAGTACAGCCCCATTGGAAAAAATGTAATGCGTCTATTCCTGCGCTCCCCTGCGGCTGAACGCAGAAAACCGAAATGCAGGGGAGCGCAGCTAAAACCGCTCGTGAGTAAGAGCCCTAATAGAAGAGGAATCAGCAAATAGTATTGAAATGTTAATACGTCTGTGCAACAATGACCCCACCTGATGCAAATTACTCTAAAAAGGGACGGGGTGGGACAGTTCCATGATATGAGCAAGACCATTTTTTTTTTTAATAAATTCATAAACTAGCGGATCGTTTAGTTCAGTCCATTTGCTACTATCACCCAGTATAAAAAAAATATACTCTGTGATGGATAAACTGGCACTTCTATTTCATATGAATTTAAAAGTTAAAAAAAAAATCAACATTTTTAAGTATAAAAACAAAAGGAACAGCTGTACAGTCATTTAATTAGAGTTGTGATTGTCTCTGTACCAGGTGACAGACTAGGCCGTATGCGGTTTTTAAACTGCATGACAGATAAAAAGAATCAGATGAGAAAGGAGAGAGAATAAGGGAAAGAACAACACAACAGTTAGGGGGTTATTTATCAAAATATGAAATTTTCTCACTATTTTCTAAACACCACTCTGACCCAATCCTCACAGACCTTTCCCACCTATAAATAAATGTTCCCAATATTTTTTTGTGCAGAAAGACAAGATAAAATGGTGAAAAAATCCTCATCATACTTTTTTTTTCAGATTTGCTGCCGAAAACAGCTCTTTTTTTAGATGATGCCAGAAACCATGAAATCTCCTGATTATTGAACAAAAACCCGGGCAGATGGGGATATCTTCAAAATGTCAATGAGACATCTGTCATTGACTTCTACGTGAATTGGGCAGGTCTAAGATTTAATACTTTTCTCGTTCGGACCATTGAGATTTAATAAATCTCGAAGAACTCGAGTTTTTTTTTTCTATGAATTTTTTTTCCCTTTAAAAGTCTGACTGTAAAAATTCAGACTTTAATAAATAACCCCCTAAAAGTAAAGTGAGGAAATAAAATGGCAATAAGGAAGCAGAACAAAGATGATAAAGCAAAAGATAATAAATGAAACAGGAAAGGGTAGAGCTGTACCTATTGGATGTGAATCCTCATTGTATCTTGTTTACAACACACATGTTCTCATGGGAAGTCAGACACATCTCACCTATGTATTCCTACGTAATATGTCTTCCTCAAAGGATTAAAGGAAATACCAATTTTCCCTTTTGAAATGTTTCCAATTTATTTTTATACACTTTCTAATAAGTGCTGCGTTTATATATATATATATATATATATATATATATATATATGTATGTGTGTATATATTAATAACAAACAAAAATACAGATTTCTTTTAGTTTACTGGCTGTGCTGCAACCTGAGCTACATTTCAAGGGCACTTATTTAAGAAATGTCAAACACCTGATGAGCTATATAGATATTTTCTGGCAACATAGACATTTACCAACACTGCTTAAAGGAGAACTAAACCCTAAAGAGGAATATGGTTAAAAATTTCATTTTATATACTGAACTTATTGCACCAGCCTAAAATTTCAGCTTGTCATGATCCCGGACTTCAAACTTGTCACAGGGGGTCACCATCTTGGAAAGTGTCTGTGACACTCACATGCTCAGTGGGCTCTGAGCAGCTGTTGAGAAGCTAAGCTTAGGGGTCGTCACTAATTATCAAGCAGAAAATGAGGTTGGACTGTAATATAAGCTGATGCTACAGGGCTGATTATAACATTCTGATGCTAATTGTGCTGGTTTCTGTGCTGCCATGTAGTAATTATCTGTATTCATTACTAATCAGCCTTATATTGTGACATTTCTATTCTATGTGTACTGTATATTGTGAGTAGGTTTCTAAGCTCAGTAAGTGACAGCAGCACAGAGCATGTGCAGTGAATCAGCAGAAAAGAAGATGGGGAGCTACTGGGGCATCTTTGGAGACGCAGATCTTTACTGCTAAATGACTGTGGTTGCCTTGGGCTGGTACACAAGCCCAAAACATAATGTACAACATTTCCAGCTACTTCTTTAGATAAGCTTTAACAACTTACAGTATTTTGGTAATGTGCAATCTTTCCTCATTGACCAGTGTTGGACCTACAGTAGCTTGAAACAGTCCTGCCATTACATAAACGATACTGACAGACTTACTGTGACCATACACAGGGCGATAACAGCTGCTCCAGTCAGCAGCTTATTGGTCCTTGAATGGGGCTCACCGACAGATCTGCCTTACATTTATTGGGTTAAAAAACATTCAAATATTATTTTACAGTCCTGCTGACTATCTGTGTATGGACCAACCAGCGCCCAGTGGCCAAAACAAGCCCAGGCAAATGCAGTCTGATCACAGTTATGATGGCAGTTCTATTCGGATAGTTCAAGTGATATAAAGTACATGCAGAGTCAATCGGTAATAATTATGACAACAACTAAATCCTTCATTTTCATTTTATTAGATGCAAAAGAATTGCTATTGATTTCTCAATATAGTTCACTTTATTATGTGATATGCCGTAATTCAACACCCTGGCGGGTGCAAATTAGAGAAGCGGATTTTTTTCGTTTTCCCGACACGTACAATACATTTTTAATGCGTTGATCACTTTTATTTCACTATGCTGCAACAAACATTCACCATGTGTAGTGATGCCACTGACACTGTAATGGAAGAGGTACCTAATGAATTCTTTGCAGATCTGGGAACGCGATCTACAAAATGGTGCAGTATCTGTACAGGTTAAGGCTTGGCTCTCAGCTAGATAAGAGATGTAGAGTAGATTCTGATATGAACATTTGCCATTGAGAAATTATTAATGCACAGGACAATGCCAAAGAAAAGTCTGTCTTGGAACTGAGGAGATACACATGTTGCTTCAATGAACGATAGAGCAGGGGTCCCCAACCTTTTTCACCCGTGAGCAACATTAAGATGTAAAAAGAGTTGGGCAGCAACACAAGCATGAAAAATGTTCCTGGGTGGTGCCAAATAAGGGCTGTGATTGGCTATTGATAGCCCTATGTGGACTGGCAGCCTATGGGAGGCTCTGGTTGGCAGTACATCTGGTTTTTATGAACCAAAACTTGCCTCCAAGCCTGGAATTCAAAAATAAGCACCTGCTTTGAGGACACTGAGAGCAACATCAAGAGGTTGGGGAGCAACATGTTGCTCACGAGCTACTGGTTGGGGATCACTGGTCTAGAGAGATCTGCACCACCAGGGCAGGAAACATAGTGGGAAGGGTGAGAGGTGCGGTTCATCTACAGACAGAGCTTCAATGAACGACACAAAAACATACTAACAACAATAAGTTGTTGGCTTTCAGCTCAACAGCAACGCTGACCAAAAAAAACTCAAATTCCAGTTAAAATACTAAAATAATTACTACCCCACATGTTATTAAATTTGATATACAAAGCAGTCATTATCAGCATTTAAATAGGGTTCACAAGGTTCTACGTTTATCGGGGGACTGTAATAAAACCAGATAAAACAAATACAATATTCAAGTTGAGTACTGAATAAAGTCTGTTATTGGCACGTATAAGGTGTGGTACAACAGTATACACAGTACTACGCAGCTTCTAGCATTTTAGGGTATTTTTCGTTTTCTGTAAACAAATGCTCGCCGCCTACATTTCACTTTGCTAGCAACCCAAGACGGCGTGGACTGTTTATGCGTTACATTAAGTGTTCACCGTTTCTATGATTGCGGTGTGTGAACGTGCATATATATATATATATATATATTTAACTAGAAACGTAGACAAAATAAAAATGCTGCCTTTAATAGTTTGCTCCATGCAATGCTGATTTATTTATGCTGAATTGCATTGCATTTAATGGGAAGATATGTCTGCCAATGTCTTTATAAATGGCCAAGCTACATCCTTCTGCAATTTTCCACAGGTAGAATCACATGTTCGCATAGTCACATGTTTGTAATGTTGGACGTGGTCAAGCTTGTTTGCAAGCAGCTTTATTCCTACAAAGAAGGAAAGAAGAAACTGTCAGTATTAGGTAAATAGAAATGTATTTTCGATTAAGGCCACACAGGGATATTTCATTTCAATCAAATCTCTAGAGAAAAGACTATGTGGGACATTCACTAAGAATCGTAGTTGCGCTTCGTCGCACTTTGCCAGGCGTATTTTCGCCAGCGCCCCGCAAATTCACTAAAATCCGAAGTTGCGCTCAGGGGTAGCGTAAGGTTGCGAAGTTGCGCTAGCGTTGATTCGCTAAGCAAAGTGAAGTTACGCTAGCGATGGTTAATTTGCATACGGCGCCAAATTCAAATTTCAATGGAAGTATTCGTAGCATCACTACACATGCCTGGGAAACCTTCAAAACATCAAATAAAATATTTATTTTGCCCTACACATGTGCCCACTGTATAACAGACTCGACAGACAGACGGCACTTCTGGAATAGGTTTATTGGGGTTGCTGCTGTAAAACCTAACGGGTTTCGGGAGTAAATCCCTTAATCATTTTACAGCAGCAACCCCAATAAACCTATTCCAGAAGTGCCGTCTGTCTGTCGAGTCTATTAAACGTTTGCAGTGGGGACACTGTTTGACTGAGCACCTGGTTTTAGGAGCATGCGGTGAGCAGTTGCGGTCCTTTTTTGTTCTCTATCTACATGCCCACTGTATAGTTAAGTTGCCATGAGTTAGGAAATGTAGGGGGGAAGGGAGGGGAGCCCCAAAAAATGTTTCGATCGTTTTCAGCCTATCACCCATAATAAAGAAAAAACGCCAGCGTTTGTTGGGACTTAGAAAAATATCTACTCTATTGCGCTTCGCCTGGTCTGAGGTGGCGAAGGAAGTCTAGCATAAAAGGTAGCGTTCAGAACAATGCGCGCGTTAGTGAATTTGCGTAGTTACGTCCATTGCGCAAATTCGCCAGGCGTAAGGGTGCGAAGTAACACTAGCGAAGTTACGCCAGCATCCGTGAATTTGCGAAGTAATGAAAATGCTAGTGAATTCACGCTAGCGTTAGGCGCTTTGGCGCTTAGTGAATTTGCCCCTATGACACCCATTTTACCATAGGACAGGTTTCTGACACTTTTTTTATTATTATTTCAGCCACCTGCCCACATGCTCCATTCTCCATAGAAAAGCCATTTATAACAGACACCGATAAACCTCACTGGAAGCTGTTAGAACATGCAAGAAACACTGGTACATTAAAGGGGTAGTTCACCTTTAAAGGGATACTGTCATGGGACAAAAACATTTTTTTCAGTTAATAGTGCTGCTCCAGCAGAATTCTGCACTGAAATCCATTTCTCAAAAGAGCAAACAGGGTTTGTTATATTTAATTTTGAAATCTGACATGGGGCTAGACATATTGTCAGTTTTCCAGCGGTCCCCACTCATGTGACTTGTGCTTTGCTAAACTTCAGTCACTCTTTACTGCTGTACTGCAAATTGGAGTGATATCAACCCCTCCCTTTCCCCCCCCAGCAGCCAAACAAAAGAACAATGGGAAGGTAACCAGATAGCAGCTCCCTAACACAAGATAACAGCTTCCTGGTAGATCTGAGAACAACACTCAATAGTAAAATCCAGGTCCCACTGTGACACATTCAGTTACATTGAGTAGGAGAAACAACAGCCTGCCAGAAAGCAGTTCCATCCTAAAGTGCTGGCTCTTTCTGAAAGCACATGACCAGGCAAAATGACCTGAGATGGCTGTATACACACTAATATTACAACTGTCTCAGGAATGAAATTTTATATTTTAGAGTGAATTATTTGCAGTGTAAACAATGTAATTTAGAAATGTAAATTACAATATAAAAATCATGACAGAATCCCTTTAAAGAAAACTATTTGTTATACATTTATCAGAAATACAAACAGTAGCCACTACTTAAGCATCAACTGCAACCAATTTGAATTTCACAGTATATTTCAAGCTAAAATAAGGAGGCCCATATTCTTTTCATTCCTATGGCATTTTTAGTACCGTATTAAACAAACGGTGAGTTCTAACTTTCATCCATTGATTCTAAAAATCCCATAGGAATGAATTGGTTAGTTTTTTTTTCTGTATTAAGCTGTAAACTCACATTTTGATAAATCTGCCCCTAAATTGTGTTCAGCACAAACCCTATTCAATGAAATCATGTTGAACAAGGCAGTATACATCTAGATTGTAAGCTCCTTGGGCAGGGTACTCTTCACCTCTTGCACTGGTTGCTTTGTATGTAATCCTGTATGTTCAGTGTATAAACCCATTGATTGTTGCTGTGGCATGTTGGCACTTTCTAAATGTATGTTGAAAAATAAATTAACAACAATTTTTGCGGTGCTGTAAATTAGTCCTTCAAGCTTTTTTAAACCATTAAGTGGAAATCATACGCTACAAATAAATGCTTTCTAGAAGTCAGTGGTATTCATAAATGCCACTTGGGGGCCAAAATCAGCCTGCTGAAACACTCCTCTCCTTTTCGCATCTGGAACCGTTGTGTTGGCTCAGTTGTGAACACACTTGCCGAATTTAGGCACAAAATGCAAAGTCTTGCCTTTCTTCACTAAAATCCACAGAGTGTTTGCCCCGGAGCCAGATTCGAAAAGGAGAGGAGGCTACTGCCTGCGCAGGGGCTGAAACTGACACTAGTCTTAGGCCAATGGCACACATGGGGTATATTTATCAAAGAGTGAAGTTAAAGATGACCACATTCCGCTAGCGTGAAATACTGCCTCTCTCCATTCATTTCTATGGTGTTTTAAAAGGCGTATTATCAACTTTCACACATTGATATATACTCTTTTAAAAATCCCATAGAAATGAATGGAGAGAGGCTGACAGTGGTGATCTCTAACTTCACTTTTTGATAAATATACCCCCTGGTGTTTTTGATAAAGTAGATCCACTTCCACACCCATGAAGGAGCACATGCATGTTTATGCATGTATTTTTGATCATCTATTTAAGCTATCAGCCAAATACTAACTATACCATTTTTATAAATTAGCCACTTTTTTAATTATATATCATAATGACATTTACATTCTAGTTTATATAGTCAAGTCAAGGCATCCCATACAGAATGGTCATAGACATTAACAAGCCTCCATAGAGCAAAGCTGAGTTTCTGTTGCAACTCATGTGTCGTGATTTACAAGCACAGTGTACTCCAGTTCAAGGGAGCTCTTTACATAATTGCTACACTGAGCAGGCAGTAAGTACAGAGCTTCCTACATGTGTTGTGCCCCTAGTGACTGTATATGACAGACGCTAAAATACATGCAACGAAAGGGTGTGCCATTCCATGCCCGTGTCCTGCCCAAATTCCTCTCCTTATCTTGAAGGCACAAGCCTGTCTGTGTGCACATTACCCATCTGCCCAAATCCTTGTGCTTCTGAAATCTGGTGCAAACTCTTTCCACCTGATTGCAGCAGCCACAGTTACTAAAAGTATACACACAATGGGGTATATTTATCAAAGAGTGAAGTTAGAGATCACCACAGTCCTCTAGAGTGAAATTCCGCCACTCTCCATTCATTTCTATTAGGGATGCACCAAATCCACTATTTTGGATTCGGCCGAAGCCCCGAATCCTTTGCGAAAGATTCGGCTGAATACCAAACGGAATCCTAATTTGCATATGCAAATTAGGGTTGGGAAGGGGAATGCATTTTTTACTTCCTTGTTTTGTGACAAAAAGTCACGTGATTTCCCTCCCCATCGCTAATTTGCATATGCAAATTAGGATTCAGATTCGGTTCGGCCGCATCCTGCCCGAATCCTGGTTTCAGTGCATCTCTAATTTCTATGGGATTTTTAAAAGAGTATTTATCAATGGGTGAAAGTGAAAGTTCATGCTTTGATAAAAATGCCTTTTAAAATCCCATAGAACCGAATGGCAGACTGTAGCGATCCCTAACTTCACTCTTTGATAAATATACCCCATTCTATTGTGTCTAAAACCATGATAAAATGTGCCAATTTTGCAAATTCTTTATTAAACAAGCCCTATCGTTTTTAGAATAAAGTACATTGAGGGGAAAAATACATAGAATGATACATTTATTGATTAATGAAGATCATTACAATATTGTAGATTGCTTGAAACAAACATTTTTATAAAATTAGCAGCATGCTTTGCCGGCCATGCATAAGCACAGACAGAATGGTAGTTACAAGTTTTGGCAAAAAAAACGTATAGCGATTTAGTTCATGCAAAACAGAGCAATATGTAGTAATAGAGGTTTTAAGGGGAGGAAGCCTTTTGCACATGCTTTGCCTGCGAGTGTCCGCAGAATCATCCATTCCTCTTACCTGTGGTCATTCCTCCCCATCTTCTGGTGTGATCTCTGTTTCTTTATGTACCACTACTTTGGTCACTGACATGTCAGGGTGCTGCTCTTTGGCCTCTTTAATTGCCTGAGCCAGCGCCTAACGCAAGAAAAACCGCAGAAGGGCAACAAAAAAAAAAGGAGGTGGAACATGCAAGATCAGTGGAAAGGTGGATATTCATGAAAAACAATTACACAATTTACAAATGAGGAAAGACAATTGAATAATTTAGAGAATTAAAGGAAAACAATTATCTGATGCAGGCAAGAATAAGAAGATACTAATGTTCATCATCTTGTGCAAACGATTGTGAATTTATTTTTTAAAGCTTCTTGTTATAGACTGAAACAAAGAAGTGCTTAACAGTGAATACTTTAATACATCAATTTACCCCCTTCCCAGCAACACTCCTGGGTGCCATGGTGTGAACCCAGATGAGCTTGTTTATTTAACATATGGTTCCCCGGGGAATACTTTACCTGATCGTGGTCAATGTCGGCATCACCTGTAATCACTATCCGCTTTTCAATTCTGGTCTCTGAGATTCCTCCTTTCACAGTCTACACAGGAAGGAACACAAACATAAAAAGATAAACTTTACTGCATGATGCAACACGACTTACATTCAAGGCACTTTATTCATTTACATGGCCACGCCTCCATATATATCTCGGCTATCCTACCCCTATACTGTATATCTTGGCTTCACCCCCCCCCCAATCAAACATCTAATACCCATTGATTTCAATGATTTATCTGTAGATCTAAACCAGCGAGATCAAATTTCCAATCAATTTAAGTTCATCATAAATCTCAATAATCTAAGTTCTCAGGATCGTAAAAATACTATATAAAAATCCAAATCAAGAGAAAAGTCGACTGGCTTGCGTTAGCCTTATTAAAGGAAAACTATACCCCCAAAATGAATACTTAAGCAACAGATAGTTTATATCAAATTGAATGACATATTAAAGAATCTTACCAAACTGGAATATATATTTACATAAATATTGCCCTTTTACATCTCTTGCCTTGAACCACCATTTCGTGACTCTATCTGTGCTGCCTCAGAGATCACCTGACCAGAAATACTACAACACTAACTCTAACAGGAAGAAGTGAGGAAGCAAAAGGCAGAACTCTGTCTGTTAATTGGCTCATGTGACCTTACATGTGGTTTGTATGTGTGCACAGTGAATCTTACGATCTCAGGGGGCGGCCCTTATTTTTTAAAATGGCAATTTTCTATTTATGATTACCCAATGGCACATACTACTCAAAAAGTATATTATTATGATAATGGTTCATTTACATGAAGCAGGGTTTTACACATGAGCTGTTTTACTCAGTATCTTTTAATAGAGACCTACATTGTTTGGGGGGTATAGTTTTCCTTTAATCAAGGATCTCCAACCTCTACTTACTTTTGATTAATGCGCCCTTAGATTATAGTCACATCTTAGTGAAGGACGTTTATTTCAGCTATAAGTAATTCCAGGGTTTCCTTAGCAGGTTATGGCTACACATACCCAACTGAGTTGTGTCCAATAAATTGGATGCTAATGATGTGATGCTAACATATGGGGGCACATTTACTTAGCTCAAGTGAAAGAATAGAATAAAAAAAACCTTCAAATTTCGAATGTTTTTTTTGGCTAGTTCGACCTTCGACTATCGAACGATTCGAACTAAAAAACGTTCGACCATTCGATAATCGAAGTACTATCTCTTTAAAAAAACTTCGACCCCCTACTTAGCCACCTAAAACCTACCGAGGTGCAATGTTAACCTATGGGTATGGTCCCCATAGGCTTTCTTGGCTTTTTTTAGTCAAAGAAAAATCTTTCGATCAATGGATTAAAATCCTTCGAATCGATTTTTCGTTCGATCGAACTAATTGCGGTAAATCCTTCGACTTCGATATTAGAAGTCAAAGGATTTACCTTCGGCAGTCGAATATCAAGGGTTAATTAACCCTCGATATTCGACCCTATGTAAATCTGCCCCATAGACTATTATGTATCGGAGAAATCACATCGAAAACTGTGGCTGCAGTTAATCTTTAAAGACAACCACCCCAATGTTGATACATAGAAAAAGGGGCAGTTTGTACTTACTTTGGTTATGTGTGTAGTTGTTGTAGTTCCAAATGTCTCTGATGTAATGGTCTGAGCACTCATTAACACACCAGCATCTGTGTCTGTACGAGAGCCCTGCTAAAATAAATTGACAAAATGGTGTTATTAGGTTAGCTATAAATGTAACAGTACAGGTATAGGATCCCTTATCCGGAAACCCGATATCCAGAAAGCTCCGAATTACGGAAAGTCTCCCCATAGACTCCATTTTATCCAAATAATCCAAATTTTTAAAAATGATTTCCTTTTTCTCTATAATAATAAAACAGTAGCTTGTACTTGATCCCAACTAAGATATAATTAATCCTTATTGGATGCAAAACCAGCCTATTGGGTTTATTTCATGTTTAAATGAATTTCTAGTAGACTTAAGGCATGAAGACCCAAATTATGGAAAGATCCGTTATCCGGAAAACCCCAGGTCCTGAGCATTCTGGATAACAGGTCCCATACCTGTAATACCAGGAAGAAAACAACTTGATTGATATCCTAACTGAAAGGCTGCTGCAAAATTGCTGTTAAAACTATAATTATAAAAAAGACACCCTATTTTGTATTTATATTTCACTGTTTTGTCCACGTGGGGTGATTTTTGTTGTCTAACAACAACTTGTTGGGCAAGTAAAAACGCGGTGAACAAAAGCACATGAATGCTGCCAAGTCTACCATAGGCCATAAAGTTTGTCACTCTTCTTTTTGCATTCCCAGGCTCTTCTGTAATTATGGGCCAGTTTAGCAAATATCCTTTTGAAATACCAGTGCAAACTGTGGTAGTTGTTTTACCACAATAGTTACAGTATGCCTTCCATTGAAGGTGCTGGGCAATATAGTCTTTTTACTTGGTAGAGATGGTTAAGGGAAAAACCCATAAAACTATACATAAAGAAGAAGAAAGTTGACAAGTCTAGGCCCCAGCAGAGACCTCCTACTTCCTAAACCACACAGGGGGGACCACAGAAGACATTGGTTATTGCTTCTTCTGGCTAAAAGAGTAGAACAGCGGGGTTGATGAGCACCTACTCGCATGCATGCATAGCTAAAGCCAGATTTGGATCAGCTCCTATTTTGAGATTGCAGTGAAGAGGACCCGAAGCATCACAAGACGGTACCTCCCACCCCTACTGTGTCACAAAGGGTTTTTTTGAGCCTCCCTGTGTGCAGTTCTAGAGTGGAGAGGAATGTGCAGGTGTCTAAGCTTGTCAGCAGGCTTCCATTCTCCAGTGTAGATGACTAAACATCCAAAGTTACATTTTTGCAAGGATTACTGTAAACCACTAGCGGGAAAACATGCATCGCTTAGTTGCCCGATGTTGTCTTTACTTCAGAAGACTCATAAGTAATTGTTTTCGTTTCTGTGTGGACAACTGGCGCATCCTTGGTACTAACATCCAGCTTCTCTTCATCTGCAATACTGCCGAATGTGATGATCTCTGTTTTTACAACTGGTGACTGCATACAGAAAAGAATACGGGTAAGAATAATGTGCAGGACATGCAATAGGAGGATACCAGATAATAAGACCAGCATGTAAGTTATAAAAAGGAGGAAAATAAAGTTACGGCTGTTTGTGGTAATGAAAGCCCCAGATATTCTCATATTGTGGGTGCAAACAGAAATATAAAATTGCCTGCTTATTAATGTTTAAATAGAACGAAACAGTATTTCCCCACCACTTCCTTTTCAGTCAAATGGCCTTTTGCAAATCATGATGTAGTGGGCCAACACAGCAATGACTGGTCTATTCTACGTCTATTTGACCTGTCTGGGATATTTCTACTGCAGATAGCGGAGAAGAGGACACCCTGAAATGCATTTATGAAAAAACCTCTTTGAAGCACACTCATATTTCTCAAAACAAACTTTTGACTCGCTTAGAAGCTGCTCTCTCTCTCTCTCTGCCACTCATTTTAACTCATGGTGAAATGAATTCTTCTTCCTGTACTATCTATGTGCTCACCTTCACTGCCAGTCCTGTATAATCCTATACATAAAGGGAAAATATGAAAGAAGGCAATTTCCAGATCGCTGTGAGAAATGCGTTTTACGATCTGAAGGTAAGGCAAGGAGAAGGCATTTTTAGGAGTTTTGACGATCTCTCTAGTGCTGATTTACTGCAGGTGACATATATCCCCATCTTCCAGTACTCTTAAAGGGAAGTGGGACAGTGGTGAAACAGTTCAGGGAAGAAAAGGGGATTAGAGATTTACTGGCCCCAGTTGGTGATTGTGATCTGCAAGTCTAAAAAGACTGAGGTGGACTTGCTTTGGTACAGAAGCCCCAAACCTAATGTGCAGCATTTGTAGCCTTATTTGTTGAGCTTAAACTGAGATTAAACTGTGTTTAATTATATATTTGAAACAACCTGGATTTTGAGTGAACTTCAAGAAATACACCATATATAATAGAAGGACAGCACAGATAAAGGTGCATTTCTTTTCTATCTGTAAAAATAATTAAAAATGTAGATTTTATGCAAATTCTACCCCACTTACAAGGAGTTTTAAGGTTCCAATATCTCTCTCTCCATCTTACTGTGCACACAGAATGTTATTTGTCTGAATATTTAAATGTATAATTACAACAGAGATGCCTCTTTATTAACTCTGTTTTTTTATTTAACCTAAAGTATACACAAATTTAAAGCTAGATCTCTCTGATCAGCATTCTCCTGTCTTTTATGACTTAAATATCTTAATTAGGATTTATACATACTAATAGTAAAGAAAAATAATAAGGACAAAACTGAAAGTTGTAGTGTTTTTTAAACTCCCTTAAATTCGTTTGAATTCGAAATTTGACTGCGGGAAATTGATTAAAAAAAATAGAATTTTTAAAACTCGGACAAATTTTACAGATCCGAAAACTCGAATAGAATTCTAATTATACAAAACACAATTCGAGTTTTTTCTATTGAAAAAAACTTGAAAGTCAGGAAGGCTACAAACATCACCAAATTGATCCCTGGACCGCTCCCATTGACTTATCCAGTAATTCGGCAGGTTTTAAGAGGTGAATAGTCAAATTTGAATTCTTAAAGGGCCAGAGTATGATAAATCTCAAAAATCTAATTAGAATTTTTTCGAATCAAGTTCAGATAATTCCCTGGTCCGATTTGACTGTTTTGACCGTTAAAAAATTCAAAAATTTGTATTTTCAATTGGACCCTTATTAAATCTGTCCCTTAATGTTGCAAGCCTTAAAGATGCAATGATGACCATTAGAGTTGATATACAATGTACTAATTATCCACAAACCAATAAATGTAATAAATACTAATACATGGGGTACATTTTTATTATTGGAACTGGAAGACCAGGAGATTTTGTACATTTTGCCTTCATAGTTTTTTACTTTGACAAAAAGCTGGAAATTGCCTTCCAATAACTGTGCTTGTCCTTGCCAGGAGACTCTTGTAGAAAAAGAAGTTTGCATTTCAGTCACCTACAAGCTGGCATGGACAGGCACTTTCAACCAATTCTCATTGTGGACAATGATAGGTGGGATTTCAGGCTTTTAAGGCCATGTGAGTAAAAACACCCAAAATCTTCCCATGTGTGTCTGTCCATAACAACTAAGCCTGATGTTAAACACATAATATCGATTTTTATTTACACTAATGGAAAGTAGATACACCATGTAAAGAATGGCATACACAGAGGCAGGCAAATAAAATTGTACAAAACAGCAACTATGATCATTTTATATATTAGGCTAAGGGAAATCTGTGAAATGAAATGCTAGAAACAGCATGGAATGCCATTGTACTGAAATTGTTTTTGCAGTAATTACTGGTGTCATTGCAGTAGGCACGTACTCTGAGTAATCTATCTCATGACTGCAGCAATTACCACGAGACATCAGTATTAAATAAATTAAATTGGGAAAAAAAAGGACAAGACCATTATGATCCCAATAAGTTCACCTTTTTTATTATTACTTTTTAAAGGTCATTTCTGTTTTGCAATATTCTATTACTTAAAAATTAAAAAAGAATTTGTTTTGACTAATATGGTATGGTTTTGACCACCTTTATTTCACTCATTTACCATTGTGAAGAGCTGTGCCATATTGTTTAAGGGAAAATATATCTCTATTTTCAACATAAGCTCATTCAGTTAGACTTGTGTAAACACATTTCCAGAAATAAATATAAATGTGTGTTTGCTGGCATCAATTCCTTCCCTTGTTCCATTACGAACTGTCCACCAGTGCAGAAACCCATAGCAACCATTAAGCCATTAGTTTTGGTTGGACTACTAAAGGTGGGCTAATGAAAACAAAGCCATGACTGGTTGCTATAGATTTCAGCACTATTATATATGTGCCCAGTGTTACTAAATAATGCTCACAGAGTTGTCCATTAATACAGTAGTAAAACAGTAGCAATACTTTGTTTATATATATATATATATATATATATATATATATATATATATATATATATATATATATATATACACACACATATATAGTAGTGATTATCAAGCTGGGTTCTGAGAGTTGTGCTTACATTGGAACTTACATATGACCAAAAGTGATTTTTTTTCTAAAAAGAGAATTGGCACCTGAATGCTCTGCTGTTTTTATTCAAAACACAGGTAAATGAGTGACAGATATTATTTACATGTTCCCAGGTGCATGTATAACCAGCATGTAAATAGACTGTAACTAACCTAGGGTTACCTTGTAAGTCTCTCTAGCATTTGCGTTATGCCCTCTTGCAGAGCAGTCAGGAGGATTATTAGTCAGGCTATATTTTTATTGAGGTAAGAATTATGGTGAACAACACCTGTGCTACAGGGCTATCTTACGCATCAGAATTTGGCACAAATCAGAAATCTTCTTATGGTAGTGAAATGGTTTAAATTAGGTTACGAGAGAATAAACACAGAATGGGTATAAACCAGTTACCTCTACTTGAGGCTTGCCATCCAATAATGCTGAGACATGAACCTTTGAGCCATGCTGCTCTTCTTGTGCAGAAGTATCAACAGGCAGATCTTCATCAGGCTCCTTTTTGAGTGTAGAGCCCTCAACACCTTTTAAGCTAGAAGCAATGACTGTGACTGCAAGCTCAGAAGCATCCCCACTTGCATGCACACTCCTCACTTGACTCTCCTCCAAACCGACTATCCCCTGCACAACCTTCTCTTTCGTTTTCTGTTCAATGTCCTCTTGTCCTTTGCGACTGGAATCCCATTCTGTAGTAGTCTCTGTTCTCTGTTGGTAATATAAACATAAATCATCACATCTCTGTCATTCAGCATCTTTGCATGAAAAAATATATACAGTAAGTGTTAAGACATTTTAACCATAGTTTTAATCATTTTAAACATTGTTTCTTCACTAGGCAAACTGAACAATTTCAACAATTAAAATGTACAGTATGTTAACACAGTGACATGTTAAATGACTGATATTATAGGTATGTTAAGGGTAACCCTTTACATTAGGTGTAAGGAGGTTTCATCTTAAGGAGCAGAAAAAGGGTTTTTTTCCCAATAGTGAGAGCTGTGACATTGTAGAATTCTCTCCCTACTGTAGTTGTACCTGCAGAAACAGACAGTTTCAGGAAGGGAATGAATATGCTTATTACAATTTTGATCCTGATCCAGATATACAAGTTAATTGGAAACAGCATCAGATTTTTTCCTTTCTTATGGATCAACTACAAGTTAAGTAGGAACTACTTTGAAAAAAACTTGGTCACATCTTTTTTCAACCTTAATTACTATGTAACTATATAATATTTAGGTCATCTGCTCTTTTCTATAATCCAATGATTTATTATACAAGATCATATTTAAATTTTAATAGTAGTTTTTGGATTTTCTTTAACCATACTACCACTCTTCTGCTTTATTTTGTTATGGATATAAAATGAGCAAGCCATTCTCCATTATATAGAAAGCTAGAATAATGGTGTTTTAGGGCTGAATAAAAGTAAGGTGGCTGTTTTTTGAGATATCAGAAAGTAGGCCCAGTCATTAGAGAAATTCTAAGTTTTAACATAGAGCAACACATTAAGAGGGTTATTTACTAAAATCTGAAAATGTCTCACTGTTTTCTTAAAATCACTTCGACCAAACTTCTGTGTACATTTTTAATGTATTGATCATTAAATTCACTGGAAAAAAAATCTGGTGAGAGAAAACTCGATAAAAACGTTAAAAAAAAAATCTGAATTGTGCAATTTTTTGGTATTTGATACCCAAAAACTCAGATTTTTTTCAAATTATTGCCTGAAAACCAAACATTGTTTGGATTATTGTACGAAATTTAGTGCATATCCTGATATCTTTCAGTTATAAAAGGGACATCTACCATTGACTTCTACATGACCTTGGCAGGTTTGAGATGGAGTATTTTTTCATTTTATTAGACTTTATTTTATTTCCCCTTTAAAACTCCGACCAGAAAAAAATTGGATTTAAATAAATAACCCCCTAAATCTAATGTGCTTAATTTTGCACACTGTGTAATTTAAGATCAAATAAAACCTATTACAATAAAACGGTCCATTTAACGTAATAACTGTCCTCATTTGGTTGAACCTATGGTATAAACCGGATTGCTGAAACTGCAAACTTGAGAGCTACTGTATAATAAGCTAAATAACTCAAAAACCAGAAATTAAAAAACAAAACAAAAAACAATTGCAAGTTGTCTCAGAATATCACTCACTACATCATACTTAGGGGCACATTTACCTAGGGTTGAATATTGTGGGTTAATTAACCCTCGAAATTCGATCGTCTAAGTAAAATCCTTCGACTTCGAATATCGAAGTCGAAGGATTTACCGCTATTCCTACGATCGAAGGAATAATAGTTCGATCGAACGATTAATTCCTTCGAATCGAACGATTTGAAGGATTTTAATCCATCGATCGAAGGATATTCCTTCGATCAGAAAATTGTTAGGAAGCCTATGGGGACCTTCCCCAAAGGCTAACATTGTCCTCGGTAGGTTTTAGGTGGCGAACTAGGGGGTCGAAGAATTTTTTAAAGAGACAGTACTTCGACTATTGAATGGTCGAATAGTCAAATGATTTTTAGTTTGAATCGAAGGTCGTTGTCGAAGGTCGAAGTAGCCCATTCGATGGTCGAAGTAGCCATATTTGACCATTCGAAATTCAAACTATTTTTCCTCTATTCCTTCACTCGTACTAAGTAAATGGGCCCCTTAAAGTTAATTCAAAAGTGAACAATCCCTTTTATGGCCCATGTAATTAACTGCCCAAAATTGTGCCATTGCCCTTAGATATAACAGTACACATAACCATTTTTGCAATATATGAATACTAGCTCTAGGAATTGTTTGACTGTCCATATACACATTGAGACTAAATCAGTTGATGAAAATGTGAAGTGTCGCCTCTATAATGCAAAACACATGGAGAATATATTGACTCATAAGCTTATCCAATCAGCAGCCACCTGAGCCCAGGATTGTGAAGTAGATGTAACCTCCCCTAGGAACTCAGATGGCTTTCTTGTAGATTCTAATAAACTGTAGATATCTGAACCCTCCAAGGTTTTTTCACCAGATGATTGTTTGGTCTAAACAGACAAAGAAATGAAACGTCAAACAGGGACAACAAGGAAAGAAATATGAAAACACAAAGAAGAAACAAATACAAGGAAGAGAAAGTTAGGACGAGGGGTTGTGGGTGGCCAAGAGACAATATTAAAAATATAAGATAGTGTTGGAAAGGATTGTATGAGGGTGCACATTACGAGGAGACAGGATGACAGAGGAATAAAAACAAAATGAAAGGAATGACATACAGGAGCACAAGACATACATTTATATTAGTTGGAGTTAAACACAAGACAAGAAGAGATAAGGGATAGACGCAATCAAAGTCATGAACACAGCAGAAAAAGGAAAATAAAACTAGTGCAAATCTGGTAGGCCTGTAAGAAAAGCTGTAAAGCTGAGGGCCCTATTCAACAACCTAAAATAATCAGTTTGACATACAAAAAAATATTTAGGGAATTAAAGGCATCAAAACAACATACAGTGTGGTCCTCATTGACTAAAAAGTAAGATTCTTTGGAAATTAGATTTTAACATGATAAAGATGCCTGCTGGTTTCACAGTAAAGTTGATTCAATTGTCTTGTTCTGAGAACTTGCATTTTGAGTCGGTGAGTAACACTAATTAATATGTTACGAAATATCTATACATATATATCTAGATAGATCAGGTACAGGATAGTTTTGTGAAAACATGTCCCTATTAACCAAACTGATGAAAATGTACTTCCAAAATCATCATAGCTGCACCATGCTTAAATTAACAAGTTAAACAGATGCATCCTTGGTTGAGTAAGATCAATGAGGACAGAACTGTATACTTTGCCGTACATGTTTGAGTACAGTATGTCACATTCAAAATTGCAATGATTTTTAAGAAGGAAATATATTGAGTCTTCAAATGAACCACAAAAAAATCCAGTTTGCTTGATGTGGTGGTCTCTCAGTATGTCTAAAGATATCTTTTTGGTTGGAGACAATGCACATTACTGATTGTTACAGGTCTCAAAACCAAAAGACAGCTGCTGACTGGCTCTCATCTTAATAGAGAGGTGTTTCTAAGAACTTGCTGAATAGGGCCCATGGTTGTTAGATCTGGGAAACTGCTAGCTATAGCTTTCATTTCTCAAGACTGCAAGCCATTATCAAGTAAACATATGCATTTCAGTGACTTTTGTTCTGTTAAGGGATTCAAGCCTCACATTGCCTGCTATGGTTGCATTGCTAATAAAAAAAAAAAATCATAAATATAAGTTGGCTGCCAAAGGAATGCCAAACAAGAGAATAGAAGGGTATCATGAAGCTGGGATATGTCTGGTATTCATGCGTTAACTCTTCAAAATAGGGCAAATAGTCATTGGAGCATGTTACCACCACTTTGGATGCAGATGACTCAGTAGCATAATGAGCAGTGGCAATGGTAAATGGCTGATCTCTTGTGTATCGCCATTCGGACAGCTTCTTATCTGTCCAAGCTGGAGCATCAGCTTTAATAACTTCATAATCTCGAAACCGATAGGCCTTCCCAAACGTCACACTTTCAATCAACTTCTTCTCCACATCTGTATCACGCGCTTTCTTCAGAGTCTCTTCTACTGGACTAGCCAGCTGGGAGGCTGACTCTTTGATGGGTGTCAACGTTTCTGACATTCTTCTCTTAACAGGAGGTCCTTCTGGAACTTTTCTTCCCTTGTCATCACTAATCGGCTCCAGGATCTCATACTCTCCTGTACTAGGAGCCATTTTCATAGTTTCAGCTATATCTTTTTCCAGTTTTTGAATGATTTCAAAAGAGGATGGTTGTGTTTTTTCTTTTTCCTCTTCCTTTGCTTTACTTGCCATTGTTACAACTTTACAAGACACTGTGTCGTAAGATCTTCCTAATGTATACATTTTCTGTTTACTATCTTCTTCTCTGGACCTAAGTTCCATTTTCAGTGCATCCAAGCTCTGACCTCCCAATGGGCTGGTTTTAAATGTTCCAGCAGGCATTTCTCCACTCACAGTTGTCACTTTGTAAGTAACTATGGTTTTTGATTCACCATCAACTACCTTAGTAGGCAATTGGTCTACAATAACCCAGTCCTCTGTGCCCTACATGTGAGATATAAAAGCTAAATTAGAATACCTGGCTATGTAAGTTGCGTGTTACTAAAAGAACATCCCTCGTTTACAGTAAATGTTCTGCTGTGCATCAGGGATATCAAAATGAAGACCACCTAGTTACTGTGAATAATATCCCCAAATACCCACATATATATATATATATATATATTAAAGGGATACTGTCATGGGAAAAATTTTTTTTTTCAAAATGAATCAGTTAATAGTGCTGCTCAAGCATAATTCTGCACTGAAATCCATTTCTCAAAAGAGCAAACAGATTTTTTTATATTCAATTTTGAAATCTGACATGGGGCTAGACATTTTGTCAATTTCCCAGCTGCCCCAAGTCATGTGACTTGTGCTCTGATAAACTTCAATCACTCTTTACTGCTGTACTGCAAGTTGGAGTGATATCACCCCCTCCTTGTCCCCCCAGCAGCCAAACAAAAGAACAATGGGAAGGTAACCAGATAGCAGCTCCCTAACACAAGATAACAGCTGCCTGGTAGATCTAAGAACAACACTCAGTTGTAAAAACCCATGTCCCACTGAGACACATTCAGTTACATTGAGAAGGAAAAACAGCAGCCTGCCAGAAAGCATTTCTCTCCTGAAGTGCAGGCACAAGTCACATGACATGGGGCAGCTGGGTAATTGACAAAATGTCTAGCCCCATGTCAGATTTCAAAATTGAATATAAAAAAATCTGTTTGCTCTTTTGAAAAATGGATTTCAGTGCAGAATTCTGCTGGAGCAGCATATTAACTGATTCATTTTGGAAATTTTTTTTTTCCCATGACAGTATCCCTTTAAGTTGTTGAAAATTCCCTAAGTAAATGGAAGATCTGTTTTATATTCATTCATGGTGGAGGATTTTATCTAGATTAAATGAATAAAGAGTAACCTCTGGGGATGTCGGAATAGTTTTCTGCATAAAGATTTGATGAGAAGTAGCCACAGGGCTGGTGGCTCTTGCCTCTCGCAGTTTGTCCCCTGGCTAATGAAAGAGAAACCATTAAACAGCCAGAATGCATTCAGAGATGCTTCAGTCAGTGAACTGGGAGATAATTGAAAATACATTATTTCATTTAAAAATAAATTAAATAATTCAAATTAATGAATTGGGTCAAAGGCTATAACAACTGTTACACTACTAAATTATTGAAATGCACTATGTGCTGCTTAATTCCTTTAGGCAGCATACTCACCTCTCATAGACTTGATTACCTTCTCTGGATAAACAGAAAGGCAATATGATTTAAGAAGATGGTTTTATAATCCAGCATAAAACATACCAGAAAATATGAATATGCTGTTTATATATATTTCCAGTACCTGTGATTCTAACATGGAGTAGCTTGTCCTTTCTAATGACATTTGAATTTCTCTTTTCTCTCTCTCTTCTTTGGTCTGTATAAGACATAAAGTACTTCTTAGGATGCATTATCTCACTATGTATTAATCAATCAGAGCTGGGACATAATCATATTATCTAACAATAATGATTCATTAGCAAACTGTGCTTCAATAATTATTTAGTAAAGCCAATGATTCATTCATTCATTCATAACATTCAGAGGATAAAGAAATATACCAACATATCATTTGGAATTATGCGTGTTTTAGACCATGTGGACATATACAGGTACATATTGGCAGTTCCACTTGCTCAGGTTGGCTAAAAACTGGTCAAGAGAGCTGATAAAACCAAAGTAAAGGAGTCAGAACACTGTCTATAAACTCCTTTTTATAGTTCAGCAGGTGCAAACAGTTTTACATCTCACACATTTGACCTTGAAAAAAACGGAGGGTGAATCTTTCTGGTGTCAAATATGCTCTAGCTCATTTTTGTATCTGGTCTAAATGGTCTTGCGCTTTATCATTTTAACAAAAGGCATACTGAAAAGAGATGATTTTTAAAATGAAAAATAAGGGTTACTAGCATGATAAAATATTAATCTGTGTTGTCCCCCGTAATAGCGGTTTGTGGTTAGGAAATATCCTCTGTTGCTTCTTAAAACATTTCAGTGATCTTGCACATAGTTTTATCAAGGTCTGTTATTTGGTCTGCTATTTTGAAAAATTGTTAGGGACTTACCTTTTAGGAGTAAGAACAGTTTACATTAGTTCCAACACACAGATAAAGGCCAAAGCATTATACAACTTACCTCCTCAGGCACTAGTGGTTCAATCATAGGGGCCTCTTCATGTCTCATGACAAGCCGCACCGGAGATGTAGAGAGACGTTTTTCCCATTCGCCACCAGTTGTAGTATCTTTTGATGTTTCCAAGAAAGTCCTTTTCAGCTCACTTATATTAGTCTGGTGTTTCATCAGTTCTTCTTGATTTCGGTCAAACTCCTATATAAAAAAAACGAACATTTACTGAAGTACAGGCCATCAATATGCCTAACTCCTTCACTGAAAGAAGAGCAAGGAAGAGATTTAGCTGCTTGCCATTCAGCAAGGAGAAGAAATTCTAGAAGTTAGTATCAAGTCATGTAACAGCACTAGCATAAAGCTGATATTTTACTTTATTATAAAACTAAAATAAATCAGTGAAAAGTGTAATTGCACAAACAAAAACTCCAATACATCATGATATGTGAGGTTGTGAAGTTAAAGTCTGCAGATAAAAAAAAACACGAAACAAATTTTTTAAACAAAAACACATGTAGTAAACCACTTTTCTACAAGGAGGAAAAGAACCAATACTAAAAGAAAAATAGTCCACTCTTAACTGGGAAGTAGGGATACTCAGTCCATGCTAAAACCCAACACACAAGGGCATGCAGTGGGACCAATACCAACCTCTAACATAAGATTACTATGTTTGACATATACATTTTCACCCTTTATTCGCTTAATGAGACAATTCTGTAAAAAGTGGAAAAACGGAATATTGAGACAAACACAGCTGGAGAATGAGAACGATGATGTTTGCAATGATTTACTGCATGAACCGGTATAGTAAAGACGACAAATACAATATCCTTGTAAAGGTGTTTAGTTATTGACACAATTTACCTGGGTTTTTGCATATGTATCTTCCTCTTGATCCGACTGGCAGCGTAAAAAAGACATAATGGAAATGTTTTATTTCAGAGAAAGTTCTGCATTACTTACAGGATTGATAAAAGGGATTTAAACAACAGCTTTGCTTTTGCCAAGGGACTTGTTTCAGTAATGTTTATGCAGAGTATCCCATTCACGTACTCATCAAAGCAGATGCCCATTGCAGTAACAGTATGGTCATTACTAACTATACAAGAATAACACTGGAATGTACCAATGTATCAAGGCTACGTGTCACAGATTGAGCAGTAGGTTTGCTTGACACAAAGCATTACAGATATAAGCCCCTAAGAAAAAGTTTTTTAAAAAATTGACTAGATTATTGCAAGATACAGGAATTAATAATCTGGCATTAATTTAAATGGAATTAAATGCAAATTAAACCTATGGCCCCTGCTGAGGCTACCTCTTTGACCACACAATCTAGGTTTCTAAAAAAGGTCCTACTCCCTCATTCCTGGACAGAAAATGCAGAGCTGCACAGTGCGGGTTGACAGATACCATTGTCTGGCCATGTCTCTTCTTGTCAATAGTGCTGATAATAGATGGCATGTATTCTGGAAGTGGATCTTGTCTTGGATTCCTGTGTCCATGCAGGTCAGCACCAGATATTAGAAGGACATTGACCAGACAACCCTACTGTACAATTAGAGTTACAGTACAATTACGTGGGGAGAGGACCATCTTCAGGACTACGGGTGGTTCAGTCTGGGAGTGGTGATTCTCTGCAAAGGCCATGTACTTTAAGAATCAGTTTAGGTCTCCTTTTGAACATCTGATATTTCCAGTAATCTACAAAGAAGTATCCAACCGTGACTGATCTGTTGACCTACAGTTCACCACTTTGCTTGCAAGTTGAAAGCTTTCTTGGCATACATATGCACATTTCAACATCAGCAGGTCTATGAAGACTGACACCCCTATAGTACTTGCTAATATTAAGAAAACTTCAAATAAACCTATTTTCTGTTCCTAATACATTGCTGAATACTGCACATCTAATCTAATGGCACACTTAATCGGGGGCTTCATTACAATGGATTAGTTGCACGGTAACTCTCTGCATATAGGATTCTAAAATAGATATCTCTACAAAGTATTCATGCTGTGCTGTCAAGAAATGCAGATATATGAGAAATACTAATGATATGACACATAGGTGTTTTATGGATTAAAAGGCTAGAAATAAAGCCTGGTACTGTCAGCCATGAATCTCGTATAAATGGCAACGAGTATGGATGGGCTGCTCTACCATTTATCTGTGTCGGTTGGAAATATTAAGAGATAAGTGTATAATTATTTTTATTTGCCTTTCTTCTGCCTTTCAGGGTGTAACTGGCTTAGCTTCCAGCTTTAAACATCTGCCTCTCAAACAGGTTGGCTACAACTTTCTTCATCACCCTCATATTCCTCCTTTAATTTTACAATACCTAGGAAGAGGACATGGCCTAATAACCCTAGGGTTACAGACTGATGACACTGGAGATTGAAGACACTGCACAGTTGAACAGGACAGTACTGGACCACTCCATAGCAATGATATATTACTAGATTTTTCATAGCCAGCATTGATAGCTACCATCAAGCATAGAGGGCCTGACAGGGATACTAAAGCACATGCAAATGTTCAGCTTGTCTTTAAAGGGTAACTATCACAAAAATGCTAATTTAAAATTAGCTTCAGCATACTGAAATAAGAAACTTTCCAAATACAATCAATAAAAAATTCTGTACTGTTTCTGAAATAATCAAGTTTATCTACACTATTTCTCTCAAAAAACCTGTTTCTCCTCATTCTGTCTTCATTCAGGAGTTGGGTGTCAGATGAATGATTCAATATATCTTATAGGGGGAGCTTCTTTTGCCTAGAAGATGTATTAGAGTTCACTCTTTAAATCACCAGACATCATGTCTCTACATGCAGAATCTGTGCAAAAAGCAGTTATTTTGTTTGTGCTGAAATCCGTTATTTGAGTGATCTCTAATCATCTGCTAGGAAAGGAAGCTCTCTCTATAAGATATATTGGATCATTCAACTGCTGCATGAAGACAGAATGAAGAGAAATAGATACTTAGAGAGGAATAGTGAATATAATCTTGATTATTTCAGAAACAATGCATACTTTTTAATTGTTTATAATTAGAAAGTTTCTTACTTCAGTATGAGGAAGCATATTACATTTTCATTTTTGTGATGGTTCCCCTTTAAGAGAATGGAAAAAGCTCGGTCTCTGAAGTTGTACAACCCCCTTATTTAATTAACGGCAGAAAATGCTATTCTTAAAGTAAAATCTGCAGCTACAGTAGTTATTTCATGCTGGGATTTGAATGAATTGAGAATGGGTCTGGATTGTGTCAACATCACTACAAAGACAGAGGACAGGAATGAACAAAAACGGTTTTAATCCAGCCAGATTAAAGCTTTTAGTGGCTCCAAATAAAAATTGCATTATTTTGAGGTCTAAAACAAACCCTAGTAGCAGTAAGAGGCACTCACAGATACAGACGATGAACGGAAATTAGAAACGTAGATTGAGAGCATTATAAGGACATGGTGAAACACGATTTTTTTGTGGAAAAAACGCTTTAATTCTACGCACCTCAGTGGCAGTGGTTTCCCCATCAGCAGCAGTATCCGTCTGTTCACTGTCAGTCTATTTTGTTTAACAAGGTGCAGGTTCCGAAAAGCAAGCGGGGACAAAGAATAAACCCAAGTTGTCAGAAAATTCAACAGCATTATTGTCCTATCACAATCCTAAATTAATTCTAATAGTGAAGAGCAAACAAAAAGGATAAAGCAAACAAAACAGACCAGATTCTGAGGGATGCTCAAGGCATACACATTCTTTCTGGGACATTGATGCGGTTACATCTTTAAAATGGAAAGTGAAAAGCAAAAACAAAGAAAACCCCTCAATAAATATTTTAATTTCCCACTATAAGCTTCCTCCTTACATAGTCTTCATTCAATTTCATCAGGTTATTCTAGAATTTCAAAATTGTATTTTGGTGAAATTTAATCTGATAAAACTACTACTATAATAGCCCCTTGACTTTCAGCTCCTCATTTTTAATTCACTTATTCTATAGTGGACAGATTTGTCGGCATTACAATTCATAGTAAAATGCACTCACACACACATATTATTTATATATATATATAGAGAGAGAGAGAGAGAGAGAGAGAGAGAGAGAGAGGGAGAGGCCTTGGGGTAGGCGAAACATTGGTCACTAATCTTAAATAAATTTATTTTTATTACTTTTTAAGTCCTGAGAGTGTGGCTCATCTGTTTTTTTTTTATATATAAATTCTTTTACCTCTGTAAATATATTTCTAATGAGGCTATTAACATGGAATTTACACCAGCTATACAGTAACAACCGAAAAAAATCCACACATACAAAGAATTTAAAACAAATAAATTCATAATAAAGGTATACGTAGTAAAGTGGAATGGCACAGGAAACTAGTATTGAATACATGAAGGAAAGGAGGTACAAAAAGGCATGTTCAGATCAGCTGGTTTAGTCCTAATTGATGGCCTAAAAAAAGGTTTCTCATTACCAAGGTATCACAACAGAAGCATCTCATGATGGGTAAAAGCAAAAAGCTCTCTCATGACCATCCCAAATTTATTGTTGCAACCCATACTGATGGCATTGGTTACAGACGCATTTCTAAGCTTTTGAATGTTACAGTGAGCACCGTTGGGGCCATAATCTGGAAGTGGAAAGAACATCTTTTCACCCTAAACTGGCCACAACCAGGTGCTTCTCTTAAGATTTCTGAAAGAGGAGTCATTAGAATTATTGGGAGAGTTGTCCAAGAGCCAAGGGTCACTCATGGAGAGCTAAAGAAAGACCTTGAATTAGCAGATACAGTTGTTGCAAAGAAAACAATAAGTAATGCACTCAACCAACATGGCCTCTATGCATGCTCACCATGTGTCGAAGCTTGTTTAAAATTTGCTGCACAACATTTGACAAGCCAATTAATTTCTGGGAGAATATAGTCTGGTCAGATGAAACCGAAATTGAACTCTTTCAATGTCATTGCACACGCCATGTTTGTAGGAGAAATAGCACTGCGCATCACCCCAAAAACACCATACTAACAGTGAAGTTTGAAGGTGGTAGCATCATGGTGTGGATGTTTTTCAGCATATGTTACTGGCAGACTTCATATAATTGAAGGAAGGATGAATGGAAAAATGTACTGGGACATTCTTGATAAGAATCTGTTGCCATCTACCAGTATTCTGAAGATGAAACGAGGGTGGACATTCCAGCAAGACAATGATCCCAAACACACAGTGAAGGAAACTCTCAATTGGTTTCAGAGAAAGAAAATAAAGCTGTTAGAATGGCACGGTCAATCACCCAACTTGAATCCAATTGAAAATCTATGGAAAGAACTGACGAGCAGAGTTCATAGAAGAGGCCCCAGTTTGTGTGGAAGAATGGGCCAAAATCACACTTGAGTAATGCATGTGGTTAGTTTCTCCATACAGGAGGCAACTTGAAGCTGTCAATGCCAACAGTCTTTTCTACGAAGTATAAATACATTTCAGTAAGTGTGTTCAATACTTATTCCCTGTTTTATTCTACTTTACTACACATAACTTAAATCATGCACTTATTTGGTTTGACTGGTGTAAGTTTCATGTTAATTGCCCATTAGAAATATGTTAACTGAGAAAAACATTGATGTGTGTCTATATATATATTTCCCTGACGAAGGCTTCTGTGCGGAGCCGAAACGTTGGATCACCAATAAATCTCCACTTTCATTTGAATTATTGACTTGATGTATTTCCTTGGAGTGCTGTCAATCCCTGCATTTTGTGTATATATATATATATATATATATATATATATATATATATATATATATATATATATATATAGACACATACATATACGCAAGGGGAAGTTTACATATCAGTGGATACCAAACACAAACTGAAGCAGAGACTCAATCTGCTTTCTTACTCATCTTTCTATTCAGGCCTCTCCTATTCATATTCCAGTCTCTTATTCAAATCAATGCATGGTTGCTACAATTATTTAGACCCTAGCAACCAGAATGCTGAAACTGCAAACTGGAGAGTTGCTAAATGAAAAGCTGAATAATAAAAAAAAAAAAACACAAATAATAAAAAATGAAAACCAATAGCAAATTGTCTCAGAATACCACTCTCTACATCATACCTTTATTAAAAGTTAACTTAAAGGCGAACAACCCATTAAGGTATGGAGATCCAGATTATGGCAAAACCCTCATCCAGAGCATTCTGGATAATGAATCTGCATTCTATTACTTTCTTCTTTTTAGTGCAGAATTTTCAGTATATGTATTTAATAGGGTGAGAATGTCTATATGTTTAAACATGTGCTTTTCTATGTACCAATAACTAGCACTTGTTAGACACTAGGAAATGAGCAAAATGCAGATAATGTTAAATTAAAGGTAAGCCCTCATAAAAAGGTACAATTATTTGCACAAAACACTACTCCAAAAACTTCTGAAATGTATTTTAGCTGATTTTGACTGTACTGCCAGTATTTAGCCTTGTAAGTCGTCTCATACAGGCATGGTATCCTCTTGTGAGAGTATTGTTTGATTGTCGGTGCATTGCCATTTTTAAAGTTCTGCAAGGAGGGTTAAAGGGGAACTAAAGTCTAAAATAGAATAATGCTAGAAATGCTGTATTTTATATACTAAACATAAACATGAATTTACTGCATCACAAGCCTAATTAAACAAATGATTTATGTTTTCAAAGTTGGCCGCAGGGGGGCCACCATCTTGTAACTTTGTTAAACATCTCTGCAAGACCAAGACCATGCACATGCTCAGTGTGGTCTGGACACCTGTAGGGAGGCTGAGCTTAGGGATCGTCATAAATTATCAAAACAGCACAAGTCAAATAATATCTGCCAGAAGCAGACTGATTAATAATCAGAATATGGAGACTGCACTGGGTCCTGTGTTGTCATATAATCTAATGTGGATTTTATAGTTTTTGTATTGTTTAATACAAACTTTCTCCAACTCTGCAGAACCAGTGGCTGCAGCAAAACAATCCTTAAATGAGAATCCCAGTTTATCTGTTTAAATATGGCTCCACGATCTTTGTCTCTGCCACTGGAGTTGGAAACATTAAAGTGGATGTAAAGGCAAAAATAAAATCCAATACGAATCTCTATACAGTCGACGACTGCTCTACAGGGAAACAAACAAAGCTGCTTGAGTTCTGCACTGCTGGGAAGTAAGGTGAGGGGGGTCCCCATGCTGTTCCCAAGTATAACTGTTTTCCTGCAGAGCAGTTAAGGATCGTCTGAAGTTCACGAAAGGGGAAATTCACTGCATACAGTCAGGTTAATTCTAAAAACTGTACACATTTTTTAATAAAAGTATATTGGAGATAGGTTTCTTTTTCATTAAAGAAATTAAAAATGGGATTGAATTTTTTGCCTTTACAGCCCCTTTTTATACACCCTTTTTTATATATCTGCCTAATAATAATGCATACTTTGTGCAACTTTAAACAGAACAACTAATAGAATTTCATCTGCATATTACAGCAGGGTAGATTGTGTTTTTAAATATTTGTGGTTATTACAATACCTTTTAGTTCTAAAACTATTAATTCTGCCTTTTCCCTATTCTAACTGTTTAGGCAAAGTAATGCAGACGTGTCAGACACTCAGACAGTAATGCACATGCATCATGTGAAACACAATGACTGGAAAGGATTAGGCACAATGTATCTAAAAATCCTCCATTATATACGGAATTTGTACTATGGAAAGAATGCCATTCAAAACAAAATATCAGGGTTATTGAGACATAGGTTAGTCTTCTGCCCAACGCTAGTTTGTTCTCATGTGGGCACTTAGATGTGACAGAAGGAAGAGTTATACATTCTCTCTATCAGCCTTGTGTTTTGAGAGGCCACAGCCAGCACCCTTTAGCCCTGCTTTAAATTGTTTTTTATCAGATGTTTTCTGATATTTTATTCAGCAACAATAGTTTGTCTGCAACTATTGTTTTTAAAGTTACATCGGTTAATTCCTCTATCAACTTTTTCATCAATGCAATGAACATACTTTTTGCTTATTGTTTAAATCACTTAAATTCTATGGCTTCTGTTATTTCTTGAGCTAAACAGAGAAATCTACTTTATGTTCAGGCCTTGTTAGATTAGATAACCCCTGCCCTTCCCACTATGACCGTTTTTTTTTGTAATGGGAGTTCATTATGGATTATCTGTGGACTGGTAATCCAATCATCTATCTACCTCGCATGGACCAAACATGGAGTAGCTGCGATTTCCCTGTCTGCCCTGTTAGCTCAAGAAATAACAAAAAAAGTGATTTTTAGTGATTAAAACAATAGGCAAAAAGTATGTTCAGAACAAGCATTATTCATTGCACATACAAGGGACTGACCCCTTAAGGGCGGCCACTTACAGTGCTGCAAATAGTCACTGGCTGCTATGCATAGTAACTCTATGGGCAGATTAATTACAAGTATATAATATTTTTAGAAGTATATATATATTTTTTTTAATATGTGGGGATAACTTAGGGTAACAACACTACAGAGCAGCTATTTGTAGGTATAACTAAAAAAAAAAAAGTTTTTTGATTGTGTGATTGCCATCCTAAAGTTCTGCTGTGCGAATTGTATCTCCATCTGTTTTCTCTACATTGGAAAGTAATAATGAATTTTAATAATGAATAATAATATGAATATACCCTTCCATATGAAAAACACCCTTAATAGACTGATTAATACTATTCTGCTATTCTGCTTGTCTGCCAGCAAATTAAAAAAAAAATCTTGCTTCAGACGCAAATAAAAAGCACTTAAAAAAAATTCCCAGCATCCCTTGAGTACTAAAGGCTTTGTAGCCCACAAATAAATAAAAAAATAAATACATAAATAAATAACCACAAAGTGGACTATCAGGTCTGATCTGGAATAATTCTCATACAGTATTTGCAACAAATACTGGTGAAAGACATATCTTCATCCTCCTGGAAAATATGATGTTCCACCTCAATCTAAAGCAAATGCCAAATTAGCATTCTGCTAATTAAGACAGTGACCCTGACACAATGGCATTTTCAGTTGCTGTCTAGAAATGGGCATATAGGAAGGTTACTAATTAAAAAAAAAATGCAAAGAAAGACTGCCAAAAAACAAGGCCACCTACAAAATAATAAATATTAAATATAAAGGAAAACTTTAATTGCAATAAATGATTTAAAAACAGTTAAGACAATGCTTCTTTTGGATCTTCAAGCGAAAAGTAACATAAGGAAAGCTCCCCTCTTAGTAAGACATATTCTTAAATTTAAGCAGCATTTCAACTTTCCAAGACAGGCAATTATCATCAATTCTGTTAGCAGAACAAATTTCTCATCTGCCTCCTACTGTGCAACTATGCTAGGCAAGAGGCTTCGCTTGCAGTAAAAGAAATCGCAACCTTATCTTTATCTTTTTACCTGAAGAGCAACTTTCAATTTGGGTAAAGTAAAATAATCTGATATTTACACTATCAGTCTCCTCTGAAGTAAATCATCTCTGCAGATCGTTGTGCCTAACCCTTTGGGACAAACTCCCACGTACTAGCAAGCGGACATAAATGAGGCTCTGAAAGTTGGACAACTATGGTAGCAATTTGGTTTAGGACTAAAGCGCCAAACACAGAATAAAAAAAAAAAAAACAAGAAAAAGAAAGAGGAAATAAATGTGTCTTATGCCGAGGTACACACCTCATCATCTGAACTGTCACTCAGGTCATTGTCAAGTGCAGCACTCAAGGAGACCGCCTTGGGCTCCAGGTAGCAGAGGCACATTGCCAACGGAAAAGAAAGCGTGAGGGCATATGGCACAGAGAAGGAAGCAGAAAGTAGGAAAAAAAAGATGAAAAGAAAGCATGGAACAAGAGATGGTGACCGAATGGGCAGATAATGCTGTAAATTCTCGGGTAGAAAGTTGGTTTCGGAAATGTTAGGGAAAGAAAGATAGCCATCGTCATCAAGAAGAGATGGGATCGAATCAGGAAGATGCAAGGAGAAAGAAAACAGTGTCCCACCTCGGCCAGTTTGCTGCTTATAGCTTTTTGCAATCTCTTCTTCATCGGGACTGAAAGTCCCTTTTTGACCTGAGCCCCACTCGGACTCATTGGACATTTCATTCACATCTTTACTCAGCTTGGGTCTTACTGCTTTTTGAGCATTCTCCTTACATCTCCTACGCAATCTAGTTGAAGATGTTGATGGGCTTGAATGCGGGTGTGTGAGGGAATGAAATGAGTCAGTATCAACACAAGATGGCTGGAAGCAGTGGACAGCAAACAAAGTGTAAGATCAGAAGGACAAAAAGAAAACTGCAATTAGTTAAGTTCGATTTTGCACAGTCGATTAAAAAGCATAACAATTTTGATAACATACTATCTTGGCAAAGGATACGCTTAGAATATTGCAAGGTCTGAAAATTGCAGGGGCACCAAAGAAATTGCAGAGACAGCAATGACTCATTCATGCAAAGTTAGCAGATTATACATATCTGGGAATAAATGTATTTGATGTGTTGGGACACTAACAGCTGCTTAGAATTTAGATGAACATATTTGGGTTAATATATATATATATAAAGAAATCACAGCACCTTCCATCACTGTTGGTGAATAGAAAGTGACACAGTGCTGCTTTCTGGGCACAAGCAATAGCCTGGCACACACCTTTTATGATTTGGTGCGGGACCCAAGATATTAATGTTCATGGTATGGAGAAAATTACCAACTCAGTCCATTTTGCTTTTTGGAACCATTGTATATGTATATATATATATAATGTACCAAGGTTTCATTTTTAAATCCTTTGCATATGCCAAAAAGAAAGCTAAAATGTTTTTTTGATAAATAGCCCTTGCGCCATGCCAAGGAATAATGAAGATGAGTATCCCTGTACATCTGAGCTCTCATTTTGTGATAATCACTGGTCTGGTACCATAATATTGTTCATTTCATTAATCAGTATTCCTTAAATATAATTACACATACAATGCATCCGCTCACATGTCCATGGAAATCAATTCCCTTAGCAATCAGTACTGGATAATGTGTCCTTCTGTGGCCATTACTGAACTATATATAGGGCCACATTATTCCCTTTCGATACAGCGCAACTTCTGAGCAATACGCTGTAAGGATAAAACTCAGTGGGAGTCATTTATAAACACTGGGCAAATTTGCACCTGGGCAGTTACCCGTGGCAACCAATCAGATGTTTGCTTTTATTTTTCTCCTTGCAGCTGGCTGAAAAAAATCTAAACATTGATTGGTTGCTATGGGTTACTGCCCAGGTGCAAATTTGCCCAGTGTTTATAAATGAGCCCCAGTGAGTTTTCAATGCAGCCAGGGGTACACTACTTTCGAAGACACTACTCTATCTGTGCCAAAATAATTTCCAGCTAGAAAGTGGGAGAGCAAGTGATCCATCAAATTTTTTTCCATGTCCTAAAAGATAAGCATCATTAGGAGAGCTAGAGTTTGCTACAATACATGGTTCTCTGTAGCTGCTATAAACAAAACAAATATTAGTACTTCACAACTATTGGTGGGCATCTAATGAGAATGTGCAGAGATATAAAACTTTGGCTTAAAAATGGGTTGCCTACTGAGGCTTAGCTAAGAAAAATATAAATATTGCATTTCTAGCAGCCCTACATGAGGAAACCATTATTGTTAAATGGAATATTACACATTACTACAGACTTAGTAAACATATAAATGATTAAAAACATTTTTATTTTGTTTTGTAAAGAGCTTTTGTATCCCACCAGAACCAATGTTATTCATGATAATGCAAGTGTGCTCTCACTATTCTACACATTGCCTCATCTGGTCCTTGGTGGTATGAGCCAGTGCAACCCCAGTAGAAACCATTCCTTGTCTATAAATCTCATTATGGCCCACGTAGTGTTCACAGTGGTATGGCGAATGCCCAAAAACATCTTTTTCATATATCTCTACTTTAGCGAATTCAAAGAGCTGCAGATGCGGGGCACAATATTGGATTTCTGGGCAACACTGAACTTCTGCACTACAAACTGAATACCCCTGAGTCTTGTGAATTTCACTTCTGCTGAATACAGAATGGTCCAAGAAAGCACGGTTAGAAATATAGCAAGCAGTCATGGCCCCGGGCACATGACACAGGGCATATTGGTTAAATTCAAATTAACCGCATTAGCACTCTGCTAAGCTCAGGAGAGAGGACTGCTACAGTACAGTCTGAGGTTTTCAGACGTCAAGTGCCCCTTGTTGTAAGAATTGGGGGGGGGGAGGCAGGAAAGAAAAAGAAAAGAAGGTGAGCAAAACAGACTAACAGACAGGGTGGAGGAAAGGGTAACTAGGAGAACATGTAGATGAGAATGGAGAGCAGCAAAGAAAGTGGAAGTGCGGCTCAAAAAGGCAAAATAGTGACATAAAACAACTCTAATTAACAATAAGAAAGAAGACAGGTTGTGGACAAAGAGGTGACAAGAAGATAAGAGAGTTGGCACAATTAAATACAATGTGGGATAACACTCTAAAGAAAAACAAACTAGGCACAGCAAGGGGCAAATTTACTATAGGGCAAAGTGGCCAACGCTAGCGAAAATCCGCCAGTGTGGCGTCATTTACGTGACGTGCAGCGAAGCCGTCGCTAGCGCATTTCGGTGCTTAGTGAATTTGCCCCCAAGTTGGAAAAGAGGAATGAACATTGAAGAACAAAAGACGAAGTGGAAATGGTAGAGAAGGGACATGTGGGAAAGAAGAGGGAAAATAAAAGTGAAAATGGGAGGGCAGGTTAATGTGTTGCATTCATTTTGAGATATTTGACAAGTCAGATATATTATATCTTCCCACCAACCCCCAAATTCCCATTGTGCTCTGCAATGTATTTTTCCTATGTCCCTTCTGTGTTCTACCCTTTTTTTCTCCTTAATGTAGCTTTCCCCTCTGTCTTCTTCTGTTCTGAAACTAAAAGGGGGCTTAAACAAACAGTTTATAAACCACTGACTTATGTCCATGGACAAGCACTTAAAACTGTACAGGTCATGGATTTGTTGTCCTAAGTAAAAATAGAAAAAGGAATGACACTATATATTTAATATTGTCGTGTTGTTTCTTTTGCATTTGAACTTGTCCCCCAACCCAAACACATTGCAGCTAAAGGCTGTCCCTCACTGCTGCCCTATACGTACTTTTCTACAGAACACATTTTATAGAATGGAACCTTTGTATCTTAAATACAATTGCTGGAAAGGTAAAGGAAAATCATCTGTACCTTTGTGTCATGTCGAAATGTAGTAACTGTTGTGATGATCTCTACTTTCTTCTTCTTCTCTTCCTCCTCCTCATCTCTCTCCTCTTCTGCTTTTTTTTCGGGCGTTACTGTAGTTATTAAGTTGGTCTGAGAGATACCTTTAGCTGTGATGTAGGGGCCGGAACCCACCTCTGTGGCAGACACAGAATCCTTCATGTACAAGTCATGGTTTTCATTCACTGATGCTAAAAGCAAATATGATATTTGAAAACAAAACATGAGTATGGAATGATTTGATTAAAAGAAATTGCAAAAATGGGGCTAGAATAAAAATGCATACTTTTTGATATAAAAAATGAAACTGAAAAGCTAGAGAAATATATAGCAGGTATACAGTAGGTCGGCCATCAGGAACAATATGGACACATCAGAGCAATTTCACAATGATTTCACCTAGATAAGATGGGTAAGTATAACCAAGATCATTACACTAAATTGTTGGCATAATTCAGATAAGGGCTGTGTTACAGTAATGTGGCTGGTTAATTTTATATATTAAACACAGTTTAGTTTTATCTTTCATTTTAATTGCAGGTAAAGTTGCTGTACTGTGTTAGCCAGTAAAAATGTTACAGGGCAACCCTTTTGAAATAAATAAAATAACAAAAGTGGTATAAAGGTGATACCTTTATTGGCTAACTAATATAATAATAGCAAGCTTTCAGAACATTTTAGTTCCTTTCTCAAGCTGATTATCTTTTATTTTATAATGCTCCAGGATCTAGTTATCTGAATTTTATGTACAGTTCTTTAATTTACATGTTGCAGACGACAAGTGATCTTATGTAGTATACAAGTACTTTTATATAGTTATATATAAACGAGCATTGGTCATAATGATGAGATAATTCAGTGAGATTAGTATTTTCATATTTTGCTGCTTCAAGTCCTTTTGAATTCCATATGCTTCTATAGCAGCAAGCATAGCGGCTGTAGAGAGATTGTGCTGTTATCACACGGCAGGTTGGCTCCCACTTACAATGTAAAAAAGCAATTACACGGAAATGGAACATTCAGTGCATTCAAGGGGCTATGCACAAATACATTTCTGTCTACGTAAAGGAAATAAATGACAATAACCTTGGATATATAAGAAATAAACTAATTTTCCAATTAATATCTATTTTTTTTCCCATGTTGACTTTTGTGTACTTTTAGTAGGAAGGCATTGGAAGAGGGCACAGACTTTTGAATACAACAGAAATAATTACTTCCACCATTGAGTATTATAAATGTGATGCAAGCCAAGCTGACAGAACACAAGCATATTAGTCACTAATGGAATCCTTATAATACAGGTGTTAGGTTTAATTATTCTCTCCGATCTGACAGACAAAAAGTTATGAAGGGGGGGGGGATGTAGGTATGGTGTTAATTACTGCAAAGACTGGTGCCGAAAAAAAAAGAATGATGACATTGCTGCATGTAACGAAGCAGAAACAGAACACACAAGGGCATTTTTGCCCAAGCAAAATAAAAGTCTGAGTTGCTAAGCAACCGCATCTTATGCCTGCTCTACCCAAATGAAAGTATGACAACAATAACTAGCATCAAGTTTATAAAGAAAGGTGTTACCTATAGGATGTTTTTATTCCAATATAGCCCTATTCACTACCTAAGTTAGACTGTTAACTATTCACTTACAGCAAATAACCAACAAACATGCTTGTAAGCATCACAGCTTTTCCATTGCAACACAGTAGAAACAGCCTATATATCACTATCACTGATCTAAAAGAAATCTGTACAAAGGAATACGTTCAAAGGTGTAAGCACTCAAATATGCACATCATATATAATATATAGTAATGTGCCAAAGTCATAGGCACAAAAATATTTTGTCTTAGAACTCATTATGACTTCTGCATTAGTGATTTAATGGAGTGTACTATTGTTCCAAACATTTCTTTTGCAAAAAGTATGTTTGATTGACCCTTTTAATACCTTACTATTGGACTCTGCCTCATCCACAACCCTCCATGGCCAACATCACCCTAAAAGTCCTTACTCACTGGTCCTGACAGCCTCACAGCCCTGACTATTCCCCTCACTGGGAAAAAAGACAGTTTCTAGAAATTTGTTGCTGTGCCTTGTCCTGTAAAATGAACCAAGTTGAAATGGTATTACCATAATAGAGTGAAAGAATAGGTTGTGCTGGAGGAATATAGTTCCATTATTTTCATCCAAGGTTTACCCATTTAAGGGAAAAGCTCAAAAATGATTTTGTCACTACTGCTGTCTAACACATTGACTCATAAATTTGACAGTGAGCTGCTTCAAACCTCAAAAACAGAATGACTATGAGGCTTCAGAGTTATTTATATGGCTTTTCTATTTTAGGTCTTTACCAATTGTCCATTCTGACTTCCCAACTGCTGCTTGTTTGCTAGAATAATTAAGCTGTCTAAATTTCAACCACACAAGCATAAAATGGTTTGCTAAAGCTGACCTTTAATGCAAAGTGTCTAAACCTATACACATGACCAAGTACTCAGACTGAAACCGACCAACCCAGTCTGAGCTTGTGTGACTTGAGGCGGTCACTGCAATCGCATCAAGACAGATGTGCTGCAAATTGCCTCAATGGTGCTGCTTTATTTGCATACTTTCATTAGGTGAAGAATGTAAATGGCTTTTCAGAAGACATTTACCTCCGTCTAAACTTCTAGACATGGTATATCGCTTGCTAGAAGAGCGTTCAAAATAAGGTGCGGGTCGGTCAATTAGTGCACTGGCTCTTCTTGACTGTGCCTGAGTCCTCCCACTGTAGCGGAACTTGGAACCTAATGTAAGGAATTTCTTAGGAGGGGCCTCGGGCATCAGCAGTCTGTCAGGGAGAGATAAACTTAAATTAAGTACAAAACAAAAAAACCCAAAGAAAAATATATACCTATAACCATATCACCATCAAGAACTCTCAAACATAATTAAAGGATACATTGAATATATTTTCTAGCATTTTGCACCCTGCTCCACTATCAGCATCTCTAGCTGCAGGTCCTTGTGTTGGTTGCAAAAATATTCAAAAGTGTGGTGTTAAATGACCTCTATTATAAACAACTGAGTTACATAGTAACTATCGACACAGTTAACTGCAAGTAAACCAATGTGCCATTTTATTCCCAATGAATTGCTGTTGCAGTATAGGAAGAATGTGTAATATGGGCACAAATTTAAAAAAGGCACAGTCACACCAAAGTTGAATTTGTAAAAATGAAAAACTGTTACTATTATCTGATTACATCAACTCATAATAAAGCATACCTAAAAAAAGTATGGTGTTCAACACAAACTTTCCATAGACGTTTAGCAGCTCGATGGTTTGGGAGTTTAAATCCAATAGTGCTTTCAAATTGTTCAAACTAAATGCAGGAGGAAACAAAAACAGCGTTAATGCAAAGGAAACCAATATTCTAATGAAGGTGCAGTAAGTTCTTGACGTTGTAACAAACAAGTGCAAGCCCACCCCCGTTAGCAAATCCTCCATGTCCCTGCTCTGCTCAGTACTTGTAAACATGCTGAAAGGATAAAGATGTACTGGAATATGTCAGCTATGGTTAACTGAGTACTGGGAGGCCCATTTATCAAAGGTCGAATTTAGAATTCATGTGAGTTTTTTTTTAACTCTAATAAATTCGAATATACTCGAAATTCGAATTATATCCCACTGATTTATAC
This sequence comes from Xenopus laevis, assembly GCF_017654675.1. Lineage (NCBI taxonomy): Eukaryota > Metazoa > Chordata > Amphibia > Anura > Pipidae > Xenopus > Xenopus laevis. The sequence continues at coordinate 92,545,438 of NC_054382.1, read as the reverse complement.
ATGAATTAGGCAGGTTTTAGGTGTCGAATTCTAATTATTCCCAGGGTATAGGTTTGATAAATCTTGAAATTTGAATCAAGGTTGGATAATTCACAATCTGAATTTGAAGATTTTGACAAAAAAGAAATCGAAAATCTGAATTCGAGTTTACTATTCAACCCTTAATAAATCTGCCCCTAAGTGAGGTTGTGATATTGGATCTGATTTTTTTACTAGTGGGCAGTTGGGTAAAAGTCAAGGAGCCCTCTGGGAACCCAGTCGCCACCGTCAACAACTTTTATACAATCCTACTGTTGCCCATCACTGCCGTTTTTACTGCTACAGCTTATGGTCAGGAGTGTTGGCATGGTAGATGAAGGTCCAGATGTACTAATGGATGACTGAACTTGGAGATAAGCAGTATTAAGTATACTCAAGTGGGATGACCACTTCTCGATATTTTTATCCTTTTTCCCTATTAATATCATTGGTGTTTTGGTTCAATCTAGTCTGTAAGCATCTGCCTAAGTATCTCTAGGTTGTATGTAAGTTTCTGACTTTTCAGTTTGTTTCCAATACTCTACTTGATCACAAAAGTATTAAACCTAAATAGGGAAGGAAACAGAAACAGCAATTCTTAGAACTCTATGCTAAATAAGAATTTAATACAATCCTTATAGGAATACTCACCTCGCCTGGGCGAATCTTAATGTAAAAGTTGTTCCTTTTATATGAAATTTTTAGAACCTTTGGCCAGGCAAATCTGTTTATTCGTAGCCTATCGCGGTATATTAATAAGCCACTAGCACAGACTCCAAGCATGATTTCAACTCCCTCGGAATCCTAAAAAAACAAGGTTTATAGAAAATGACTGGATTAATATGCACTTTAGGGAGTATAGTAAAATTGCATGCTTTGACTGTTTAATAGGTGAGCAAGAAATGTAATGGATAGGTGAAAACACTAATGTCACTCTTTCTGTTGTTATTGCCCATGATCCACTGCAACTGACAAGTGCTCCTGTACGCTTTCAGTCTTACTTAAGAGCCCAGTTTGACAAGTGACAACATAAACACTGTTATTATGGTGGATTTGTGCGATCGGCAATCTTGCCATTTTGCAAATAAGCTCAAATTCAAACATGTTGCAAAGCGTAACATATATAAAAATCTAAAAGCTTTTTATTAGCCATAAAAGCAGTGTTGTTTCAGTTGTAAATGTTTTAGACAGCATTAAAGGGAGGGGGACGTAAGGTAAGTGCATGTAGCCTGAAAATAATGCCTGTCCCACACACCAAAAACAGTTTATAGCTCACACGGGACGGGGCTACAGCAGGGATTCTAACAGGCTTTGTTCAAATACTAAAGATGAAGTCCAACACGAAAACAAGAATGTTGGTAGTTTATGAATCTTTGAAATTGGTCCTGTTTACTGTATTGTGGCTTTTTTATGAACTTTTACCAAAATCCTTCATTCCATCCTAATTTCTATTATTATGGAGACCTCCCCCACTTTCCTCTAGTCATGTACACAGTACATAATAGATTTGTTTATGCTTTTTGGAACTTTCTCATTACCCATTATTGGAATTGCCATTTATTATAAGGCAGTACTAATGTGCAGACATGGATCTGGATCTTGGTATAAAGGGCATGTATATAGCACGTCATGAATGACCCTAGTAATGCTTATGGATAGAAACTTTCCATCCACAATTCAGTATGTATCTATAAACCGTATGTTAGTTAGTTAGTCCGATGTATTTCAGTCCTATATGAATTATCCTGCACTTAATGTAAAATGACAGGCTCAAATTATATATAGTGCAGAGCTCAGCCATTTTGAACATCTTGGGGCCATCTTTATGTTCTCACACAGGACACAATGGCTATTCCACTCCAATAAGTTCATTTGTTCCCTGTCAAATATTAATTTCTGCATAAATTCAACACAAAGATCAACTTGTGCGGTCTGGAGGTTTTCCATGGGGTAGTAATGCTGTTTGTAATATGTGCACCTACCATCATCAACCATGTTTTTGGCCGTAGGGTTAGAAATGCCTACCAACACAGAACATAGATATAACCAATATGCAAGGTCCTGAACACAATAATCAGTTCTGTTATACACAAACGGTCTGGGTTTATTTGGCAGATAGAATCCAATACCTTAGCATGATGTAGATCTACTCCATACATGGACAATTTTTTCGCATTTTCTAAGAAGTGCATTTCAGCTTCAGCAGGTGTCATTCCCCTAAAGATAAGACAAAACTAGTATTTATATATGTTATCCTGCAGCCCTGTACAATACAAATACTAACCAATACAGATGGTAAAACCCAGGTTATTTGAAGTGACAAACAGGGTTGTAGCGTTGTTTCTATTAAAGCAAAATTGTTGTTTGTCGTGTAGAGGAGGTGTCAGAGAGAAAGCACTGCACAGGTTCAAAAGACAACTCAGTGATCAAGCTTTGTAAGTTACATAGCAACATTAAAGCCTGGAGTCTGGGAAAAATGAGAATACTTGCTGCTAAAACCACTGCGAATGGGCTAAACAAATACCTATGTTTACGGACAACCTCTGAAGTAGAAACATAGATAAAAGCAAAGGACGAGAAATTGGTACAGATGAATTGAGCATTACGGGAATTAATTCTGTTTCAAAGAGAACTAAGCCCTAAAAATTCATATGGCTAAAAAATGCCGTATTGTATATACTGAACTTATTCTAAATGATACAGGACTTCAAACTTGTCACAGGGGGTCACCATCTTGGAAAGTGTCTATGACACTGCACATGCTCAGTGGGCTCTGAGCAACTGTTGAGAAGCTAAGCTTAAGGGTCATCGCAAATGATCAAGCAAAAAATTAGACTGACCAGTAATATAAGCTGATGCTACAGGGCTGATTATTAAATTCTGATGCTAATTGCACTGGTTTCTGTGCTGCCATGTAGTAATTATGTGTATTAATTACTAACCAGCCTTATATTGTGACATTTCTATTCTATGTGTACTGTATATTGTGAGTGGGTCCCTAAGCTCAGTAAGTGACAGCAGCACAGAGCATGTGCAGTGAATCAGCAGAAAAGAAGATGGGGAACTACTGGGGCATCTTTGGAGACACAGATCTTTCCTGCTAAAGGGCTGTGGTTCCCTTGGGCTGGTACAGAAGCCCAAAACTTAATGTACAACATTTCTAACCTACTTCATCAGTTAAGCTTTAATTCTCCTTTAAAGACAAAAAGCCCTGACACTTAAGCACAAGGGGACACCCAGGAGGAATACCTATGGGCAAGTGATTTTGCCAGCATAAAATGCACCAGGTTAGCATACCTCCCAACATTTTGGAAGTAAAAAGAGGGACAAAAAAATTTTTCCGCACGTAGCGCAGCAATTTTTTGACTACACCCCTTTATGTGGCCACACCCCCTAATTACCATGTTTGTTTTACAAATTTTGGCAGGTTATGAAAGTTTGAAAATATTTCTCCTTATCTAAACTGTGTTTTTGTGTCTCAAAATTGTTACAAAGTATCTTATTTGCACCTGTGGCTGTTCTGGGCTTTCTGCTAAAAGCCAATTAAGTGAGAAACTTTGTTTCTTTTTCTGGCTGTTCAGTGCAGAGAAAAGAGGGACTTTCCAGTACAAAAGAGGGACTGTCCCTCCGAAAAAGGGACAGTTGGGAGGTATGGGTTAGTTTGGATTACAGTATATTTATCTGAAATGAACATTCAGTGTTTGGCAAGCCTGGCCATGGGGACTCTCCATGAATACATGCCTCCTGAGCTACTGCACTTTACTCTACTGCTACTACATTCATTCCAAGGGGCACATTAACGGAAGTGTGAATTTTCTCTTCACCTAACTTCAGCAAAGTTCGCCTCACTCCGCCAGGTGTATTTTACAACACATCTCCATACTAAAAATCGTTCACTTTTTCAAGAGAAATGTAGTGATTTTTCTCCTGGCGAAAATTCAGAGAAAAGCAGCAGGCTCTTTCTTTATAATGGGAGTGCACCTTTTTTAACCAATTCACTTTTGGTCTGATCTATATGTGGCTTCCTAGAGTGTCCCAAACCTTCTTGTTTTTCTGCATATGGATTGTTCGCTCCCCTGAGCTGAGGGCCTGGGGCAGGAGCACCTGGGCCACTATTCTACTTTGGTGAGTAATCTTACTTTAATCAGATGTTTTTATGCTTATACAAACATATATGGAAGTGTGCCGGTCCGGGCAACTTCGGAAAGCAAATTGCTCTGAGTGCCATCCCGCCGTCAGGGGAGGCAGTTCAGGGAGATTAGTCGACCAGGCGACTAATCCCCCTGAATCTGCCTGTGTGCCCTGAGCCTAAATGGACTTTTATTATGATGTAGAGAGTGATATTCTTAGATATCTGAAATTGGTTTTCATTCATTATTATTTGTGCTTTTTCAGCAACATAGCTTTTTATTCAGAAGCTCCACAGTTTGCAATTTCAGCAATTTCCTAGGCTGCTAGGGTCCAAATTACTCTAGCAACCATGCATTAATTTGAATAAAGAGAATGGAATATGAATTGGAAAAGCCTGAGTAGAAAGAGGAGTAAAAAAAAAAAAAGTAACAAATTCATAGCCTTACAAAGCATTTGTTTTTTAGATGGGGTCAGTGACCTAATTTGAAAGCTGAACAGATTCAGAAGAAGGCACATAATTCAAAAACTATAAAAATGGAAAAATGAAGGTCAATTTAAAAAGTTGCTTAGAACTACCCATTCTATAATCTACTAAAAGGTGAAGCACCCCTTTAATTATGAATAAAATTAATAATTTATGTACATACAGTTCATATAGAAAATATAGCTTTCCATGTACCCTATTCTCTGAATGCTCCCAAACAAAGCACATCTAATATTGCATACAGCTTGTTTTTAATTATATACCAGAAAATTAGATCAGAGAAATATCCTGTAAAACTCCTTGAGGCAAAGAAAATCTTTTTAATTCCTGTTATCACCCAGAGCCATGATATTACAGGAGAATAGGGAAACGTAATATAACAGAAGAAGTATGTGCAGTGCAGACTTATGCGAAGTTGTCTCCAATAGACTCCATCATAAGCAAATAATTCACATTTTTTAAAGAATGATTCTCTTTTCTCTGTAAAAATACAACAGTACCTTGTACTTTATCTCAACTAAGATGTAATAAATACATCATTAATGGGGGTAAAACAATCATATTTGGATTATTTAATGTTTAAATGTTGTTTTAGTATATACTTAAGTATGGTATCCAAATTATGGAAATACCCCTTAACCCCAGGTCCCTAACATTTTGAATAATAAGTCCAATACCTAGTATATAATACAGTCCCGCCTACAGTGTAAGACTACTATACAATCAGGGTTACATTTTCATGCATAGCCATCTGTACTCCCAGCATACAGCTGTACGTAAGCTTATAGTAAGCACTGCATAAGTAATATTCATGGATTGACTGGTGGGAAACCTGATAATATTGTGTTATAGGCAAATAGAATTTCACTGAGAAGCAAATTTAAAACAATCTATCACTTTAGTATACAATAAGGGCAAGCAATCACATTCCTATTCTCATCACCGCATGCAAAGTTCAACCACATGACTAAGGAAGAAACAAAAACCAGTACAAATCCAGGAATGTTTTAGTCCAGCCCAGGGGAAAGCGAGTGTAAGGAAGAGGATTACAGTAAGAGGAATAACATCAGTACAAGGGATCATGGACTTCAAGCTTTTCATTCTTTAAAAATAAACATTGATGCTGTTGGTACTTGTCTTGTACGAAGCAAATGAGCCATAGGCCCCAAGGTCTTTTTTTTTTTTTTTTACATATGTAAGGCTATAGTAAAATGAGCGGCAGCATTAATCTCACTATGAACTTTACCCCAATATTTGCTCTGGATGAGACCTATAATCATCAGAAGGTGAGTCCTCACAACGGCAGCGTATAACACACTGTATTCAGTGGTAATAATGAAGAACGGTTGTCATTGGTTCTTTGAACAATAACTGATCTGGTTTTGTAACACAGATCCACTAAATGAATAGAACAGAGACAGGCATAAAGTCATTAGTACAAACTCACAATAGTGATAAATAGCAGAGTCTTCTCTCGGGTAGTGCTTGAGAGGGGACTATCAGTTAAATCAGAGTTTCTCCTGTTTTCTCTGGGTCTCCTCTGATGTGGAATCCAGGTGGGAGCTATCACCCTGTCACTGATTTCCCAACTGGGCCACAAGGCCCTTGGAATCTAATCCCTTCTAATACTTCTCGGTGGAGCCAAAAGCTGCTCAATATAGTTGTCTCAAGCCTGGCTGGCTCTCCTAGAGAGACTATTACAAGATCTAGCTGCCCCTTATGAGTCCTGCCTAATGATTGCTCCACAGGAGACTCCAATCCACTTAGGAGATGCTCTGCAAAGACCTTTGGCAAAAGCCTCTCTCCAGAAGAGCACATGGGTTTTCCATTTTAATTATTACACAGAGCCACCTAGCACCCAGACTTGGGATAACTAGGGGTCGAACTGTGACCCAGGAACTGGGGAATTATTCCCTTCCTTAGCCTAAAGCTGGCCATACACAGAGAGATCCACTTCTTTGGCGATGTTGCCAAACAAGCTGATCTCTCCCCGATATGCCAACCTTGAGGTGGGCGATATTGGGCTGATCCGGCCCTAGGTCCCAACGATCGATCATAATGCACGGAATACGGAAGTCAGATCGCGGGACCGCATCAATGAACAGATGCAGGTCGCGATCCGACTGGGTTTTTAGTCCTGCCTGATCCAGTGTGAATCCACTAATATGTCACAAAAACACAGCTAAAACAACCAGTTTCTGACAGGCTCTTTTGCTCTATAGTGGAAAAACACTGTATTTCTGACTTTAAATCCCCTTTAACTATAACGTTTCATTTTCTTAGTTACTAGCATTTCAGACTCAGCTCATCAAAAAACAGACAGGATCTACAGTAACGTAACTAGAGGGGGGCGGGCCCTGGTGCGGGCCTCCCTCCGTATGCGATTTTCGGCCTGCATTTCAGTGGCGCGCGAGCTGCTGGGGGGCCCTGAGGGGGTGCGGGCCCTGGCACGCTCGCATCCCCGGTAGTTCCGCCACTGAGGATCTATGATTATAGAGAACTATTTTTCATTATCAGCATCATCAATAATTAAGAATCATGGGGAAAAACTTGTGTAAAGTTCTATTTTCCTGTTTAAAAATAGACAGAATTATAAACCAAAAATGGTATTTAAAAAAAAAAAAAAAGATTTTCTCATCTCACCTGTAACTTTTGTGCAGCTCAACAACCTTATCTTCTAGTTCTTTTGTCTGGTTCGGTGCAAAGCGAAACTCGTTGGCATACTCGCTCCCATATTCCTCTGGGTCATAGTCTCCCAGTTCTGACTGCACAGAGTATGAACCCAGCAGAGCAAGAGTTACAAAGGAACATGGCAGTCGGCCACATACAATGTCATCCCGCAGTTGCAAGCAGAGGTAATACCTGCATTAAAACAAATAAAATAAAAAAATACTAGGTTAGAAGAACCCCATATAAACAGTGTTTTTTAAACTACATACTTACATGTTTATAAATAGTGCTTAGTGTGATGTCATCAGCGGTGATATCATTTGTGCCACACAACACATGAAAAATATATATTATAAAAAATAATGTTATTCTCTTTATTGGTTGTTTCCAGACTAAGGGGATATTAATGTGGATAGGGGAATTTACAGATGAGGATAAGAGCTTGGCCCAGAGTCTCTTTGCTTCAATTTGGAGTCATGCTCCAATATGACTGGATATGGTGAAATATGAACCTCCTTTAGACTGACCTTGTGACTCACTCCTGCAGGCAGAAACATCCTAAGCCCAAGGGTTCCAATGATTGCTACAAACATCACAGACTATTCATAAGCCTAATATTGAAGCTGTGCAGCCCAGTGGACATGTGGCTGCTTTACATAAACAAACAGAATGAAGGGAAAATTAGAGGACCCACCCCTATAACTGTTGACAGAATACACAGAAAAGAGTTGTCAGATGGGAAGAAGGGTTTGAAAGGGAGAGAAGAATAAAAGAAGTTGGCAGAGAAGGAGAAACAGGAGACAGAATGGCACAACAAAATAAAAAAAGAGGGGGGGGACAAGACAGAACAACAGAAAGAGGATGGGTGTAATCAGCAGGTTGAGGATGGGGGGGGCTCATTGAAATGGAGATGAAGCAGGTGTAGAAAAACAGGAATTTAATTGTGGAGAGAGACTTTAAATGGGGACCTGTCACCCGAAAAAAATCTACTTGTGCGTCATAATTGACCCCTGTAAACATGTCTCCCAGCCAATCATATTACAAGAGTCGCGTCTCTATATAGATGCGCAATCATTTCTTCTTAGTCATTCAGGGAACAGCTACCTGGCAGCATCCATTGTTGGTCAGTGGTAATTTTTGTGCGCGACGTGCACAGAGCGTTATATTTACTTCATAATGCAGCCGTTTTAAATATGCAGCCTGGGGAATAATCATTGGTGGACAGTGGAAAACTTCCACTACTTACTGTGCCCGAGCGATTGTTATGCCCTGAGCCTTCTTTGTCACTGCAAGTAGTGAGCACAACATCATCTACAACGTGCGCCTGGGGTCAGAGGGACTGTTTGGAAAAGGAAGCCTGTAATCCTTTGCCAAGATGGTGGCCACGGTTTACTTAACGAGAGCTGAACATGATGCACGATTTACTACTCTTATATACACATAGGTAAGCTGAAACTATTGCGATTTAAGACATCTAGATAAGAACTTTTGAGGGAGGTAGTTCATAGCTTTTGCCTTTCCTTCTCCTTTAAGGCAAGCCTTGCATCATCTCAAAATCTTGTTTGTGCACCAGAATGGGGGACCTGATGTCTATCCCCATGCCCTGACTGGCTACACAATTAAATGGTAAAGAGAGAGGGGGAATGTGGGGAGAGCAGTGATATCAAGTGCTGAATGGAAAGTGAAAGTAAGTGCCTGCCCCGCCTCTATGCCTAATGATTAACAGCCGGGATTTTTAAAAGAGTTTACAACAACTATGAATGCTTTAATAAGAAAAACAATTTGGATTTCATGTTTAATTTGAAAAGGACTTTTATTATACAGCTTTTTATGTCTAGATGACAGGTCCACTTTAAAGAAAAGAAACATAATGTTGGCTTATAGGGTTTTTTAATTCTCTTTTGCTCATGGCAGACTGGCTTCACTCACCTATATGCATGTGTGTTTGTTGAAAGATAAAAGGTCTTTAAACGGGGTGCACTTGAGTAAGAAAGTTTAAAAACTCTGTTTATATAGTGCAAAAAATGGCATCTTTACAATATCCTATATATATCAGCTCTATGCAAACTAATTTACATCCACCATTTACCCTATGGAGCAGCCTTGCGCCCTTTTACAAGCTTCCAGTAGTATAAATATGCAAAATGATACACTTTTCATACTGGATCAACTTCTGATGGCTGTTCATATAAAACAAAACCTGTTTGAATACCTGGTTATGTCTTCAGATAACTGTGAGGGATCAGGTGGGTAGAACTTCACATTAAAGGAAAAGTGCCAAGCACCATCTAAAAAAAAAAAAAAAGTGACAGTGAATCCTCGATTTTACATCTCCTGATCTGGGTTTTCCCAGATTTTACACTGTTTTTCTGTGATCCCACCATTATATAATTCATATATAGATATGTACTTCCTTTATGTTATGTTTTAATACCTTTTTTTCTGGTCCCCTGAAAATTGTAAATTGGGGGGGGGTTCTACTGTACACATAAAATCAGAATATAGTTATACAATTCTACTACTTATGTGTGCAATCATAAGAGCTGCTCCGAGTAATTATTTGACAAAGGATTTTCACCTAGCCAATGATATAGTGAAGTAGCTTGCAACTGTCTAGGCAGAGGAGGATAAGAAATATTCAGTGAGTAGGGCTAAAATGAAACACAGCAGGCTGTGAGCCTTCTTTCATCAGGACTGCAGCAAAACTCTATATAAAATGTAAGGTTACAGAGCTACACACAAAATGCTGTGAAATTCACATATGAATGGAAAAAAAAGTGAAGGAGTGAGAAGGCTCCTGGAGAGGGGATGCAGAATGAGTGAGACTTCTGGACTGAATTCAGCTAAAAACTAAAATATAACATGTCACAAAGCAGCAGTGTAGTTATATCTGCAGCAGTGCAGAAAGCCAAAAGAAGAATAGCATACCATCTAGCTCAGATTTGTTTGTCTGTAGCTGATGCACTAATATACATTAACTGGCAATCAGGTTTCACAAATAATACAATCAGGTCATTCTGAAATTATCATAGAAATTAAAAAAAAAATCATGGATGGCTTCTGTGTAAGGAGGTAAACCTAGGGGAGCCTTCCCTTGCAAGAGGGCAATCAAGCACTTGGCATTTTGATAGGATCACTGGGATGTATGAGTTTCTAAATAAATGCAATGGTATTTAGGATAATGGATTTGTTCACAGCTTTATATCCATTATTCAGACAAATCAGCTGAATAAGAAAGATGTTGAATACTTAAGGACTGGTATACGAGAAATAAGTAGCTGTTACACTGATTAATAGATTCAAGTTGATGTTACTTAATACTCCCACGTATACTTGAATATATGTCTTTGTGTACACAACACACAATTTAGGGGCTCAAGGCTGTGTCAGGTCTGTATCACCAGACTGTATTATGGGTTATGGAAAGAGATTGCAAATATGGGACAAATATGATGTAGCGTGAAGTGCTAGAAAGAGAACCAGTCAAAAAGAGAAAAAAAGTGGGACAAAAGGTTCACAAAACAGGCACATTAAAAAAGACACGCGGTACTGTAAATAGCACGGGCTGTTTTGGTGGGAGCAGTCTTCTCAGGGTGAAAAGGGGAAATCAAAATAACCTTTCCCTCGGCTCCCTAGCTGAGTGCAATGGAATGCTTAAAGGAACAATAACACCAAAAAATAAAAGTTGTTTAAAGGAATGATGTATATATAATCTACTGTTGCTCTGCACTGGTAAAATGGGTGTATTTGCTTCAGAAACACAACAATAGTTTATATAAACAAGATGTTGTGTAGCCATAGGGGCAGCCATACAAGCACAGGATACACAGTAGATAACAGATGAGTTCTGAAGAATCCCATTTTATACTAAAGAGCTTATCTGTTATCTGCTGTTTATCCTGTGCATTTTCTCTTTTTTAAGCTTTGAACGCCTGCCCCCATGGCTACACAGCAGCTTGTTTATATAAACTGTAGTAGAGTATCTGGAGCAAACACAGCAGTTGTACCAGTGCAGCGCAACACTACATTATATATTCATTAATTTAAAACACTTTTATTTGCTGGTGTTACTGTTCCTTTGATGGAATGCTTTTAAAAATGGCACATTGCTCCAGAATGTTCATTAGGACATTTACTAGTGATCTCTTCTGGATAGAGATTGCATTAGCTATAAGCAGAACATCTTGGGCAAAGAACTTGGTTCTCCCCCTGACCCAAAACATCTACCTATAAATGTTCAGGAACAATTTTCTCTTCTCCCTAAAAACAGAGATACTGTCGGATGAAACCCTGGATAGTCTGCTTGAGGCTGATGGACAGTCATGATGTGAATTAGGGTGAATTATTTGCTCTCATGGAAAGACTGAAGGCTTTTGCACTGTAATTTTAATCAGATATTTGCTTAAAAACAGCATGGCATAACTGTTTAGTTTTTCTGTAAGATCTTTTACAACTCAATGATGTGGACCTACAGTTCACATCTTTCAGGGAGGTTAAGATGTACTATGTTAGAAAAGTAAAAGCAGACTTGCCCTATATTTTTACAAAAACATTGTATATTTAATATGCCAATAACAGTATTACAACAGCTTAGAGATGCTTTATTCATGACCGTGTAGAATGTGAATGCACCATATAATTCAACATTTTTCACATTTGCTGCTATCCTAACTATGCTCACGCAAGTCTCTAGCGATGACCAGAGAAAGAAGACACTTACTTCTTGTTTGTTTCTTGATCTCCTTCGAAGGATCTAACCAATTCTATAATGATTAAAAAAACAACTTTGCGTTAAACTCCAATACACAAAATGGTATGTTAAATGGTACTATACTTTATTAATAAGGCGCAGAACTACAGAATTTTGCTTACACTATCGTAAAAAAAAGGGTTGCCCCTTTCCCATCAAATATCAAAAGAGTAACACACATATATTAAGCGGTTGATACACTTCCCCACTAACCCGATTTCTAGACACTTACAATTCAGCTTGCAAATAGCCTGCACAGGATTTCACTCTGGATTTTTTGTTTTCCTTCCAAATTGACTGATTTGAACAAATACGCTTGTTAATGGAGCAGTTAAATGCAACAGTATGATAACCACTGCATGGTCTAATTCTATGCCAAAGCTTTCAGACATGCTTTACAAAAGAAAACAAAGGAGAAAAACCCAGACTACCACAATAAGGGACTTAATAACTACCACAATAAGGGACCAGCTTCTGTAATCAAGCCTTTGTGAAAACATATCATGACATTAACATGAAAAATAAATTTTATTTACCATTAAAATGCAATTTGTCAGTTTTCTTAAAGGGATACTGCCATGGGAAAACGTTTTTTTTTTCAAAATGAATCAGTTAATAGTGCTGCTCCAGCAGAATTATGCACTGAAATCCATTTCTCAAAAGAGCAAACAGATTTTTTTTATATTCAATTTTGAAATCTGACATGGGGCTAGACATTTTGTCAATTTCCCAGCTGCCCCAAGTCATGTGACTTGTGCTCTGATAAACTTCAATCACTCTTTACTGCTGTACTGCAAGTTGGAGTGATATCACCCCCTCCCTTTCCCCCCCAGCAGCTAAACAAAAGAACAATGGGAAGGTAATCAGATAACAGCTCCCTAACACAAGATAACAGCTGCCTGGTAGATCTAAGAACAACACTCAATAGGAAAAACCCATGTCCCACTGAGACACATTCAGTTACATTGAGAAGGAAAAACAGCAGCCTGCCAGAAAGCATTTCTCTACTTAAGTGCAGGCACAAGTCAGATGACCAGGGGCAGCTGGGAAATTGACAAAACGTCTAGCCCCATGTCAGATTTCAAAATTGAATATAAAAAAATCTGTTTGCTCTTTTGAGAAATGGATTTCAGTGCAGAATTCTGCTGGAGTAGCACTATTAACTGATACATTTTGAAAAAAAGATTTTTTCCCATGACAGTATCCCTTTAACTTTCACCAATATTAGAACTATCAGCAATATATTAAAGATCTTAATTGGATTTATACTTTACATAACACATTAATTGGAAGAAAAATGTTTGCTTAAATTATACAAATTACTGGCAGTGAGCATTTCCAAGTTATAATCAACAGGTCCCAAAGTGCACTGGCAGGCTCCAGATGATTACCATTCACTGTAATAGAGGGACAATAGCAACCTTTCTGTTATCAAGCTGGAAATGATGCAGATGGCTAAGAGATAGCACTCTCCACAATTTATTGCCCTTAAAGGACAAGGACAGTTAAACTAAAGAAGTAGCTAGAAATGTTGTACATTATGTTTTGAGCTTCTGTACCAACCCAAGGCAACCAAAGCACTTTAGCATGGAAGATCTGTTACCCCAAAGATGCCCCAGTAGCTCCCCATCTTCTTTTCTGCTGATTCCCTGCACATGCTCTGTTCTGCTGTCACTTACTGAGCTTAGGGACCCACTCATAATATACAGTACACATAGAATAGAAATGTCAAAATATAAGGCTGATAAGTAATTAATACAGATAATTACTACATGGAAGCACAAACCAGTGCAATTAGCATCAGAATTTAATAATTAGCCCTGTGGCATCAGCTTATATTACAGACAAACCTCATTTTCTGCTTGATAATTTGCAAAGACCCCTAAGCTTAGCTTCTCAGCAGCTGCTGAGCCCACTGATCATGTGAGTGTTGCAGACACTTTCCAAGATGGTGCCCCCCTGTGACAAGTTTGAAGTCCTGGATCATTGCTGCTATTGACAAGCTGAAACTTTAGGCTGGTGCAATAATTGCAGTATATAAAACATGGCATTTTTAGCCCTATTCATTTTTAGGGTTTAGTTCTCCTTTAAAAACAGTAACACCAAAAAATGGAAATGTTTTAAAGGAATGACAATATAATGTAGTGTTGCCCTGCACTGGTAAAACAGGTGTGTTTGCTTCAGAAACACAACTATAGTTTACAGGATCAGGAACCTTGGCTCTCCAGCTGTTAAGGAACTACAAGTCCCACAATGCATTTGCCTTTTTTAGGCTGAAAGGTATTGCTCTTCATTGGGAACATCACCTTGAGGTTTTCTTGGGTTTCTGCACCATAGTTACTTTTGCTAGGTAACTAGCAAAACCATTCCACAACCATTACCATGATAATAAGGGACTGATTTATCAAAAAAAAATTGGGTTTTTACAGCAAGTTTTTTTTTGCGCTAAACACCACAAACTCGCATTATAACTTTAAATCAAGTATTGATTAAGCAAAACAAAAACCCCCAAAAATTTATGTCAACGTTCAGAATCTCAAAGCTTGCAAGGTCTTGTATAAGTCAATGGGATTTGTTCTGAGCCTAGTTTTTTGTATTTGGAATAAGGTAACTTTCTGTGTTTTTTTTTTTTTTTTTTAAATTGTGAGTTTCTCTGAAGTAGAAAAAAACCTCTATAAATCACACAAATCTGATATATAAGGCCCTAAGTTTCTACTTAAAAAGAATTGTTTCAATGATTGTGCTGCATTCCCCTAAATGAAATCAAACACTTATGAAAGAATGCCAGCACTCAAATTCTTTGCGTCTAGACGTAAATTTGCACTTGTGGCTTAATTTAATGCAAAGCCAATGTTTCAGCTGTTACTTACAAAAGTTTGGCTTTTCATTAAAGTAATCTTATGAACCAAGATCTGTTTGTGTGGATTTCCTGCACCATATGAAAACCTAAATGAATGGCCACTGAGAGACAACTATGCTTTGCATATTACATTGGGTGTGCTGATAAACTCTGTGTTAATTAAATTACCATAAAGCTTCCTTTTTGTACACTGCAGCCACTAAACTATTCGTTCGAATTGTACGTAAGTTCTAAATTGCTTTTCAAGTAGAGTGCTTGAAGAGGTATTGATAATACTATTTAATCTGAGCACAGTAAAGTGTGAGGATGTTAGGGCTTCATCAATATAACCAAACTTTAAGCACCAGTTTCATAGTTCATAATTATGCAAATGCAATTAGTAACACAGAAACCACAGTGTCAATCAATAGCTAATACCAATGTCAAAGCTCAAGTGCCATGAAGAAATCCAAGAATCAGAGATGTAACTATAATTATGGGACAATTAAATGTACATTTGTTTTCCAAAACAGCTTGCCCCAGGCTTGGGCCACTGGTGGTGTCACAGCAAAGTAGTGTGATGGGAACGCAGACTGAATATTAGGCTGCTTAGCAGAATGTAAGGGACCATTTAATATGTATATCTTTGTATACTCATGTTCTGGTTCCCTTTTGTATAAGGAACATTTTCTGAAACGTTCCAAGCAGCGACAGAATAAAGCTCAATTCCTATTCTATTGGCCATTTCTTTCGTAGGGTAGAGAAGTCCTTTCCTGCCTGCTAAATGGATGTTTCATCTACAGTGTCTTGCAGGGCCATGTTTGCTATATAGACACCTGAGTGAGGGTGCCTGGGGCAGCATCTTAAGGGTATGGCATGATATTGTTAAATAATGATTATAGAAGGAAAGAAGTACCCTGCTTTAACCAGATTATCACCCATAATTGGTCACCCCAAACCCAGGTTCTATTAGTTTTACCAGATAACCACTCAAATCTAAGTAAATAAATATTAGATGTGCAATACACAAGTTACCCCACCTTAATGGGTTACTAGATAATGATTATTAATAAAGCGCTCAAGAGGTGCAGTGCTACAACCAGTCATTTAGATTTAATTGACTAAAAATTTGAATCAGAGGCAATCAATTCCTTAATTCATTAGTGGAATTCATTAATTGATAAGAATTAATTCACATTCATCAGTGCCTTAATAGGATTCAATTCATCAAGTGCAACGCTGATAAATAGGATTCAATTTGAGTGCAACGTTAATAAATAGAAGTGCAATGCTAATGAATAGTGATAAGTTATATAAAAAATAGTGGTTGGCATATTTAGTCACTAATATTCTGTAGTGCCACTTTTTGGGGTAATATTTTGGGGTTAAACATGTAATATGTTAAATATTTGGTACACTTCAGGCAGATGTGATTTACATGGTCCAGGTTTGTCAAATGACCCCAATGCAGCTATGCCGGGATACCGGTTTTGCCTAAAGATTAATTGAAACATGCATTATTTTGCACCACCCATTCTTCCATTATTCATGATAAAAAGGCCCAATAAAATGCATACTTCATTGTAGATATTATTTATTTTTTAAGATGTATGGGCTGTGTTATATTTGCATTACACATATGGTGGAATGTAATATATTTCATTAGCACAAAAAATTTTGCGAACGTTAGTGACCATGTTTGCGCTATTTTTTACTTATTAGGGTAGAACTACATGGCGATTTAGGTCTGATCCGACGCCACGCGACGAAACGCTAGCGTCAAGTCGGATGCGCCGGAAATAAGGTAAGTTGTAAGAATGTTGGATGTAGTCGCAGCATGCATCAGACATGACTATTGGATGCAGATGCAGCTTCTGCGTCTGACAGTCATGTTGTATGCACACTGCAACTTCATCCGACATTTCTATTTCTTACCTTATTTCCGGCTCATCCGACTTGATGCCAGCGTTTCGTCGCGTGGCATTGGATCTGACCTAAATCGCCCATGTAGTTCTACCCTTAAAAATCTCTATGACTTCCTTTCAAAGTTTCCAATCAAATTGCTTTTGCGAACGTTCAAAGTTATACAAATCACGTATATGTTCATTTTTTATTTATTTTTCTGACATGATTTTATTAAACATAGAAAAACTTGTGTGCACAGTTTTTAAAAACGGTGTGTCAGAATTGATAAAAAAATTGTGTGCACACCACAATTTGTAGTGTATGCTGACCTCAAAATTTATGTTCACAAGCACAAGTGCATGCCTTACAGACACAATTGCAAGATTGTAACTTTTCTAATTGTTGGTGACCTAGGTCGCGAAAAGTGTAAGTGCTGGAAATACCATAACTGAAGAGAACGGCATGAGCGATTACATGCCAGAATACAAAGGTAAACTAGCCCTTAAAAAAATAAGATCATAGCACTCAAAAGTGAAGCATATTAAATATATCGAAATTGCAGAATTTAGGGAATTCTATACACGGTGCAGTCTCACTACACTGCAAGAATAAGGATACAAATGTTTGTTTTTACTCAACCTTCATAAAATTACCTTTTGATTTTCAGAGTCACTGTACGTTAGTCCAAAGTAGTCTTTTTCTAGAAGGTTTAGATGCTCACATACTTTGTTAAACAGGACTTGGCCTTTGGAGCGTTTCTGTAAAGAGGGAAATATGTTAATTGACCGCTATGGATAGAAACAATTCAGCTTAATCACACTGTGATAGAACTATGTATAAAATTATAACCACCAAGCGCCTGTTTTAAAGATACAAGGTGCCATATTATTAAATACATTCATTAAAAAATTGTAATTGCTATTAATAGTAGTATCTTTCCCGTTCTGTTCTCTGCAGAATCATGTAACATAAGCCAGCTGTAGAAGACACATACAATAGAAGCAGCAAGGCAAATTGTACAATTTGTAACTAATGTGTAATGGGATGTTGCTTACCAGTCTGTTTTCATCATACAAGAGAGGTCACCCCTACTATATTAGCCATAAACACTAAATAAAGGAGGAATGTGTGCACCTACATTTAGTTCTGTGAATATGTACATACAGGTGTAGTATTCATTCAACCTATTTTTAGCTGAAAACAGAAGACCTTGCTGTTCTAATAGACCTGTCACCCAGACATAATATATATGTATATGTATAATAAAAGTCCTTTTTAAATTCTTTTTTTTTTTATTAAAGTGTTTATAGCTGTTGTAAGCTCATTTAAAAATTGAACCTGTCAATCAAATATTACCTGCCCCTCCTCAATGCCTTAGGCATAGAGGCGGGGCAGACAATTTCTTTCACTTTCCATTTATCACTTCCTAGATGTCACTGTCACTGCTCTCTCCACATTCCCTTGTTCTCTTAACCATTTAATTGTGTAGCCAGGCCATGGGGATGGACACCAGGTCCCCCATTCTGGTGCACAAACAAGATTCTGAGATGATGCAAGGCTTGCCTTAATAACAGTGTCCACAAAATGGCTCCTGCCTGCTTGCTATAATTATGAGTTCCCAGACTGAAGGAAACAAGATTCAAATAATTTATAATGTGTAATTAAAGGTCATTTTGCTTGATTTACATGATAAAATAGGATTTGGAATAATTTTTTTGGGTGATGGGTCCCCTTTAAGGAGGATCCATCAATGATGAGGCAATCATCATGGTATTCCCTACATATCCATAGAATTCAAACACATGTTGTGCATACTGGTGGCGTACAGATAAAAAGACATTTATATCACATATTTTCTGACATTGAAAGGTAATTGATGTGATATAACTGCCCTTGCAGAACTAGCATGCCATGGAAATGTTTTAGCAGGGCCAGATGACAGAAGGACTATGACAAAAATAGGCAGAAGAGCTGTGCATCTACTATTATTACACAGACTGACACACATGCACGCTGATATGTATATTAAATTGTTTCTGAATGGAAAGAAAGTACACATTCTCAGATGCAAATTGAATTGCCTATGGCTTAGATGGAAAAGGTCATGTGGAAGGCTGAAATACCATGGTATAATATTACTGTCAAGCAGCACTCTGCAAGGAACATGCATTAAATTAAAGAACAGCTGTAGGTCAGATGCATGCAATGTCAATAGACAACATAGGGGAATGTGCAAGGAATGTCCTCTGGAATCCTACTCTGTACAGTAATGGGAAACACCATGGAACTGGCTGTACAACTGAGGAAAACAGTTATCAGATTAGATTGCATCACAGAAACAGTATGGCAAACGAACCCTGTAACATTAAAAAAGAGAAATGTCACCTTTAAATTAAAAGGGTTGTTCACCTTTAAATAACTAAAGAGAGAGAGCTCAGACTACAAAGCTAGATATTTACAGTTTTTTTAATTGCCTGTTTTTTTCTGTTCAGGCTTCTATTCATACTTCATTCTGACATTCAAAGAAATGCCCAGCCGGTTTAGTGATTCTACAAACCTGCTAGCAATTTAAATCCCAAACTGGAGATTGCAACAAACAAAGAAGAAAAAAACATAAACCATGAAAAAGGTAGACCAAGATCTTAAAATGTCATCATCTACAGCCGGATATTAAGGCCCTTAATCCGAGGTTTTAATAACACAAATTGGACACCTGGGTATAATCCATACAGATGGAGATGACAGAGAGGGTGCAAATAAGCACATGAGGCGGTGGTGTGATATTACTGCTATAAAGTACAGCAATATATAATGTTTGAATAGAACTTATAGTTGTAATAGAACTTATAGTTGGCTGGGGAGCTGACAATAACTCGCAACCAAATCTGGCAAAATTTGCTGCATTACTGATTCAGAAGACACTTGCAAGCAGCCCTTTCCTCCCCCCCTCACTGAACTGGAACCAACAGAAAAATATTTCAAAAGTACAAAGTATTTCTGGAGTTTTAACACTAATACTATTAAATGCGTGTGTGTGTGTGTGGGGGGGGGGGGTTCTATTGTGTTTTGCTCCCCAGAAAATGCTACTCTGTAAAATTATTTTCATGAAGTGCTTTATAAATAATATTATGTATACAGTAGAGCCCCAATTTTAGGTTTCCAAGGGGACACCATCAAAACGGAGCAGATGTACTTTGCCCCCAAAGTAATTGCTGTCAAGTTCCTGTTCAAGGATGGGTATGTGCTGTTTTTGAGCAAGTGTTACATTTTCAAGCGATACACACCTATACTAGATATGAGCTGGTTCCCACACACCCAGTCTGCCATAAAAATCAGCGGGCACTACACACTATACATAGATTTTAGCTTTGCTGAATCCTGGGAAAATCCTACGGATTGGAGGCTTGTTTGACAAACAAAATTTGATTCCGCATATATATTTTTTACCACCCTATTTATTCCACCATACTTAGAATACCAGCCTCAACCTGCTAATTCCTGTCTCCAATCTTGCTCTGTGACGAGGGAGCATTGTATTTACACTGCTATAAAAAAAAAAACCGAACACTAGATTTTATTTGTAGGGAATCAAAGCAATATGATGAGTATTGTTGGGTCTGTACCTCAGTGATAGGTTTCCCCAAGAATAAATCCAAATCAACCACTCTGGCGAACCAATATCATCAAATAAGTGATCATTTATTCAGTAGCACTACATGTTTCTGATCTATCTGATCCTTCCTCAGGTGCCAGTGTTCCTGAGGAAGGATCAGATAGATCCGAAACATGTAGTGCTACTGAATAAATGATCACTTGTTTGATGATATTGGTTCTCCAGAGTGGTTGATTTGGATTTATGAAGACAAGGAGACGTGGCGGCTCCTATGCTCTGTTTGAGGAACCTGACACAGTGAGGACAAAAAGAGAGTCTTTTACCTACACCTGATTGATCTATTTTGAAAATTTCCCCAAGAATATCAGCAGAGCCTTGATAATGGTTTCATCAGAGAAGGGAGCTTTATTGATCAAGCACAGAATACAGTATGCATTCAGTAGCTCGGAGAGATCTCTAACAAAGTCTTTTTGTCATGTATTACACCATAGCAAAGTTATTGGACATAATTTAATTGGTTAATATTTACTTCGTCATTATGGATAATCAAAACTGTTTATAGGCAAACTTAATTTTAAACAACTTTAATTTCTTAATAACCGTTTTCTTCATTTCCTTTCTGCAAGCCGACGGTCATTAGGTTCTGCTTTTTATTACTGTCTGGTCACGTAGCTAATTTCAGCACAAGCACAAGTATAATTGTTATAGCGACTCATGGAAATATACCATCTTGATATAGATGTACAGGTTATAATAAAGCAAACATTTCGCAGGTAGAATTTGGGGATGTAGGAGGTAAACTAAGCCTCGACAGTATATATAATATTTAATGCAATAAAAATGTTTTCTGTGTGCCGTTATTTCAAATATTAGCCATTCTGAGAGCAGGGATTGGCATTTCCACAGAACCTTCTCTATCTGCTTAACAAAACAGTCTGCAGCAGACACGGCAATCAGAGTTTTTAATACAGTACTACATGGGCAACAGAATGATTTTAAGCTTGATTAATGGGCATGTAAATGCAAAAAAATTAAATCCCATTTTTGCTTTCTTTAATGAAAAAGAAACCTATCTCCAATAAACTTTAATTAAAAAATGTGTACCTTTTTTTTTTTTATAAGAAACCTGTATGCAGTGAAATTCTCCCTATATTTACTGCTGTGGATAAGAATTGTCAGATGGTCCCTAACTGCTGAGCAGGGAAACAATCATACTTATGAACAGCAGGGGGAGCCCCCGCCTTACTTCCCAGCCATGCAGAACTCATGCAGCTTTGTTTATGACGATCCCTAAGCAGCCCACACCACACTGAGCATGTGCACAGTCTTAGTCTTGCAAAGATGTTTAACAAAGTTACAAGATGGTGACCCCCTGTAGCCAAAGCATAAAGTATTTGTTTGATTAGGCTTGTGGTGCAGTAAGTTCATGTTTATATTTAGTAAACAAAATACAGCATTTCTAGCCTTATTCTATTTTAGACTTTACATGCCCTTTAAGCTTTAAAATTTACTAATTAAAAAGAAGCTTATGTTTAAAAATATGTTTTTTTGCTGAATAAAACTGCACAGGTATAGAATAAGGTTTTCCATTAACAATTGCCTCTGTCCTGCTGAAAGCTTCAGTCTGTATCAAGGGTTTGTGAAATGCTCCCTCTCGTATAAGGTTCCAGGACACTTCAGGTCCTTCTTGTAAAGTTTGGTCATAGCTGAATAAACTGCATCAGCAGAAAGGATACTTTCAAACAAACATCTTAATGATCACACTCTGATCACAACAGAGCTGACTGGGCAGAACACAGCCCCAGGTTGGTCAATAAAACAGATCTCACATGTACTGGCTCATCAGCCATCTCAGAACTGGCTGAAGGCACAATTCCATGGAGGGACTGAAACAAATGGTCTTTAAAAATACCCTGTCAGCAGGTTGCAATCTCTGTGACTGTATTGTCAGGAAGATGCATGTCTGGTAGCAGTTGCAGCACCAGTAAAGCATAGGGTACTACAAACTACTTCACTTGGGAAGCTACAATCACCAGGCAAGTCCCTCTCTGCTGTAGGAAACAATTTCCAAAATTATGCAGATGGTGTTCGACTTCATATTTGCTGCTTCAGGTATTCATGCATCAGTAGGTTAGAGACTCAACCAGACATAAATGTCATGATAATTTCAGCTGCTCTGGTGCAGATTTGATTTACACGCTCACTGCATACCTTATTGTCAGACAAAAATTGCTAAAATTTGTCTGAACTTAGGAATCCTATAGAAAGTTTGCATATACTTATACATTACTTGAAGTAAACATCATAAATCAGCATGAACTGCCCTTGCAGTGCTTAATGGTTCTTATTCTATTATGTAAGCTCATCATAGTTTATTCTAAGTGCTTCTGCAAGGATCCAAGAACTGCTCAAGACAATTTACTCCTTGTTCTTAAAAGGTTGGTGCTCTTCTATGCCTTTTATTCAGAAAGGTCTCTGCTCGGGATAGAAGAGAAACTGTAATGCCAATTTATCACTGAAACCAATGTATTATATTAGCATGAAAGCAGAAGCAACTGCCCCTATATCGATCTGGATCTATTTTAAAAAGGGTCAGTGCAAAGAGACTTGAAAGTGGGGTGATGAATGTTTTATATTATTATGCCATTTTTATTCGAGCTGTACAATAATGCTGATATTCTAGATAATTTCGAGGCTTCTTTTATTTAGTTGTCTTTGTAGAATACTTGGCTTCCGTAGTGTAAAGTCAATGGTTGCAGAGATTAATGAGCAAAATAAAATAAACTGACAGTAAGCAATACAGTGATATTAGATGAATCCTTTTATAATCAATACATTTGGAATGTCCCTTTTATTGTTTGCACATCAGGTATCTGGAATTGGAAAGGGCTCTGACTTCCGATTCGTGGACAAACCCCCAGAGTTAAGTAGCTCAGTTTCTTAATTTATTAAAAAGAGATCATTAGAGGTTGCTCCTCAGTAGAATATCTGTTCAAACACCGGGAAAGCAGATGAAATACTGTGAAATGAATTAACGTGGAAGTTTCAGTTTTTACTACATCCACGATAGCTACTTTATATGTACATATACTGTACGTGGAATTGAAGGTGGCTATATTGCTCTGACTTCAGGTTGTTTGGCAAAACCCAAGGCTAAGCAGCTTTGTTCATTTTAGTCACTAGAATTCCTTGGATGAGACAATCCCCAACCAGTGGCTCATGACCAACATCTTGCTCACCAACCCCTTGGATGTTGCTCCCAGTGGCTTCATTTGGTGCATATTTTTTAATTCCTAGCTTGAAGGCAAGCTTTAGTTGGCTTAAGAGCTGTAGATTTCATAGGGGCTACCAATAGCAAGCCAGAACCCAGAGGAACTTTTTGAAAGCTTGTGTTGTTCTCCAACTTTTTATTTTACACTTGAATGTGGCTCACAAGAAAAAAAACGTTTGGGTAACCCCTACCTTGAATTATGCTAAGATCTACTGGAAATCCAGCAATTTCTTAGTTGCATCCATGTGCCTGTTCAACCTACAATATTTGCAGTGCCAAGTTTCAGGTGGTCCCCATGGCAAAATCTATCTAGGTACCACATATCAAAGGAAATATCAAAATGGGCCATTAGCCAGGATTATTTTGAATCCTCTATACACTCTTAGCCCTTCAGCAACAATGGGGTCTTCTGCTCCTGTTATGTCCCTAAATATCTAACAACATTACAAACCAATCAATATAATCTATAGATTCAAATGGACAAGTAACCATTTTTAAAATCTCAGAGGTTAAACAGATGCCTATAGAAGAAAAAGGATATGTAGTAGCACTAAAACGGTATAATAGTATATTTCTAAGATTTATTAAAGGGGTTGTTCACCTTTGAGTTAACTTTTAGTATGGCATAGACAGTTGTATTCTGAGACAATTTGCAAATGGTTTTCATTTTTTATTATTTGTGGTTTTTGAGTTATTTAGCTTTTTATTCAGCAGCTCTCCACTTTTCAATTTCAGCCATCAGGTTGCTAGGGTCCAAATTACAATAGCAACCATGCATTGAAGAGACTGGAATATAATCAGGAGAGGCCTGAATAGAAAGATAAGTAATAAAAAGTAGCAATAACAATACATTTGTAGCCTTACAGAGCATTTCTTCTTAGATGGGGTCAGTAACCCCCTGGAAAGAGCTGGAAGAATACGGTAAATAATTTCCAAAAACATAAATAAAATAAATTGAAATGTTGCTTAGAATTGGCCATTCTATAACATACTAAAAGTTAAAGGTGAACCACCTGTGAGACGCTACGGGAGATTTCCTCCATCTCTTACCTCCTGGGGCATCTGTTTGTGCAGGCGCTCACTTCAGGGTCCTCGGCTTAAGTGATTCTGAGCGGCATGAAGCTTGGGTCGGGATGTCACGAAAAGGCACCAAATTCGAATCTTTGGCGCCAATACAGCCTTAAAAGCCCAGTCCTCCATTTTGAGAGTGCCCAAGCTGGCTTCAGTTTTCTGATCCTGCCGAAGCTTTATATTCTTGTGTGTATTCCGGGTTATTGACTTCTGCCTGACTTCTTGACTATGATTTCTGCCGCCTGCCTTGACCCCCTTTGCCTGGACTTCAACTACGCTGTTTCCTAATCCTTGCCGGTACCTTGCTCTGGACTGGTTTCTATTTTGCACAACCTCTTGTTCAGTTCAGCAGCAGAAAGCCCAGGGCCCCAAAAGGGCATCTGTAAACCCGGAACTCACAGGGGTGCCCTGTGCATCTGTGTGTACCCGCAATCACCTAAGGTTCCAACTAACTAGTACGTACACCACCCCTTAAACAAATCATGTCAAAAGCAGAATGGGCTGGTAAGCTTCTAGTTTAGTCTTCACAAGTGACCATCATCGCTACATGTATTCATAATTATAAGAGTTATTTCACAGGATAAATAAAAATATCTAAATAACAATATTCCAATGAAAACCCTGGCACCTGAGCAGGGCAGTGCACAGTGATTATACATCTGTACAACCTTTTTCCTTTGAGGTTCATGCATCTAAAAATCCCCTCCTAGACTGCATAACGGACACTTGGAAATGAAATAAAATAACAGCATCTGTGGCTGCTATGATTAAGCACATTAACTGCTGGCTTTTTATGATGTGGAGCCTGATAAAGAAACTGTATTTAAAAAAGATAAGCACAAGTAGAGAATAATCTTTAATTTTCATAGAGAAGCAGCAAGTTTATTTCTGCCTTACGGTTATTACAATGACCTAGTTAGTACTCATCTGCTTACCTACATGGCGCAAGAAAAAAAATCAGACTGCAAAAACACAAGTTGGCTGAAATATGGTGCTTTTTCCCCACATAGTCTTCAAACAGATCATTATTCCTATCTGCATTATATGCAAGGAAGTAGAGAATGGAATGTCTCCACATTATTATACAGCCTTGGGGCACCTCTAATACCAATACAGGTTCTACTACTTAAAGTAATGAACCTGAAGGTAGCCCTAAAGTGTGATACAGTATGTACAGCTTCACCCATCTCCCTCATTACTTCCGCTATCTCAGCAGACCAAATATTTCATTTTATTTTTAGCCCAGAAACAACTGTTGTGCTGAAAAATAAGACTGCAAATGGTATTAAAGTGATACCAGCATTAGAGTTTACTTTTGCCTAGCAAGAGACTAAATAAATGAAGCTAATATTACTTTAATTCACCTTTACAGTGTTCCTTGAATTGTACACAACACGAGGCTGTATCATATAAAATGCCTTTTCCTGGACAGAGATTGACAAACACAAAAAAATGCATTATATGCAATATAAACTCAAACTGTGATGAGGCAAGGGTGCTTCTGAAATGATTGTGTCTAAAGGCACAGTATAAACAAATTAACAATATAAGTATAGGATCTGTTATCAGGAAACTTGTTATCCAGAAAGCCATTATTTTTCTCTGTAATAATAAAACAGTATCTTGTATCTGATCCAAACTCAGATTTATTTGCCTCCAAAAAAGATTAAACAATCATATTAATATTAGTTGACTTAAGGTATGGTGATCCAAATTACAGAATGATCCCTTATCCAGAAAACCTAAGGTCCCGTGCATTCTTGGTTGCTCACCAACCCCCTTGGGTGTTGCTCTTGGCCACAAAGCAAGTGCTTCTATTTGAATTCCAGGCTTGGGGGCAAGTTTTGGTTGTGTTTAAACCAGGAGTACTGACAAACAGAGCCTCCTGTAAACTGCCAGCCCACATAGGGCTACCATGTACACTTATTTGGCACCCCCAGAGACATTTTTCATGTATGTTGCTCCCCAAATATTACATTTGAATGTGGCTCACAGGATAAAAAATTGTTGGGGACCCCTGCTCTATGCAATGTATACATGTTTCACATCATGTAGCAAAATGATATTGAATCCAAATTGACTTTTTTTCTCATAAGCACAAACTGTGTGTTCTTTCTTTATAACATGGTAGAAACATTTTTCACATAAAACTGTGGCCCTTGTAGGCAGCTGACATTATTTGTTGTTGTGTCCCTAGCAGCGAAACTGGCAGTGGCAAAAGCTCCATCCCAAGTAAAACCTGCAATGCACCACTACTAGGAGCAGTGTAAGATGACCAGAATATGAAACAGAAAACAATGCAGAGAAATACAAGCTGTGACCCAAATTGAGAAAACAACCAGCAGAATGATAAATAGCTATAATAAAAGAAAGAGAATGAGGAAGAACATTGTGATTCAATAAATATAATTCCAGGGAACAAATGTAAAGGACAGGGGACTAAAAGCAAGCTCCCAAGATCCCATGGATGTCTGTGTACTTCACATACAAAAGAAAGTAATGAAAAAGTAACAGAAGCAGGGGTATTAAAGGTACAATAGAACCATTAGGGAGAAATGGGGAGTGATAAAGAAATAAAAAAGGTGGGGAAGCTTGTAAAAAAATAAAAAGAAAAAGAAAGTGGAATAAGAAAAGAGGAAAATTAGAAGTGCAATTTTACAATGGATACAGAAAATTCTACAATATGCAATTGTTTTTATTATTTGTAATGTTTGAGCTATTATGTTTTTTTAAAATTTATTTAGCAACCCTCCAATTTGGGTTCAGATTACCCTAGAATCAATGCATTGATTTTAATAAGAGACTGAAATATGAATTGGAGACTGAATAGAAAGATGAGTAATAAAAAGCAATAACAATACATTTGTAGCTTCACCGAGAATTTGCTTTTTTTAGATGGGTCAGTGAACCCCATTTGAAAGCTGGAGACAGTCCAAAGAAGGCAGCAAATACAGGTATGGGACTGTCATCCAGAATGTTTTGGACCTTGGGTTTTCCAGATAAAGGATCATTCAGTAATTTGGATCATACCTAAAGTCTACTGGAAAACCCTGTAAACATTTAATAAACCCAATAGGCTGATTTTGCTTCCAATAAGGATTAAATGTTTCTTAATATGGATTAAATACAAGGTACTGTTTTATTAAAATGGTGTCTATGGGAGATGGCCTTTCCATAATTTGGAGCTTTCTGAATAACAGGTTTCTCTATAATCAATACCATACCTGTAATCCAAAAACGATAAAGAAAAAATTAAGGCCATTTGAAAAGTGGCTAAAAGTTAACTTAACTTCTAATACTGTGGTAGTGCAATCTTGCCAGCGCTCACACATGCTCAGTGTGTTCTAGGCTACCACAAATAAAGGAGGGTGTAGGTAACTGCTGCCCATTACACCATCTACAAGATTGTCATCATAAGGACTTAGACTCATATCTTGCAATGGGAGGGCAAATGTAGTTGCAGCAGTGTTCAAGGTTAGGAGAAGCTGCCACCATCAAGTTGGTTGACATTCTTATGAAAGACATATTATGATGTTTTATTTTATTTTAAAATATAGAAAACAAAAAAAGATATAATGTTAACACAATATATGTGGGTGTGTTATGCACTTTAAGATCAAGTTACCTTGATTCCCCCCCCCCCATGCTTTGCCCTGTGTCATCTTAGAAGCCTTTAATATAGCTGGAAATATGTTAGAAAACATATCAATTAAAAGGTAAATTGCAGGGCAATCATCATTTAAGAGTGATTTCCTTTATCACTATAATAAAAAAACAGTACCTTGTACTTTTTCCTAATTAAAGTTTAACTAATCCTTATTGGAGGCATAACAATCCTATTTGGTTTATTTAATGTTTAAACAATTTTTAGAAGACAGAAGGAATCGAGAATCGAGAAGGAATGCTGTGTTTGAAAAATTCACTTTATTTAATGAGCAAGAGAGCTATTATTTGTATATGTGATCATGTCCATTTGATTTCGTATACTATGGGGCAGATTTATCAAGGGTCGAAGTGAATTCGAGGGAATTTTCGAAGTAAAAAAATGGAATAGGATACTACGACTTTGATTCGAATTAAAATCGTTCGAATATTCGACCATTCGATAATCGAAGTACTGTCTCTTTAAAAAAACTTCGACTTCAATACTTCGCCAAATTAAAACTGCCGAAGTGCTATGTTAGCCTATGGGGACCTTCTAGAGCAGTTTTCTAAGTCGAAGAAAAATCGTTCGATCGATCGCTGAAATCCTTCGAATCGCTCAATTCGAAGGATTTAATCGTTCGATAGAACAATTTTACTTTGACCACAAATGGCCAAATTCGATGAATAAAAACTTTGACTTCGATATTCCAAATCAAAGTAATTCAATTTGATGGTCAAATTTCAAAGTATTTTCAACTTCGAAATTCGACCCTTGATAAATCTGCCCCTATATGTTTGGTTTGCTAGCAAAATGTAATATATAGATATGTAATCAGAGGCTTATTAACAAACAAACGGTTTCAAGTATTTCAACGTCTACCAAACAAAATGTGACGTGGGGTTGAGTCTTATTCAAAATTTGTACATTTTTACCCTGGAATTATTCCATACGATATTTTGTAATTGTGGGGTTAAATTTTGAACAAAACAACGTCACATCCTTTGGTAGACGATTAAATACGTGTAACCGTTTGTTTGTTACATGATTACGTATCTCTAGATATGAAACACGTTAGTACGAAGTTGTTTTAAATTATTGAACAAAATCGAGTTATATTCACATCAGTGTGCATCAGGAGAGCACGCTCATTTCTTCAGTTGTCTGCATCTTCACCCCAAGCTATGGATTCGGGGCGCTGTACTCGAGCCACCATTTGATACCGTTGAGTGAGAATCACAAATATTTCAATTTGCCGTGTAAATTGTGCCCGAAGGAGACAGACCTGGGATTTATACACCCAGGTCAAGCTGCTTATTGGGTGAGCCATGGCTAAACTTGTTTGCTGATTTAATTAATTAAACATATAGAGGATGTAGTTTTACTTATCCGAACTAAATTTTATATAGGCAGCGTTGTTTCACTTTTTCGGATAGCGCGGCATATAACCGTTTCCTTTTGAACTCTTTATCTACCTTTAAACAAGCAAACTTCTCCCTTTCTCTAAAGCTGGCCATAGATGTTGAGATTTTTAAAAGATCAGATCCTGATCGTGAGACCACGATATTCTCAGAACGATCGTACGAATTTACCATCAAATAAAAAGACCAATTTGCCAGGAAAACAAAGGGGAGCTGACTGCTTGGCCCTGCAAACATAGATAGATTGCACTGGGACCGACAAAGATTTTTTGACCTGGCCGATCAATTTCCTGACAGATGTCGGCCGAAAAATCGTAAGATGTACGATCGTTCGAATCCCACTAACCGCACGATAATTTCGAAGGATTGGTCGGGCTTCCCTAAAATCGGTCATTCGGCAAGAAGAATCGTCGCGTCTATGGGGAGCTTAAGAGTCTGGCCACTCGAGGAGATTCGGGGAGATTAGTTGCCCCATCAACAAATCTCCCACAACTGCCTTCCCCCTGTTGCCTCACGAGGAAACTTCGGACAACTTCGGAAAACAAAGCGCCGCGTGTGCCTTCTCAATTTTCATTTTAGCTGGGGGAGGGCAGACAGTTCGGGGAGATGGTCGACCCCGTAAAGAGGAGATTTTTCGATGGGGCGACTAATCTCCCCGAATCTACTCATGTGGCCTGACCCTAAGCAGCAGCCTTTGAGCAGAGGCTTCTCAATGAACCCTTAATTAGGTTTATCTGATGCTCTATTGCTTTGCATGACAGGAAGTGGCTGGATAGTGAAACTG
The DNA here is from genome assembly GCF_017654675.1 of Xenopus laevis. Lineage (NCBI taxonomy): Eukaryota > Metazoa > Chordata > Amphibia > Anura > Pipidae > Xenopus > Xenopus laevis. The sequence continues at coordinate 92,514,838 of NC_054382.1, read as the reverse complement.
GGTTCATATTCTTGTTTAGTGCCAGAAATAAAAAAAAAAACAGATGCTTCTTAATTAAAACAATAGGCAAAATGTATGTTTAGACTGAGCTCATGTTTAAATCGCTGTGAATTATAAACAAAAACACTAAATTACAGTAGAGCGTTCAAGCAAATCAAACTGGATGCTCGATTCATTTTATCTGAAGAGAAAAACTAAAGTTCCATCTTGACTTTTATTCTCAGCCCTGCACTAGATCAATAATCTTCTTTCAAAGGTTTAGCAACCCCAGTATTATTTATTTTTAGATTAGGCAGAGCTATTTTGGGGCATTTGAGATCAGAAGCATTAGTGTAGTTCCTAATGCATGGAATGGCACGTTACATAACATCTCTAACATGTGGCACAATATCACAATTAGAAAAGTTAAAGCCGGCACATGTTTCTGGAAGTACAGTGCACAGCGGTGACACAGTGCAAAGCATTATCTGTATGGTTGTTACTGAGATACAAAATAACCCTGACTGAACAGAAGAGCAGTAACATAAATCAGCTGAAAAACGACAGTAAATTGTTTTATTGATACATGTTACACAGAGATTTGCACAAAAATGTATTATACCATCCCCTTTTTTTAAATTTACACAGTGGAATTTTGGTGCCAGAACCTACTGTATATTTAATACACATGTAACAAGTTCAGCAGAATGGGAAGGTCAAGGATGGGCAATGCATGATCCACCAGGTTATGGGAAGGGGTATGGGGGTGGATTCAGCTCTTAGATTTCAAATAACTTGTATTACAAAAAAGAATGAACATATTTTTATAGCTGTTATACTGTACAATTCTTTCCCACTCAGGAACAATATCATCTACATTTGTTGACCCTTTGTGGCAAACGATTATGCTTTATTTAAATAAAGCCAACATATTACATTCCAGGCAGATGGAGCTATGAAAGTCAGTAATACACCTTTGTAATGAAGTTCTGGCCAATTCTGGCTCCGCAGAGCTTAATGTTCTGGTTAAACTTTCAAAAATTGTGACCCTCCGTTTGCTATTACATCTACCAGGCCAAAACGGATTCTGTGATAGGAGGAGTATCATTACCAAACAATATCATCAACATCATTCACATGTTTTTTTTGTTTTTGTGCTTTTTTTTATTTTAAAATCACATAATATGGTAACTTCATCTGTTCTGCTTTAGTTATGTTTTTAGAGCATGAGGCAAAACCACAAACCCTTAATGTATTTACTGTCTATACTGTAACACACAGTATGTGTTAATGCAGGGTGCAGACATTGCTTCTGGACTATATGTGTACGTATCTTACCTCTACCTCACAGGTGTACTCTGACCCATCAAGAACCTTGACTTTAGCCTGCATGTTTTTCGACACCTTCGCAGCTTTCAGAGGCGACTTGGAAACTTTGCTGGATCCGGATTTTTGAGATACTTTGTCGTCTTCAAGTTGTTGATACTTTAGTGGTTTTGTTGCAGCCTCTTTATCCCAGTCTTTGTCTGCGTTCTGCAGAGTCATAAAGCAAAGAGATATATTAACTTGGTGCTGTTCAGGTATCCTGGAAATAAATATTCATGTATCTTGACTTCGTTCATATTTAAACCACTTAAAGATTAAGGATTACAAGGCAATGTAAATCTTTCAGCTGAGGGAATGTGTGTTCAAAATTTGGAGGGCTACTATTTAAAATAAGGAATCCTTAAGCTACACAAAGTCTGATGCCCTGTGAACTACTTCACACACACACACAAAGGCAAATGTTTTTGTAATAATGTCATTTTGCCACCCTTCTGTGGAAAAAGAGGAAACGATTTTAGAATGCTACAATTTTACTCATAGGAGTGTTTCCCCCACCCCCCCAAAAAAACTGGTGGGTGGAGAAAAATAAATTAATAAATAATGACATGCCTCCTCTCCCTAGTAGAATCGTTCCTGCATAAGTGGACAGGATTGCCCACAGTCCTACTGGCTTCTGAAAGAAGAATAGCAATATTATATGCAAGGTGGGGGCTGGAGTGGAACGCTGTCAAAATACTAAATAAAAAACCCTTCCTGATTCTGAAATGGCAAGAAGGGTTCCATCCCCTCAATGAAATGAACTTCTTTAATACAGCATCTTGAGGAAGCACAATTCCACAGTTTTACTCTTAGCACTGCAGCTACAGACAACACTGCCTTCTTTTAGTCTCAAAGGATGCTCTAAAAAATCTCTCTAAAATGCCCCACATTGTTACCCAAATTTAACTACAGATACAATCAAAGAGACTCCAGTTCCACTTGCAGAAATAAAAAACATGGAGCGAAATTTACACAGATCAGGTGCATTTTTCTTGAATTCATTAGGTTTTTTCAACCTAATTTACTATGTTACTAGAGAACTAAAGAGGTTTTGTCAAGCAATAATGTTTTATATACAACCCTGATGTTGCTCGACTACACATACTGGTATGCTTGAACCCTTACTAATACGCTGAAGTATGCTGGAACCCTTAAGGTGGCCATACACTATAAGATCCGCTCGTTTGGCAAGGTTGACAAACGAGCGGATCTTGACCCGATATGCCCACTAACGGCTGTGCCCTGGGGTTGAACGATCGGATTATGATACTACGAATTGGCTCAGATGGGTTGCAGGACCGCATCAACTAGCCGATGCGGTCCTGGATCGTAAAAAAAATCAAACTTGACCAATCGATATCTGCCCGATTTTTGGCCTGATATCGATCGGTTGGACCCGTCGGGAGCCCCCCACACATGGGCAGATAAGCTGCCGAATCGGTCTAAAGGATGGCCACATTTAGTCTAGAAAATTTGAAAGAAAGTGTGCTAAATTAGTGTTTAGATCCGCTAAGAAATCTTCCAAGAGCTTTATTAGCTTAGTTACCACTCGGTGGTCCTGCTTTATAAATAGGTACAATTGTATTGCCCCATTCAAGGCTACACTAAATAAACACCTAAATGTTCTATATGTACAAGGCATTATTTTGCTGGCTCTGCTACAGATTAACGTTGCCTTACCTTCAGCAAAATCTCCAATAACTCCCTCAGAAACTCCATTTTCATTGCCCTTACTAACCTTTTGAGTAATGGCCAAACAGATATCAATTTAATTATTTCGAAATGAATAAAGGAGGCCCCAACATAAAGACTTCAGTTGCACCAATGCAACTTGACAATACCTTTGTTCATCTCTCTCAGCACTTTATACCTTATAGTCCATTCTTTTCAGGTATGTGCACCATTCCCAAGACCCATAGACTTTAGATTATGCAGTTATTTAAGGTATCAAAAATCTTCGCATAATGCCACATCCACAGCAACACAGCTTTTCAACTTCAAAAAAACCAAGTATCCCGAACCTTAAGAATGGTTTAACAGCAGTTCACAAGCTAACAAAACAGGTCTATAGTTAGCAAAATGTGTCTGCCATTCATTAAAGAATTACATTTGCTTTCCAGCATAAACCAAGAGTGAGACTGAGAATATTATAATATTCTAAAAGATTCTTGAGTGTCTTCCATCTGAACCAAGGACACAGTGAACACGAATTCTGTCTAAATAATTTTGCACAATGTCTAGTGTAAACCAACAGTAATGAATTTGTGTGAACGCTTTATGCTTTGCAAGTACTTTCTATTATAATAAAGGGTGAGGTAAATTTGTTCTTGTGGCAAAATCACTGCAATTACACTGCTTAAGAAGCTTTTAACAAATGGTGAAGAATGAGAAAGAGACAAGGGACCCAGTAATGTAGTTGACAGTAATAGAGACTGAGATCTAAAGAAATTGAAGCAAAAAAGGTAAAGTTGAATAAAAAAAAAGTATAGAAAATAGGCAGCAGAGGCGAAATGGCTTGGACAATGAGACCACATGTATAATGGGGTGGGAGAGATGATGGGGTGTAGAAGAAGGGAGTTGACAATGTGAGGTGAAGGACACAAGTTATGTGATATAGTTATGAGAAGAGGTAGGATTTAGGACCTTCCCCCACATATCGGAAGGTATCTTTAGAAGAGATGGCATGGAGAACTAGATGCAGCTTTCCTATATTAGATGGGAGACACAGGGAGACAGACAGAATAGACAACTGCCTTGAAAGCAATTACTGAATTGCTGAAACCTCCACTCCATTCCCCCATACTCAGATGAATCCTTTATCATGGTGTACACTCTGTGTGGAAAGAGATCACTCTGATAAGCAGGAGTTATATCTTCTCATACAATAGGTGCTCCAAAATACAGTAGTAGGTAAAATATATCTGTGTGTGGCGATAGCAGTGGGGGTTGTGAGGGGCTAGAGGGTGTTAGGAGGGGAACAAACGGTATATGTTTAGGTGCTGGGAAGCAAACTGTGTATGTTTAGGGTAGGGATGCGCCAAATCCAGGATTCGGTTAGGGATTCGGCCTTTTTCAGCAGGATTCGGATTAATTTAGGAGGAAAATTGTGTGTCTTTTTGTCACAAAACAAGGAAGTAAAAAAATGTTTTCCTCTTCCCAATCCCTTATTTGCATATGCAAATTAGGATTCGGTTCGGTATTCAAAATAGTGTTTAGGGGCATGAATTTCACATGAACACAAATTGTTCTTACCCATTCAATATTAACCACTGTCTCCCCAGGCAGCAAAATAACTCCAACTAGTTTGCAAAGATAGAGGCATTTGCCTCTTAAAGGAGAACCAAACCCTTTTTATTAAAATCTCCTACCTCTCCCCCCCCCCCAGCCTAGGTGTTACCCTGGGTAAATGCCCCTAACTCTTCACTTACCCCTCGTTGCAGATTCAGGGCAGAGTTGACAGGCGCCATCTTCTTCTCTTCGGTAATCTTTGGGTCTTCCTCTGGCACTTCGGCAATTTCAGTGGCTTTCAACGCATGCGCAGTTGTTCAGGACCGGCAGATTGCACAAACTGCGCATGCGTCAACACGCCATTCTCTACCCGAAGATTACCGAAGAGAAGAAGATGGTGCTTGTGAACTCTGATGCCCTGAATCTGCCACGAGGGGTAAGTAAAGAGTTAGGGCATTTACCCAGGGTAACACCTAGATTGGGGGAGCAGGGAGGGGGGTCTATGTATGGTGGGGGGGTAGGGGATATTTAATAAAAAGGGTTTGGTTCTCCTTTGACAAAGTAAAGGCACTGCAGCCTTTCTACACAATTATATTTGACTAGGGCAAGCATTCCAAAAGTAAACCACCTGCCCCTCTTTTTTTTCAACTGCCGAGACATCAAGATGCATTCAGTTATAGGAGCTTTGTCTTTCTAATGTCAACCTGTATCCACTCCATGTATACTGTATACAATATGACACTTTTAATTCACTTTTTAACAAGTGTTAAATAAATGAAACACAAATTATTATATTTGGTCATGTATTTAATGAAAAAATTATCCAATCTGTATGTGGCAAAAGTCAGTGAATCAGTATTCCCTTACTTTCGTTCAGTGTGTGGTGTAACCCACTTGTGCAGCAATAACTTCAACTAAATGTTGCAGTAACTGTTGATAAGTACATCTTTAGCCCATTCCTCTATACAGAACAGCTTGAGCTCTTGGATACTGGTGGGTTTCCTCACGTGAACTGCTCACTTTAGTTCATTCTACAACATTTCAATTGGATTAAGGTCAGGATTTGACTTGGCCATTCCAGAACATTCACTTTATTCTGTGGTAGGATCATTGTCTTGCTGCATGACCCACTGTCTCTTGAGATTCATTTCACTGACAGATGTCTTGACATTTTCCTTTCGGATTCTCTGGTATTCACTGTTCATCAAAGATGGCAAGCTGTCCAGGCTCAGATGCAGCAAAATAGGCCCAAACCAAAACACCACCACCATGTTGTTATAAGGTTATTTTGCCGGAATGCAGTGTTTTTCTCTCTAAATGTAACTCTCCTCATTTAAGCCAAAAAGTTCTATTTTGGCTTAATCTGACCACAAAACATTCTTCCAGTATCCTTCTGGTTTGTCCACATGCTCTTTAGCAAACTGTAGACAATATTAAGCAATATTTATATATATATATATATATATATATATATATATATATATATATATATATATATATATATAAGCAATATTTTTAGGGGCTTTCTCTTTGCTACCCTGCCATACACACCATTGCTGTTCAGTGTTCTCCTGATGGAGGACTTATGAACATCAACATTTGCCAATGTGAGACAGGCCTTCAGTTGCTTAGAAGTTACCCTGGGTTCCTTTTTTACCTCTCGGACTATTAGACGATTTGCAGTTGAAGCATCTTTGATGGTCGACCACTTCTTGGTAGGGTAACACCGGTCTTGAATTTCCTCCATTTGTACACAATCTGTCTGAGTGGTGGTCTTGTAATCTTTTCCAGCTTTATGGGCAACTCTTTTTCTGAGGTCCTCAAGAACTTCCTTTGTTCGAGGCATGGAACACATCCACACATGTGTTGTATGTGTGATGGCTTTGCTGGATCCCAGTTCTTAACTAAAACAGGGTCTCTTACTCACATCTAATTGTCATCCCACCTAAACACCTGCCTCTGATTTCACCTTCAAATTATATGAGAATGGATTCACTTACTTTTCCCACTCGCAGATATGTTATTGGATCTTTTTTTTTCAATAAATACATGACCAAATATAATAATTTTTGTTTTATTTGTTTAACCAGGTTTTCTTCGTCATGTTTTAGGTCACATTCATATAAAAATATAACTTTGAAGCACCACTGTAGTGTCTATCAATATTAGGTCAATAATTGAGGTTATTTAGTCTGCCTCTAAAGCTGGCCATAGACGTTCATATTATAAACATTACACGACAATCAATCTGCTGATCTACTACTAACAATGTAGATTAAATAAGTAGGAAAAACAACAAATCAGACAATATTCTGCCCATTAATTGACAGACAGCAATCGTACAAAAGTTATGTCCAACAAATAGTAGTAAAATTGATATGGTCAGCTAAATCTTCTAATCTTCAATCTGTCTAAATGACTAAACGACCAATCGCCATGGCACTAAAAATGTCTGGACAGTCCACATATGATCTGAAATCTTTGTTTCGTATGACTGCATCTCTGCATCCATGGACAGCTTTTGTTACACAGGAGGCTATATTTCTTGCAGACAGAAACAACGAGTTGCATATTTTAATTTGGCATGTTGTAAATGGTAAGCAATAGCACAACCAAAGAGATTGCCTTGACAGGGCTGGCAAGCTTAAATATTTTGTGGCCATATGGTTTATGGGTTGCGTCCTCATAGTATATACAGAAAAAAACACTTCCGCACACATATCCAGCCTCCACAGTCATCTCACAAAGATTTTACTAAACTAGGAAAAAGCTGAATTTGCATTTGTTCTGTACCGTGAACAATTATATAGACATCATTACCTTCAAGCAACCTGAAAAAAGAAATTAACAAGAAATCTTTAACTGCTTGTGATGTGCTTTAAAGAGCAATTAAATGGCAAAACAGAGGTATTCTGGAAAAGCTATTTAAAGCCAGTAACAAAAAATCCATAAAACTGCCATTGCAAAAATCTAAAGCAATACAATGCAATCGGTAACGAATATGGAGGCCCAAGAATCCTAACCAATAGCTATATAATATACATATCTGGTTTGTAGAAGAAACAACTGATTAATGTTGTAATATAGTGATTTAAAAATAAGTCTTTCAGATGATCAAACATAAGTGTAATCATGCAACTAATTTATAGATACCATACATACAGTACAGGTATGGGACCTGTTATCCAGAATGCTCAGGACCTCGTGTCTACTAGAAAACCATGTAAACATTAAATAAATCCAATAGGCTATTTTGCCTCCAATAAGGTTTAATTGTATCTTATTTGGGATCAAGTACAAGGGACTGTTTTATTATTACAGAGAAAAAGGAAATCATTCTTATAATTCTTATTTGGATAAAATGAAAGCTATGGAAGATGTCATTTCCGTAATTCGGAGCTTTCTGGATAATGGGTTTCCAGATAATGCCTGTATATAATATTTTCGGATCACATCCTCCGCCAGCACTAAACTTGCAAACCAAGCAAGGCACAAGCTGGTCACACACTAGAAAATCTGGCAATGCCCTTCCCTTCCACTAGGAAAATCAATCAGTTTTAGACTTGTGGCCCAGTATGACAAAGGAGAACTAAAGCTTGACTAAGGAAGTAGGGCAGAAATGTTTTGGTCTTATGTACCAGCCCAAGGCAACCCCAGCCCTTTAGCAGTAAAGATCTGTGTCTCCAAAGATGCCCCAGTAGCTCCCCATCTTCTTTTCTGCTGATTCACTGCACATGCTCTGTACTGTTGTCAGTTAGCTGATATTAGGGCTGATGTACATTTTACAGTATATAATATAAATGTCACAATACTGTATAAGGCTGATGCTCAGAAATCAGCGCAATAAGCATCAGAATTTAATAATAATAAGCCTGTAGCATCCGTTTATATGACCGGCAAAGCTCAGTGTCTGCTTAATAATTTGTGACAACCCCTAAGCTTAGCTTCTCAACTAGGGTTGCCACCTTTTCTGGAAAAAAATACAGTCCTTCTTATATTTTTGTGTTTTTACCCTATTAATAACATTGGCATCAAGCAACATTTTTACCAGCCAGCTGCCCAGAACTCACTGAGCATGTGCAGTCGAGCATGTGAAGGCAAATTTGTAAGTAGGCAGTAACCCATGGCAACCAGATGCCTGCTCTAGTTGTCAACCTGCAGCTGATTGAAAAAAGCTAATCATTATTTGGTTGCTATGGGTTACTGCCTAGGTACACATTTTGGTATTTCTAGCCATTTACATTTTTAGGGTTTAGTTCTCCTTTCTCTGTGGATCTGACCCATATAACCTTTCTTTTATCTGGTCCCCTTTAAAAACAGGGTTTTGCACTCTCCATATTTCAATTGACAGTTAAGGTTATACATAAAGGAAATACAAAATCTGCCTCATTTATAGAACAGAAGAAACCCATCTAAAAGGAAGATCTTGGTTTACAATATAATTCTCTCTTGGCTACAGAAATAAAAAGCAAACGAAAAGCAACAGAGCTTCTCAAAACTGCTGGAGGGCCTTGTGAAAGACGTAATGCACGTGCTGTGTTTGGCTTTAGCAGCAATTGCTTTTTTTCAAATAAACATTTAATTAGTCTTCCTAGACTTGGGCTCTGATTTAGTGACATTTCTGAGGCAGGTGTTTGTAATTTAATTTCAAAAGTAATTTCATCTACTTGAGCAAGTAGAACGAAGGCATCTTTATCATGCGAAACACTTCTTTGCTGCAATCAGAGGAAATGTTAACTGGATCAAAGCATTGTTTCCCTGTTGTTATCACAACAGGATATACAAAACATAATGACATGTAAATTCCTATAAAACACTTCATAGCAAAGGCTGAAAGAAAATCAAATCCATGGAATTCACAACCTTGTAAAATGCTGAAATGTGACTTCTGTACTATCCGAAGTTTTAGTATCAATAAACTTAAGGGTAGGACTTCACGGATGATTTTGGAGCACTGCGCATAAGCGTAGGCATCAAATCGGGTGCAACGGAAATAAGGTAAGTGAATGCATTGTCGGATGTAGACGCAGCGTGCAGCATCTGCATCCGACAGTCGTGTCTCGTCGGATCAACGCTTCAACTTCATCCGACATTTCCATTACTTAGCTTATTTCTGTCGCATCCGACGTGACGCCTGCGTCGGATCACGTGGAAATCGTCCGTGAAGTCCTACCCTTAGGGGCCGATTCACTAAATTCGAGTGAAGGATTCGAAGTAAAAAAACGTCGAATTTCAAAGTATTTTTTGGGCTACTTCGACCATCGAATGGGCTACTTCGACCTTCGACTACGACTACGAATAGAAGTATTCGAAGTAAAAATCGTTCGACTATTCGACCATTCGATAGTCGAAGTACTGTCTCTTTAAAAAAAACTTTGACCCCCCTAGTTCGGCAGATAAAAGCTACCGAAGTCAATGTTAGCCTATGGGGAAGGTCCCCATAGGCTTGCCTAAGTTTTTTTGATCGAAGGATATTCCTTCGATCGTTGGATTTAAATCCTTCGAATCGTTCGATTCGAAGGATTTAATCGTTCGATCGAAGGAATAATCCTTCGATAGTACGACCGTAGCATTTGCGCTAAATCCTTCGACTTCGATATTTGAAGTCGAAGGATTTCAATTCCTAGTCGAATATCGAGGGTTAATTAACCCTCGATATTCGACCCTTAGTGAATCAGCCCCTTAGTGTCATACATACAGTACATGTGCATCCACAGTCATTTATATGTAACGTGGGATCTGCTGAAGAACATGGTTGACAAAGTGGTTTTGTAGAAGAGTTGCAGGCCCTAGGCATTCAGTGTTCCTAAAATGTTTTTCTAGCAACTAATTATTCACCGACCAAATGAATACTATCACCGCATCTCTTTCTTTTATGTAGTATAATCCTATTTAATGAGAGTTACATTAATTGTAGGCATAATGGGACAGATGAAACAGAAAATGACCATTCTGGATGGTTTATTATTCCATGTCCCAAATATTGTTGTTATTTCAGTAAGATGGCAAGCCTAATGGTCATTTTCTGTATCACTTGGTTGTTTGGCCCACATGCTAAACAATTTACACATACTGTGATGAACCTACGAATTAGTTTATCAGATAAACAACTTGATCATAAAGAAAATATGACACTTACTACTGATCAATGACCAGCCACACAAGCCAAGGATTTTTACTGCTGTGACTTTACATTTATATTGAGTTGAAATAATCTGCAAGGAATTTGCTCATACGCATGATCAATTCCAACCCTGTATAGGGTTGCCACCCGGCTGGTATTTTACCAGCCTAGCCGGTAAAACACATACCAATGTCTGTAATACAAATACCGGCAATGTAGTATTTATGTCTGCAAAATCTATAGTGGTAACCTCTGACATATTTTCTCGTATGTTAATAACATTAACTCTCAGCTGCTAAATGTACATTTTTTCCTTGCCTTAAACCCCCAAGGTTCACCTCAGTGCTGTCCAGGGTGCTCCGCCAATGAAGCGAGTTGAGGCACTCGCCACAGGCGGCAGCGCCCCCCCCCCCCCCCCCCCCCGTTGCCAGGGGCGGCAAAAATGTCGAATTTTTGGAACATCAGTTGAACGATTTAAATTGCTACTCGATTTTGTCACTACTGTTTGTTGCACAGATTTTTTTGAGAAGTATTTTTTCGTAAATTAAGGGGATTCAAATTTTGGTATTTGGTCAAATATTTTTTTTTTTTAATAAAGGGAGACTTAAGTTTTAGTAAAATAACCCCCTTGGTCTACTTGCACATCACTAATGTGAATGCTAGCCAATATGAAGTTAATTCAGTAAAACTTAATATATCCCATATCCCAAATTTTAATGTCTACCCTTTAGTTTATATGCCTCTTGGTGTGACCAGTTGCACTTTTCACTAAGGCCTCCCTCCTTTGGGCACCTAAAAGTCCAACTGGCACTGACAAATGGTGTATTTACAATACTCTTAGATGCCTTTCCTAGATACTGTTAGAATAAATTACCACAATTCTTAAAAAGATCTAAATCACAGCTGGTTATTACATTTTTTCTACTCATCACAAGGTATTCAGAAATAATTGAATCCTATGAAGTCAACTAACTCAACTGAAATGCATTGATAGACTTAAGAGACATTACAGGGATATTTCATTTAAGAGATGAGAGATAGATGAAGGAATTGTGGTTATCCATCCACTATGACTGACTCTGAAATAAAGGGGATGAGAATATTAAGTGCACTGAATACCTGAAAAGAGAGAGAAGAAAAAAAAAAGAGAGCTAATAGAATGTCATTCATCTTTCTATATTTCATAGCTGAAGTGATTGGATGAAGTGAACACTTTTCAACACCGGTATGATTTCAATGGAACGTATTCTTCAATTACTGAATGTATTATAATGCTATTTAGCCATTTAGCCACCTATTTAGTTATAAGATTAGTCGCCGCGAAGAAGAGGAGATTTGTCGCCTGGCAACTAATCTCCCCCCAAATCTGCTCGTGTGGCCAGGCCCTTAAAGATGCACCTTCAGAAACCAAACCTCACTGTGATAATTCAGTAGCTGTATATCGACAGCAAGGGACTTTTGCCATCAGTTGCACCCAGGAGACAAGGATGAGTAGTGGTGTGATTATAACCTTGACTTTATGAGTGTAGGTACATTTATAATTATATATATATATATATATATATATATATACACATATATATATATATATATATATATATATACATATATATATATATATATATATATATATATATATATACATATATATATATATACATATATACATATATATATATATACATATATATATATATATACATATATATATATATATATACATATATATATATATATATATACATATATATATATATATATATATATATATATATATATATATATATATATATATACATATATATATATATATACATATATATATATATATATATATATATATATATATACACATATATTTAGATGGTAGAGATCACCATATGAAATTATGTGATTTTAACAAACACAACTACTGTGTACAGTTATATAAAACAACAAATACATAAACATTTAATTACTACTACTTAAAAAATAGACTAAACTGTGGATAAGAAAAAATGCCAAAGGTAATCTCTTTAGACTAATCTCTGAGCACCAGTAGGGCTTATTCTCTGCAATGAAGTTGAAATGCCTACTCTGGAGAGCTAGCAGGCACTAAAGTAGGTTTTTATAAAAACATTGGCCCAAATATTATACAACCTTTAACACAGTTATACCTGCTTTTAATTAGTGCAGCTCGTCGCCAATATGTTTTGAATGCTTGAATAGTTCAGAGAAGAATCATGATTAATGCATTTGTCTCCCAGAATAACACTGCTGTAATCCTGCTCTCCCAGGAGGCTGACAGAGTGCACATTTGCAAGCTGGCCCAAAAATATAATTAGATTACATCACACTTTAATATCCCTACAATGACCCAATGTCTTTGCAGAAGAGCTATTTATAGGGAAAGAAATGCTGCCAATATCTGGAATTTCCAGGGCTAGAGGCTTCCACAAAGGCATTTATTTATTTATTTAACAAATAAGCTAAGCTTTATTTTTGGGAATGCCTAATGTTTATATGCCCCCGTGCCTACATGTGAGAACACTAAATGACCAAGGTGGGAGTCTCATTATACTTTAATATTACAATTACCTTCTCAGCTTTCAGTGGGGTGCTGTGTGCAGCAGCAGCTGGAATGTTTTCCAGAAGGTTTTCGTGATCTTCTCCGTCTTGCTGCCCCTGTTGAGTTCCAGAAACCCCCTTCTGTGCCGGATTTTGTTGGTCTTTTTCCTGGTCCTTCTTGGAATCTGACTCGGAACCAGTTTCTGAGGTCATGATTTGTTTTTCTGCCAAAGAAGAACATTTAATATGAGTTTAACTAAATCTAAAATCCTGAAAATGATCAGTCAATGACGGGATGTAATAGATTAACAGTACACAAATGTTTTCCAATTAATCCTTAGTGATGCAGTCAGTTATAGTACATTCTACTTTGATATATAATAATAAGGCACATTGGAATTCAATGACCTGGATAAAAGGGTTTGTGCTTTTTATATGGCCAGAGAGCTACACAGTGATTTTTGGCAGCTGAACACAAACAGTCAAATTTAAAAAGGATGAATATATTATATGTTATACATTTTTATGGTTTTAGATCAGTCATTGCTATAGAATGAATGTAGGAAAGATGGAAACAAACCCATGAGAAGTCAAAATGCCTGAAATTAAACTAACAAATTAGTGTTTTAAAGTAATAAAAATATAATTTAGTGTTGCCCTGCACTGGTAAAACTGATGTGTCAGAAACACTACTATAGTTCATATAAACAAGCTGCTGTGTAGCAATGGTGGAAATTAAAAAAAAAAGTCTATATGGTACAGGTTAAATAGTGGATAACAGATAACACCGTTATGTTATCTGCTGTGTAACCTGAGCCTTTTCTCATTTTAATGTCTGCCCCCATTGCTACACAGCAGCTTATTTATATAAACAATAAACACTCCAGTTTTACCAGTGCAGGACAACACTGCATTATATTTTTATTACTTTAACACACTTTTTGAAGTTACTGTTCATTTAACACATGGCCCAGCCTGCACACCCCACACTGCAAAATGTGTAATACATTAAAAGGAATACATTAAAAGGGATTTTCAGATTGTTAACCAGAAATAAAGACTTTTTTCAATTGCTTCCATCCTCTATTTTTTACCACTGTTCCAAAATCTAAGTTTAAAGTTTAATATCCCTGTCTCTAGTGTTTCTGTCTGGCAGCTCAGTAATTCAGGCGCAGACACTAAACTGCATTTTTTCAACATTTAGTTGATACATATTTCAGCATCATCTCTGGAGTACTAGCAACTATTGTATCAATAACAGCCGCCTTTATTGAAACCCAAGGATTCTGCTCAGCAGGGACAAAGATAAGAAATGTATCAACTAAATTCGGCGACTCCCCCCAGAGCTGCTTTACAAAGTGAAAAAATTTAACTTTCCACTTCAATATTAGAAAAATGGTCACACATAGAAAATAAAGATAAACAGAGAGAGGAATAAAGATAGACATAGAATATAGAGTAATAGGAAAAAGTCTTTATTTCTGGGGAACTTTCTGAAACTGAAGGTGAACAAACCTTTTAACCTGGACACACAAAGGCCAAGGAGCTACATTAAAGCAGAGACAGTATTAACAAAGCCTGTAAAATGATTTCTCCCTTTAGTGACTTATTGGGTATAATGCCTACCAAAGTGTCTTTATCTAGGTAAGGTAGTCTTTATTCAAGAACTTTAAGAAGGGACATGTCATATCCTAAAGAGAGCAGGTTAGGACCAATCGGAGCAAGTAATATTACTTTATGATATAAACAAGTTGGCTGAACCGACTTAAACTTCAAGTAGAGGTGGGCACATCATTTTGTTGCCATTTCCACTGAATTTGCTAGTTGCCCCTTATTGCAAAAAGTCATATTGGGTGAAACACCTTTTTTTTGCAAAAAAGTCATATTTGGCCATACACTGTCCACTGTCTGCTCATCAATACAGTGGGCCAAATACAGTGGGCCAAGGTAGACCCCAGGGGAGAGGGCAACAACAGCATGCCAATACGGTCCTGACTAAATAGGAATTCGGAACCTGGCCAATAGATATCAGGCTGAATTCTGTCCAAATATCAGACAGGTCCCCATATAAGGGCCAATACAGTGCAAACTTGGTCTACAGGGCCTGAGCAAACAGCTTTTATTGGCTAGTGTATGGTCAGTTTCATTTTAGAACCTCTCATCTTAAAATCTGCAGCCAGAACAAAACAGTACTGAACAAGTGATATAATTAAATGTTAAACACATTGGATAGCACTTTGAAGGCCACATGTAGGTGTGGCAGAGTTCACAGCAACACAAACTTTTCCCTAATTTTAGTGTATTCATTTTAACCGACATTCTCTTTGACTAATTTGCAGTTGTGCAAACAGCATGGCAAAAAACAAGAAAAAAGAAAAAGGAGATAAACACAAGACCTCAGTTAAATGTCAAGACTGAGCTTCTTAAAATGGGAAATAAAATTTATTCTAAATAAAGCGGCCCCAATGATTCAGAAGCTAACCATGTTACAAATATCAGATTGCACCTTTTCTCCAAAGCCTTACATTAAAATGAGAATTACAAGAATACACAATGACGCAAGTAACCTTTTAAACCAGGCATTAATGGATCAGTGGGAAAAAGTGACATATTTCTCACTGTAATTGCCAAGTAACTAATGAAATTCAGGAAAGGAGCGGGGGAAAAGGGAGCAAATAAAGTCCTAGTGGAACAAGATTCATACAGTATAAAACATTGCCGAGTTGAGTTAAACAAAATAAACAGTGCTATTTAGTTCATACCCCAATATATTGTCATGGTAAGGATACTTATAAACACTAGAAGCTATTTCTCTTTACTGCTCAATGGTAAATAACACTACATCTTCACTTGCAAAACCATTCACACTTAAGGGTTCATTAAGTAATGCTACAGTCAAAGGTGATGCAGGGCTGAGGGGTACAAAGTTGCTACCATACAAAATTTAGCACATGCTAGATGCATTTCAGGGGCTGCACATGGGCCTCCCACCTTCTCTCCCTTCTGTTTACACTACTGCTGAACACTTACAAAAGAGTTGTGTATGAGGGTGCAACACACAAGACATGGTACAAAGTGCAGGACTCTGCTGTTTTGTCCCATTTGGTTATATATTTGTGTAAATTGTCTGCACCTCTTAGGCGACTGGTACATGGGGAGATTTGTTGCCCATGTTTAAATCTGTGGTACTGGGGACAAAAAATCTCCCCAAAATGCTTTCCCGCTAGCAAAAAAAGTAAATTGTCAGCCATTTGTTTGCCTGATGAAGAATCTTTGGACGACTTAGCTATTAGTATGTTTTCCAACAAGTGATTTACTTTTCTGCCAATGGACAGGGGCAAAACTACGAGGGGTGTGGTCACATCTGAGCTTGCACCCCCCCCCTGGGGGCTCCTGGAAGCTCCGCTAATGCAAAGGAGGGCGGCTTCTTTGCCTGCACAGAGGCCCTGTCGATCCTAATTCCATTACTGCCAGTAAAAAAACATTTCAGGGCCAACAAAACATCCCTGTGTTTCCTTTCCAGTGGCTAGCATGAGAATCTTTGCCGGGGAAACATATGGCACAACTACTTTCTGAAGTAGCCTAAAGTCTCCTCTCTGTTGCTGTGAATGGATCATGTGATTAAAAAGGGAGACAAGTACCTGTCCATGCACTGGTTGTTTCACTGATCTGCTCCTTCCCATCATTGACTTACCAAGATAATATAAAGCAATACAAGATAATATAAAGCAATAGAATTAAAACACAGCTCCCAATAAGCCAAGGGAAACACACACTAAGCACATGTACTGAGCATAAAAAAAAAAACTGGGTAGGTATAAGAGACGTCCGAGATCCCCATAAATCATTAGTATTAACACACAGCAAATCAATTAGAGTGTAATAAATATATATAATGCAAAAAATACTCTAAACAACAATAGCAAAACTTTCTGCCTCAATTTTTCCTATTCCTCTATTACTCCTACATTCCTATTCTATGCGTGTTCAATCCAGTACAATGAGTCCTTGAAAGCCAAGAACTAAATAAGCCAGATATAGAATATTAGGTGATACCACCCTGAAGGTGATCAAAGAAACAAGAGATGGCAGCATAAAGGGAGGGAGATCTGATGGGTTAAGGCACAATAACTGCATTGCATCCTAAAAACTTTAGGGAGTAGAGAATTCTTCACTCATTTGTGCACAAAGGTATACAGGCAAGAGGAAATGTAACTGGGATAAATAATATGTAAAACTACCAGAACTAAGTAGAGGGGGAAAAAATTATATATATAGGCAGATAAAAAAATTTCTTTTAATACACACCATTTAAATATACGCATTTCAATCCCACATGGATTGTAATCAGGATGTTATGCAAAAAGTGCACGTTGCAGTTTGAATCTCAAATGTGTCCAATCTTGCTGAAAACAATTTAAATACTCTGTGTTACAAAATAAAACATAAAAACAATGTGTCAATAATGTGTTACATGAATATACCTGAAAATGTTACAAGTCTTCAGCTGCAGTATCCTCTGGGACTATCAATGATAGCCATATTCCCTCTCTTTACTCTACATTTAGCCCCTTTCTTACAAAACCAGATAGGTTGTCTTGGAGTTTTGTGAGAAGGGGGCTAAATTTACAGTATAGAGTATGAATAATACCATTGATAGTCCCAAAGGATGTTTACCATTTCCTCTTCTACCTGTACTGCAGCTGAACATTTGTAACATGTTTTCAGGTAGATCAGTAAAACACATTATTAACAGATCGTTTTCATGTAATATTGTGTGTGTATATATATATATATATATATATATATATATATATATATATATATATATATATATATATAGATAGATAGATAGATATATATATATATATATATATATATATATATATATATATATATATATATATATATATATAAAATTGTCAGAGGACAAGATTTTAGGAACATGTATAATGAGGTTGTGTTGAATGTGTTGACAGCCACAGAGAATAAGATTAATGTTAGAAGTAATTTGCTCCTTCAATGCGTAGCTCTGCAGCCAGGGAACAACACTCAAAAATCCCCCCCCCCCCCCCGTTAAAGGGATACTGTGATGGAAAAACATGTTTTTTTCAAAACACATCAGTTAATAGCGCTGCTCCAGCAGAATTCTGCACTGAAATCCATTTTTCAAAAGAGCACACAGATATTTTTATATTCAATTTTGAGATCTGACATGAGGCTAGACATATTGTCAGTTTCCCAGCTGCTCCCAGTCATGTGACTTGTGCTCTGATAAACTTCAGTCACTCTTTACTGCTGTACTGCAAGTTGGAGTGATATCACCCCTTCTTTCCTCCCCCCCAGCAGCCTAACAACAGAACAAAGGGAAGGCAACAAGATAGCAGCTCCCTAACACAAGATAACAGCTCCCTGGTAGATCTAAAAACAACACACAATAGTAAAAGCCAAGTCCCACTGTGACTGATTCAGTTACATTAAGTAGGAGAAATAACAGCCTGCCGGAAAGTAGTTCCATTCTAAAGTGCAGGCACAAGTCACATGACTGGGGCTGCTGGGAAACTGACAATATGTCTAGCCCCATGTCAGATTTCAAAATTGCATATAAAAAAATCTGTTTGCTCTTTTGAGAATTGGATTTCAGTGCAGAAGTCTGTTGGAGTAGCACTATTAACTGATGAGTTTTGAAAAAAACATGTTTTCCCATGACAGTATCCCTTTAACTTCAACGGAAAGTGCCGGGTGCCCCTTTTGGGTGGCAGACCATCACTGTAGGTGCTGTGTTTTCTACACTGCTGAAAACTGACCCCAGCACTTGTTGCTGTGATCAATTCAATGACCAACAGAGGGTCAGTTTTGGAGCATGTATGCCCCACCCACAGAGCTAGAAAACAATGGGGTACCAGAATTCTGCAGTTGCCCTATGCCAAATATATGGAGTATTTATAAAGCTTTGCTTTTTCCTTATGAATTAAAGCAATACATTGCCATCATAGAGATAATCCATAACAAAAAAGCCAATTGCTTGTACAAATAATGATGTTAATATACACCAGACCTGGGATAACTTGCTGCAGAAATAGCACAAATACAGGTAGAAAAGAATTCCTACCCTGAATTGTGTGTAAAAAGTGGTGGCAGTCAAGATTGATTTTCGTGTGATTTCTTTCTGCCAGAAATGTACACTCCACTATATGTTCCCATAAAATCATTACACATCTATCTATCTATTTATTGTTATATATATATATTTATAACAATATATTTATTTATATATAAAATATATATTTTATTCTACATGCCATACCATGGCGTTAATGTTTAGTGCATTTTAATGCTGTTTTTATACACATCAATAAATAACAACCTTTTTCAGGTTAGATAGGCCAGAAAAAATACAATACAGCTGTCTAATCAGAAAGAGCTGGAATTAATCCACCCTGCTGTATCTGGTGGGTTTTAGCCAGAGCCACGCAGCCTACTATTCGCATAAGAATGAAATACTGCAGAGATAAGCACTCTTCTCAGCTCGTCCATGGGATATGTATTAGTCAGTACTGTGGCATCCGTAATCTATAATACAATTAAAATCTCCCATGCCTGCTTTTATGCAATTGTCTGTTAGAAAAGTGTAAACTAGATAAGAGATGAGCTCTGTAGTATACAATGGGATTCTTAAGAACTCTTCTGTTATTTACTGTGTAGCCTGTACTTGAATGGCTGCCCCAATGGCTACACAACAGCTTGTTTATATAAACCATAGTTTTGTTTGTTAATATTTTGTTAATACTTAAAGAACTAAAGCTGAGCTAAAGAAGTAGGCTAGAAATGTTGTGCATTGTGTTTTAGGCTTCTGTACCAGCCCAAGGCAACTACAGTCCTTTAGGAGGGAAGATCTGTGTCTCCAAAGATGCCCCAGTAGCTCCCCATCTTCTTTTCTACTGATTCACTACACATGCTCTGTGCTGCTGTCACTTACTGAGCTTAGGGACCCACTCACAATATACAGTACACATAGAAATGTCACAATATAAGGCCGATTAGTAATTTAGTAATTTAATACAGATAATTACTACATGGCAGCACAGAAACCAGTGCAATTAGCATCAGAATTTAATATGCAGCCTTGTAGCATCTGCTTATATTACAGGCAAACCTCATTTTCTGCTTGATAATTTGCAATGACCCCTAAGCTTAGCTTCTCAACAGCTGCTCAGAGCCCACTGAGACCACATGTGAGTGTCGCAGACACTTTCCAAGATGGTGACCCCCTGTGACAAGTTTGAAGTCCCTGATCATTGCTTCTTTTGTGAAGCTGGTGCAATATGTTTACTAAATAAAACATGGCATTTTTAGCCACATTCATTTTTAAGGTTTAGTTCTCTTTATTATTTCATAATGTGCAGAAGAATAGATTCCCAAGAAACAGCAAATTGCAGTGCCTATATTATTGAGACAATAGCAGAATGCCTGTTTGGCTTTACCAAGCATCTAGTTAACTTTTTATCCATGGTCCGCCATTACCTAGCTCTTGAAATGTTTTTAAAGTGCCATTAAAAAAATCAGAGAGTTTTTAATGCCTATTTATTCTCTTTTTTTTTTTACAGAAATAGTTTGCTTGGTTATAGTTTCAACTCTTGACTCTGGGTGGTTGATTTTAAACAGCACTTGGTTGGTTTAATACGCCTTCAAATTCTTTGTTAGGTTCAAAAATTATGTTTTTATTTTAGAAATCCATCACCGCTTCTGCGCCTATCAACAGATTACCTCTAAAGGTGGTCATAGACCCACCAATAATATTGTATGAAACGTAATTCCATGAGATATTCCGTGCGTATATGGCGGGAGACGAGCCGACCGTTATCAACAGAAGAAAATTTTGATCGGAGCCTTTGAAGACACCCGAACATCAGCCACTGTTAGTGCTTTCTATTTTTTCTACCGGTTTACCTGACAATTCAGCTCCAACAGTTAGGGTCAGATTTATCAAAGGTCGAGATGAAGTTTCGAAGTGAAAAACTTCAAACTTCAAGCTATTTTTTGTGTACTTCGACTAGGGAATAATCATACTTCGATTCGAAGTTGAAAAAAGTCTCTTTAAAACTTCGACTTCGACCATTTACCACCTAAAAGCTTCCAAAGTGCTGTTTTAGCCTATGGGGGACCTCCTAGAACCTGTATTGAGGCAATTGGGGGAGTTTGTGAGATCGAAGGTCGAAGTAAAAAAAACTTAGAATCGAAGTAGCGCTACTTCGAATCGTACGATTCGAAGTAGGTCGAATTCCTCCATTCGATTGGTCTTTTTGAATTCGAAGTTCAATGTTTTTTTAACTTTGAACTTCGACCTTTTATAAATCTGCCCCTAAGTATTGCAAACCAACGATCTGGTTGCAGGAAAGATCATAATTGTAACATCTATTGCCACCTTAAAGCTCATTGATTCACATGATGTCTATCTACTGATGGACCTGTCTGGAATATTTATCACTAGTCACGGTTATTGCACTTAAGCTAATTGTATGATTTGTCAAGGTAATTGTATGCAACCATATTAACCTAGATGTCACAGGAGAGCAATAGTTGGGACACTTTCTAACTAGAAACTATAAAGGTATCAAAAATGTACAAAAAGTGAATACTTCTGCAAACTGCCTGCAGCATAGCTATGCTTCACATGAGAAAATATACACGACAAGTTCCTACCGAACTATATGGCCATGTTTAGGTGATGGCCACAAACTGAATAGTTTGGTAGACCAACATCTTGTGTGTTGAATAATAATAATAGTTAATAGAAAATAACAAATCCAAAAATGTTACTTAAGTCTAAGCAGGTAGGGGATCATTGTCTGATCTCATCATGCAGGGGCAGCAGAAACCTGGTTAAATCTCAATTAAGCAGAAAAATTTAGAATAGAACTTGCAACACAATAGCAATAATTAGATCCCTTTTAAAAGGTTTTTAAAACGCAACTCAATTTGTTTTCAGTGTGTGGCGTTTTTGTGGAAAAGGTCATTTAGTGGGCACTAACAAGCTGTTATTAGAGCATTCTGGTGAGGCCTGTTATTACTATGTCAGAGCTGGACTATGACTGCATATAGCACAACTCATTAAGTTCAGTGGGGACATGCATTAGCTTGTTCTTGTGCTTTACTGACATATGCTGTAACATCTGCTAAGCCTCCTTATATTACCAGAACACTCACACGGCCTGCATCCCCTGGCACTTGGTCTGTACTATATATACTGTGTGTATATATATATATATATATATATATATATATATATATATATATATATATATATATATATATATATATATATGTGTGTGTGTGTATATATATATATATATATATAGTAGTCCCATAGTATGAGAATCGCACACCATAAGTACAAAAAATCCTGGGTGCCAGTCTAAAGAAAACAGCAATATCCAGAGAGATGACGGCACTCCAGTGTATAATCAATAAGGCAGGAACAAAAATCTTACTTCAAAGGTTTATTGTAGACCAACGTTTCAATTCCGTACTGGAATTTTCGTCAGGGTGAAAAACAGTGCATAACACAAACTACAGGGTTTAAATGTCCCAAAATGGCGCCAAAACACCCGTTGCTAGGGTCCCATAGCAACCCCCAGTGAGCAGGGAACGTGAACAGTGTTGGGAAATAGGGAGCTACGCATCACAATCCAGTAGTATGTAGTGTACATCCAAGTGCTTAGACAGTAGTGAGAAAGAACCCAGTCTCTCCGTGGTTTGCGCAACAATCGATATCGCTGTGAGGCAGAGGTGAACCGGAAACCCGGAAGTCTCCGCCAGCGTCCGTGGCAACCTTGCGCCGTTACCGTTGCTAGGCAACGCGCCCGATCCGTCTGCTCTCCAGGACGTCGTGACAGGAGATTCCATCTAGCCGCACTTAGTGCTAGAGGATCTCCCTTCGTGGGAACGCATGTGTAGACGCCCCAGCACACCACAGGAGCGCTGGTACGTCCTCATGCATACCCACCTTTAGAGTCCAAGCAGGGGCTATACTAATTTCACGGCCAGCTGCTTGTTCACATTTAAACCCTGTAGTTTGTGTTATGCACTGTTTTTCACCCTGACGAAAATTCCAGTACGGAATTGAAACGTTGGTCTACAATAAACCTTTGAAGTAAGATTTTTGTTCCTGCCTTATTGATTATACACTGGAGTGCCGTCATCTCTCTGGATATATATATATATATATATAATACACAAAAGCCATGAATATCTTGTAAATTATATAAACGGTGAGTTCTGATGTCATCAGTTATAAACGGTGAGTTCTGATGTGATTTCTGTCACATGACTCATTGAAATTTGTGTATTATATTAAATAAAGTACCCCCAGTTGTAAAATACAAGAATATTAGAAGTTACCTCGGAGTTCCATGACCTGTATAAAAACACTCGGCCTTCGGCTTCGTGTTTTTATATGGTCATGAAACTCCTCGGTAACTTATAATATCCTTATATTTTACAAAAGGGGGTAATTTATTCACTATATATTATGTATAGTGTATGTGTGTATATATATATATATATATTAAATCTACAGTAAGTAGGGATGCACCGAATCCAGAATCCTTGTGTCTGGCGAACCAAATCCTAATTTGCATATGTAAATTAGGGGTGGGGAGGGAAATCACGTGACTTTTCATCACAAAACAAGGAAGTGAGAAAAATGTTCACAGTTTTTTCCTTTCCCGCCACTAATGTGCATATACAAATCAGGATTCAGATTCAGTTTCGGTATTTGGCCGAATCTTTCACAAAGGATTCGGTGCATCCCATATGAAACAACTTTCCAATTGATCTTAATTATTTATTTTTATAGTTTTTGAAATATTTTCCTTCTTCTTCTGACCTTTTTCAAATGTTGGTCACTGACCCTGTCTAAAAAACAAATGCTCTGTAATTCATCTGTTTATTCATATTTCAGTCTCTTATTCAAATTAGTGCATGGCTGCTAGGGTAATTTGCACTCTAGCAACCGGATTACTGAAATTGCAAACTGCAGAGCTGCTGAATAAAAAGCTAAATAACTCAAAAACTACAAATAATAAAAAATTAAATTAAATTTATCAGAAATTCAGATTATCACTCTCTACATCATGCTAAAAGTTAACACAAAGGTGATCAACCCCATTAAGCCTATCGATCTGTTAAACGTCCTCCATACTAAAACTTCCAACACTCAACAGCAGGTTTACTTCAATAGAAGGGAGGTAGAAGGACTGTTCAGGGGACTTTACACATTATACATATATCCAGAAATAACACAGATCTGTTACACCTTTCACACTACAAGCTCTGAATGCTGTCTGTCATTTGAGGTCATTTTTGGTTGGCCTTTAGACCTCTTCAACTGTGACAAAAACTCAACTGGACATCTCAAGGCATATATAGCAACATTAAAACAGACCCCTGAGGAGATTTGAAGTGCTTGGGCAACTTTATTTGTTAAAGAATAATGTCAAACATGAAACATTTGGAATTGGCACCATTTGCCTCCCATTGTGGACAATTAGATTCGCACACTTGAATGACTATCATATGAAAAACAAGACATAGGGTAATTAAGATAAGCACAGTGGGTCCTAGAGGGAAATCATATAGTTAAAACCTTGACTTTATAGAGCTGCTGTATATTGGGAATATTCCAGCATCCCCTCTGCTTCGAAAACATGGACTCTGCTACTGTAGCAGAACTAGAAACAGCTGAGACTGCTTAAGGAACAAAGAACAGCAGCAAAGAACAATTTGTCCATTGCTTAGCAGAAGTTTCATGAAAACTATACATATGCTATAGGCATTTCCCAACTTGTAGCCAAACAACTGGCTCAGTCAGCACTTCCCATTAAACAAAAAAACCTTGCCTGTAATCCATTGCAGAGACATATGACTGTATTCACTCAATGTTTGCGCTTTCCTGATAGCTGCTGAAATAAAATCTGATTAGGTATACAGAAGGCTTTTAGCAAGCAATGATTAGAAAAATGAATGCTGAAATAAAATCTGATTATGACAACAGAAGCAATTTTAGTAGAGCACGATTACAAAAATTTATTTTGCACAGGAAAGCACCTATCGCTTTAGGGTAAGGACACACGAGGAGATTCAGGGAGATTTTGTCGCCTGGCTACTAATCTCCTTGTCTTTTGAGCAACTATCTCCCTGAACTGCCTCAGCGTTTTTCCCCATAGGCTACAATGAAAAGTCGCCTGCGCTAATGCACACACGGTGATGCGTTTTCAATAGTTGCCCAAAGTTGCCTCAGTGAGGCAAACACCATCTTGTTTTTATCTCTATAACCCTCATTAAAGCAACCATACTGTTTTCCCAATATCTCAGAATGCAAGCATTAGTATTTTCTTATCCAATGTCATTTTTCCCAATGTGAGACACTAGCAAAAGGACAATGTATACAAGATTTTCAATGTACATTCTCTTTTTCAACTTAAATACAAATAAATATATATATATATATATATATATATATATATATATACATACATTTCCTTTGTATTATATGTATCAGTTATTTTAGTTTACCTGTGTGCATCCAATAATTCAAAATTTGTGGCTTATATGTCTTCCCAATACATTATATTCCTATATTAAACCTAATGCAAGCTCCTTGCACTGGCAAGAATAGCATCTGAAGCCTGCAATACAACAGAATGAAAACCAGGGATGTCTTAATGCCTAGGGATGCCTACTGAGCGCTGTTCTCCTGCTTATTTTACTTTAGCATAGCCAATATAATAAGAAAATTAATAGATAGGCATTGGCTGAGTAAAAGAGTTACAAATCGTTGATTCAAAATCATGGCCTTCACAGAAAACAAAAAGTATTAATTCCTGTCTTTTCTGTGCTTTAAAATGATATCGTTTGAGGCTAGGGCCACAAGGGTGCAAAAAAACTCTAGCCGAAATCCATTGGCTGATTTCTAACCTACCGCGGGCAGTAGCCTCCTCTTTCTTCTGCATTGAATCGGCTCTGTGACTCGCGGCTCTTCACGCCAAGCCGATTCAATGCAGAAGAGGGAGGAGGCTAGTGGATTTCAGCTAGCGGTTCTATGCCCCCATGTGGCCCTAGCCTAAATGTTTTAAAGAAACACTAAACTTTGACATTGACTGCCTGAATTTGATTTACTCCAGGCACTAAGTATAAATTGATTGCAGTTATGAATGCACCAAGATTCGGCCAAATACTGAACCGAATCCTAATTTGCATATGCAAATTAGGGGTGGGAAGGGGGAAAACCTTTTTTACTTCCTTGTTTTGTGACAAAAAGTCACGTGATTTTCCTTCTCGCCCCTAATCTACATATGCAAATTAGCATTTGGATTGGCCTGGCAGAAGCATTCGGCCGAATCTGAATCCTGCTGAAAAAGGCAGAATCCTGGCTGAATCTCGAACCAAATCCTGGATTCAGTGCATTTTTGGTTATAAAAAATAAAATACGGTGAAAAGTTTGCATGATGTCTGTAAGTCTAGACAGTAGGGTAATACCTTGTAGTTCAGCAAAATTGCAACACAAACACGCTTGGGGTTTTGTTTTCTGCATTTTTTCCCTTTCTGTATAGTATACAAGGGAAAGATGCAGTCAGGTGTACCAGATGAGAGGGAGACTATATAATAGTGTTTACTTAAAACTGTCCTATTTGATCTTAAATGCCAGTTATGACCTGTGTTTGAAACAGGCTGTATATCAAGGGAGCAGAGCATAAAAACTGGCTTGCTTCAGGGTCCACCTTCTTTAAACAGATGCCATACATAGAGATACATGTGTGTGGAGTGCTGCCACAGTAAATCCATGTCCAAAGAGAATAATTAATTATGTAAAAGAAGACATTTTAATGACTGGTGTAAACCCTGACACTTATCAGCACAAGAGTGTGGTAAGTAACATGATTTAAATGCTTGTCATGGCAATGGAGGCCCCTCCAACTGTACACAATTATGTTACCTGTATATAGGAAAATTATTGGGGACCCATAAATGGCGATATATGTCTCACTGTATGTGTGACACTTATAATAGAGCAGAAGACATACTCTACAGATTTTACCACCAGCATAGAGCGTTTGCATAAGCAAATTGGTCCAACAAATCTGCACAGAATACAGTCACAAATAGACTTCACTTTCATTAATATTCCTGAGCACACGTACAGCAATCTGCTGCTAAATCTACAAAGCCAAAATACAAACACACATATAAATGGAAGCTCATTTAAATATACTTTTAGCACAATGGTGCTAAACTAATTGTTCCCCACTATTTGGCCTCTTGTTCTGTATATCTTCATGTTCTTCAACCAGAATCTGAATATGAGAGGATCTGAAATAATGTCTAAAAATTAAGCATTACAGGCTGCTTTACGGCCCAGACAGCAGGGTAAAACCAACTTTTCAGAAAGGAAGAGACATACCATTTAAAAAACACAATCTGAAAAATCACAATCAAAAAATTCACTCAGATTGTGTCCTTCTATACCAGTGATTCCCAACCAGTTGCTTGCCAACCCCTTGGATGTTGCTCCCAGTGGCCTCAAAGCAGGTGCTTATTTTTGCATTCCAGGCTTGGAGGCAAGTTTTGGTTGCATAAAAACGTACTGCCAAACAGAGCTCTTGTAGCCTTGTAGTCCACATAGGGGCTACCAAATAGCCAAACACAGCACCCCCAGGAACATTTAGATGCTTGTGTTGTTCCCCAACTTTTTAACATTTGAGTGTGGCTCATGGCTTCCCAACTTTTTAACATTTCAGTGTGGCTCATGGGTAAATATGGTTGAGGACTCCCGATCTATACCATTCTTAAACCAAATGCGAACTCAAAAAGATAGAGATAAGACCCTCTAACCTTGCTACTGTATGACTAGATAGCGCTATACAAATAAATGATGATATATTGAATGTCATGTGACCATGTCAATCTGCATATAGTCTGTAACAACAAATAAACGGCATTCATGGAAATGGAAAAAGCCTTGTGCAGGAATGCAGTTTCCTTAAATTTCATTTTGGAACCCTATCAGGATAAGTTTGGCAAAGTTTTAGGGAAACCTGCTGCTGGAAATCTGCAGTTAACTGCTCATTTAAGACATATCACAGCTCATTTCCTTCTCGAACAGAAGGCTAATGTACAACATTACAAGAGAATAACATGATGAACAGGTCGAATTACATTTAAACAACAAAAAATACAACAATCTTTCTAACTGGCTGGATATTTTCATCATGCATTGACTAAAATTAATATAAGGAGATCTAGGATTGCTGAATAACCTTGATTGATATTTTGTGAGTTTCTCTATATAGTGTGAGACCTCAAATTTCAAATAATAATTGTATAACCTTAATCATCTTACTGAGGCCCCTACCTCCAACTGCATCCACCCCCTTACTGAAGTGGAGTCCAAAGACTCATGTTCTCCTTCTCTTACATATAGACTGGAGAACATGAATTGCAATCCCTAACCCATGGCCAAAGATCTATTCTACCCCTTCCCTGGGGCAAACCACATCAACATTCGTTTTAAGAACCAGCTTGACTCAAAACCATATCAAAACACAAAAGTGGTGTAAGAGATTGATGAAAGAAGAAGAGCAACTGAAAGAAATATGGCAAAAGAGCTGAAAGGAGTAGTGAGAAGAGAGGAGGAGGAGCTAGATGAAGTCAGACTAAACATTTGTGGAAAAAGGGTTAATAGAGAAGAATACGTTTTCAAACCTGCTCCAAACCAAAAAAGAAAAAATATTTTTATCATAATATGTAAAACATATTTCCCTATTCTGCCTGCTAAGTGTGAATCCAGCCTCTGCCTAGGAAAAATAACGTATGGGTTACAGCAGGAGGTTGATTATTCCAAACAGCAGCACTGTTTTTTTGTTTGGTTTCCTATAGTTATGCACCTACTGAAACTGTTCTTTATAAATGCTATCACTAAATTTCTTCTGTTTATACTGCAAAGATCCATTCAAACATAAAAAAGTATACTTCCCCCTCCATTTTTCCCAAAATATTCCTGTAATGATGTACAAAATATAGGGTCCACCTTTGTCAGAGTCTAAGGGTTTTAGCACACGCTGCCTTTCAATTGCCTCTACATGTGTCTTATTCATGAATAATCACCTTACCTTTAGCCTGTCTCAACGACTTTAATATCTTCTAGATATCTTTCATTTCATACAGAAAACTGGGCATCAAAATAAAATCAGACCCCTTGGACACAACAAATTAGCCCAAATGTAATAAGGTAGTAGCCAAGTGATAGGGGTATAACCACCTTGGGTTGCTAGCCATGCTTCAGAAAGTACAGGATAGCTGACCCCTAGGCTATATGCCAAATAAATTTAGTCACTCTATATTAGAAGCATCACCAGTTTTAAGACTATTATTTTAAAGGCGCCTAAAACTGTTTTTTTTTTTTCATGATTAAAGAAACCTTAATTCCAGTATATAGTACCTAGAATGTTCATTGGCTTTACATTTAGTTATAAATGTAACTGCATTTTAAAACCTCTCTGGCTGTTTTTTAAGATGGCCATAGACGCAAAGATCAGATCGTACGAATCGAGGATTCATGCGATTTTCGGACTTTGTGAGGAGAGTCCCGTCATTTTTTGTCCGGCGGCGATCGGTCGTTTGGTCGATCGGACAAGTTAAAAGATCTGTCGGCTGCCGATAATATCTCTGCATGTATTGCCGATCATACGATTTTCAGAGGGAGACTGTCACTAGCTTTTGTCGGACATATCTTTCGTACGATTGCTGTCAGGGGCAGAACATCGGCTTATCTGTTCTTTTACTTCTTTATTTGATCGGAATGGTTAGTGGCAGGTCGGGAGATGGGGGACTCTGATCGTACGATGATTCATACGATTGGATCTTTGCGTCTATGGCCAGCTTTAATGCCACCAAAATTGTAACAGCTCCTGAAACAATGTAGCAGACTGAATAACAGACCTGGGGTATAAATGACATTGTACAGAGAGGGATAAGCAAAACTGGGATCCATTATCCAAAAACCAGCCTATTGGGTTAATTTAGGGGGTTATTTATCAAGCCCTGAATTTTTCTGGTCTGACTTTTAAAGGGGAAAATTCACAAGTTCGAATAAAAAAAGTACTCCAATTCAGACCTGCCGACTTCATGCAGAAGTCAATGGCGCGTTGATATCCTGATCTGCGCTGGGTTTCATTCAATAATCCAAAGAGTTAGTTATTTTCGGGCGTCAACACCGAAATCTGAGGTTTCGTCAACACATCCAAAAAAGTTGCAGTTTTCTTGTACGACTGCAGTTTCTTGTACGATTTTATGGCTTTTATTCCTACTCAATAAATTTTCATAAAAATTTATTAATAAATATGGAGGAAAAGTCAGTGCAGATTTGGTCGGAGTAGTTTGAGGACTTTTCAGATTTTGAAAAATAACCCCCTTAATGTTTCCATGATTTTCTATTAGACTTAAGGTATGAAGATCCAAATAATAAAAAGAACTGTTACCTGGAAAGCACCAGGGCCCGAACATAATAGGTCCCATACCTGTAATTTTAAAACCACTGGAACAGATACAGTATATATTGGAACACTGCTTAGAATTACATTTTCTTGCACTATGTTTTTTTGGGTGTAGTTCCCCTTTAACTATAAAATGTAACTAAAGCCAACATGGGTTGTGTAGTGTATCTACACTACCTTTGATGAAAGGTTCAAATATGTAATTGCCGCATAATACAAACTTATTCCACATTCGCCTGTGCTACTTAGTACTCCAGTGCTTGACAGACACAGCTGCCATGGGCATTCCATCCTGCCCTCATTACTACTGTAATCCCTAAAAGGCCTCCCAGATTATAATTAAACTACCCAGCTGCATCACTCACAAATGTATTAATTAATAATTAAATTATGTAATAATAAATCAGTACATTTTTCTTGATTCCAACTAAAATATACTTAATCCTTATTGGAGGCAGAATAATTCAACAATTAAATATATAAATGATTTTAAAGGATTCATGATAAATCATGATTAAAATTATTTATAAGGGATTTTAACGTACGGAAATCCAAATTACAGAAAGCTCCCGATATCCTTAAATCCAGGTGTCGAGCATTCTGGATAATAGAGCCCATACCTGTAATAAGAATCAGCATATATATTTCCCCCCATTCACTTATTCAGTATAAATACAGTGATGCCTGATCTGAACAGAGCCAGTTCAGTCACAACAACATAGGAAAGGAAAGTGGAATAACAATAGGAGGTTTGTGCACTTAGGTGCCATAAATGAACCAATTGCAGCAACTTTAATCAATTATTTAACAATATACGAAAGCTGTACTTGTGAGGCTGCAAATAAAGTTATACACTCTACACAATGAGCTAGCAACGGGGACATACAGTATTTTGTCAAAACAATGCAATTTCATTTTGTATGTCCTGTCCCCTTACCAATGTTATCAGCAAAGTGCTACGCAGTAATTGTGTTCATTATTATACTGGCACCGGCTGGACAGATCATAATGGACCATTCCAAAGTAATATACCTGAGATTCTGAAGCCTTGAAAGCTTCTGTAAGTGTGCTGCATATGGCTTATGCCTTGTAAACAGACCAACTGAGCCTTCTAGCTTTGCAGAATGTGCGTATGATGAAGGTTTAATAAAGAGCAATCACACTATAACCCTCCTTCAGCATCTGTTGTGACCTATATTCCATGGTTCTTAAACAATTAGCAGTGCTGAACAGAGGAATAAAACAGAAAGCTGCTGATAACACCATGAAGACTTTGCATGGAACCAGGAAAACACATTTCCCCTCACAAATGCATGCAAATGTAACTAATGTAAATTATATGTAGTGTTATTTAATTGCATCATGAACATTCTACAAGTGGTAAAGACAAAGACATATATCCAACTTACAGACAAATGACTTCATCCTTGCTATATGTCATTGGTGCAAAGTAAGGGATGATATATGACACAAGAGAGCAACCTAATACAACATCTAGAGAGGTTAACATGACATGACCTTGGGCTCTGGATGCCACTGTGAATTAAATATATGGAATATGAATTTAGGGCAGAGGCAGAATGAGGGCTTGGAATTCAGGTTTACAAAGCAGAAGATGAAATGAGCATGATACACATATAATAATATTGAGGTCAGACAAAGCTGTTTGCTTTATTTGCCCTTGACATAATATTTGAGTCATAATTGAGTAAGGAGCATTACACGAGAACACATTTGTGCAAGGCTTGTTGTGCTTTTGGGGATCACCAAACACACATTGAACAATAAGATGTATATATCAGGTTTTGTAACAAACACACTAAATCCAAACCATAGCATGCTTTCTTTCAAAACAAAGGCACAAGGGGTTGTTCACCTTCCAAACACTTTTTTTTTCAGTTGTTTTCAGATTGTTGCCCAAAAATAAAGACTTTTTCAATTACTTTCCATTATTTATTCTGTCCTGTTTTTCCAAAATCTAATTTAAAGGTGAATGTTCCTGTCTCTGGTGTTTCATTCCGGCAGCTCAGTATTTCAGGTGCAGACTCTGAACAGTTACAATTCTGCAACATTAAGTTGATACATTTCTCAGCAGCATCTCTGGAGTATTAGCAACTATTGTATCAATTCTAACAGCTGCCTTTAATGAAACCCAGAGATTCTACTCAGCAGGGACAAAGATAAGAAATGTATCAACTAAATGTTTCAATTTAGAACAGTTTACAGGGTCGGCAACCCCCCTCCCAGAGCTGCTTTAAAAGGTGAAAAATTACACTTTACACTTCAATATTAGAAAACCAGTGACACATATTAAATAGAAAGTAATTGGAAAAAGTCGTTATTTCTGGTGATCTATCTGAAAACAACTGGTTGTTTGAAGGTGAACAACCCCTTTAAGGTCAGCTCATAATGTTAGCTTTTCCATTGTGACCTTTGTTACCATATTTTAGAGTGATGGGTGATGATAGAATAGGTTGACCTTCTTCCATTTTAGCATCCAGATAAAGAATGAAAAATCACCTGTTTAATAGCAGTTGTAGGACCAATAGTTGTACCTCATACTTCTACAAATGTAAGACCATAGGCAAAGTCTCTCCATATATACAGTATTCATCTTAGATCACCTTATGAAATTGTTCTTTCAAGTTAAAATGCTACACATTACAGAGGTCAATAATTAATGTTGCCAGTTAGTGCCCAGAAAGTGTAAAGACCACAATATCTATAAACCACTATATATTGGAGGGACGTTCTTCCTGTTCCCAAAGCAGTTTCTTCCATCTGTCACCTATCCTAGTAAGAACATATCTGACCAACTGCTTCGGCACATTAGGCCAGACAAATAACCCATATCTACCTTCTGCCACCAAGCCGTCATTATCTACAGTACTAAGAGCGTTTTGTTTTTTTATAGCATTGTGTCTTTTAAATAAATTGTACATCTTTGCTTTTATACCAATTTCTGTACTTTAGGGAGACAATTTAGGCCGGCAATGGATGTTTGTGAAAGAAGATACAATTTGCAGGTGTTTAAATGAAGAGCTTCTTCTATTACTCATCCCGACAGTGAACAAATAAAACGAGCATGTCACAGAAGTACCAAAACATACATTCAATCTGAATGGTACGGTTACAAAAGAACATACTCTAAAAGCATTAAATGCTAAACAAAATATGCTGGCAATTAATTACATTTTATCGTACACAATATAGTTTTCAAGTTATTGAGCTTTCAAGTTTATACTCGTCTCTTCTAATCACTTCACTTTTGCAGACATTCACTATAAGGGAGACAGCACAGTGCCCGGAGCCATACAAATCATTGGAAATATTTAGAAGAGCTTATACTACAGTGGCAGCAAGAAGACAATACAATCATTGCTGCTATATAAAGGTTTCCTTACAGCTCCCATGCTAGGGAAAGAATTTCTAACAGTGACCTTATTTTACCTTGTATATTTAACTCTTTAATACTACAGATCCCCAAGAGCTACTGCATTCCCTGGGCTTTGAAGTTTGAATGTAATAATTGAGAGTCAAGTAAAAAGTACAAATGTATACTGTATTCCCCCCCCCCCCAATTTTCTGATTTTCTTATACAAGCAGTGCTGTAGTTAGATACATATCTTTGTAATCCTCCTCCCCATCTTCCCTCTGAAGGATTAAACATAACTTCTATGCTTTTCTATTCTGTAGAGAAGGCCTTAACTATTAGCAGATGGCAGCCAAGTTTAAAAAGCACAGTAACTATCAAGTTTCATGTCACGGGCTTAATGGTAAAATCTTGTTCCAACTCTATTATGGGTTGTTGGATAGCTCAGCTATTCTCCATAATGGAAAGGCCTTGGAGCAATTCTTTGTCTCACTATAGTTGTTAAACCAAATACTATAACGGATCTTTAAATGAGATTGTTTGCAATGAATTGAGATCTTTTTTTTTTTTTACCAAGAAGTGGACAAAGGACAACTGGAACAGAATAAGAATAAATGAAAGAACAATAGAATGTTTTATTGTACAAAAAGATTTGGACACCCATTTGAAAGTGCACCCTTTATTTGTGTAATAAGTCCTGCCACTTCACTGCATTTGTGTGTGTCTAGGATGAGCAGGATTCTTCAGAGCTAGAACCAGCCGTGCGCTTAAGGGGTTCAGGACATGTGGATCAATATTTAGAAAGTCTACTCCCGTGGGAGCTGCTTGATGATGAAAGACTGTCTTTGTTGCTGCCATTTTGGAACATGGAACAGCACATTGTCCTGCCTTATAATGTCACATAAATGAATTAAGCCTGGCTGGAACACTGCTCCACTACTGTATATATCAAGCATTATGTCAGCCAACATTTTTTATTTTTGCTGTAAACCATTGTTTGAAAAAAATATTTAGGGTAATGTCACACCTGGTGATTCGGGGAGATTTAGTCGCCTGGCAACTAATCGAGCCGACTAATTTGGGGCGACTAATCTCCCTGAACGCCTTCCCCCTGTCTTGCGCCGGCTATAATGAAAAGTTGCCTGCGACATGGCACGCGCGGCGCTTCGTATTCTGAAGTCGCCAAAGTTTCCCCGAATCGCCAGGTGTGCCTTTACCCTTAAGATACTTTTTTTTTTTTTAAAGATGTTTTTATTGATTTTTTTTCAAGGCATAACATAAAATATTAATAATAAAATAACCAGATAAAGATAAGCGAAGAAAGAAAGATACATATTTTTACTTCTAACATGACCCCTCAAGAACTGCAAATTAGGCAAAAGTAATCATCACAAATCAAGGACATGCCTCCACTAGTTCACTGGCTATATGCTGACCCACTGAGTATATATACAGTTCTCTATAATAAAGAGAACTACAAGACAAACTTTTTTTTGTTAGAGAGACTGGATCATAGAGGAAAAAAATACAGATTTTTATTTCAGTGCATCAAAAACTTGCAAAGTGGCTTCAAACCAAGTGACAGAGCAAATGGGAAACATGAAGAAGAGATAAGAAAATCTGTCTGGCTGATTCAAACTGCATAGAAAATTGGTGTAAATTATTAATCTGATGAAGGAAAGCATCCAGATGGAAACAGGAGGGGACTAAGGAAGAAACTTTAGGAAACCTAGTTGAAAGCGAAGATGGCAAGGCAATAAAGTAACAGGGAGAAAACAATATAAGTGCTCTTACACAACCGGTGTTTTTCTGTGTTTTTTAAACACATGCTAAGCATGAAAAAAAAACAGTGTTTAGATTAGATTAGTTTTTTTCTGTTCCAAACACAACTCTCTGTTCTATTGATTGAAGAGGCACCTGCCTAGGGTGCAATGATAGGGGATGCTGGCAGGTACCTGTTAAAGGTCTTCTGCCTACCCATAGTCTGTATTCGCTCTCCTCTGATGCTCTCCCTGCCTGGTCACTCTCCCCTCCATTGTTATCCCCTCTATCGCCACGAAACTCCCCCCCCTCGAGTGCGAATCAAGTTTTTCTCCCAAAAAAAAAAAGAATATCATGAAGGCTTTTTAATATCTCCAAATGGCTCAACAAAGATTTGAATGTGTGAAACTCAAAAATTCTAATTTACGACCATTGATAAATCTGTCCCTTAGAATACATTATTACTTTTCCAACCCCCCACATACGGATACCATTCCTTTTGCAATGTTATTGTTTACTTTTAGTAACTATCTATCCAATCCTACCTCGCACAGCAACTAAAACAACTGGTCTATCATGTCAACATTTTTTTTTCTAAAGGGTGCCCCTGCCTCCCACTTGGCAACTGCAGACTAGGCTCTGTTTGAGAGCACTTGCTGTGTGTACGCTCTGTAGTTGCTGACATTAAATCTAATTAGATGCTTTGTGTTTTGACTGTTGGCGAATACCTAAATACCTTCAAGCAGTGATTATGGCCAGAGTATCCCACACAGGGCACAAATAACAAGCAGGGTTTTCATTTCCAGCAGGAGACAAAGAGAAAGCTGATTTCATACTTCCCATTAGACATTTATTTCATTTTAAAGAAACTTGTGGTTAAAGGAAAGTGCAGGTACCAGACAAATCTTTTGCACCCAGCTGACAGCTATGCTATTAACTGCCACTTATAAAGCCAGCATGATACTTCCTTTTTTTAGCAGAAGACTCTCTAGCTTACCGATAAGGGAACCGCCTGACACACAAACACATAAGCCATTACAGATCTTATAACTGCAAAAAGTAGGGGCAGAGCAATTATTGCCTTTACCCCATATGTAACTATTATTCCTACATTCAACATGTTCTACGGTATTTCAAAAAATGTAGGGATGTACCAAATCCAGGATTCGGTTCGGGATTCAGCCTTTTTCTGCAGGATTCGGATTCGGCCGAATCCTTCTGCCCAGCTGAACCGAATCCTAATTTGCATATGCAAATTAGAGGTGAGGAGGGAAATCACATGACTTTTTGTCACAAAACAAGGAAGTACATTTTTTCCCCATTCCCACCCCTAATTTGCATATGCAAATTAGGATTCAGGTTCGGTATTTGGCCGAATTTTTCGCGAAGGATTCGGGGTTTCGGCCTAATCCAAAATAGTGGATTCGGTGCATCCCTAAAAAATTATTTAAAAAATTACTCCATCAGTTATTCGTGAAAGGTGTGTTACTGTTAATTTGCAAATTCAGATTTGACCCAGCAAAGTTAAAATTCACAAATGACTCCATCTGTTATTCATGAAAAGCATGTTACTGTTAATTTGACAATTCACATTTTACCCACGTACAGACGAAACACTATTCTTAGGTGGCCCCCAGGCATTAGCATCATGATGTGCAGTGCTTAATTCCTCTACTGTCATATGAAGCAAAGGTCTCAGCGTTATCTTTTGTAAATGCCACATGGGATGTCAAATTCATCCCCTCCTCCCTTTCATTGCTGTGTGTGTGTAATGACTGTGAACTAGAAATACTGTGGACTGGAAGTCTCTGTCTCAGCTGAGTCCTTGGGGATGGAGGATTTACTGGTAAGGATATTTTTGTTTGAAGCCAGATGAGTTAATCAAAATTACGTCACTGCCATATCAAGACTTAACTAGTGTTCAGACAAGGTTGCACAAGAATTCTGGTCTCCGATTGGGTATACAAGTATTGTTATATATACATGTATCGTTTCACAAACCAGTGGCCGCTTAAAAATGTTAGAGAGACAACGGGGACAATCTCCATTTATAAATGTCATTTTTATAGGCACAATTTACTTGCTGCATGATTTTTTCTCATTGACTTGAATGGAATATGCCATAAAAATAATGAACGTTAAATAATGTGCTAAATATCATCATCAGACAGAGTAAGAGAAAATGCACACCATTGCAAATCTGCCATTATTTTACACAACCATGATAAATAAGCCCCATCACATACAGGGAAGTTTATGTATTGCTGTGCATTCTTACATAGACCTTTTCTCCAGCAAAGCATCCATTGCAGGTGCACAAATATACTAGGGGTGAGTTGTCTAGGAATACAAAGTGAATTTGTGGTAAGTTGATCATAAAACATGGTATTCTGCACAATACTCAAATGATTAAGGAATAAAAGTGCATAATCTCCAGAGATGACCAATGTCATTTTCTAATTTTGCAGCATTAGGAAAAGTGGTGTAACTGCAAAGAAACAAACACAGGCCTGGACTAGATCGGAGGGAGGGGGGAGATATATTAGGCTTGTCACTGGTAATGATTCAGTTCCTCTGCTGGCAAATAAAGATAGAGAATAACCTGGATATCAGGAATGGATACTCTATAGCAGAATGAAATAGAACTATTCACACTGAAAATCCTGCAATATTAATTTAGTGAACAAGTGAGACGTGCACCATTTGCACGTTATGGCTGGTGCCCTCTGGGAAGGACTTCACTGTTTGTCTCTGCTCTGGTGCAAAGACAATTTACTTCTATGAAAATCACCCTTTCAGCCCCAGCCCCCTGCCGTCTGCTGAAATCTCCCCTACGAGAAAGCAAATGCAAAGCTGCAAAACCAGGGTGCTGAAGACTTTTACGGTCTATGCCACTTACTAAAATATATCATATACAATATAATGTGTATATTTTATTAAAGTGATACTGACACTAAAAAATGAATTTTAGCATATGAATGTACATTAAATGTTACCTATAGGTCATGTTGATCATTTTTTTCTTGAGAGGTTTGTTTTTGTATATAATTGTTAGTTGAAGTTCCTAAGCCTGACTCTCTGAAACTGACACTCTGACTTTGCCAACCTGACTGTCCCATCTCAGCCTGTTAATTACAGTTTCTAATGCTAACGGACTCCTGCTGCACAAATATGGCAGCCCCCTCATACAGGAACATGGGGGATCAGACAGGTAATGTAAAAGCATCATGCAAATACTTTATGGCAAAGTTAGAAGTAGCTTGCAAAGCCAATATTATAATAGATGTAAAAAAAAGTTTAATTTCAGGTGTCAGTATCTCTTTAAGCACCCGAAAGCAGCACTTTACATTCTTTTGTATCAAACAGGGCTTTTGCAATAATGTAACAAACAAGTGGTGCAAATTAAAAAGAGCTTACAAACTAAATTTAAATGTATTAAATCCTGTGGCTTGCGTCTCCCGAGAGCCCAGAATGTTATTTAACAAAGGGTGATGTTAGGTGCACAATTGCCCACACTGTCCCAAAGGGGCAAATTTATTATGGGTCGAATTGAAAATTCTAATTTCAATTACAAATTTTTCGAGTTTTTTTATGGCCACAACTGTCAGATCTGACTAGGGAATTGATCATATTGTGGGCCACTGGAAAGGCCACACCCACGGGCCAATAAGACACCAATTCTTTTAGAGAAGCCAGATTGGCAACTTTTATTGGCCTGTATATGACCAATTTATGATACACAGGCACTAAAACGTGAAAATCCTCCTGCACAAGGTACTCTGTCATAGCTGTCCAGTTCCCAAACATTACAGGGCCCTGTAGTGCAACAGTTGTACACAGCTGGAAAGTTATAGTTGAACTACAAATTTACTACGGATGCACCAAATCCAGGATTCGGCCTTTTTCAACAGAATTCAGATTTGGTCTAATCCTTCTGCCCAGCCGAACCGAATCTTCTAATCTTCATTTGCATATGCAAATGAGGGTTGGGAGGGAAATCGCATGACTTTTTGTCACAAAACAAGGAAGTAAAAAATGTTTTCCCCTTTCCACCCCTAATTTGCATATGCAAATTTGGATTCAGATTTGGTTCGCAAAGGATTTGGGGGTTGGCCAAATCCAAAATAGTGGATCCCTAAAATTTACAGAATGAAACAACCACCAAAGGATTTTGGGGCATCCTGGAAGTTGTACTTCAATTCCAGAGCTGTAGATTGTACGGTAAATAATGATGTTGCAAACATGAACAATACTTTTTGCTGTCACTAAATGTTCTGAAAATCTGAGCAGGAAGCACATTATTGTGCTAATAAATATCTTTTTACATCTTTGATTGTAATTCAATGTATAGCTTAAGTTACCAAGGAAGTCTGGGAATGCACTCAGCCTGTTTTGCTGAATGTTTGTCTTTTCCCCCTGTTGCTTAACTACAACACCCAGAATTCCCCAATAGAATTTGGGATTCATTAATCAACAGCTAGATTACTGCAGCCTTGACTTCAAGTGAAAAGTGACAGTACATGTTAATAATACTAATTGTAAGTCTAAAAGCATATGGTTTCATTTTCTGGAAGGGCGCCAGGCTACTGAAATTGCCTTTTATGTCACAGCTACAGCACATACACTG
This sequence comes from Xenopus laevis, assembly GCF_017654675.1. NCBI lineage: Eukaryota > Metazoa > Chordata > Amphibia > Anura > Pipidae > Xenopus > Xenopus laevis. The sequence continues at coordinate 92,474,282 of NC_054382.1, read as the reverse complement.
CAAAACATTCATTAGGAAATGTCTAGAGAAAGGAACATAACTCACTAAGCTTCAATTGGATGAAAATATTCAACTGGGAGCAGCTACATCAGCTGAATAGAGGAGGGAGAGTGGGACTTGCAGTTCTGTAACAGCTGAAGGTCATTTCTCCCTGGGCTAAGGCTCCTCCTCACGTACAGACCCCAGAAGAATCTTTCTTCTTTATATTTTAACAGTTTCTTTCCAAAATCCGGTACAACCCAAAATTCAATACAGTCTAATAGAGGTATTTTTTTGCCAATATGGAGGACTGACTGTCACATGACTCCACAAAGACCTTCTTCAATACTGATACTTGTACGGGGTAATATTGTTTAATCGCTTTATATAAGGATTATTGCTGTACATACTACAGGGCTGAATGCATTTAATGGGGCAGTACAATCCCCGGTTAAACTTTATGTCTTTTTTTTTATTAACTTTTTCAATTTTTCTTTTGTTTTTAATTTGCTCTTCTGCCTTTTTCTCCAATTTAAAATGCTATCCAGTTATTGGGGATCAGTGACCCCCGGCATCCAAATAACTATTGCCCTAAGAAGCTAACATTGGATATAATTATATATAGTTACATTTTATACATTCATTCAGGACCTTTCCTATTCATCTTCCAGACTGCCTGGTTACGATGGTAAATTGGACCCGAACAACCAGATAGCTGCTGAAATTCCAACTGAAGAGCTGAACAAAAATCTAAATAAATCCAAAGACCAACTGCAAATAATTTTAGAATACAAGGTAAACTACTGCTTTGCATTAAGCGTCACAATTTGACTTTTTGGACTCTGTTCAATAGAACCTTGACTATTTATATATGACCCCACACCCCCATGGCCAGAGAGCTTTTCTGCTTACAGATTGTTCATGCCTAATCTAAAGCTTAATTGCATGCTTCCACTTCTCTGTCATATGATAAATCTTATTTACTACACAACAGCAGCTATTATATGAGATCAGTCAATAGCCACAGATACTGAAACATGTACATTTGTAAGGGCAATTAATTCTGCACCAAATCATTCACAAAAAGACAGAATTATCCGTCCCAAAGAACGGGCAATAAATTACCATTCATGCTCTGAATAGTATTACATGGACTAACCCAGCGTTTCCACTGTGTGGTATGGTAAAGTTTATACAGCAGTTCAACTACACTTCCCATAATCCCCCGACAGCTTGTTTTAATTCAACAGCCGAAGTTGTGGTTGGTGCTATTAAAAAACAAACAAAAAACATAATTTCTAAAAGAATTTAAAGACATTTTCTTTGGATGGCAGGAATATCATATATTACAAAGCACGGATACAGAGATTTATTCTTTTTGAAAGAAGTGTAATCTGTTCCTTACTTGGGAGACACACATAGCAGGAGTGCTGGCTAATCAATTATTTACTCAACCTTTCACTCACCCGTCTCCTCTTTAAGGGTGACTAAAGACACAGATTGATGCAGCCAGGTGACTATTGATGCATCATTAATAGAACATGGAAAGTGAAAGGACTCCAAGCTGCAGATTTTAACAAAAAAGAATTGACTGAAGCAAATTAAAGTAAAAATTGACCTTGCCATGAATTTTACATTTATATGCGACAACAGAAAAGGTTTCTAAATGAAGTAAAGCCACGTTCCTTTTATTTAGTTGTACATTCTATAAAGCAGTTATTATTCACGTCACTGCGTAAGGAGAGAGATGCTTTAATGGGCCGAGCACTGTTCAGCACTACCAATCCATGTATTCATTAAACTGAGGATGAAAACTCATTTGGAACCAGCTCAAATCAAGCCCTTACTGCATTACCCAAAATGCATCTAACTCCAAACACTTATTGGGTAATGTGAAATCACAGTCAAGACCCAGACAGACAGTGCCCTCCTGCCACACCCTTTGTTTTCAGTATTGTAGTGATGTCAAAGCAAAGTCCAGGGGGTGTCTGCACCAGTTTCCCTGACTCCAAATCACTATGCCCATACATTTCATCAGAGCTGGTTTAGGGGAATCACCCAGGCCCCATAGAAATTCTATACAAGAACAAAGTAAAGACATTTTGCTACGCTCCTGAATGGCGAGAACAGTATGGAGAAATGGTGCAACTTGCACTTTATATCACAGTTTTCAACCTGCTGCGTTTATCTGGTCCTTAACTACAACTCCCAGGATCCCCTGACAACTAAGATGCCAGGAGCTGTAGTTCAAGTAAACAAGGGACTGCCCTACCTCAGAACCCCAGTATCTGAACAGTAACAAAAGGCAAGCGCAGCAATAAACGCCTGGGTGACACCACCACAAGCTTGGTACAGTATGAAAGGGTGTGGCTCAGTGCACAATGAAATCCATATTTTGCCATGGTGTCTTCCAATTAATTACAAATACAGGCTGGCCATTGGAAGGTCACTACAGACAGCGCTGGATTTGTCCTAGCACCCGCCCCAGTCAGTGCTCCCCATAGAGCGGCTGGGCGGCACGCCGCCCCGAAAAATGTGCCGCCCTATGTGGCCTCGCCACAAATCCAGGCCCGACTACAGAACTTGTAATGATGACTGATCGCACTACGGAAGGAAAGAACCTAGCCTGGTTAGGGCAAGACAGGCTTAAAGGAGCCAAAAAGTCCTTCACGTGCAACACATGCAACATAAGGCCTTCTGAAAACAGAAGGTATACACAGCACTGCCTTAAAGGAAAACTAAACCCTAAAAATAAATATGGCAAAAAATGCCATATTTTCTATAAATGAACTTATTGCACCGGAGTAAAGTTTCAGCTTCTCAGTAGCAGCAATGATACAGGAGTTTAAACTTGTCACAGGGGGTCACCATCTTGGAAAGTGTCTGTGACACTCACATGCTCAGTGGGCTCTGAGCAGCTGTTAAGAAGCTAAGCTTAGGGCTCGTCACTAATTATCAAGCAGAAAATGAGGTTTGTCTATAATATAAGCTGATGCTACAGGGCTGATTATAACATTCTGATGCTGATTGAACTGGTGTCTGTGCTGCCATGTAGTAATTATTTGTATTAATTACTAATCAGCCTTATATTGTGAAATGTATATTCTATGTGTACTGTATATTGATGAGTGGGTCCCTAAGCTCAGTAAGTGACAGCAGCACAGAGCATGTGCAGTGAATCAGCAGAAAAGAAGATGGGGAGCTACTGGGGCATATTTGGAGACACGAATCTTTACTGCTAAAGGGGCTATGGTTCCCTTGGGCTGGTACAGAAGCCCAAAACATAATGTACAACATTTCTATCCTACTGCTTTAGTTAAGTTTAGTTCTCTATTAATACAATGAGAGTGTAACTGTCACAAAGTATTATGGGCGGAGACATGCAAATCACTCATTTATGTCCAGTTGGTCAACTATGAATCCAGAACCACTGGTTTAATATCACAGTACAACCTAATAGTTTACCATATTTCCAAATTTCCGTTTAGATCTCATCAGTGCAAAATATTGGAACAAGGCTTCTAAATGGGCAGGACTTGTGGATAGTGAAGGAAAGAACCTTGCCTGGTTAGGGTGAAACAAGCTAAAAAGAGCCAAAAAGCCCTTCACGTGTAAAACATGCAGCCTAAGGCCTTCTGAAAACAGAAGGTATTTACTTGCCTGTGCCATATACTGTTAGGGTTGCCACCTTTTCTGAAAAATTTTACCGGCCGGGGGGAGGGGTGGGAAAAAATGGGTGGTCTGTGCTGCAAAAGGGGAGGAGCAATATCGTGTGATGGCCAGAAGGCTGAAAAAAGGTAAGTTCTCAGCGAATTGGGGGTGGGCCAAGGGCTTTTTTTTAAGGGTATAACAGGTTTACCGGCAACTATATTGCCGGTAAATTTGTAATACTGGCCCCGGCCTTGACAGGTGTTTTACCAGCTAGGCCAGTAAAATTCCGGCCGGGTGGCAACCCTATATACTGTACATAGCACTGCTGCTTCTGAATGCATAGCTGGCCAAAGGGACATAAAGGAGTGATTTACATGCCTCCATCCATAACGCCTTAAGTGAGAGTGAAAATCTAATTTCTGGAATTAAGGCAGTGCTATGTATATGGCAGGAGGCAAGTAAATACCTTCTGTTTTCAGAACGCCCTATGCACTACAGAGTAATGTTCACTGGTGTCATATGAAGCCCTGTTAAGCAGCAGTCCTTTAAGTTTTGTTTTCATAGGGCACCATCATTAGGCTATCAGGTGTCAGTACACAGACTGCACTCCATAAATAACATAACTACAGACACTAGATTACTGGCCCTGTCCCTTCTAACCTATGGTACATTTGTTGGAAGCAATGACCTGTTTTCAAACAAGGAGGAATCCATCTTTACACAACACGAAAAGCAAAATATTTATAGGAAATGTTTTGACATGGGAAAATAAACAAACACAGTAGGCAGGAATAATGCTACTTTGTATCAAACAATTCACTGAAACCACAAGCTTCTGTTGCGCTACTAAGATTACCCCAAGTTACAGAAGTCAGGGAGAAGTACAATTATCAGTTGCAGGGCACAATATGAGCAGGAGTGCCAGAGAAAACTACTAACATCATTAACAAAAAGGGGGAACTGCTGAAACAACAGTAACCTTGGCTGGAAATGATACATTTTCAATGGGCGACAACCCATCCCCCAATGCTGTTGCACTACAACTCCCAGCATCACTAACCTTCAGGAGGATATGAAGGGGGAATATTCCAGTACACACCGTACCACTGCAATAGCAAAGCCTTCTCTAACAGTCCAATAAGTACTTCAAGTCTGGCAAATGCATTTAAGAGCTCGTTTTCTGGGCCAGGGCAGAATATTATGAATATTACAGTTCTGGTTTGCACTTCCCAGCACAACTCCCCTTGCACTTGATGAAAACCATATGTCTCCCCATAACTCACCAGCTCTCCTCTGCCTAAAAGCAAGATCCCAGCCAGCACAAGCTGTAGAGGAGACTAGGCAGGGCAAGAGGTGCAGGCTGCTCAGTAGCTCTGTGTTGGGAAGAGGGAGTGCTGGCACTGCAGAGTCCCACATCTCCCAATGTACTATATCACCACACCCACTGCATTGCAGAAGCCACGGGCTCAGGAGCATCAAAAGCTCAGTGACCGGGATCCCATAACACGGAGGGCATCTCAAAGCAGAATGAGACACATGAACCTTTATAAACAACGGGTACCTGTGCATGCATGTATATATATACATATAGGCTACTCCCAACATGCCCCAAGTGCTGGAAATAACTGCTCAGCTGAAGGGCTGCTGTACGAATCCCCCATAATCTATAGCCAGCGAACAGGCAAGGGATAGCAGCAGCTCCATGTGTCTGTGTAAAGTGATCGCTCAGGGAATCCCAAGCAAAGCTCCCCATGCACATTCCTCCCCTCAGCTATTCACACTGATTCCCCTTCTCTCCTTCCCCCACTCGCTGCAGCTAAGACTGCAGATGCAGCGTTACATTGGAACATGGTGCCTCGGAGGAGCCTGGAGCACAGGGAGACATTACTCTGATTAATCTGAAGCATCACAAATTGCAGGATGGACAGGGTAGCTCACATACCTTGGGGCTCTTGCAGCCGGTGGGCACTTAGTGGGGTTCAGCTCACTCTGAAATACAGCTCTGCCTTCCAATGGGGCTGCACAGAACAAGCTACCCGGTCCAAGCAATGCCAATGACTGCCCCTTCTGCACTATACTCATCCTCTAGAGCAGCAGCCAATAGGAAAGCAGAGAAACAAAGAACCACACCCATTTACCAAGGAGACCACCAACCACAGCCAACAATGTGGACGAGCAGACAAGGTATTCCTGTAATCACTGGCACAAGCCGAACCGTGTGAACAGCACTAACTGGAACAAATGGTGCAAACCCTGTGCTGGCCATCCCTACAGTGGAACTATTAATGCTAATCAGTTTTGTTTCAAGAACAAGTTATGTTTATTGAGTCTCCTGGTGCAACAACCAAGTAACAACATGGGTGCTACTTCAGGCCTTTTGCCACACTTGTTAGTTGCATGAAAACACAGCACAAAAGTGACCAAAAGCAGACCCTATTCATTTGTCAGGCAACAGCAGCCAGAACATAATCTACTAAGCTTTTCTAGGCTACTACCACTTTACAATGACACAGACACTGGTCAGGTGATTTAGGGTAGGACTACATGGACGTTTTCGGCGCGATCCGACACGCTGCAAAAAAATGCCGGTGTCAAATTAAATGCAACAGAAATAAGGTAAGTAATGGAAATGTCGGATGGTGTCACAGTGTTGATCCGACATGGCACGCTGCGTCTGCATCCGTCAGTTGTGTCGGATCAACGCTGCAACTTCATCCGACATTTCCATTAATTACCTTATTCCGTTGCATGTCATTTGACGCCGTCGTTCTGTTGCAGCGTTGTCAGGGGGTAATCTTAGAAGCGCAACAGAAAACGCCCCTGTAGTCCTCCCCTTATAGCTAAAGCTATAAAGGGCTGGTTTGTGTACTTTAACACACGTGATTAAATGCCCCAATAGCCAGAGCCGGGCCATGCTGGGCAGGCGCCCTAGGCAGGCCCGGCAGTCTCAGTGCCTATTTAGTGTGCGCGCATGCGCGAATTTGTGCTCTCGTGCACATGCACTCATTTGCGCTCGCGCAGAAGCGCATAAAGCGCGAACAGTACGTAGAGTCGGCCAGAGAAGGGAGCCGGACTGGGGGTAGGCGACAGAGGAGGTACGTGCCTGCCGCCCTCCCAGCTTTGCGCCCTAGGCACGTGCCTACTCTGCCTACCCCTTCTTCCGGCCCTGCCAATAGCCTTTTGTGCCATTACCTTAACACAAAGTTAAAGCAAAAAAAGTAAAAAGAGCAATTTGTATAAACTGTCAAGTACAGGTATGGGACCTGGGTTTTCCTGATAACCTTTCCTTAATTTGGATCTTCATATATTAAGCCTACTAGAAAATCATAAAAACATTAAATAACCCCAATTTAATGTTTTTAAATGGTTTTGCTTCCAATAAGGATTAATTAGATCTTAGTTTGGATCAAGTACAAGGTACTGTTTTACTATTACAGAGAAAAAGGAAATAATTTTTAAAAAATCTGGATTATTTGTATAAAATTGAATCTACGGGAGATGGACTTTCTGTAATTCAGGGATTTCTGGATAACGAGTTTCCAAAGAACGGATCCCATACCTGTACTACCACTCCCATAATACCTTGTCTTATATCACCTCTATAATGATGTTGTAGGGATACACAGTACCTATGGGAGTTGGCTTTTTTTTTTATTCAGTGGGCTATGACTGTTTTTTAGCAGTATAGATACATACTTTATATTGGGTTTCAGATCATCAGATTAAGTTCAACTTGGTTATCCAAGGTCTGGGACCTCTTTCAGACTGCTAATAAAATGAAGATCTGGTGAAGTTCATTTTTCAGAAGGGCAGTTCTCCCAAAAATAAGGCCAAAGTAACAGTGAAGTGTCTCCGGGACAAAAAAGTGACAGTTCTACAGATTCCAAGTCACAGCTCATGTGTGAGAGTAAAGATTTGGATAAAATCACTTCATAGTGTGCATATACTGTATGTTTATTTCTGGTGAAGAATCTGAAGCCAACTGAACTGAAAAGAATGGTAACAAATAGTTACCCAAACAGCATATTTTAGCTTTTAGCTTTTTTATTAATGGGATGGTTCACCTTTAAATTAACTTTTTTTTATATTATTAAATGGCTAATTCTAAGCAAGTCTTCAATTTTTTTATTATAGTTTTTGAACTATTTGCATTTTTCTTACTCTTTCCAGCTTTCAAATAAAGCTACACATTTATTGTTATGGCTATCTTTCTAGTTTGTCCTATTCCTTTTCATATTACAAATCAATGCATGGTTGCTAGGGTAATTTGGACCCTAGTAACCAGATTGCTAAAATTGTAAGCTAGAGAGCTGCTGAATATAAAGCTAAATAACTCAAAAAACACATGAAACCAAATTGCAAATTGTCTCTACGCACGAATCATTCTCTATAATGAAAGTTTATATAATGGTGAACAACCCCTTTAAGATTTATTTCTAATATTAAGCCGTGCCACAGTAAAAAATATATACTTCAGAGTTTCAGTGTTTTGAAATACTACAGGAAAAAAACACTAACACAATTTTAATTCAGTAGAATTAGAGAATTATTCCAGGGTCTGAATATGTCTGCAAGGCAGAACTGTATTTTGTGTGCCACAGTGCCCCCACCCCACACTGTGCAAAGGGCTAATGTCTCAAAATATGCACAAGTTCTCCTGTCCATTCACCTTCAACCTGTGATTCTGTTACTATCATCATATTGTGTGAGTGCAAAAAGCATCGAAGTTCAAAAAACGCTGGTGTCTTTTCCTTTTTTCGGAGTGATAGCCTGCAAAAGTCCTAAAAATGTTTTTGGGTAACCGGTTTCCCCATACATTTTCTAACATATGGAACATAAATAGTGATGGGCGAATTTGCGCCGTTTCGCTTCGCCGGAAAATGTGCGAATTTCCTGCAAAACCGCGAATAATTCACGAAACGGCGCCGGCGTCTAGTTTTTTACGCCGGTGCCTGTTTTTTGACGGCGACGCCCATTTTTTTTACGCTGACGCCCATTTTTGACGACGGCGTCCAGTTTTTTTGGATGCCGGCGAACTTTCACCAGTGAATTTTTGCGCCCGTTTCGCGAATTTATTCGCCGGTGACGAATCGGGCAAATTCGCGCCTGGCGAATAAATTCGCCCATCACTAAACATAAACTATACAGTGGGCTCATGTGTAGGGCATTATAACAACTCTATTGTCTTTATTAAGGTTCCCTGGACATGTGTAATGTAATGTATTTGCTGCAACATATAACATAAAGATGTCCATTCAACTTTAAATTTCCCGCCGTATGCAAATTAACCTGAGCGGCACACAACTCAAAATTGATCCCTGGACCTCTGCCATTGACTTAAACAGCAATTCGGCAGGTTTTAGATGGTGAATAGTCAAATTTCAGTTCTTAAAGGGCAAGAGTATGATTAATCTCAAAAAAAAATAATTTGAATTTTTTTTTAAAAACTCGAATCTGACAGTTTTGACCATAAAAAAAATTTGAAAATTCAATTTGAATTTTCTATTAAACGCTTGATAAATCTGCCCCTGTGTGTTTGCCATATCCAGTTTGCACTTTGAGCATTGAAATATGTAGATTTAGTATTCATATGGTGTATTCAGAGTCACTGTCCCAATGAAATGTTAATTTGCTGTGCACTGTGATACACCTCATGCTCTAGCCAAGTGGTTCTTACTAGTGATGTGCAGGCCAGGCCTATACTCACGAGTCGGGCCGACCTCACGCTCTTCTACGCGGGAGGCGGTGGAGCTCTTCTCCTGCTCTCTCTGTCCACCACTGTCAAATGCCGGCTTCTGGGTTCTTGCCGCGCCTGCTCGCCCCACCCCTTTTTTGACGTCATCAGCAGGCCTATAAAAGCAACCTGGAAGTCGGATGCGGGCGGGTGTGGGCTAAGGTAGGGCAGGTTAGGGTCAGCACATCACTATCTTTCTTCTTGGGGATTTGAATTAGGTTGCAAAATAAGCTTTGTTAGCCAAAAATTGTCTTCGTAATTTTAAATTAGATATTTAACTTTCATTATTATGTTCTGTTGTAGAAAGCCTTTAAAATTATTTTGGGCAAACATGGAAACCCACCTTAAACAGCATGTGGACCCTTTTTTGGATCCTGATCCATAAGTTAAGAATCACCAACCAAGGATGTGGGCTAATACAGTCTGCACTCCATTTGGGGGTAAAAAAAAAAAGGCCCCCCGACCAGCGCTAGGCCAACCACACTGGGAGGGAGCTCCGGGTGTGAGCAGCCATGTTGGGACACATGTATGAGCATAATGAGCGAATGCCCCCCTCATTATCTGCATGCGTGTGGTGTCAAATGGACAATTGTGCATGCGCTCTTACTGAAATGGCCGCTTGCAACAGAAGCTCCCTCCTGGTGTGAGTGTCCTAGCACTGGCGGGGGGCAATTTTCTTTTAAAAAAAAAAACCTACTATTACCCTCAACGGGAGTTGATACCTTTGGTTGGCGATAATATATTTAGCCAACAGGTGCCCTTTAAGAAACTGTTACTTTATGTTTTATTCAGATTTAGAAATTAGAACTGAAGTGTATGAAAAAACATAGAACATGCAGATACATGTAGGCTCCATAAATACAGATAACTCCAAACTGCCAAAGTTGAACTGTACTGTACACTCATTGTCCAGCACACAGCTAAAACGCAAAATAAGATGATGATATATAATGGACACATAGAATGAACACGTGCTTTTAGAGAGCTGCCCCAAAAATTTCTATATGCATTTATCATCATGGCTTACAAACTGCTGTAATAGTTCCAGTAGGGCTGCGGTACTGTTTGTGACTTATTGTAGCTATATTTATAGTCCTATAAATTCCAGGTTCTGTGCTGCCTACCTCTCCCCCCCCCTAATGCTTTAGGGGAAACATTAGTATGTGTCAGATTCACACTTTGCTTCCGTAGGGAAGGGGCTGACTAGACAGCACACCACATAGAAAGTATGTGGGGAAGGTTGGCAGCTTATTGGCATTGCTTTACGGGACTTCAGATGCCCATTAAAATAAGACATACACAGCAACACTTGTTTTAAGTACTGCAGATCAGCAGCTCTTGGAAGGTTTAATACAATTCTCCTGAATAAATAGCACAAACCTTTGCTTTGATTCTTCATAATACAACTGCTCAAGCCTATGAGCCTAGGGCACTAACTGTGCAAACCATATAAATATCAGCCACCTCCTTCTTCTTAGATTGAAGGTTATAAGTATTTCTTATCATGGTATTCCTGCCAATATTACAGAATCAACATTCAATAAAATATCTCTATTCCCTGTCATCCAAACAAACTATGGCCTATTACAATTCATACCCTGTCCCAACTTCAAGTTAGCCAGGCAGGTATTTTTAACCTATTTTAAGCCTTCTGTCTATTCATTCCATGATTATATGGGGGGAGGCCTACTACTTTCCCCCCCCCCTCTGCCAGGCACATTTGCTCAAAAAGTAAATCATTCCTTTTAAAATACATTAAGGGGGTTATTTATCAAAGTCCGAATTTATGTCAATATTCTCTGCTACAAACTCCCGAAAATTTGCTTTGCAGGTAAAAATCTGATTTTCAGATTTTTCATCCGGTTTTCACGATTTTCATGTTATTTTTGGATTTTTCACCCGAAAACTCAGATTTCTTATGCTTTTTGCCCAAAAACTTTGGGGTATTGCACGAAACCCAGCGCAAAAACCATTGACTTATATGCAACCTTGACATGTCTGAGATGCTGGATTTTCAGATTCGAACTTTTCCATCCTCTGGGTTTAATAAATTCTGAAAAATTTGTGATTTTTTTTTTAAAAAGTCAGATTTTATAAAAAAAACAAAAAAAACAATTGTTTTGTGATTTTTGCAATCGGAATTTATTAAATAACCCACTAAGACTAAGTATAAAAACAATGAATTTGCACAGAGAAACAAGTTATTCCAGTCCACTACTGTTAAGGAGAAAGTAAGTTTTCTTTGGAACAGGTGGTCTGATTTGATTGTATTGAGGCAATTTAGCTAATGGCAGACACTGGAGGGAATACAGTAGGTATGTAAATAACTTGCAAAGGTAAATTGTGTACATGTGTAATTGTGTAAATCTTGTACATTGGAGACATTTTAAATGTTTCCTCTAACAACCTGCATTAATTGGGGTCAATTGACCATTCCGGAAACTTCTCAATATTCCCTGCATATAGTCTCCTTAGACTGGTAGACCCACTAGCGATTCTGGGCTGTGAATGTAATAAACTTCCCACAGCCTAGCACAGATAACTGCAATCACCAGCCCCCCACACCCCACACACAAAGTGAAATATCAGGTCAATTCAACAACCCAACACCAACCCAATATTCTTTGTAAGCAAAAGTATCTTACTGAGAGTATTAGGTCAATGTAAGATTCACATCATTCTTTCAATGCCCATTGGTTGCTGTGTTGTTGGGCCAAGCAAACATCGCTCATATTAGCTACTTGCTAAAAGATAAGACTACAAAGAGTGGTGGTAAATGAACATTTTCTAATTGGACCAGTGTTGTTAGTGGAGTACCACAGGGCTCTGTACTAGGTCCCTTGCTTTTCAACTTGTTTATTAATGACCTGGAGGTGGGCATTGAAAGTACTGTTTCTATTTTTGCAGATGATACTAAATTGTGCAGAACTATAGATTCCATGCAGGATGCTGCCACTTTGCAGAGTGATTTGTCTAAACTGGAAAACTGGGCAGCAAACTGGAAAATGAGGTTCAATGTTGATAAATGCAAGGTTATGCACTTTGGCAAAAATAATATAAATGCAAGTTATACACTAAATGGCAGTATGTTGGGAGTTTCCTTAAATGAGAAGGAACTAGGGTTTTTTGTAGATAACAAGTTGTCTAATTCTGGGCAGTGTCATTCTGTGCAAATAAAGTTCTGTCTTGCATAAAAAAGGGCATTAACTCAAGGGATGAAAACATAATTATGCCTCTTTATAGGTCCCTGGTAAGGCCTCATCTGGAGTATGCAGTTCAGTTTTGGACTCCAGTCCTTAAAAGGGATATAAATGAGCTGGAGAGAGTGCAGAGACGTGCAACTAAATTGGTTAGAGAGATGGAAGACTTAAATTATGAGTGGAGACTGTCAAGGTTGGGGTTGTTTTCTCTGGAAAGAAGGCGCTTGTGAGGGGACATGATTACACTTTACAAGTACATTAGAAAACATTAGAGACAAATAGCAGGGGGCCTTTTTACCCATAAAGTGGATCACTGTACCAGAGGCCACCCCTTTAGACTAGAAGAAAAGAACTTTCATTTGAAGCAACGTAGGGGGTTCTTCACAGTCAGGACAGTGAGGTTGTGGAATGCACTGCCGGGTGATGTTGTGATGGCTGATTCAGTTAATGCCTTTAAGAATGGCTTGGATGATTTCTTGGATAGACATAATATCAAAGGCTATTGTGATACTAAACTCTATAGTTAGTATAGGTATGGGTATATATAATTTATGTGAAAGTATGGAGGGGTGTGTGTATGGATGCTGGGTTTTTATTTGGAGGGGTTGAACTTGATGGACTTTGTCTTTTTTTCAACCCAATTTAACTATGTACTGTCCTTATAAGTGCATGGAATGTGATAACTCAGAGCAATTAGCAAACCTGGCATAGTGCAGAGAATGGTATATTCTTCACTCCTTATGAGGTCTGGAGTGACCAAGATCCGCATTGGCGTGTGTAGTATTGTTGTGCACTGCACGGAACTACGGCAGGCCTAATGACTGCACCACTTCAATGCTATACAGTATTTTGAAAGCATACTGCAAGGGATCGTGCATTAATATAATAGGCATTTGCAAAAAGTGTTTTATTACCAAGTTTTGTTATATGGTATCGCATGCTATCTGCTTAATTATTCTGCCTGAATAGAAACTGCCTAGCAAATCTCATTTATTGCTGTGATCTGAACCATTGGACTAAATAGGTGCGCACATTTATAATTCCGACTTTTAACACCATGGGGATTTAATAAATCACAAAATTTTTTAGTTTTTTTCTCTACAAAAAAAGATGAGTTTTCTGACCAGTAAAAAAAAAACGGACTTTAATAAAATAACTCCCTTTGTGTAAATATATTTGCTATTGTAATATATTTGCTATTGTAAGAAGTTACTCTAAGGATAACAGGTATATTACCCTGGAGATGTAATGATACCAAGGGGGAAATTTACTAAAGGGCGAAGTGGCTAACGCAAAGGAGATAAGACTCTGGCATAACTTCGCACTCTAACGCCAGGCGAATTTTCGCTCTGGCGAAAGAGCGTTACTACGCAAATTACTATTTACAAAATACTATTTTACTGACCGTTACCTCTATCGACAGACTTGCCTTCGCCACCTCAGACCAGGTGAAGTGCATGAGTAGATAGGAGTTCCTCAGAAAAAAAAGTTGAAAATCTTTCTAAGTCCCAAAAAACGGTGGGTCTTTTCCTTTTTACAGGGTGATAGGCTGAAAAAGAGTGAAATTTTTTTTTGGGGTACCCTACATCCCCCCTACATTTGATAACATATGGCAACTAAACTAAACTGTGGGCACATGTGTAGGGCAATATAACACCTCTATATTATAACACCTCTATATAATTTTATTAAGGTTCCTCGGCCTTGTGTAGTGTAATGTATTTGCTGCAGCATTTACGGCCCCTGTACTTTAACTGCACGCCGTATGCAAATTAGCCAACGCTAGAGTAACTTCGAACTGCTGAGCGTATTTTCGCTAGCGCAACTTTGCCAGCTTTCGGGACCCTGTGCGCAATTTCGCATCTTCGTTAATTAGCCTTGTCCAGGCGAATTTACGCCTGGCAAAGTGTTGCGATGTGCACAAAGCCATCGCTGGAGAATTTTCAGCAGTTAGTGAATTTGCCCCCTAAACTCTACATTGCAGAATATAATGAAATATTCCATCAGTACTACTGCCATAGCTGTATGAGATCTTGACAGGGCCCTTAGCCTAAATTTAACCCAGCTGCTACATTGCAATGTATACTGCTATCCTAACACTTTGTGGGGTTCTGGGTCCTCTTGTGTATATTATATACTTTGTGGAAGTTACAAAAACTCATAGAAGATTTTAGGACAGCATTTTTAAAGCTATAAACTCACATATATACCAATGAAATGTAATTAGGCATCTTATCCCCTATATAATTAGATATATACACCATAAGAATTACAGTCATGTATGTGGACCAGTATTAGTGGTTAGGCTTAACGTACATATATAGATGTACATAGACATTTACAACAGTTAACAGACCACATTTAAATCTATCTATTTCCTTAAATGAAAATTAAACCTTGAAAATAAATATGGCTAAAAATTGCACATTTTATATTCTCAACTTGGTGCACCGGCCTAAAGTTTCCGCTTCTCAATAACAGCAATGATCCAGAACTTCAAACCTGTCACAGGGGTCACCATCTTGGAAAGTGTCTGCGACACTCACATGCTCCGTGGGCCCTGGGAAGCTGTTGAGAAGCTAAACTTAGGGATTGTTGCACATTTACAAGCAGAAAATGAGGTTGGCCTGTAATATAAACTGATGCTATAAGGCTGATTATTAAATTCTGTTGCTAGTTTCTCTGGTTTCTGTGCTGCCATGTAGTAATTATCTGTATTGATTACTAATTTGCCTTATATTGTGACATTTTTATTCTATGTATACTGTATATTCTGAATTGGTCCCTAAGCAGAAAAGAAGATGAGGAGCTACTGGGACATCTCCAGAAGTACAGATATTCCCCACTAAAAGGCTGTGGTTGCCTTGGGCTGATACAGAATCACAAAACATAATACACAACATTCCTAGCCTACTTCTTTCGTTAGTGTATGGGGACCTTTAGTCTCATGAATCAAGCCAGTTACTACCACATTAAGGCAATCAGTAAGCTAGGTACCCCTTATAATGGATGTTGTGAAAGCATTTAAATCAGCGATCCCCAACCAGTAGCTTGTGAGCAACATGTTGCTCTTAGGGTTGCCACCCGGCCGGTATTTTACCGGTAAAATACCTGCCAAGGCCGGTGTCGGTATTACAAATTTACCGGCAGCTACATTGCCGGTAAATTTGTAATACAATTAAAAAGAGCCCTCGGCCTGCCCCCAATCCCCTTGAACTAAGCTTTTCTTTGTGGTTCTTCTAGTGTCTGTGGCGTGGCCCTGCCCCCTTTGATGTAAGGCCCTGCCCATTTTGACATCACGGTCCGCCCCTATGTGTCCCCGCCCCCCACCAGCCGGTAAAGAAATTTTAAAAAGGTGGCAACCCTAGTTGCTCCCCAACCCCTTGAATGTTGCTCCCAGTGGCTTCAAAGCAGGTGCTTATTTTTGAATTCCAGACAGTTGTATTGCCAAATAGAGCTTTCTGTAGGCTGCCAGACCTCATAGGGGCTACCAAATAGTCAATCACAGCCCTTCGTTGGCATCCTCAGGAACTATTTTCATGCTTACGTTGCTCCCCAACCCTTCTTACATTTGAATGTGGCTCATGGGTGAAAAAGGTTGGGGATCCCTGATTTAAATCAATCTATAAAATAATGTCCACCTATTTCTATGGTCTAATCAATAGATTTACCATTGTGACAAGTTACCAGTATGCTTGTTATAGAGAATTTTAATCTGAATATACAAAACAGCTGATTGTGTTATATTACAGCAACACACCATGTTTTGTAAGAGGAGGGTAAAGGCAGTTTACAGCAACAGGGAACATCTTTAGGGGATAATGACAACAAAATAATACATAATTAAAGGATAATGGTCTCCTGTACATGTGAGATCTGATCCAAGACAAAGCTCATTTTGCAAAATACATGTTTAGGAAAGATTTAAGCATTTATTTTCTCAGCAGGAGACCATCACTGTGACAAGAAGTTATTTTTTCTCTATTGTTCACAATCTGGTCAATAAAGAACAATAAGAGAGTGCCTCCAATTAGACAAATTCTCCCTGCAGAATATCAGTTTAGAAATATAATTGGCAATCTAAGTAACATTTATTTAAATACGCTAAATACTCCATGCATTCAAAGAAGAGTTTCAGCAGTTGTTCATTCTCCCTTGTTATGAGATAGTTATGAGGGAGTTATGACTGAATTCTTATTCTGGGCCAAGTTCAGCTTAAAAAGCCTAAATCAGTGCTGCTCAAACTGAAAATCTGATGAAGTGGACACTTTGATGCTAAAAATAGAGGTTGACTTTATACTGAAATGAGTTCATATAAATGTCTATTGTATCTGTAAGACACAAGGGCAAATTCACTAAGAAGGCATGTTGCAACGTGCAATAAATTGTTTGACCTTGCCACCAATAGTACATAGTCGGAAGGCTCAATTCTTTCTTACTCGGATTTGGAATTCAAATCATGTATGTGAATGCCCATGTAAAGAGCATGCATGTGGGCAACCTATGTGGAATCTGAAAACACTGCTACAACAATTCTCCTGATTTATACTAAGAGATAACCTGCTCCTACCCTGTTAAAAATACTTATTATGGCTGCCTGTTAAGTAAAGGCCCTTTTACGATCCTTTTACTAATCTTCAAAGCTCTTTACTCCTTTACATCTCACTACATCCTTTCACTTGTGTGTCCATGTTCCTGGCCATCTCCTCTGTTACTGAGGAGCAATCATTGTTTCACACCACCAACAACAGAGTTAGGCTGCCCCCAATTCACAGCAGTCTCCCCCCCCTCGTATCAACTTTCCCTTTGCCACTAGTCCCAGTGCAGCTGATGGTGCCATCATTATCCTTTGCACTGCTTGCTCATTTGCCAGCGCAAGATAATGATCGCTATCTCATTATTCTGCCCTGGGATCCAATCACATCTAGGGAAATCACAGAAAAGTGTTAAGGTGGCAATAGACGTAACAATTACGATCTTTCTTGGAAAAGATCGTTTCAATACACACGTGTAGAGCTGAATCGTCAGATATACAGGTAGATATACGGGAAGAAACAATAGAATTCTACCTGTATCTGACGATTCAGCACTAACAATGGGCGATGCTTGGTGTTTGGGTCCCTTCAAAGGCACCCGTTCAAAATTTTCCGTCCAGCCCGATCGACGAGCCGACCGATATCCAGGTCTTCTGCAGATTTTAGTCGGCTCTTTTTCCACCATACACGCAACGAATATCGGACGAAAATTTGTTTCATACGATATTATCTGTGCGTCTATGGCCACCTTTAGAGACCTGGGCTAACATGTTAATTTGAGCAACTGAATTTGCTAGCGCAAGATAATGATAATGATCGCGGTCTCAAAAATTTCTCATTGGTCTGCACTGGAATCCAATCACATAAAAGTTTTAAGGTGGCCATAGACTCAAAGATCCGCTAGTTTGGCGACATCGCCAAACGAGCGGATCTTTCCCCGATATGCCACTAACTGCATGGCTATATCTGGGGGAATTCGAATGTTTGGCCGTATGGCCGAACGATCGAATTAGGATGCGCCAAGGGGCTCCGACGGGTCGGTCGGGTAAAAATCCAACCTTCCCGATCGATATCGTGGCCAGATATCGATCGGGAAGACCGTCAGAAGCCCCCATACACGGGCAGATAAGCTGTCAAATCAGTCCAAACGACCGATATCGGCAGCTTTATCTGCCCGTGTATGGCCGTGTATGGCCACCATTAGAGACCTGGCCTGAGCAGAGACATTGATGTTTATTTGTCTGAATTAGGCTGAATTTATCACTCGCAATGCAGCCAGCAAATTTCTGCTCAATGAAATTAACATTTTTATGTATAGGTCTCTCTGAGCTATAAAAAAAAAAAAATCTGCATCATCATTTGAAAAGAACTTTGGTCTCCCAAAAAAATACTAAATATAGCTGTTGACGTTAAAAACTTCAATTGTTGGATCGATAGAAAAAAGATTTAGAAACAAATGTATATTTTTGCATCAGGGCAGCCTCTTCTTCTCAGTGGGAAGTAACTACCGATTGTGTCGCCTAAGAAAATAAGATGTCTGGACCTATTGGGATTTTTGTGTTTCATGCTGAATGAATTGAAGCTTTTAAGAGCATTTTTAGTTCATGCTAAATTCTGTTTCTCACACGTAGCTGCTGGGTTGCTTTTGTTTGTTTTTTAATAAGGTTCTAGTTTTAGGTTGATTTTGGTATGAAAAACCTGCTTTATTTCCAGTTTCCAAATGTCTCTCCATATGTTCTTATAAAAAGCAGGATGTCATTATTCTGTATGCATACATTCATTACATGAACCGAAACCCACACTAATATTTGAAGTTTTTTTCAGAAGGAAAAAAATAAAGCATTTGCATTAAAGCACAACAAAGCTGTTGGGCATGTTCATATATACAGTACCCCAAATGTAAATATCAGCACCAACTAGGTGTCGGCAGAAAGAGATAAAAAGTGAAATAGAACAAAATCGATTGATTTCCATGGAAAAAAAATAAAAAAAAAATAGCACTTTATAAAACTACCTCAAACCACAAGTATTTGCAAAATGACGCTTTAAGCAATTGCAAGACAGATACAATGAAAAACAATTACAAATACACAAATACAATGGTCAAAACCAGGGTAGAGAAAATAATCAAATCAGCCCACCCTGTTTTCCATCCTTTTCTTCTGGCGATTATGGTTGCCAATGGTTACTACTAATACACTATACTTATATACTATAATATATAATATACTTAGTTACTCCTACGCGAAACCAAAGTTTACTCCTAAAACAAAAAATACTTTAGATACCTTGGGATCTGTTCATTTATAAAAACATTAACAAATGTGCAAAATGCACAAAATATTGTTCCAGTGAGGGGCGCCATATATTTTTTTCAATAAAACATTTATCTATGTAGATCAAAGTTATTAGAGCAGAGGCACCCAAATATAAAGTTTAATGTACAAGTTCTTGAGCAGGTGTCCAGCAGTCCATATTAAAGATCTATTTGTAAAAAGCTCTCTGAAAATACTCCAGCTAAAACCTGTCGAAATCATGTACAAGTCAAATGGAATAAGTGTTTTACCTTTCGGATTAAATTTTTTTTTTCTCGGGTTTTGGGCTATTTGTGCTGGTTTTTGTCGCCCGGTGACAAATCTCCTCTTCTTCGGGGCGATTAATCTCCCCAAACTACCTTCCAGATGGCTAAAATGTAAATTGCCAGCAGCATGGCATTCAGATCGATTTGTTTTCCGAAGTCGGCCGAAGGTGCCTCACGAGGAAACTTCGGGGGACTTCGGAAAACAAATCGCTCAGAGTGCCATCCTGCCGGCAATTTACATTTTAGCAGGCAGGCAGTTTGGGGAGATTAGTCGCCCGGTGACAAATCTCTCTTCTTCGGGGCGAGAAGAGGCGATTTGTCACCAGGCGACTAATCTCCCCGAATCTGCCTGTGCCCTGACCCTTATGATATTCCTATTGGCTGCTTTCTATTCTCTTCTTTCATTTTGTGTTGCCTTTTTCCCTACGCCTTTTGTTATTTTATTCCATTTTTGTTCGTTCTTGAGCTCGATGTTTGGTCTTTGCAAGGTAGATAATCCGATTTCCAGAGCACAAAAATCCATTATGCCTGGACATTATGGGGCCGATTCATCAATAGTCGAATATCGAGGGTTAATTAACCCTCGATATTCGACTGGGAACTAAAATCGTTCGACTTCGAATATCGAAGTCGAAAGATTTTGCGCAAATCCTGCGATCGATCGTTCGATTCGAAGGATTTTAATCCAACGATCGAAGGAAAATCCTTCGATCAAAAAATCACAGGCAAGCCTATGGGGGCCTTCCCCATAGGCTAACATTGACTTCGGTAGGTTTTATCTACCGAAGTAGGTGGTCGAAGTATTTTTTAAAGAGACAGTACTTCGATCATCGAATGGTCGAATGGTCGAATAGTCGAACGATTTTTACTTCGAATCGTTCGAATTCGATCGAATTTAACCAATTCGATGGTCGAAGTACCCAAAAAATACTTCGAAATTCGAATTTTTTTACATTCGAATTCTTCACTCGAATTTTGTAAATCTGCCCCTATGTGTGATCTGGTAATCTAATGATCTATCTCACAAGGTCCAAACATCGGGTAAACTTCCCTGTTTTCTGTGTTTAGCTCAGGATATAAAAAAATATAGATTTTTTTGTGATTAAAACAAAAGGCAAAAATTATGTTCAGCACAAGCTCTATTCATTGCGTTCATCTTGTATAATGTGTTATGCTGCATTTTGAAACCTGTGGCCAGGACAGGAATGAATACTGCAGCCATTTCATCTGATTAAATGCCTTTTCATCCCAGTACTGTATGACTTATCCTGCACTGCCTTTCTATCCTGTGGTTGAATGTCTAATAAAAAGATTTAATGCAGAAAATAAGTTTAAGTTTAACGTCGCTGTGATAAATACCTCACATAAATCTATGGATTCATAAGTATCTATAGGCAATGGTAGATTTTTCTTTTTTTTTTAGTGCATTGGTATTTTAGCTTGTTAAAATATTAAATATTTTATAATTATTTTCATTTATCCCATGTAAAACAGGCATTTCCCTAAAAACTGCAAGAGGCAAGTTCACAACACCTGGACTTAAACAATCAAATTCATATTCAATGGGTGTTATTACTCAGAAATGCTTAGTAGCTGCTCTGAGCACTAACACACGGATATCTATACTTATGCCTGGCCCCAGGATGATCATTTCACCTAATATAATACATTGTTATATAAGAAAACACTATTATTTCTACTATATATTAAGTAGTTAGCAAGAGTCTACTTGTAAAGGAACAATGATCATTAATAAATCGCCCCATAGTGTTCTACCATCATTCATTTTATATCCTAACTAATTCTTTTTGTATACCTTTCAGAGAGAATATTCTGAATGTAACATAAAAATCAGATTAGTCAACCTCATATCCAGCAGCGGTTCTTTGTCACCCAGAGAAAATTATTAATAATTAGATAGCATTTATATTAATTGCATATTCATCAGCAGTGATGTACTGCAAACATCCAAAGAAGACGATGCACTGTTGAAATGATGAAGCGCTCTGCTGCCAAAATATTATCTTCCTTTGCAACATTTATAAGACATTTGCTATTTTTCATTTGAAAGCTAATTAGTAAGGCTCTGCTTGTCCGAGTTCACTGAAAATGGCTCAAGATTTTTTTTTTCTAAGGGAAAAATAGATAAGGTAGGAAAAAATACCCCATCAAACCTGATACATGCAGAATGGTTGCGATAGCCATTACTGTAAGGAAAAGAAAACAGCTAGATGAAAAACAAATTAATACCACTGGCAGTATATATATACTCTGCATGGACTTCAGCCTCCTAGCTCTCATGAACACCTAACCAAGGCGGATGCTAGAACTGCGCTCCCTCGGACACCGCTTGAGGAGATGCTGCCATGTCAGTAAGTGGTACATACTGATTGGTAACTATGAGTTGCTAGATGCGGTGCAACAATTTATTACATTACCCTGAAACCCATGAATCTATATTTTCCAAAGTTGTTAGTATTGGCAACGCCAGCTGCTGTATAAAGGAAAAACTTGGCACATAATTTTGGTCCTTATAAATGTGTTCTTTGGTTGGGAGTTTTAGCAAATTGGAGTTCATATGTGCTCTCCACAATTCTGGAACTTACTTGGAACCATTATGTACATTGGGGGGGACTGTTCACCAAGAAAATGTCTCAGCATAGAAGGGCAAAGTCTATAGACCAAGACTGCTGCTTTTTTACACCTAAAAGACAAGGGGCACTCATTTGAAGCCATCCCTAACCAGAGACGGGGGCCTTCAACACTACCCGTCTGCTACATACAATGCTGTTCTGTAATCCGGCTATTTCAGAACACCTCACACATCCATTCATGCAACTCTCACAAGAAAAACCTGGTTCTAGGAGTTGTATGATACCTTAGTAATCCTATTGCAATAACTACACAGCATTCACACCTCTGTGAGTTTCAACTGTGGTGGAAGAGTTTATATGCCAGGGACTTCCCACACCAGTCAGCTGAACTGAAGAAGCTGCTTGGATGAGTAGTGAAACGTCTTCAATGATTACTCAGTAAGTCCAGTTGCTCTAGAATTACTTATACTAGTTATAAATC
This sequence comes from Xenopus laevis, assembly GCF_017654675.1. Lineage (NCBI taxonomy): Eukaryota > Metazoa > Chordata > Amphibia > Anura > Pipidae > Xenopus > Xenopus laevis. Next base: position 92,451,527 of record NC_054382.1, on the reverse strand, counting down.
TGTTTCTATATCTGCTTACAGATTCTACATATTGCTAATCGGTCTCGGTCCCAAAAAAAATTTTTTATGACCTATGAACTGATTAATCAAATGATATGGATTTAACAGATTACTATTCAACTTCTTCTTGACGAGCGTCATCCTACAAAGGCAGATGGGGGTATCTTATGCATATAATCAATGCATACTATATAGAGCAAAATGATTCAATTTATCATAATGTCTCCCTGTAAGCACCATTAAGATCATTTTTGAGTTTATAATGCATTTATCACCAAACTGTAGCATTAATGAAAATACTAGTTATAAATCTGTTTCTATATCTGCTTACAGATTCTACATATTGCTAATCGGTCTCGGTCCCAAAAAAAATTTTTTATGACCTATGAACTGATTAATCAAATGATATGGATTTAACAGATTACTATTCAACTTCTTCTTGACGAGCGTCATCCTACAAAGGCAGATGGGGGTATCTTATGCATATAATCAATGCATACTATATAGAGCAAAATGATTCAATTTATCATAATGTCTCCCTGTAAGCACCATTAAGATCATTTTTGAGTTTATAATGCATTTATCACCAAACTGTAGCATTAATGAAAATACTTTGCTGACAGCAGTGCTGTAGGATGAGGGAGGCTCTTCCTTGCCCCAAGATTGTGGAGCCCTGCAGTACAGAAGAGAAGCTGTGGTAAAGCTCATTCATCCCAAATTTACCCTGAGATGATGCAAGTACAGTAGAGTTGCATACCCCCCAACATTTGAAAAGTGTAAAGAAGCACAAAAACATCAGGCAAGCTATGCATGGCAACATTTTTTTGACCAGGCCCATTTTATGACCACACCCCCTAATTACAATGTCCATTTTACAAAATTTGGCAGATTATGAATGTTTGACCACTTTTCTGGGAGTTTTAGGGCCATGGTTTATGTTATAACAGTTTTGCTAATGAATCTGAAATTGCCCTTTACGCTGTGAGTCACAGTTCTCACAAGAGACCAGCTTACCTTAAATAGTTATAATTGTATCTTTTGCTTATCTGAAATGGTTACAAATGTACTGAAGTGCAGTTGCTCAGCATTCTGGGCTGTGTGCCAAAACTCCTCTTATTTTAATTAAGTTTCAGAAACTTTGTATCTGTTTCTGGCATCATGGCAAGAGCTCAAAGAGAAATTCTGGACTTTTCAGTAAGATATCCGGGACTGCGGGTTGAGCTGTCAAAATTAGGACTGCCCCTCAGAAAATGGAACAGTTGGGAGATATGCAGTAGCCCCTGTAGCAGTAAAGGTAATAGCCTCTGCTCAAATAGATGTGACTGCAGGATAGCATGCACATTAAGGAATTGTGGCAGCAGTAATTTGAGAATTCTACATGTCACAGCCCTATCGCTATTTACTAATCTTACCCTCATCAACAGCTAACATTTGTTAGTGCATATTTGTATTTGTTGTTTATTGATTCAATCAGGTCGGTGATCTGTACAACTTTGTGGGCAAGGAGCCCCAACACATTTTATAGCCTAAGCACCCCCTAAAAAGGCTTGAGAAAGACTCATGTCCATAAATCTGTATTCAAATACATCCAAACACCACACTTCAAAGGCATTAGCAGGCTTATTTATTCACAGGCACTAGCAGCTCCTGTAATTATAAAGCACTGAAGTGAAAACACAAATATGAAATCTTGGTGCTATCACAAAAATTATAAAAAGCTAATTTTCCTTTCACTTCAGTAATTTATTTTCCATATTACTGTGGTTAGAAAATATGGCTTGGGACAAGCTACATTTCACACAGATTCAGGATACATAATAATGGAAAGTGTATTATTCATTGCCAGAGCTTTCTTGCTGATTTCAGAAAAAGCATACGCTTCTCTTCTACAAAGTTACATGTTGCAGCATAAGGGGGACTATAAACATGCCAATCAAAACAGATTAGGAACAAGTTTGAAGGCTTGAAGTAAAATGAATGCCTCGCCAATCACCAAACAGCTATTCATTCATTTAGTGATGTTGATCTACATCCATAATATCATTGTTAGCATTCTGTTCCATGGAAAGTTTTACTTAAATATTATATTATTATATTGATTTATATTGCTATTTTTAAGAAACAACTATTTCTTATGTAATCTTAGCAAAATAAATATTTGAATGAAAAGCATGAAATAGGAGGGTAATTTGCTGTTTGAGATCTACTGATCACTAGCTAAAGGTCTACTGGTAGATCCCGATCTTCCTTTTGGGCAGCCCTGTATTAGATTAGAATGATAGCTGTTTGGTGATTGGCGAGGCATTCATTTTACTTCAAGCCTTCAAACTTGTTCCTAATCTCTGTGTGTATGTATATATATATATATATATATATATATATATATATATATATATATATATATATATATATATATATATATATATATATATATATATATATATATATATATATATATATATATATATATATATAAAATTGTATAATGGGTGGCACACCCTCCTAACTTCACCCAGTTGCACGGTTAAACATTACATATACGTTTTCAAAAAGAACCTTGAGAAAGGTCCAATTGGGACTGAAATGTTACATTGGCTTTACATTCTTCACTAAATATACTTTCTACCCTGTAGTTGCTGGTTCTTTTTGAAAATGTGTATGTATGTGTGTATAAATATTTAGTATCCTGATGACGGTTCAGAAGGAACTGAAACGTGTCGATGTGGGGGAATATGTGAATAAATTCCCTTATAATTATCTCCGTGAGTGCCTCTAGTACTTTTGACTGTTTTGAATTGTGGGAGAAGCCCCGAGGGATTCATTGTGCATTGTGGAGAGTGCCGATGCTTGACTATATATATATATATATATATATATATATATATATATATATATATATATATATATATATATATATATATATATATATATATATATATATATATATATATATATATATATATATATATATATATATAACAACATACAACACTGTCACATTGTAAAAGTAAACCCAAAAAAATGTAATACAAACCGGCCTGTTTTTAATTATTTAAATAAAACTATGCTTTTAAACTAAACTGCCGATAGGTTCCCAGTGTGCACTCATTTACTTTGGAAGATATTGATTATGCGGATTCTGAGTAGCACCTGGGTTGCTTGCTGAATACAGTGGAGTGCGGATAACCAACGTCTTTCTATATATATATATATATATATATATATATATATATATATATATATATATATATATATATATATACACAAAGTACCTGCACTCCTTCCTTGTTGGCGAGAGTGGGTGCTTGGTTAATCAGAGTATACAATGTTCAAAGTGGACCAGCACACCAAATCTTCAATCAAAAAAGGTTTATTTCAACATCACTCAAGTGTCCAACGTTTCGGCCCACCACTTTGAACATTATATATATACACACACACACACACACACACACACACACACACACACACACACACACTTTATGGCTGACCTGGGTGCAGCACTCACAGAAATAAATCAGACTTAAAGTTAAAACATGATGCAGGCTGAAAAATCCTCCACAGCAGCACAGCAACTGATTTTCAGTTTAAGAAGAAGTCGGGTCAGGAGATGTGGAGTGCTCGCGCAAGTAGGATAAAGCTGAGGGCATGTTGCCATATCGTCCTGTTTCTGAGACACAGCACAACCGGAAGAAGATATTAATTATGGTATTTTTTAATAAAGCATTAAAAATAGCGAACATTGTGCTGGAAGGAGGAGGTACTAAAGGGGGGGCTATAATGTTTTTTTAACTTGAATTTTTTTAGTGTTACTGGTCCTTTAAAAGAAGACTAGCACATTAACAGGAAAAAAAAAAGCACGAAAACAAAGCTTTCCGCAACATGAGCTATTACAATGAATCATAAGCACTAGCTAGTGGTTTGCGTGTGTTCCATGAAAATGCCAAGTTTGAGCTCTGCCAGCCGATTCAGAAGCTTCCAGCTGAAGCATATTCCATTATACAATGGACAAACACAGTTTGTTTTATAACACACTGCTGAAATGCTATGTGTCGCTACTTGCTAAAATGGTTAAGCTCTAACAATGCAATGCCAAGGATACTACCAGCTTACACTAAAGCCAGCATGACTGCTCAGTGAATTTTTATTTTCAGAAACTCGATTTAATATAAAGCTGCTCAACCCTCTCTAGAAACTCCAAGCCATATGCCATATAACTGGCTGATCATTCATATGCAGTACTACATTGGAATGTAACCCTGTTCCAGATAAACCCCCAAGAAGAATGAAACCTCCACAGGTGAGTATATAGATAAATGCCTTGTACAAAACCTGTGGACTCTATTTCTGCAGAGGAAACATGGATTGAACCAGAACAGAAAAGTGCAAGTAGTAGAATAATTAAAGTAAAAGGTCTCTTTAGAGGCAAGCCAGCACCAAAGCTATGAGTGTGAAACCAGCATGACACTCCCACCTGGAGGGAGAAAAACAATGATCCCTACTAGGATTTTCAACAAGAATACCATGGGGAATTCAAGATCAACCACCGAGAGAAAACCCTTGTTGAAACAATCTAGTTTGGAATTAAAATGAAAGGCCTAACTCGGAATCCCAAAGTGCAGACCAAGGGAGTAGAATATCACCGCTAGTCCTACAGTCAGTAATTCCTGCACACTCATGCGGAATCAAAATTCGTGACCTGTACCCAAATCCTGCCAGGTGCCTAGCTGGAAACACACCACACCACATTTTATTTCAGTTGGTTCTTATTACTTTATGCTCATCATCCCCAGCCATATTGGTTGGAAAGTGCAAAAAGATCTGCATGCCCTACAGAATGGGCATCCTAACAAAAATACATGCCGACATGCCTAGCATTTGCAGGATTACAGTCCTTTTGAACCGGGTCAGAATAAAAGTTTCGATTTAGATGACGATTCAAACTAGTTATATATTTGGCATGCTCCAAAAGAGGTCACCAAACAGCAAGTGAAACTGCCAACACTAAAGGTGGCCATACACGGGCAGATAAAGCTGCCGATATCAGTCGTTTGGACCGATTTGACAGCTTATCTGCCCATGGGGGCTTCCGATGGGTGTTCCTGATCGATATCTGGCCACGATATCGATCGGGAAGGTTGGATTTTTAACGGACCGACCCGTCGGAGCCCCTTGGCGCATCGTTATTCGATCGTTCGGCCATACAGCCGAACGTTCGAATTACCCCCGATATATAGCCATGCCGTTAGTGGCATGGGGAAAAGATCCGCTCGTTTGGCGATGACGCCAAACGAGCGGATCTTTGAGTCTATGGCCACCTTTAGACTAACCTCTATCATTGGTGAAAATTCTTCTTAGACTATAAATGACTGGAACCACCTCCTTATCTGACCTCAGACCACAGGCCAGAATATTTAACAGATAGCCACCACTAGATAAAGACTATTCTTAATTTCGACGTTTTGGCTCCAAACTCAAGCCGTCTTCAGGAAGACGGCTTGAGTTTGGAGCTGAAACGTCGAAATAAAGATATTCTATTTTCTACACTTTGAAAAAGTCCTGTGAGTGCGGTTCTTTTTGCAGTTTTATGTATGTATATATATATATATATATATATATATATATATATATATATATATATATATATATATATATATATATATATATATATATATATAAATATATAAAACATTTATTTGACATACTGTGGCCCCTGAGCACTGACTGGTCCCATATTACACATGAGAAAAACTGGACAGGCCTGTACCTGTTTAAGGCCTTACCAGTTATTACTGCAGTCCACTCAAATAGCTGAATTTGCATTCACATATATTAAAGGTTATGTAAACCAAAGTGCATTAAGACCACTGAACTAAACCAAAAATGATGAACTGAACCTCAGTATCCAGAGTAAGAGATGATGATCAATATCATTGATTATAAAGAACCTTATTATTCAGGCACTAGTTCAATGCCATGCCATATGGATAAACTATGGTGAGCTGCTGTGCCCCTGAACCAACACTGTCCTTGTAGAACAAGAGAAGTTGCCAAATCCTCAAGCCAAGGCCAAATGTATAATCTAATTGAGTAATATCCATAACACTAGACCCAAGAACCAGAGCCCAGCAGTGGCAAGATTCAGAATACAGTTTGTCTTAGAAATAAACACGCATATAGTCAGATCATCGAACCAGGATTGTAACTAGTGAATTACATGTCTGACTACTGCATCTTAGTATTTGAGTCGCCCACTGCCCTCAGACTAATGAATATACATAATGTATATGTAACTTTAAGAGCCAAATGTCCAGGTTTTAACTCGGAAATTCAGCTCCGCTAGTGCAAAGAGCGCTATTGTACTCATTGCACTAGTGATGCGGCCCTACTTTGACCAGCTCTGACGCTGATGTTTTAAGTGCGGAGCGGGAGGGGGGAGGCGGCAGTCCCAGGATCTCCCCTGGCAACAAGTAAAAAATAACAACCAGAAGTTTAAGCAAAAGCTGCTTTCAAAAGCAATTGTTTTTACAAATAGCTTTTAAAGGACTGACATTTTTTTTCTAAATATATATTCAAAAGTTGCTTAGAATTCAGTTTTCTTTTATTAGGCAAATTTTTATTTTGGGGTTGATTTTCCCTTTAAGTGTCTGAAGTCATAAAACTGCAAATATATGCAATGCTGAAAAAAAAAAGTTTGAGACACATTATGGCTTTGTTTCTTGTTCAGCTGCAAAGCAAATGTATAGACTTATTTCTTTTTCCTTTAACTTGCGTCTTCTCATTCCAGATTCCTCAAGAAGACCATCGAGCAAACCAGTCCTTCGATTTCTCAGTGTGTAACAACCAAACGTTAATTTTTTCACTTTATTTCCAAAAAGAACATTTCAGAAAAGAGTATTTGAAACTTGATTGTGTTGTCAAGGATTATACTTATTTGACAACTGTGTCCTTGGCAGGATCACCAGAAAGCTACTGGGCATCATCAAAAAATCTATTGAAAGCATCTGACAATAACATTTTAAGAGCTTAGAAAAAAAAAATCAATGCAAAGAAAACTATGATGATATCCCATGCCCTGAGTTTTCATTAATGATTAAAAAGCATAACAACTACAAAAGGTACGAGTTTTACAAATGTGGCCAAGCTGTTCTAGCAATCAATATGAAAAACCATAAAAATAGATCCCAATACTGAAATCAACCCAGTAAACACTTTCTACAGTAGTAAACTTATCAAACAACTAGATGACCAACGGAATTGGCCAGACCATAATGGGAAAATATATATCCCGTTATTCAGAAAGCTCAGCATTACACAAAGGCTATCCCCCAGAGACTCCATTTTATCCAAATAATCCAAATTTTTATAAAATGATTTCCTTTTTCTCTGTAAAAATAAAACAGTGCCTTGTACTTGATCCATACTAATATACTGTATAATTAATCTGTATTGGAAGCAAAGCCAGCCTATTGGGGTTATTTAATGTTTTTGTGATTTTCTAGTAGACATGAGGTATGAAGATCCAAATTACAGAAAGATTCGTTATCCAGAAAACCCCAGGTCCCTAGCATTCTGAATAACAGGTGCCATACCTGTACCTCTCATTTTGACATGGACTCATTCTGTTGGGCAAAAAGGTTCATAAATTCTGTCTGAAATTCTGGATATAAATATAAATGTATTTTATTTTTTTACACAGACATACCAGACTGAAAGAAAACCATAATGGCATGTGGGTGTGTTTGCCGTCAGTGTGTAAGTCAGTTACCCACCCACTATCATGCAACCCCACCTTTTCTTGTCCCATTGTAACATGATGGGATCTGGGTCTTGAAAAAAAAATTACACACACGCACACACACACACACACCCCCCACCATGATAATATCTATCATGGTAATATAAATATTTATCATGGTGTCCTTCTGGGGAATCAGGTATGTAATATGAATTATACTTATATCTGAAAGTTCAGATACTATTTATGCACCTTTCCTACATACGTTCAACTGAATGAGCTTATGTCAAAGGAGGGGTATTTTTTCTCTTCAAGGCTAAGTTAATGATGCAAACAGCTAAATTGCATCCATCTAATTTGCTTCAATAGGTCCTTGACCTCTCCTTGACAGGTGCCCTTTAACATTTAACAGAATTTTTTTAGTAGAAGTTAGGAGTGGAGATCCAATTTACAGAAAACCTTATCAAGAGAACTAGTCCCTTGCTGGCTTTTAAAAACTCTGTAGTTAGTACTGTAGGCAAAATCAAGGACAAAGTTCATTTTTCTAGAATTCTCAGCAGCCCAGTTCAATTCCTATGAGCTCAAAAACTATCCCTTAAAGGAATCGTTCAGTGTAAAAATAAAAACTGGGTAAATAGAAAGACTGTGCAAAATAAAAAATGTTTTCAATATAGTTAGTTAGCCAAAAATGTAATGAATAAAGGCTGGAGTGACTGGATGTCTAACATAATAGCCAGAACACTACTTCCTGCTTTTCAGCTCTTTTGCTTTCCACTGATACCAGGCATTAACCAATCAGTGACTTGAGGGGGGCGCACATGGGTAATAACTGTTGCTTTTGAATATGAGCTGCATGCTAAGGATCAATTGCAAACTCACTGAACAGTTACGACCCATGTGGCCCCCTTACAGTCGCTGACTAACTCAGAGTAGAGCTGAAAAGCAGAAAGTGTTTTTCTGGCTATTATGTTAGACCTCCAATCACTCCAGCCTTTATACATTACATATTTTTTTTAAACTAACTATATTAGAAACATTTTTAATTTTGTACAGCCTATCTATGTACCCAGTTTTTATTTTTATACTGAACTGTCCCTTTAAAACAATATTAAACTACAATTGTGATTTTCAAGCCAATTAAAGTGTGAAATATGCAGCTGTTTGTTTAGCGGATACATTAACTACTCAGAGGCTGTTCTCCTAGACATTCAAAATTCAGTGACCAAAATACACTCCTGGTCTTTGCCACCAACATTTCCCTCCCAAGCTTCCAAACATTTACTTTATCTGTGTTTAAGATTTGTGTGACATTTCCTGGCAAACAACTTAATGAAGTAGCCATGGCTAATGTTGGCAGATGGTACGAGCATATGTCCCACCAGATGCTTTTATCATTTAGCCCAGAGAGCAGCAATAAGTATCTGCTCCTGTAGCCATTTACTCTCTGACAAATTGATTAGGGCAAACAGAAGTGCAACACTAAAAACTGTGCCCTTTTATTATACACCTCTTATTTTACCTCTGCTCCCCACCCCCTTTTGCAACTGTCATCAGCAACACAGCAGGAAGCTCAGAATTAGTGAATGTGACCTTAAAAATCAAAATATATTAAATATTTTATTCATGAAAAATATGCTTACATATGAATCTCTTACTCTAAAGTACACAATGGGGTCTAGTGCATTTTCTAAAGAAAGGCTGTTAATATATGTCAATATGTCAACAAATCAGACAAAAAATAGACCCAGATTTGTTTTAATATTAAAAAAAAAACAATAAACCTAGAGGTCATTCAGAATGCAGCTTTTTTTAACTTACAGGCAAATAGAAATTTACAGTCAAAATAAAAAGGAATCTAAAATTAAAATAAACTATAGAAATCTCCGAGCACTTCTTTAATCAGGAACGATCCTTACCCCATGGCCGCCTTCGATCTGCCGCCCCCTCTCACTTTTTTCTGTGCTGGAGGGGGGATTTGATTTTCTCAACTCTCCTCATTGGCACAGAGCCCCTGTCTGTAATTTACATGAATTGTGTTTAATCTGCTTATACCAGGATTTCTCAGTGACCAAAACTATATGCCACCTGCACAGCTTCTGAGCTCTCCAACTAGGCCTGGTATTAGCAGTCAAAAAAATCATATAGTGGCTACATATAGAGGGTGCTAACTGTGACAAGTGCACACTATAACTTACTTACGGTACTTACTTACTTACTAAGGACTCATGAGGGGAGTCACATCCCTAGCAAACCAAAATGCAATTTAAAAATCATAATTTTTATTATTTATGGAACAGTTCAGTGTAATATAAAAACTGGGTAAATAAATACGCTGTGCAAAATAAAAAATGTTTCGAATACAGTTAGTTAGCCAAATGCGTAATCTATAAAGGCAGGAGTGACTGGATGTCTAACATAACAGAACATAATCCAACATTCTGATTTTTAGCTCTCTAACTCTGAGTTAGTCAGGGACTTGAAGGGGGGCCACATGGGACATAACTATTCAGTGAGTTTGCAATGGATACTCAGCATTCAGCTCAGATTTTAAAGCAACATATATGAGCCATGTGGCCCTCCTCAAGTCACTGATTGGTTACTAACTGGTAACAAATCAGTGGAATCTAAAAAAACATGCAATTTTATATGTGAGAGGCCAAGTCCTGCATACATGTTCCTAGAAATCTACCAATTCGCCCCTCATCTGATTTAATCCAATAATAATCCTTTAGGCTACCTGCCACTTTGTAAATCTAACTTTCTTTCATAGGAAAGCTTGCCAGGTTCAGTGCAGCTATAAATCTTTATAAAAGCATTCCTACAACTATTCCCATGTGAAAAGGATCTGCCAGTGTAGGACAATTCTCTCACTGACACATTCTGCATAACTGCACAACATGCAGCACAGATGGATCTGCCAGAGGGAATATCCATAAAAAAATGCAACACTGCTGAGACCAGATATGATAACATACAGAGCTGAAGTTCAGGGTCTCTGATCTGTGTGGTCATGGAAGAAGGGGTTTGAGGGGCCAAACTTGCTGTTTTCACTACATACAGTACACCATATTAACACACAAGGCAAGATCTGTTCAGTGGATTTTTATCAGTCTTTAAATATATACTTTAAAACACGGGCTGATTCGATTTGCACAACGTGTAATATTTTTGCACATTCACCCTAAGGGCGACCCTGAGAACCTACGCATATGCACCATAAACCTCCTTCAATTTACTGCTCAAAGATGAATCTGATAATTGTGGAATAACTCTCCCTTTTAATAACAGCAAGTTTTATGGGAGGCTGATTGTGCAAGGTTCACACGGTTTATGCACTTTTCTTTTAGAGGTGTTCAGTGTAGCAGTAAGCAAAATGAATGCAGAATTTCATGTGCCTCTTTGGTCTTTGGGCCAGGGGGGAAATTGTTTTGATGCTAGGTGCCCTTTAAATAAAATAGATATTTTTTAAAAAAAATTGTATATATATATCATGTAATGTCACTTATTTGCAGGGGAACATCTATCCTTCCTTATGCAGCAGATCCAGTGCTGCTCCTGCTCCCTCCTCACCTGCAGCAGGGCTGCTGTTAGATGCCATAGTCCATCACTATTTATTGGGCTGGTCAGATGCTGTTTGGGCCTCTGTGTACTTGCAGTGCTAGGGCCTATTCTGAATCCCAGTCTGGACCTACAATAGGGCAATGGGACACAGGACCAATTGTACTGAGATCACAGTTGTGCCCTCTCTACTAAAAGAGACAAATTTCTATTTCTAAGTACGATCCTATTGTACGATAGGATCTTTTCGTCTATGGCCACCTTATCTCTGCCTCAGAATAAAGAGGCTATGGGAAAGGTATACAAAGTGATAAAAATATGGTATCCTCTAAATAATAGTTAACAATAGGTGCATAAAAGTTGGTGAAAACACATTAGATAACTGTAGATCTCTTTACAATGACACATGATTTTTTTTTTTTCAAAAGATAATCAAGCATCTGGGGTACCCGCAGGAAAGGGAAGCAATCTGATACCATCCTCAGGGCTTTGATTTCTACTGCTTGTTTCACAATCAATGCGCTATAGCTCCACACAACAATGGAAGGGGGCGTCACATTGTTCTGTGCACACTAAATCATTAACCTGATCTATAGCACCCAGAATACAAATATATATGGAGAGGGATTAGGATATTCCTAACATACACCATATCTGCACATCCCAGTATTTGTATGTCCAGTACTAGAGATACAGCCTATGCTGTCTGTTTTACAGACCTGGAGAGATCAATGGGAGATTACACCTTAGGACAAGGGGAGAGGGAATGTTGGCTCCCTGGTTCTCAGCCTGGGTTCTTTTCTGCAAGCACGGAGAAATGGATCCGCTTTCTTCTGCAGATTCCGTCTGAGTGCATGTACATGGAACGAACAGTGTGGAGATCCGCAGGAAAAAGCCTGCTTGTGTGTTTTTCGGACCAATCTCCGCTCCACTCCATGTATCTGAACTCAGATGAAGCTGTACTTTTCAGTGCATATACACAGAGATGCAGAAGGGAGCGGATCCACTTCTCTCCAAATGCAGAAAAAAAACACAGTCAGTGAGCAACAGAGCAAAAGCTCAGTGTGCCCTTGCCCTTACAGACAAATAACGAAGGAGCATTTAGGCTAAGGGCAGACGGGCAGATTCGGAGATTTAGCCACCTGGCGAGTAATCGCCTCTTCTGCATGGCGACAATCTCCCGAACTGCCTTCTTCTTCCTTGAACAAAAAAAACGTCAGCGCAATGCCTCACGAGGAAACTTTGGGCGATTTTGGAAATCGAAGCACTGTGAGTGCATTGCACTGGCGTTTTCTAATGCAAGCAGGTGGAAGGTAGGAAGAAGCCAGTTCTGGGAGACTGTCGCCACGCAGAAGAGGCGATTAGTCGCCAAGCAACTAAATCTCCCCGAATCTGCCCGTCTGCCCCTACCCTTAAGGTAATGAAACATGAAGTTTTTGACCCTTAGATGGGTCACTGCATGACAGTTCTAGAGCTGAAAAGTTCATCAGAAGAAACCAGGTTACGGTAGTACAAGCCCATATTCATCTTTCGTTATTTGGCCAGCATAATGTGCCAGCAGTTTTGAATTAAGACTGCATTTAGGGGAGCTTCCCCCAAGGTGGCGGGAACTGTATATTGTAGGCAGACATTCAAACCCTCTTTACGGAATCGTGGAATTAATTTAAAAGCAAAACACAATATATGTAGTCAACAGGAAAAACTGTTACAGAGTTTTATTTGAACTTAAAGGAACATAAACACACTACATGAAAGGAAGAAATAACATTGATTATGCTTCAGCAATCAGCTTTCAGGCTATGTAAGGTTACTGCCACATTGAGCCAAAAAACAGCCTTGTATCTGTGCTCTCCTGTGTCTGACACTTTTACATTTACTAAGGTCCAAATTTTTGCCTTAGAAATCGTCACCATACTTCGCTACGTCAGACGTTAATTCGCTATGACTACGTCTCAGCAAATGAATGCTGCCGAACTATGAAATTACTGGAAGCAGTCGCTTATTATTAGAAATGTCCAAGGAAGCAAAGTAAAGCCAAGACAAGAGATCCTCTATTATCCTAAACATGAGCCCACCCTAAAACAAATGTGGTATGAGCTTCTAACAAGGATGCTGAATCCACTATTTTGGATTCGGCAGAACCCCCGAATCCTTAGCGAAAGATTCGGCTGAATACCGAACCAAATCTTTGCATATGCAAATAAGGAGTACATATTTGCATATGCAAATTAGGGTTGGGAAGGGGAAAACATTTTTACTTCCTTGTTTCTTGACATAAAGTCACGCGGTTCCCCTCCCGCCCCTAATTTGCATAAACCGGAATCCTGCTGAAAAAGGCCTAATCCCGAACCGAATCCTGGATTTGGTGCATCCCTAACTTTTAATGGTTAAAAAAAGTGTAAATAACATTTAACAGTTTCAACTTGTAAACATAATCCCGCATTATAATATTAAAAAAATGCCAGCGCTTTGTCTTTTTTTTATGACTTATCAATGACTCAATAATGTTGAGGATGTAGCTTCATCTTATCAATGGCCAGGTAAAACCTGGCAAACTAGACTTGGGCGAAACGGGTTTTGATGGGTTTTTTGCTAGCGAATTCTCCCACACTGGGATTGTTTTTTAGCTAGCAAAACAGCCCAGTGTGGGAGAAGCCTTAATTTACTCAATGGCATATTTCAGCCGGTTTAGTTCTTGGTATGGTGCACTAAAGCATTTTCAGACCAAGAACTACCAGTACTAGTAACAGGGGGTGGTAGCGGTAGTTTCAGTACCACCTGCATAACAAAGAAACAATATAATTAAACAATAGGAGACTTCAATACAAGACTGGGTGGATATGGTTACAAGTAAAAAGTAAATATAATCAAAGGTGACAGCGCAAAAAGTAGACTTAAGAATTTCCGTTCAAGAGGCAAATATTACCCAGTACAATTGTTTTCTACCGAAAACCAAGTATTTTGTATTTTAATCTGCACGGAATTCTCCTCAACGTGGATGGGTACAACAGAGGCTAGATAAAATCACATTGATTCAAATAGAATGAGGACAATTTTTGCAGAAACTTTAAGACTGAAGAATAATCAATGCCAATACTATTAAAGGGATTTAGTAATACATTATGTATTATCTGTAGGATTGCAGAAAGCTGAAGCTAAAGATAAAACATTCCATTTTATAATTAGGGTTTATATTGATTTTGCTCTCCCAGAAATACTCCATAACACAGGGACCCTAATTTACCTGCACATTTGTGTTTATACACATACGATGAGAGCTTCCATATTTCCTTTAACCAAGTAATCTTATTCAAAGCCTCTCATTCAGAGTTTCAGAGGTAGATGAGTAGATGAATAACTACTAATGCTAACAGGCTAAACATAGTTCCATTGGTTGCTATGGCCCTGTGTGACATAAGCCTAATGAAAGAGTGACCTCTAGTGGCTGGTTTATTATGTGACAGAACAAATGTACCATAATAGTACTAATCATAATAGTGCATAAATGTGTGAATACATACAACATCATTAACTGATAAATGTATATGGAATGGGATGCCTTATCTGGAAACTAGTTATCCAGAAAGATGAGAATTATGAGAAAGCCATATACCATTTTAAGAAAATTATTTTAATTTTTGAAAATGAATTGTTAAGGTAACCTAGCCAGCACTAGGCCACCCACACCGGGAGGGAGTTCCATTACAAGCAGACTACTGTTACCCCAAACCGAACTGCGGGCTCTATTAGGCCGTACCTGTGGTTGAGGATATTTTTACATAACAGGTGTCCTTTAAGTGTATGAACAGATTAAGCAATTTTATATAAATCAGACAGTCTTTTTCTATTCCCCAGCCCAGGGTCTGAATCTTACTGACCAGCCTCCTAGTGGTACAGATCAAATATGATGATTTAGAATAATAATATTCTTTACTGCAAACAAATCCATACTGGCACTCTACTTCATGTATGTATCTCTGCTGTCTCAGATAATTGTTTATTTCACTCCACCTGTTGGCACTGACACCTGCCAGACTTTTGCATGGCTTCTCCATGCCGTGGCTTCTCCACGTAAGAGCAATCAACATGCATATAATAAACTCCTTACCCACTGTGGGAATCTTTACTTTATTAAAAATATATTGCATTAACACCAACCAGGCACATAATGTAGGGCCCCTAAGTGTAGTCAGGGGCCACATGTGAGGTTCCTTAAATCTTCCATGTTGCACATCACTGGAACTATTGTGAATGGGCAACACTTAGGGGCATATTTATGAAAATCAAAATTTAGTATTTTTAAAAAAAAGACCAAACTAGAATCCACGATTGGACCTTATTTATTATTAAAAAAAGCAAGATTTCATCGGGTCAGGGCCATACATGGAAAAACAAAATCTAGCAAAATTCCGAATCTAACAAGTTTTTTTCCCCAAATTGCTCGATTTTTTTCAGGCTTATTCCATAATAACCCGATTTTTTTGGATTTTTACCAGAAAAGTCCCAAATAGTTGGATTTTTGGGCTAATTCCAGCACAGACCACAGAAATTCCAAATAGGATAGGGACCTCTCCCATTGACTTATATACAACCTTGGTAAGTCTAAGATGCCAGATTTTCTGATTTTTTTCCATCCTGTATAATAAATCTCAAAAAATCTTTTTTTCCCACTAATAATTCGGATTTTATAGTAAAAAAAAAAAATAAGTTTTTGGCATTCGGACTTTAATAAATAAAATAATAATAAATAGTCTCCCACTGAAAATCGTCCGATCAAAAATACATGCAGAGATATTATCAGCAGCCGACAGAAATCTTTTAACCTGGCCGATCGACCAAACGACCGATCTCCGTGGGACGGAAAACTCTCCACACACGGTCCGAAAATTGTACGAATCGAGGATTGGATCTTTGCGTCTATGGCCAGCTAAGATTCCAATCGAGATACCCCTTATACAAGATTTTGGATGTCCACTATGCACATGCAGTAGGGTAATGAGTGTTATGTGTTTCTGGTATAATGTAGTTCATATCTGTCCATCACAGACATAGAAAACAACATCCAAAAAGGAAATCTCTGTACCACGCATCTCATCTTTAAAGGTAATTCTGTGTACCTCTTGGTTACAATACTTAACATAACTTTGAAAGGATAGTTTGTCCCCATCCCAAATGCCTATATAACCATCTATGTAATGATAAAAATACACAATATTGTCCCTGTATGGGTTTAAATCCCCAATGATGTGGTGCCACTCCCAGCAACCCATATAGGCAATAGAGTAAACCTGAAGTATGTCGAGAAGTACAGTACATTAACATCCATGGAAAACTACCTATAAGCTGGTTTCCATTCTACATTTTTTTTAAATCTTTTTATTTAAAGTTTTTAACATACAAAAAAAAAAGAAAACAATAGAAGAAAAATAACTCATATAATAATTCCCCAAAAAAATTCTATATTTTTGAATTTATTGATGCACATTGTTTTTCAGCCAAAGGAATCAAACGTTTATCATCATATTAGGAGAGACCCTCATTCAGGGCACCGATTCCAGTCACAAAGAGTCGACCCATTACATCCTCCAAGACTTCAGAAGGATTTGCAATATTGTAATCACATGAGAAGTACAATACAGATATTCAAGCTCTACATTATTCATTTTCCCATGGTCCAAAGCTCTCCTCAAAACACTTCATTTTAGGCTTTGGTTTTCATAATGCTTTTTTAAAACGGATACAGACACATGACTGTTTTTCAGAAAGTATGAGTTTGGCATGAAAGGCAATGTCAGTGTTTTGCCACCCATGTTATTTTCAATTCAGGGGATGGCAACAAATTGCTCACACTTTCCCCTCAGTTGAACTAAATAGTAATTGACAGAACACTACTGGAGCACTGGTCATATGTTTCCAAATTAAAATCCCTGACCAGAGCATCGGCAGGGTCCAGACAACTGCCACCAAGCTGTAAATCATAGAGACAGCAAATACACAGGCAACCACCTAATGTGTGACATTGTCCTATCATGTCTTCCATCTAAAAAATTCCTCAACATACAACAATTCAATAGGCAGGACATACCATCTTCCCTGGTACTCCTGCTTACTGGCTCCTTGCCCCTACCTGGGCATAAAGGCTCTCAGTCCAGCAATTGGAAGAGTAGGCGCACAGAAGATTGGCATCAGCAGGAAGAAATGAATGAATCAGAATGCAATTTTTAATATGGTAGCATTGTAGGTTAGGTTGAAACATGTCAAGTTCAGCCCTTCCAAAACTGTGATCCAATAGAAATTCAAACAAAACCCTAAACAGTCCAATTGGGTAATATAAAACATGAGTATAGGCATTAGGAGGGCCTGGCTGTCCAAACATTTGTTTGTACTGGGTGCATGTCAGAGCAATGAAAAATCAGCTTGCATATTCTGGAAGAATTGTACAGGCTTTGATAAACAAATGAGGACACAGCTCTAATTTCTGGCAGTTTATTTAACAGCAGCAGTTACAGGCTTTCCATGGAACTGCATTTGTTTTGCCTGTTTGCTAACTACTATGGAATGGAGCTATCAGCATAGTTGGCCGGGGTGCTTGGGTTATGTTCTGTTACATTATGTGACCTTGAAGTAACATGGAAGCTGTGCCAAGAACTGCGTCACTTACTAGCAATCACAGTAAGTTGTGTTGGCAGATAAAAGTAATATGTCCCTCTTGCTAGCAAACATATTAAAATGACTAATTGAACTTGTAGCTATGCCAGTATCACCGACAGACACAAAGCTAAGACGAAAACAGAATAAAACCCACAGAATTCAACCAAAGCTCCATTCATTAGTCAATTATAACTGTGTATATTTGCTACTATGAGTCCAGTGGGTGCCAGAGACAGGTTACAAATTAGAAAGTGGAATTAAAGCAAAACAAAAAGCACTTTCCATTTTCAGACAACATTTTCCATAAGACTAAATGCTGCATCTTATTAATTTAGAATAGTTGGCTAGGTCACCAGTGTGGGATTTGTCATCATCCAACCCACTGAAAAAAGTATAGAAAGATACAGTATAGAAAGATACATAATTAGCAATGGAAGAGAATATAAATATATTTCAAGTTGTTTTACACTGAGAAGCAGTAGCTGGTAAAACACAACATAGTAAGATATAGTACCTGTATATATTACAATACAGTAAGAAACAGATTGATGGCTTGCATGAGCTTTAAACTCCTTGAAAATTTAGCGGTTGGAAATTTTCTTTTTTTTTTCCCTTGTCACCTTTAACAAAAGCTATTTTACAGGTCCTGGAGTGAATGGAGGACAGGGGGTAGGCCCCATTCTATGTTTTTTTTGGCTTACCAGTAATTTAGCTGCATGTTGTTAGGCAGTGGGCGGGAACACTACTGCAACTGTAACTGGGGAAAACCCTTTATTGCTTCATTTGTAGGGGCTGCGATGCTACTCCTAAACCAATTTATTTTAAATCTGGGTCCCTGATGATGCAGAACTAATAATCACACCATTCTTCAATCTAATCAGTATTTAATCATTGGAATTGTAGTCCAACAACATCTAGGGACACAAAAATGGGCCCAGCCCCAAAGATAGACCTTAAAAGTATTACTACTTATAAAACTACGGGTAAGGCCACACTGGGAGATTTGGGGAGATTTTAGTTGCTGGCGACTTCTTTGGGGCGACTAATCTCTCCGAACTGCTTCCCTCTGTCTTACGATTGCTGGAATGAAAAAATGTCTGTGGCATGGCACTCCCGGCACTTAGTTTTTCGAAGTCGCCAAAGTTGCCTCACGAGGAAACAGTGGGAAGCAGTTCGGGGAGATTAGTCGCCCCAAAGAAGATGCAATTAGTCACCGGCGACTAAATCTCCCCGAATCTCCCAGTGTGACCTTACCCTTATACTACTCCCGTAATAGTTACAGTTCTTTAGGCCCTAAAAGAACTAGCTATGGCATAGTTGGACCTCACTGGCAGGAATAGGCTTTTGCTATGGGTGTCAGCAAGTTAAAGGGCATTGGAAATCTCAAAACTACTAATGCCCTTTTAAATTGTATTAGGAATTTCATAGAGCTCTGATACATTGGATACATTGTCCCCAAGTATTTGGTATTGAATAAACAATAGAAATGTCAACAGGGAACCACTAAAATGATGTAGGGCACCAGGTAGTTCCAACTAAAGACACATTTTCACATGAAGCCAATGCACCTAATGTTCCTATTATGATGAAGCAGTTTCCTCCAAGCATTGGGTCTCTGTGTTATTAATTTGATTAAGCAGCTGATGTATGAATGGAATTAATTTGCTATAACATGCCAACAATCGCAGTGTTTTGCAGCACGCAGAGAGAAGAGAGGGAATTAATTTGCAGAGGTCATTGGAAGTTTCACGTGAACAAAGCCTATTCCTTTCCCAGCCAGTACAATATTTTCTAATTGTTCATAATCACTGTCAATCCTAGCAGCAACAGCTATGTGCACTCTACAGAGAATTTCCCTTGCGTCCGGTTTGGGATATCTTATCCAGAAGAACTGATTTAAAATGTAATATCTTTAAAATCAATGAAAATGTTTAATCATTGTAGAAACCCATTTATTTCATAATGCAGGCATATTTGTTTTCATTTTTTTGGGTAGGCACCACCTTTAACTTTGTTTCAGTGTACATGAACTGATTTGAGCTTCCAGGGTTGGGTCACAACCCCAGAAAATGGGTATAGCTTAATGTATTTCACAGATAGATGACTTTCCATAGACCGTAACAGACCAGCAATACGGATAAGTAGATGGTGCTGTTTTAAAAAAAAAACCTCAGTTTAGGTTTTGCTACGTATGTAGGGGCTTATGCAGGAGTTATGCAGGAGGAGGGGCTACAATCATGATGAACAATTAGATAGCACTCTGCCAGACTAAGGGTGGTGGCAGACGAGGCTACTGGGGGAGATTAGTCGCCCATCGACAAATTGCCTTTTCTTCAGGCGACTAATCTCCTCTAAATGCCTTCCCACAGGCTAGAATGTAAATCACCGGCGGAATGCCACTTGGAACGCTTTGGCTTTCCGAAGTCGCCCGAAGTTGCCTCACGGGTGACTAATCTCCCCTAGTCGCCTCATCTGCCACACCCTAAAGGTGTCCATAGACGTTACAATCATTCCTTTAAAAGATCTTCCCAAGAAAGATAGTTCGTTTCAAAACACACGTATAGAGCTGAATCGTCAGATAAACAGGTGGAAACTGTAGAATTCCACCTGTATCTTAATTCAGCACTAACAATGGCCCATGTTCCAGTGCCTTCAAAGACTCCCGATCAAAATTTAACAGCCGGCCCGATCGACCGATATCGTCTCCCACCATACACGCACTGAATATCATACAAAAACATACAAAAGTTAGTTTCTTACGATATTATAGGTGCATTTATGGCCACATTTAGTCCCATACAGTTTGCTTATGCCATATCTTAATAAAGGAAATAGTACAAGCAATACAACAATGAATGTTGCATGTTTTGTAATGTGCCATGTTGTCACCAGACAGATTGCTGTTTTATGCAGCATTTTGCATGTTAATTGTTGTAGTCACGAAGAATAACCATTAGGTAGCCTTAGTAATGTACTAAATGCCCACCCCAGTTATAATAATCAGTATGAACCTGGACTACAAAATTATCACTAGAAGGCAATGCTATGAGTTTCTCCCACTGACTGACAAATAACTGAAAAGGAATTCCATATTCTATTCAAACACAAATAGGAACGAATTCCATAATCTATCCAAACACAAAAAATAATAACGTTACAAAGTCGTTAATATCTGGGCATTGCTTCAGTATTAGGGACCCCAGCCTGTACAATATCTCTGCTTCTCTGCTAGCCACGACATTCTCTAACATGTTGAGACAATATCATCATCATGCTAATGCTTTGCCCTATGTTTGTAAACCAAGCGGGAACAGGTGCAACCCTTATTTCCATGAAAGAAATCTGAATGAACATAATTCATCCTCTCTGTTTGTCAGTCTTATAATAAGGCACACAGAACTGGTAATTATATTTAAGTGAACTTGGCTTCGGAAGCAAACAATCCAACATTTCTGTTATGGGTAGAGATGCCTTCACTAGAAAAGAAAGAATCCTGAAACAAAAATCTTTCTTATCTGTCAATGCAAGGGTCACTGTACAGTCAATTACACATTTTTAAAGTCTCTCTTTCATGTCCCTTCCAGGGTTCCAGTAATCAGAGTATGGATTATTTCCCTCCAAGCTGTGCCTTCATTTCCAAAGCCAAGTCACACATCTGTTTTCAAACTGTAAAACGTGTTAAATACTGTACAATGTGAATTACTTCACTGGATTCTTTGCAACACAAAATGAACAATTATGTATATAATACACAGCTTCATTCTCATTCTAGTCCACATTGTATGTGTATAGTATCTATTTAACAATTATATGTACAGTATATAGTAACACTACTGAATGCAAGTGCTCATTTGATAGTGTATGGTGCGGGTAGGCAGCATCCACAGGAAATATAAACTCTTCTAATGGAGTCTATGGGAGACGGCCATTCGGTAATTCAGAGCTTTCTGGATAACAGATTTCCAGATAACTGATCCCATACCTGTACTATGTTACATATAAGGGGATATTACATATGGCAGGCTTCTTGCCACTCATACACTTATTTACAGAGCTACCAAACACAGGCATTGTGGTTTTCATGAATTTTTGCACTTTGCACTCTGTCCTGCACTTACTAAATGACCCCTATAATCTCTCTTAAGTTTTGATTAGCTATTGCTGTCCCATTATTATTCCTACACACCTCTTTATATTACATTATCATTTTATTACAGAACTGCACTAGAGAAACCAGCCAGAATAGATGATTATACAGACTTGCCTTTAACATCAGGGGTTTTGCACTCGTGTTATTCATCATGTTACCATGATTATTTATCATGTTAGAAAAAATACACCGAACTTTCTGACATGAGCTTATTTACGTGGGCTCATGTAATAAAGGTGCATAAACACTATGGGGCAAATTCACTAAGATGCGAAGTTGCGCCAGGCGCAACTTCGCCGCACTTCGCCAGGCGTAGTTTCGCCAGGGCTCCGCAAATTTACTAAAATCCGAAGTTGCGCACAGGGGTAGCGTAAGGTTGCGAAGTTGCACTAGCGTTGATTCGCTATATAAAGCGAAGTTACGCTAGCGAAGGCTAATTTGCATACGGCGCGAAATTCAAATTTCAATGGAGGAACATGTATCTGCACTACAAATGCCTAGAAAACCTTCAAATCTGCAAATAAAATTTTTATTTTGCCCTACACATGTGCCCACTGTCTAGGTAAGTTGCCATGAGTCAGGAAATGTAGGGGGGAGGAAGGGGAGCCCCAAAAAATTTTCGATCTTTTTCAGCCTATCAGCCATCATGTAGAAAACACGCCAGCGTTTTTTTGGGACTTAGAAAAAAAATTGACTTTTTTTTAAACAATCCCTATCTACTCTATTGCGCTTCGCCAGGTCTGAGGTGGCGAAGAAGTCTAGCGTAAAAGGTAGCGTTCACTACACTGCGCAAGTTGGTAAATTTGCGTAGTTTCGTCGCTAGCGAAACTTCGCCTGGCGTAAGGTTGCGAAGTAACACTAGTGAAACTACCCCAGCGTTCGTTAGTGAATTTGCGCAGTAGCGAAAATGCCAAACGCTAGCGAATTAACGCTAGCGTTCGGCGCTTCGCATCTTAGTGAATTTGCCCCTATGTGCACTGCCAAAATGAATGTTAAGTGAAACCTCAATTGTACATACACCGTACCCTGAAATATATATAATAATGTAGTTCTCTGATTTTATGTTTTACTGGTCCACTGAAAAAACTTGTTTTGTTTTTACACACACGCATACATGATTCTACAGACTTAAAGGAAAGCATAATTGAAAGGAATCCATGATAATTTGCTGCAGGCACCAGTTCCCCACCCCCTGCAGCTCACAGAGTTATCCAACCCCTCCATCACCTTGTTGCATTGTGAACTGATGGACTGAAGTTCCTCTGCTTTCCAGAGAATCTGTGTACCACCAACTATAGAAAGCAGAAGAACTTCAAGTCCCAGAATACACCGCTTCACGATGGAACATGGTGAGGTAGGGGTTGCATTACACAGTCACAGTAAGGTATGTTGGAAAAACTTTTTTTCAGAGTATCATGGCATGCTTTTAATATGTGGAATCCGGTACAGTATGTCTGTAAAGAAAACTACAATAATATTTATCTCTAGAAGTTTGGATAGGGTATATGCACATGGACTAGATGGCTTTCCCATAATTCAAAGGTTTCTGGATAAGAGATGCCACATCTGTAGTATGTTCATGGTGCAGTTATGTACACTACTTTGTTTATCCATTCAAATCCACTATGAGCAGGACTAGCACAGCTTTAATTTACAGTACCCAGCATGTTACAGTCTGCCAGAGAGCATGATGCCAAGGCATTACACAGCACAGCAGCTAATTCTAAAAGCTTGTAAATGACAAGAAAATAAATCAACAAACTTGGAAACTGAAATGAAAACACCAAGTTGAAGGAAGCTGGCTTTAAAAATGAAATCAACTATCCATCCCACCACTCTGTAGATTACATGATTATCTTTCTGTGCCATTATATTTGTATCACACCAAAATGAAATGCCAGCCTATATTCATATCTCTCTCTCTCTCTCTCTCTCTCTCTCTCTATAGTTATACGTAAGTGACAGTATACAAAGTGGGTTTTTCTTAATTTAAGTCAACTGCAACATTTTACTTTCAAATAAACTTATTGTCATAGCTTATTTGCAGTTTAACATGCCATCATAGGGTCATGTAAAAAAAAAATAATGAGCTGGCCAGATATTTTCTCTATCTTGTCAAAAGGAAGATATTTCAGAGTCTTCTAGAAAGTTCTAGTTACTGGATACTAAGATATGGCTGCAGGCAATGGAACACAAGCCTGACATGTCGTGCTCATGCGAGCTGCAGTTCTGTTTCACCCCAGCTCCAGTGATAAAATATATTTCAGAGGAACATTGTGCCCTTTAAATAACCTAGATATCTGTAGAAACACGAGATTGATCTCTCTGCATTCTCCTGCTACCGACTCCTTGGGGTCCGATATAACCCAAGGGGAAAAGGGGAATTTTGTTTCCTTATGTGCAAGTAAAGATCAAGTTTGGATAATTCACAATTAGATTTTGAGAGTTTTGACCATAAAATTCAAATTCTAATTTTCAGTTCGACCCTTAATAAATCTGCCCATTGGTGACAAAAGGACACACAATATGTCAACTTGTTTAATGAGCTAAACCACACCTGCAACAGTGATGCAGCACCATCCTGCCCAGTCCACCTTAAAATTAGCCAACAGAGACAATGGTTTTACAAATCTTACATAAGTGGGAGCCCTTTGAACGGCCCATCCCCTGCCCCTTCAAGCTGGTTGTTGGACAGACTTTCCAATACCATCAGTTGGGAGCACTCTGAGTTGCCCCTGATTCTCAGTTATGTCTCCAACAACATTAATCAATGTTACATGGAAGAGATTCTCATAACAAGAGTCTTGTTTGCCTCAAGTACAGTAGAACCCCCATTTTTAATTTTTTCAGGGGGACCAGAAAAAAATGGTGCAAAATCAGGAAAATGTAAAATCAGGGAAATGTTTTATGCACAATATATAGGTGGGACCACAAAACAACAATGTAAAATGAGGGAAAACTTAAAATCAGGGGATGTAAAATTGAGGTTTCGCTGTAGTGATGATGAAAACATTTCTGTAACCTGGAAGGGAAAAAAGACACTTTAAGGGTCAGGCCACACAGGGCATTTTGGGGAGATTTGGTCGCCTGGCGACTAACCGCCTCATTTTTGCGGCGACCAATCTCCCCAAACGCCTTCCCTGACTGTACGTCAGCTAAAATGAAAACCCGCCAACGCTAATCACACATGGCGATTAGTTTTCCGAAGTCGCCCGAAGTTTCCATTTCGGGGCGACTTCGGAAAACGAACCGCCGTGTGTGATTAGCGCCAGCGTTTTTTTTCATTTAGCCGGCGCAGAGTCAGGGAAGGCGTTTGGGGAGATTGGTTGCCGCAAAAACGAGGCGATTAGTCGCCAGGCGACCAAATCTCCCCAAAACACCCTGTGTGGACTTACCCTTAGGCCTTGCATGGCACCCAGCATGGCATTATTTGGTGTGCTACATTCTGGCACTTGGGACAGGCAGCAATTGCTTATGGCAGTTGGATACAGTGCCAAGTATGGCAGTGTTGCCAAATGCCCTTGTATATCCCCATTTAAAGAAAATTAATATGTCATATATATTACACTAGCATCCACAGACTCCATTTAAACTCCTAAATAAAAATCCATGTCTAAAAATAAGCCACAGCCATCAGAGCCTCTGGGGAAAAAGGAGATAAAAGGAACTTTTGAAATAGCACATACAAATAAGGTGGCCTCTAAAAAATGGTTTCTTATCTCTAAAGTGATAATCTCCCATCACAGTCACAAACAACCCTTGTCCGATCTGCAGAACCCTTTAGCCAGCAAAGCTTTTAGCACATACAGTAAAATGAACACTGGGCAATAAAGCTGTTTACAGCCTAGGAAAAATCCTTGCTAAACAAATTTCCCTTGCCGCCAGCTTAAGTCTTTGCTGATTATTGCAACCTTTGAACAGTACAAGATTCGAACCTTTCACCTAAGCAGGAACCTCCATTAATGGAAATAGAACAATTATGCTATAATAGTCAATATGCAATTCATGTATGAAATAAAAATATATAAAGTATTGCTCGAAATGAACTTGATTATACAATGGAATAGTCAGCACATATTAGTAATAATATAGTAACAGTTTGGGCTCATTTATAGTTTTCAGGTGTCACTTCCAACACATTGGAGTCATCCGGTGTCAGACTTGTGGCCTGCAATAGTGCTGATTGGATAATTACATTTATCATCAGCACTACTAATGGTACCATAGTAGATTTGCAAGGAAGTGATGTCACTGCAAATATTGACTTTTGTCCCAGATTTAACTACATAATCTAGTAAGAGTTTAAAAATACATTTCAAAGAGAAATAGTGCTGGCAAGACAAAGCCCGTTTGTAAAAACAACCATACTTCCTTACATTCCTTCCTAACTTCTCCATTACGAGATGCATTAAATATTATATTTATATTTGTTTTTTCTATAGATACTATCTGGAAAAAGGTCATTGCTCTGTTTGCTATAAATCTATTATGCTTTCCTGCTGTTTTAAGATTTGATTACAGCAAGGTCTTTGTGGCCAAGACTAACTGGCCAATGATGTTATGCTTTAGTTCTTCAGATCAATTTTACCTCATGTTAGTAATGCTAGTAAATTAGTGTGGTTGTACTTTTGAGATATAGTCCTGTCCTGCTTGTTGGTTTCTGGCCCAAATCAAACATTAATACTAAAGCTATTGGGTGACAATAGGTCTGTATAGGTGGCCATAGACACACAGATCCGATCGTACGAATCGAGGATTCGTACGATTTTCGGATCGTGTGTGGCGTGTCCCGACTTCTTTCCTCCGGCGGAGATCGGTCGTTTGGTCGATCGGTCAGGTTTGATTTTGACCCGACCGATCCCGCCGGAACCCAGGGCACATCGTAATCGGATCGTTCGGCCATGCGGCCGAACAATCAGATTACACCCGATATAGCCATGTTTGTTAATGGCATATCGGGGAAAGATCCGCTCGTTTGGCGATGTTGCCAAACGAGCAGATCTTTGCATCTATGGCCACCTTATCTCTGATCACATTGTTAGCTAATAATCAGAATGGCAAAGTATATTGAAGACTTATCCAGGAAACCTCTCCATCTCTTAATCTCTGGTAATTCTGAATTTGAGCCAAATTTATGTTCATGCTTCTGTTTCTGTTCTCTTCATTTGAAAACCCAAGGAGATGTATAAATAGCATGGCAACAATGAGGCTGTGATCCAGCCAAATAATCATGGTCCAGCGACATTTCATCCAAGAGAGTGAAACTATACTAGAGCCAATCCATCCATAGCAGATGGGTTCTCATTGAGTTCAGATAATATTAATAGACAAAAACATTGAGCTACTGCTCTCGATAAACCATTTCAAGGTTACCATATGAAATACACGTGTGTCCCAGTCTGTAGGATGTTCTCTTTAATAAGATCATTTTTTATAATTTACAGCTTTTTCCACAGAGTGCCTTATTGTAAATAAAAGCAACATTTTAAATTAACACTGTTTACTGAAAGACAGTTATGTAGAATAAATATTGTCCTTTAAAACTTTTTTTTAATGTCGAGATAACACTGACCATATACATGATATATGATTTAAAAGGCAACTTGCAAGTTATAACTCTGTAAAAGATAAATAAGTCCTGTCCCAGTAATATTTGTAAAGATTTTTTTTTTACAGTGCTGTGACCATGCTGATGTGCCATACTTTGTTTGCCGAGTTTGCAAGCGCTAAAAACAGCTCGGTATAATCAAACAAAAGAAACACACACATATACTCCACAAGTAGTCACTGAAGAATAGAAGTGGCTAGGAAATGAAAAGACCAATAACACACTGCAGTGAATGAAAGAAGCTTTCACAGCACTGCTGCTTAAAACATTAATATGAAAAATAGTAAAAACATAATATTTCTCATATTTCTCTCAGGCATGCTGTATATCTGATGCACAAAACAGACATATCATGAAGTATGGTAACACATATATCACTTGACAAAAAGAAAAAGTAAATGAAATAACTGCTAAATGCATTAGGGACAGCAGTACACTAACACATTCCTGATGAAGAGCCCTGTGGGGGCCTGAAATGTCGAGTCAGTAAATATTTTCCTAAATATCTTTTCATCAGTGTCAGACTAGCCCACTCAAGTACAATAAAAAGACTTCTGGTGGGCCCAACTGTTAGTGGACCCTCCTGTTCACTTAACCATGTGGCCTGGTATGCCTATACACTGCTACTGCCCATTGTATGGGAAAAGGGTACAGATATGAAGAGAAGAATAAATTACTGCACATAAAATAAAAATAAGTGACGAGAAGAAGAAAATATTTTTGAGAGTGGGCCTGAGGTGGGCCAATGGCCACCCCTAAAACTGATAGTCTGCACAGAGCACCCTATTCCAGTATAACATTCCAGGTGGATCTCCTAGAATTTGGGGGCTGTAACTGAGAACAGTGGTCTCTTGAAACCCACAGCCACCTTTTGACATATATCTGTTTGTGGGACTGATTGCGCATTTCCTTATTTGGAAAAAGGTCCCCTGGAGTAGTAGCAATTCCTATAGTTATGTCCCATTCTCTTATGATCCCTGTGCCAATGTTGTCACTTTTCCCTTCTTGCTGTGTTGGGTGGTGGTGGTGCAAAGCATTTTTACAAAGGAGTAAGGATGTAAACATTTCTCCAGTCAATCAGAGCTTCTCACCACCCCTTTCACCTGGCATTAAGGAACAACAGACAGCATCAATACAGGGATTTGGAAAATACTTTGAGTTGAAAGCCAGAGATACGCCTGAGCTATAGGGAAGAGAAAGGAAACACTATGGAACATTGGTACCCTTTAATGCGCACTGGCTTCAGTGTCACATGCATGTTAACTACGCTTTAATTTAGCTGAATAAGCAAAGATGCTAATAAGGGGAAGTAATAACAGATAATTGCAGGGCATACTTTATTTTCTGTATGTTAAATTGTTATCCCACTTTTTCAACCTGCTTATTATGTTTTCCACCTTGAACGCAATGTGATCAATTCTGATTAACCTGTGCACTGACCCAGACTTATTAGATGTCGAGGAAAAGATAATTGGAAACCTATGTAAGTCGAGATAGTCTCCCCAAACGATACTCTTAAATCTAAAACAAATAATGTAAAAATGTACTGCATTTTCAAAGGTTTGTTTGAAGAAGTGCACAGGTACTATGCTAACACAAGAGTTTTTTCTTGATTAATGCTTTTAAGAGTGGCTTGGATGATTTATGGACAAGCATAATGTCCAAGGCTACTGTGATACTAAAATCTATGGTTAATGTATGAGTATATTTAGTTTATGTGAGTGTATGGAGGGGTCAGTGTGTGTGTATGGATGCTGGGTTTCATTTGGAGGGGTTGAACTTGATGGACTTTGGTCTTTTTTCAACTCGAGTTAGCTATCTGTAACACGGATCAGACCTTATCAGTAAGTGCATTGCTGTGCAAAGATTATTGTCAACCCTCAGTTACTCACCAACAGCAGTGTAACCCCCACAGCAGACCGGTGCCCACAGAGATGTTCATGAAGGCCATAATCCGATACCAGGGGACATGTAAAAAACGAAAGGCACAGTTAGAAAAGGTTTCAAGAAAATGAAAGCAATACTGCATATGTATTTCAAATGTATGGTACTGTTGTATTCTGTGCCAAGATTCACCGAATTATTTCACAATCAAATCTGTACAAATAGTAAATGTGACATTGCATATGCTGACTGGGGAATATTTTTTCCTATCCTTGTATCCTCTGGGGGGGGGGGGGGGGAAGAGAGAGAGAGAGAGAGAGAGAGAGAGAGAGAGAGAGAGAGAGAGAGAGAGAGAGAGAGAGAGAGAGAGAGAGAGAGAGAGAGAGAGAGAGAGAGAGAGAGAGAGAGAGAGAGAGAGAGAGAGAGAGAGAGAGAGAGAGAGAGAGAGAGAGAGAGAGAGAGGTTTGCAGAAAATAACATTGAAGAAGAAGCTATATATTTATGAACATCATTTCCCAACAACAACCCCATTGACATTGATGAGGGTTGCTGCCATTTGAATCACTGATGGAAACTGCATTTCTAAAAAGTAGCTTGAAATACTATATCACTTAGCATTTACAAACAATTGCTGCTGCAGAATGCTGGTGCCTACTCTACACTAGGTTATTCTCTTTTAAATAGAAAGTGGGTGCAGGGGGAACAAAGGGTATACTTGTATGTGGTTGGGAGGTATATGGGCTTGGTGAGGGTGTAATTAGGTGTGCTGTTTTTTTGGACACAAACTTCCCAGCTTTCGGTCCTAGTATGTGACAGTGTCAGGGCACACAGACCACAGAAGGGCCCGTAGGCAAAAGTAAAGGGATACTGTCATGGGAAAACACCTTTTTTTCAAAATGCATCAGTTAATAGTGCTGCTTCAGTAGAATTCTGCACTGAAATCCGTTTCTCAAAAGAACAGATTTTTTTAGATTTACTTTTGAATTCTGACATGGGGCTAAACATATTGTCTGTTTCCAAGCTGCACCCAGGCATGTGGCTTGTGCTATGATAAACTTCAGTCACTCTTTACTACTGTACTGCAAGTTGGAGTGATGTCACCCCCCCAGCAGCCTAACAACAGAACAATGGGAAGGTAACCAGACAACAGTTCCATAACCAGATAACAGCTCCCTAACACAAGATAACAGTTCCCTGGTAGATCTAGGAACAGTACTCAATAGTAAAAATCCAGGTAATACTGCGACACATTCAGTTACATTGAGTAGGAGAAACAACAGCCTGCCAGAAAGCA
Source organism: Xenopus laevis (assembly GCF_017654675.1). Classification (NCBI taxonomy): domain Eukaryota; kingdom Metazoa; phylum Chordata; class Amphibia; order Anura; family Pipidae; genus Xenopus; species Xenopus laevis. The sequence goes on along the minus strand of NC_054382.1, from coordinate 92,420,644 downwards.
GTTCCATCCTAAAGTGCTGGCTCTTTCTGAAAGCACATGACCAGGCAAAATGACATGAGAACGCTGCCTACGCACCAATATTACAAATTTAAAAAAATACACTTGCTGGTTCAGGAATTACATTTTACATGGTAGAGTGAATTATTTGCAGTGTAAACAGCGTAATTTAGAAATAAAAACGACACCATAAAAATCGTGACAAAATCCCTTTAATGAATTTTTTACCATTAGAAATTTAAGAAAACTGCAATTTCAATGGGTAAATAAAAGGCCTTGTATAAAGGCCTTAGCTCTGGTGGTAATAAAAGATGTGGAGGTTTGGGCCAACCAGTGGCATAAATATTGGGACCCAGTCATTTTATTGGCACTGTGGCAGGAAGTTATATTTTAATACAAATATTGGTGGAGGGCGTTTGTGAATTTTTACTGAGGGTTTACAGGTCCCTAGTTATGCCACTGCAGCAAAAGCAAAACCACTTAACCAGAATGTGCATCAATATAGGAAATCAACCGCTTATGTAACAGAATAAAATACATTATTCATGTCTGCAAAAAATACTTTGAATTACAGGAGGGTAAAACCTTACATCTGTTCAAATGTAAATACCCTAGTACATTTTGTCAGATGAAAGCAGACATTTAAAACTGAACTGATGTTGGCATTCTATTGCTAGGCTGACAAGCAATCTGTTTCACTCTGACTTTAGTCTTTTCCATCCTAATGTGCAGATTCTACAAATTAAAAGGCTATACATATCAATAAAAAATAAATGTTTTAAACACTTTTCTCATCCCAAGAAAAAAATGGCTTTTTCCTGATCACTTGATCAAGTACTGCTGCCATTTAAACCCCATAAATCCAAGCTGATGTATGGCATAAATGAAAGAGAATGACAAATAGGTATAGGATCTGTGTGCAGGACTGGAGCACCCCAGAGAAAGCTTCATTTAGAAATTGGCAGAAGAGAAATGATGGACTATATTGCATCCTTCCAAAACTGATTTTGTAAATGAGAAAATCTTGCAGAGTTGGATAAGCTACACAGAAATCATTTTCCAGTCAAATAAACCACATTCCCAATGCCAAACAACAGATTGCTTTAAAGGGGTGGTGTTGTAGAATGGCCAATTCTAAGCAATTTTTCAATTGGTTTTCATTATTTATTTTTTATAGTTTTATAATTATTTGCTTTTTTCTTCTGACTCTTTGTAGCTTTTAAATGGGTGTCGCTGACCCCTTCTAAAAAGCAAATGCTCTGTAAAGGTGGCCATACACGCCAAACGAGCGGATCTCTCTCTGATATACCCACCTTGAGGTGGGCAATATCGGGCTGATCCGATCGTGGGCCCAACGATCGGATTCTAACGAATGAGAATGGGGGTCGGCTCACAGGACTGCATCAACGAACAGATGCGGCCGCGATCCGACGGGATTTTTTGTCCCATCTGATCACGATGTGGCCGAATTTTGGCCAGATCTCGATCGGGGAAGCCCGTCGGGGGGCCCCATACACGGGCCAATAAGCTGCCGACATGGTCTTGGTATGGCCACCTTTAGGCTACAAATGTATTGTTATTGCTAATTTTTATTACTCATCTTTATAGTCAGAACCTCTCCTATTCATATTCCAGTCTCTTAAGCAAATCAATTCATGGTTGATAGGGAAATTTGGACCCTTAAAATGCAAATTGAAGAGCTGCTGAATAAAATGCCAAATAACTGAAAAAACACAAATAATAAAAAATGAAAACCAATTGTTTGGTGAACAACCACTTTAAGAATAGGAAAGCGGATGGGGTTAAAAACAACCCCTGGCAATAATATACATAATTACAAGAGCCATTTATGGTCATTTGTGCCAGTCCTTTGGTTTTGCTGACATAGGTTTAACTTTGCCCTACGATCTTTCTACTAGTCATCAATACTCAAAAAGCAACAGCTCAACCATGTCTGCAGCTCAGACTGTCATATCGGTGATAAGAGAGTTGGTTAATCTTTACTAGCAGTTCTAGCCACCTAATTCCAGCATGGTCTGCTCTAGTGCCAGGTTACATGAACTCAGAATGCAGCAGCTGAGTACATAGTTCATATGCATACACTGCTGTGCTTGACTGTGTACCTGATAAAGGAATATAGTCTGTGTTTCAGGCTCAAGCAGATGGAACAGAGAGATGTTCAGTGTTGCAGACTATTAACATATTTTAACATAGTAACTGGGTTACTATTTCACAAACTATGGGTCACGACTGAACATGTGAATTGCAGTAGTGATTTAAACATATAATTCTGCATCATTTTTTTTCAACCCCATCAATTCATACTCTTCTATTTTTGGTTATACAAGGGGGGCTTACCACTAATTTTTTATTTAATGTTCTGCTTCAAACTGTTGTGAAAATGAAAATGTAATATAAGCTTCAGCATACTTAAATAGGAAACTTTCTAAATACAATCAATTGAAAATTCTGTACTGTTCCTGAAATAATCAATTTTATCTTCACTATCCCTCTATCAGCATCTGTTTCTCTTCATTCTGTCTCCATGCAGCAGTTGGGTGTCAGATATTCATTGACAGTTCCAATATATCTTATAGAGGGGGGGCTCCTTTTGCCTAGAAGATGTATTAGAGCTCATTCTTTTAATATCACAGCAGTTATTATTGAGAGCAAGGTTAATCTGGTAGCTGTATCTACTGCCTGCCATCACTCTAAACAGCTGCACACTGCAATTTGGAGTGAAGCATCCACTGAGAGCACTACTTGGTTACAGATGCTCAGTGAAAAAAGTGCTGATTTATGTGACAAGAACATAGAGGCCTATGAGTAAGTGCCCCTATAGGCACGAAACGCGTTAGGTCTTCATGTCCTAATAAATTTGGATACAAGAACATAGAGGGCCCTTGTGGGGTTATTCTTGATTGCTAAGACTAGTGTCACACATGGGGTTTTCTCAGCCAAGGTAAACAGGACACTGGAGAAGATACAATGCTTTCTTCTCCCCAATGTTGCATTGAAATCCATACTCAAAGATGGAATCAAAGCTTTCTCTACTGGCAACTGAAAATCTTAGAAAATGCACAGCACTGGATACCCCCTACTACTCTACTTACTGATGTTATCCAGAAAAGTATTTTGAATGCTAAAGGAATTTGTGAATAAAAAGATATCAGATAAAAAGTCAAATGAAAAAGTTCTGTGCAGAAATGTTATTGTGAAACAAAATTAGCAAAACTAAAAACAGCTTGAATCTATTATCAGATCACATTTTCCAACCCTACTTTCTGCTGACTTCACAACTGATGTTATAATGTAACAGCATATCACAGACATCCAACAGATGCTTTGGATCAGGCATATGAATCTGGGTTCTGGCTATGGCATAGCTACAATGAATGACGAATCCTCGATTCGTATGATTTTCGTTTGTGGAGAGTCCCGACATTTTTCGCCTCACGGAGATCAGTCATTTGGTCGATCGGACAGGTTTGTAAAAGTTTGTCGGCTGCTGATAATTTCTCTGCATGTATTGCAAGGCAGCAATATTACCATTACGCCACCAGGCTGCCTTCTTAATAAATACCACTTTAATATTCCAATCCCACCATCCTAGGGAAATGCACATTCATCACATGAAGGATGTCCTCTACAACATCTATGGGAAAATATAATCTCCTGCTTGCCCTATGAACAGGCATACAAATGAGGATGTTAGTAGTAGGAGATTGTTATTTTGCTAATATGCAGTCAATTAACTGATATGGTGTAAGAGGGAACTAGCTGTAAAGACAGAAAGGTGTAACAATGAAATAAAGGGAATCTGGCAGGAAAAAAAAAGGATGAAGAAGAAAAAGAAAACACTGTAATGAGTTTAAAAAAACCCAAGGTGAGTCACAATTCAGACGATAAGTAAAACCTCACAAGTCCTGTTTTTTTTCACAGTACATTACATCAGATGTAAATTTTATGCTAAGGAGACTGTAGGTGGGTGCTCGGGCTGCATTTCCACTAGTAACTAGATGTTACTGGGCCCTACAGCAAATTCAATTTATGGCCCCAATATATTGATAAATTGGCTTATTCTACCAAGATATATTAAAATTGCTTAGTAATTATGGCCTCACTGGACCCCCTATACTCCTGGGCCCCCCTGCAGGGTCTGCTTTGTCTGTAGTTACGCCCCTGTTCCACTTGCAAATGCTGCTCGGGACACAGGTAAGCAAATGATAGCCGGAGCAGACAGGCTGCATCCCCACGGCTCTAATCTCAGCACTGCACTTGCCTGGATCAGACTGCAGGCACCAATCCTTTATAATCAATGCTCAATCCACCGATACAATCAGATGTTCCCATTGTGCACACGTGTTCCCTCTCTTTATCCCTAACCATCAGTATCTGTACATAATCTGCAATGTGCACTGGGCTGTTCAGTAGAAGGGTGTAGACATGAAACATACAAATAGTGTTACTAACAAGAACAAGTGTTTGTGCTGAAAGTTACACTCTGAGACACAGGTTAGAGCCTTGCTGTGTTCCAATGTTGAGCTTTGGCTGAACTGTTCCCTGATCTACAGAGACCTATAGTCTGATCAGCTGCCCTGTAATTGCCTCCAGAGAAGTGGCCTATTGAATGTAGCTGATGACACAGCGCCCTCCCTCGGCTTCAGCTGATATAGGCCGAGTGCTGCTGAGATTGTTGTTGGGAAGGATTTCAGGACCTGCCATAAACCCAAAACTCTCCTTTGACAAGATACACGGATTTAATAGGAAACTAGGCACCCACACTGGCAGCTCTGGACAGCACAGACTCACGCACACATCACTGTTATACGGAGGAAAGCTGGCGGCTTCCAAACAGGGACAACCTACAAGCAGCTCCATCCCAAGTGCCTGCAATGTACAAGCTCCTCGTCCCTGCTGCCGAATGGAGCTGCTGCACTGCCGCGCTACATCCCTTCAACACACTGACCTGAATGAGCCCACACAGTCACCCAGCGCCCCACAAGTCCCGACAGGCACCGTCCACTTCTAATCTGCGCAAGTGACAAAGGGGGAGATCGCCTACAGGTCCGATCTTCTTTGGCTCACACCTGCAAAGCTGCGCAACTCGCTTTGGTGCTTGTTCCCCCTCCCGGGCTCGTCGACTTGGTCCCTCCCAGACGAGCTGTTGATTGGTTGGCATCGGTCTTAGAGAATGGATTAGAGTTAAGTAGTTGCCAGAAAGGCAAAAGCGGCTGTGTGCTCGCAGGTTTGTGTGTGTGTGTAAGCTTGATACTAGTTGTTTCTCTCTCAGGTACCTCATTAGAGGTGCCCACAACAATTCTCCTCATTTCTAGCATACTACCCACTGGGCTCACAGCCAAATGATCTATATTGTCACCAGGGTTGCCAGGTCTAATTTTCAAAACCAGCCAATGATGGCTACAAAACCAGCCTAAAACTAGCCACGAGGCGCTTCAAACGTAACCCAAAAATTAGCACAATGTGTGAAGTGAAAAAAATGAATGACTATATGTGAAAATACATCTTTTTAAAAATTTCCCTGTTTTGCATATTTTTCCAAGAAGCAAAATGGGACAGATTCCCTTGTCACCAGGGGCCTAACTACAGAGGGGGTCCCATAAGTCCCTAATACATATAGAATTTCAATAAATATCGGTAAAAAAGGTCAACCTGTAGACATTTTGGTGGTCAGCAGATTGTTGCCCCAAAATTGTCTAAAATTGAGGAAAGTCACCGGAAAATGCGAGAATGGGATGGGAGACTGGGCACAGAGCCCAAAATCTGGTAACTCCCAACTTCTACACAAGTCAATCCCATTGCATGCTGGGTATTGTAGTATTACATTAAACTTGGCAGTTGGCAAATTATTAAACAAAAACTACATTACCCAACATGCATTGGGAGACGCAGGCCTGGCACATTAGGGTAAGAAAAAACTTTGGCTGGTTTGTGGTTTAGGCTCAAAAAGTAGCCCAAATGTGTACCTTGGCTAGTTTGTACTTTCAAAACACACCTGGGCTTTAAATTAGTAGCACAATGTGGCTGGAAAACCGCCAACCTGGCAACCCTGATTATCACAACCAGGGATAACCCTGGCTCCTCCCCGACTGAAGCAGCTTGCTGCCGCTCCTCCCCTGAGGATCTCACTTTTATGTGCTGGAGGGGGGAGTCCACAAGGCTAGTCTGCGCTAGAAGAGCTGAATTTCCAGTTTGAAAAACGGAAATTCTGCTTTTAAAATTACAGAAGCAGCATTTTGCCGTCCCTGGTAACTAGTGGGGCACTTCTTTGGCGCAGCGCCCCTGAATATTGAACCAAATTGCCATATCATTTATTTCTGTGTATGCACACTTTTCATGCAGCAACATGTGATTGCATTGTGCCTTCTATCCTGGTGTCTGTGGGCATCTTTTATTTGTTGGCTATTTACACTCCACTCATTCAAGGGGAACTTTTTGAAAAGTAAACGCAATTTCAAGCAACTTTGCAATATACATCAATTAAAAAATATGCAGACTGAGCTGGCTGACTACTATTACTTTGTATCAGCAGCCATCTGTCCTTAGCCTGTATCCTCCAAACCCCACAATTCCCTGCACATGTGATTACAATAAGGAAAGGAACATCACAGTGCAATGCATTGTGGGATGTGTAGTTCCTGCATGTTGTATGTAAACTGTGGAGATGTTGTTACAATTTGTAACATCAGTGTTTAGTCCTTCCTTCCCTGCCAGGATTTCAAATGATGCAGAAAGAGAAGAACTGTTAAACAGCTGGATTTCAACATAGAAAATTTTATTTAATCATACTTTTTGAAGAAATAGGTAACTGTGATGGGTATATTAGGGGTTTCTGTGTTATGAGTTCCCCTATCAGCATGCTGTGTTCAGTGGAAGTTTAGCAAATGTTTTTTAATATATTCAGTCAGGGTCCCAGAGACTCGAAGGAGAGGATTCTTTTTAAATGAAGCATTGCTGATCAATATGCACCATATATGGTCATTTTATTTCCGTAGTATGCTGTGTAAAATCGCGTGTGCAAATATTGGCATCACTTCAGTGTAGAATAATGGCGTGATTTTAGGAATCAGTTGTGATGTACAAAGTACGTCTTTAAAAACAGCATGGACTTGTCATTAATTGCTACCAAGTGCTGTATTCATATTATACTTGTGACAATGAAACAGGTTAGAAGAGCAGGTCAACTGAATCTTGCTACAATAGGTTACAAATTCATCTGAACCTGCTTCTGCATTTGCGCTCATAGCCAGTAGTTTAGCTGTTTTTCTTGGCTGCATTCTCCTTTTTGTTATAACTATTCTATAACCCATCTCTTGCTGCCCATGCTCTATTAGCTTTTATGCTAATCGTGTGCCTCCTGTTTCTCCACCCCAGTCATCCAAGTCATTTTGTGCAGCTCAACAATAGGTGTCAGCAAAGGCAACTTTTTTTTGCAAATACTGTATGTCTTCATTCATAGCTGCAAAGCTAACAAAGTTCCCCTATTCAAGTGACCAAAATCTGAGAAAAACAAGATTGACCAAAATACTAATATTTACACCAAAAAGTGCTCAAATCTGCACATTTCCCATTCAAGTGGATAAAGGGAATTTTACATGTGTGTTTCGGCTGACTGAAAAGCCCTTTAAAATGTGACTGCTTAGTAAAAGACAAGCTATTGCCATAAACATATTCATAGCAATAACTGCATTACTGATCCTACTTTAGTGACCTCATTAATACACTTTATTAATGCTTTCAGCTGCTCAACTCTCTGGTCCTTCAATTTCAAACTACTGTAATGGGGTTCTGTCTCCCAACACTGAAATCTGATCCAGATGACGGATTAGACTTTGTGTCTGCTCTAAACCCTTCCATATGAAAACATCAACCAACAATATGACTGACAAAGATGTAGTTTCACAGACCCTCGGTTTACTAAGGCATACCATAAACTGCCTATCAATGGTTTCACTGAGGATACCTTTTGAGAACTGCATTGTTAGGGTAAAAAAAAGGGAAATTTAGTATAGATATGGGATCTATTATCTGGAATGATTTGGGGTATTCCCTTTAATTTGGATCACTATACCGGAAGTCTAGCAAAGCAAAAACATATAAACATTAAATATACCCAATAGGGTTACTGGGTTTCAAAATTTTATTTTATTACCATCATGGTACTGTATTGTTGTTACAGAGAAAAAAATAGATAATTATTTCTGTATTTCAGATCTTTGGGGAATAGAATATCTGTAGTATTTGTAACTGTATTTAAACAGTCTTTTTTTCTGACAACTTTGCTAAAACAAAATAAGAAGATATAACATATCAAATGGGAATATCGAAAAGTCTATTGAATAGGGATGCGCGAATTTGACCCGTTTCGTTACGCCAAAATGTAGCCGACGCCAATTAAAGTCTATGGGCGTCAAAAAATTTTTGTCGAGAGTCTTTTTTTTTTTTGAAGCACGACGCCATACAAGTTTATGGGAGTCATCCCTACTATTGAAGTCTATGGAAAAATTTGGGATTGAAGTAAAAGTAAATTAGAAAACTGAATTAGAAGTTATCAATACATGTCATCTGGGCCTTTGTTTCTGGAGAAGCTTGGGTATTGTTATAATAGATATACCTTCATTTTAAACTAACAAGCAAATTATAGCCTTATTATTATCTTTATTTTTACATAACAGTGTTGTTCACATTGATCTGCTTTTCATATGGTTCTTTGATTTGACATGATGGCATTTAGTAAGAAAGTTTGGGAAATAAGTGGGCCAGATTCAGTTTGTTGAAGAAACCTTATCTCCTGATTCAGCCAATTCAATTCCATACTTCCCCATGACTTAATTTGAGTTTTTCTAGAAACAAGTTTCTCCCATTGAATTGAACCTGCCCATTATTTCTTAAACAATAGTGTGAGGATAATTATGTACTCACATAGTAGTGAGTTCATTAGCTAGGCCCTAAATTGAGGCTTATATAGGCCTACATGATAGAATTGTAACTTAGCCATATGTCAGCCATACTGTAGTTTAATGGTAACAGTATGCAAAGTCACTGTTGTTTTTCAAAGTCGTGTACATTTTTAAGGCTTACCGCGTGTTTGGAACCAAGATGCTGGTAGGTTGCTCTTACAACACTTCACTCAGTACGCCTTCTGAAGTGGACCGAGAGACAACTGATGAAGGGAGGTATGAGGTAGCAGTTGATAGCAACAGATTGTAAATCACCAAAGACTTCTCCATGACGCATTAGCAGAATCACCCATCACCCAGCAGTGAATTCCACAACCTCACTGTCCTCACTGTGAAGAACCACCTACGTTGCTTCAATTGAAAGTTATTTTCTTCTAGTCTGAACAGGTGGCCTCTGGTACGGTGATCCACTTTATGGGTAAAAAGGTCCCCTGCTATTTGTCTATAATGTCCTCTAATGTACTTGTAAAGTGTAATCATGTCGAGCAAAACAACCCCAACCTTGACAGTCTACCATCATAATTTAAGTCTTCCATCCCTCTAACCAGTTTAGTTGCACATCTCTGCACTCTCTCCAGCTCATTTATATCCTTTTTAAGGACTGGAGTCCAAAACTGCACTGCATACTCCAGATGAGGCCTCACCAGGGACCTATAAAGAGGCACAAGGTTTTATAGTTTATCTAGAGGAAGAGTGGAAAGAATGCTGAGATGACTAAATTATTGTAAAAAAAAAAAAAAAGGAAAGTTGTGATCACTACTACATTTCAAACTATTGGGGGGGGGGGGTGCAATGAATCTGTGACCACAAAATTCTTACAAAGACAACCAGTGTTGATCTCAGTGGTGGCCAATAAAAGGGCAACCATTTGAGAGCTTTAGGGTCAGTCCACACAAGCATATTTGGGGAGATTAGTCACCCCAGCAACAAATCGACTCTTCTTCGGGGCGACAATCTCCACGAACTGCCTTCCCCCTGCCATCCGCCAGCTAAAATGAAAATCGCCTGCGGCAATGCACACGCGGCACTTCATTTTCCGAAGTCGTCCGAAGTTTCCTTGTGAGGCTGGGGCGACTAATTTCCCCGAATCTGCTCGTGTGGACTGACCCTTAACCTTGAAAGCAGGTAAAGTTGCAAGTAAAACTTAGTCCCTGTGTAAAATGTATAATGAAGTGAGTAAAGGACTGACCTAACCAGGGATTACTTTGCCGTACAAACAATCCCTGTTTTGTTTAAAGAGGAAGTAATTTTTTTTAGTAATGTATAATGCTACTTAGCCACTATTTAACAGATGCACGGCGACTTATGCAGTAATCGTGAATTATCACACTGATACCATATTGTTAGTAGCTTTTGCATCCAAAGCAAGGTTGACTATCTGCAGCCCACCCCCCAGACACACACACATGCACACACATACAAACTTCCAGAATAGTTGTGATTTAGGAAGGTAATATGGAAACCTACTATCCAGAAAGCTCAGAAATATGAAATTCCTTTCCAAAGTGTCCTGTTAAAGAAATAACACTTCATATTTGATCGATTTGCTCTTCATTAATAATAAAACACTACCTTTTACATTTTCTGTGTCAGCCTGCATAAATTCATCCTGATAGAAAAACAAACCTATTAAAGTTTAAATATTTTTAGTAGTACTGCATGGCGCTCTAAATTAGAGAAAGGCTTAAGGCTCAAAGAATTAACATGAGCAAGGATCTAAATATTGGTGCAAATCACCATGTTTTTTTACTGACAGTGAATCCTATTTTCCTAGAATAGCTGAACCCATAAAACACAATTTTGCACACTGAGCACAAGAATGGTATTTAAGTACCCACAAAACAGCACAGGAATATTCAATTTTCAGATGCATTTGTGTTAAATAGTGAGCCCAAGCATTCCAGATATAAATTCCACATCTGTTCCTCTGACATAATATTACTGTGTAGTTCTCGGCTTTTTCAAGAGTTGCTTTAGAAGAGTAGAAGAACTGAAGAAAGATTATTACACAACTCATTGATAAAAGACAATCTAGGAAGTATAAATGACCTTGTGTGCTGTGTGCGTTGTTTGTGTACACAGGGACTGAACAAGGACAGTCATTATTTTAACCATTCAACTTTTTTTAACTGCCTTACAGCTAAGCTAGCCACACACATAAAGTCATTTATAATTTTAATTTAGCCAAATAGGCATGCGGTGAGAAAAATGTTTAGAATAAAGATAAGACAACATCAGTTAGTGTGAACAGTTTGAAGAGTCGAGATAAAGTGATGTCTCTCCTGTACCTCCCACAATGGAACAGCACCTGAATGTGTTATCAAGATTGGCCACATGGAAGAGTGGCAGAAGTGGATTGCACTTGAAAAACACAGGATCCCAGGGTAAAGGAAAGCAGAGTCAGGTACAGGCCAGGGACAGAGGCTGGTGGCAGAGATGCTAGGTCAGGTTTAGGCCGAGGTCAAAGGCTGGCAGAGGAGAAGCAAGGTAAGATCAGGAACACAGTCAGAGAAAATCCAAAAACAGGCTGGGTCAAAACAAACAGGAACAACAAGATTAAGGCTCACTGTCAAGCTGGAGAGTTATGATCACTTCGCAAAGTCCATCAGTTCTGAGCTTCTATTTAAGGGCATCATGCAACATGTACACATGACATACAAGCGCATGCGCGTTAACAGTGATGCGAGCGTGGCACCAAACATAACGCCTACGTGGAATCCGTGTTTGCACCTTACAGCAAGCGTGCTTCATTCTTTCTGCAGCTTATGCACACTTCACACAGGAGCCTATTTATTATGCTGTGTAAAAGGAATTCTACTGAAAAATATGGTGTAAAATAAACAGCATATTTATCAAGGTTTTCAAGTTATTCATTAAAGTCAATTGGAAAAATTCAAGTGGAAGTAAGATCTAGGAAAAAAGCACAAAAAGACATGATGGATGATCGCTGTATTTTCCCAAGGCATTTTCATGTGGCTGCACGCAGTCAGGGCTGCTGATTGCCTCAGACGAAAGCGCCCCACAGAATACCACAGTTGGCAAAACTATATATAACAATCGAGCATAATAAATAAAATATTTTTTTCTTGACCTAAAATTTGTGAATTAAAATTATACTCGGAACGATATTTATTAAGCACAAATAATTTGTTAATCAAAAATGTTTGTATAGTCAAGGCAGCCATCTATGGTAATTTTAAGGTGTTTTATCAATGCAAGTTTTTAGAGTTCTGATTTTTTTTCATAAATCAGCAAGCATTCAATTTTTTTTAAAGTTAGAGTTTAGTAGAAAAAAAGTGAAGCATAAAGTCAGTGTGGACCCTTGGCCTAAGCTCTCCCTGAATAAACACACTGCTGTACATATCTCCTCTTCCTACTCCAGATGTACTTTCCCACAATAAACTGTATTAGTCACAAAACATGAACACAACAAGAAAGAGAACATAGCAAGATACCAAACAAAATGTCACTGCCACTGTCAGTAATTATTGCTGTCTTACCTTGAGTTATCATTTAGTAATGTGTGGAAGCAAAAGACATAATTGTGTCCGTTAATTGGCTCACGTGAGCTACCATGGATGTATGCATTATGAATCGTAGAATCCCAATGGGGTGGCAAATGACAATTTTCTATTTAGGATTATCCAATGGCACATCCTAGAAGAAAAGTATAATTTTATGAAAATGGTTTATTTAGATAAAGCAGGGTTTTACATGTGGGCTGTTTTAATAGATTTTATAGAGGTCTACATTGTTTGCGGGTATTGATTACAAACTTCTTTTTTTTTTTTGCCTGATAGCAAAAGTGGCAAACCCTGTTCGCACCTCTTATTTAATTTGTTCATTAATGATACACTGTAACAGGGCCTGTTTTACCAATAGTGAGGCCCAACTAGAACCATTTTGACAGGGCCCCCTAGATGGAGTTTCTCCTATAATTTTTTATAGGAGAATTGTGCTTATTACAGGGTAATACCTATCCTGGCATTCATTTATGGTGTCTCTCTGTACAGGCTATGAACAAACTAAAGGGGGCTCTTCCTACTAAATTGTGCCTAGTACAAAGTAATACATATTCTGGCATTCATTTATGGTATCTCTCTGTACAGGCTATGAGCAAACATAGGGGGCTGTTCCTGAATCGTGCCTAGTAGATGGGAATACCTATGCTGGCATCCATGTTTGGTATCTCTCTGTACAGGATATGAGCAAACTTAGGGGGCTGCTCCAGCTAAATTGTACGGGGTAATAAATATCTAAAATATGCAGTGGACTTTAGAGCCACATTTGACCATAGATAAATTTTTCACTGAACTACAGTAAATGAATATTCATCTTCTCGGAAATTTGGTACATGTTGATTTATATAAAATTAATTTTCTTGATGTGTGGGTATACAAGAATGAAGATAAATTAGTTACTGGTATATATGTGAAACCCACAGACAAAAACACCTTGCTGTTATATTCTTCATTTCACCCAACTCATGTAAATATATCTGTACCAAAATCACAATTTGCTCATGTTAAGGGGATAGTATCAGAAGGTGACACTTTGGCAAATAGGCTGGATGAAATGGAAAATAAACTAGCCAACAGGGATTACCTGAGGAAAGTTCTGGAGAGGTACAAAGGGGAAGTAATGTCTCAGACAGAAAGGGTAAGACCAAAAAAAGGTGAAAGATTAGTTTTTGTGAGCAGTTACAATATTTTATCCAAAGAAGTTGATAAAATAGTTAATAAACACTGGGACATTTTGAGTAGCTTGCCCTGGGATATCGGTTTTCCAAAATCCACCCCTACTATCTTTTAAGAGGGCCCAATCCCTAAAGGATAGATTAGTACAAGCTGATGTTGGGACAGAAAAAGTGTTACGTCAGGGTATGTTATGTGATGTGAAAAATGTGAGGAGGGTTGGATTAAAAAGTTGGGAACCCTTATGCCCTGGAGGTCTGAATAAAGAATACAAATTAAACCCTTTTATATAAGTATGGCAGTTTTACGTTTTTTATACGTTTTTTTATACATGTTTTTAATGTGGTGTTTACTTTGTTTTATCTTCTAGTGGCCACCAAAAAATGAAACGCAAGCTAAGTTAGCTTCTACGTTACAAATACATGTATTACAACATTGTGTATAATGTGGAACTGAGATGGATGTATTTTTAATACAAAGTAGGTTGCTATATTGTAACCACTAGAGGGCATTGCAAAAGTGGATGTTTAAGGAAGTTGTGTGACCCTGTGGATGTATACTTTGTCAGCTTGATAAAGGACTGGGTGGTCTGAAACGTTGCTGTGCAATTTTCGGACTGCATTTTAGTGGTGCGCGGGCTGCCGGGGGCCCTGAGGGGGTGCGGGCCCTGGCCCGCTCGCACCCCCGGCTCCCCCGGTAGTTCCGCCACTGACCAGATGTAAAGTGAAATAAAGGTGGTTGTATAACTACTTGGGAGTGCTGCAATTTTGTAATTTCTCACGTGTATAGGATATTATGCACTAAATATGAAAAACACTGCAGCACAAAGCAAGAGGCAATAATAATGAGTCTCCTGATGAATCTTCCAGTTTGCTCGCATCAAGACTGTGTAATACAGACATTTCTACCCCTGCAGAAGTCCGAATAATCTTTATGATATGAGCTAAAGAATAAAAAGCTCTCTTCATAGCCAGCATTAGCACACTTTTATGGGAATTTCCCCGCACCGAAATGAGTACATTAAATTAATCTATAAACAGTTGGGTGGCAAAGGATAATATGCCGTCTAGCATAGATGGTAATCTAAAATGAACAAGCAGGCATGTGTATTGAATAAATGTCTGTTGTTATTAGAAGCCAAATAGCAATATCTCAATACACCAATCTATTTAATGGATTGTCACAATGACCTCACCATAGGTGCTCTCCATTTGCTTTCTCTGCACCTTAATTTTTTATTTGTACTGTTTAATGAAAATGGGAAAATGTAATTAGTTCTTCCAGCTTCTATGGTGGTGTTAGTAGTTCAGGCTGCAGTTTTAGCCTACTGTTGTCTAGCTGATTAGCCACAAGCTTCTTTTCCACAGCCCCATAGCCCTCCTATTGTGATATAATTCCATTTAAGGCAGGCTTAACAGCTCATTGTTGGCTTTGGCAGAGTTTAGTATACCACTCTGTATATAGGGCAGAGCTATGTTTACCAACCATACAGAGAGAAACCATATATTTAAGCCACTATAGATATTCCCCTGTACTAAGTACAATTTTGCAGGAACATTTAAGGGTGCAGTATCACATTTATAGGTATTTCCAGCATAAATGTAAAAAGCATGTGAACTAACTAATCCCTTATCATTTTTTAAATTACTATTTTGTTTACTCCTTTTTATTTTTCAGTCATTCAACCCACTGTTAATGATCCTAGTGACCCTAGTAAACAACTAAAACTTAAATATGAAACTAAAAGTTGAAAAATAAAAATATGTTAACTAAACATGTTTGTGCTACCAAACACAAAATATACAATATTAAAAAAGCACCATACATACAACATAAAAAGCACCATAGTGCTGGTGATATAATTAAATGACATGCCATTGTCTTGCATACCTTGCAACATTTGAAAGACAGAAAGAGGGAGAAAGACATCTGCTACAAGCAGCATGGTGACATTTGACCATGCCCTAACTACCGTGTCCATTTTACAAACTTTGGCAGTTTATCAAAGTTTGAACACATTTCTGGGAGTTTTAGGGCAATGTTTTATATGTTATAACAGTTTTGCTAATGAAGGTGAAATTGCCCTTCTCGGTTTCCCAAAATAACTTACTTGTCTTAAATAGTTATAACTGCACTATGCACACATTTAGAAAATGAGGTCTAATAGAAGACTGCTTTCAGAAAATATTGTGATTAATAAAAGGAGACATAGTGGCAAATCTATTCAGATGTCCTTGTACTAACTACCAAAATTATCTCATTTTTCTGTAAGAGTCTTGGCAAGAAAAAACAAAATAAAACAGGATGAGTCATTGATCAGTTACCTCAAGTGAACTTTGCATCTCAGAGGCAGAGCAGTGCATATGTACTGTACAACAAGGCAGAAGACAGCAGTCAGTTAGGCATTGACCCTCTGCAGCAAATGTAAATATATTATGGTGAAACACAATTCTGGCTGCCTGCTGTGTATCAGTAACATGAGTAAGGAGAAGAATGGACAACACATGGCAATACTGATCTTAGTGTTACTATCTATGCAATTGCAGGATGGAAAGAGAGTGACTATAGACAACCCTTGTGTTTGCCCATTACATTAAGTACCGTTTCTCTGGTAGGCTTTTCAAAGGCACAAAGAACCCCACTCTATTAGAGAGCCCCAAATATTAGAAGCGTAAAGCACGTCCACAGTGCGCCACAAATATATTTCGTAATTGTGCAGGCAGCAGTAATGTTAGTAGGGGCAAATTCTAAGGGGATATCCACAGTGGCAGCTTCTATCATAGTTATCCAGTCTGCATCCTCAAGTTGTTGTTCTTTAACACCCGAGCATCCAATGACTGTCGACTGATGGAAGTCCCTCTCTTAAGAGCTTACAGTATAGCTTACAGTAGATAAAGTTAAAGGGTCTGATAGGGTCACTATTGCGCTTGCCTTTTCTCATATAATTTAAGTTTAACCTTAAAAAACTGGCAACGCAAATTAACTAATGAGCTTACAACATTTTATATTACTTTTTAAAAAAATTAACTGTATTTAGAAACTCCCATAAACTCTAAATTCAATAAATCTGCCCCAAAGTGTGTACTCAACCCAATCACCTTCTTCTACAATAAAGGGAATATATTTATCATCCTCTGCATTGCATCAGTGACATCACTGTATTTAGTGAAAGCTATGGAGTTTTGCCAAAGCCTTTAGTGTCACCTAATAGCATGCACTTTACAAAAATGCCTTTGTGGTCTGCAATTGCTATATTTTTGTTCTGAAGAGCAGCTCCAAAAGAGACTATTTTGTCAAATTATTTCCTTCTAAAAAGCAGACTAAGAAAAAGCAATTGTTGCTTGTACAAAAAAGCATAGTATTTCAGTTTTATTGTGTCCTTCAAAAATGAATGGGTAAAAAGTAACACTACAGTGTGCTTCGTGCACAAGGAATTAAGCCATATGCATACAACTCACATATTACAGGCAAAACATGGACTGGACTTACAGAACTAAACTATACTTATTGAAGAATCAAGTTAATACTTGCTATGCAAAGAACACTAAGATTTTAAATATTTGCAACAAACCAGGAAAAAGCAGCACAGATATTATAAGGTATATTAGAATTAAAATCTCCACAGTACCTATAGGAGAATTTAGGAGATACTCAATTTGACATTTATAAGAGCAGTTGGTAGCACTTTCAATGCAGAGGTTACATTATGCATCTTTTCATGCAAAAAATGTAATGTATAAAGGCTGGAGTGACTGGGTGTGTAACCTAATAGCCAGAACACTACTTCCTGCTTTTCAGCTCTCTAACTCTGAGTTAGTCAGCGACTTTAAGGAGGGCCACATGGGACATAACTGTTCAGTGAGTTTACAATTGATCCTTAGCATGCAGCTCTGATTCAAAAGTAACAGTTATGACCAATGTGCCCCTCTTCAGGTCACTGATTGGACACAGAGCACATTCCCATAAACCCCTCAAGTACCCAGAATTTAGGTTTTCATGCCATCAGTGTTCCCTTTATTTCTATAGGCAGTATGAATAAAATGTATCTGTCGTGCACATTAATTATCAATTATGTAGAAGGTTGGTCCAGAATCCTGCTTTAGATTTAAAACACTTTTATTTATATTAACATCTTAGAAATGACATTGCTGGCTAACAGGGATCTTTATCAAGTGTAACTTTAGCAGCCATCCATCAACACATATAGGCAAGAGATGGAAGCATATAATGCTGGTGTACCCTCAAAATGAATACTTAAGCAACAGATAATGTATCATAATATTAATATTATCATGTTAAGTGGCATATTCATGAATCTTACCACTGTAGATATCAGTAAATATTGCCCTTTTACAACTTTTCCCTTGGGCCTCCATTTCATGATATTCTCTGTGCTGCTTCAGAGATCAGCTGACCAGAAATACTGTAGCTCTGTAACAGAAAGAAGTGAGGAAGCAAAGGACAGAACTTTGTCCGTTAATTGGCTCTTGTGACCTGACCTGTATGGTTTGTTTGTGTGCACTGTGAATCGTAGAATTGTAGGATCCCAGGAGGAGGCCCTTATTTCTTAAAATGGCAATTTTCTATTAAGCATTACCAATGACACATATTACTAAAAAAGTATATTATTATGATAATGTTTTATTTACATGAAGCAGGGTTTTACATATGAGCTATATATTTGTATAGACACCTACATTGTTCAGGGGTGTACGATTCCTTTAATTTTCGCTATGAGAAAAAGACAAAACTCCATAATCTAAATGACTAGTGAATTTTATCAAGTTCAATAAGCTCATCTCTGTGGGAAAGACTGCTTCTCACAGCACTGTATATTGTTCTGCTCTTTGTACAACTGTCTTTCTTTGAAATGCAAGGATGCCAAAAGATGGTGTTATCAAATCAAGTTGTTTGCTACATCAGGGTAGGGTTGCCACCTGTCCGGTTTTGACCCAGACAGCCCGGTATTTTGAGGGGCTGCCCGGGTCTATTCTTGCTGCCCGGTTTTCCAAATAAGGAAAACCGGACGGGATTCCCTTGATTCACACGGTGATTGCCGCGTCATAGCCCCACTGACGTCACGGGTCCGCCCACTGACACCATAACCCCACCCACTGACATCACAGACACGCCCACTGACGTCACAGACCCCTAATATCAGAATTTAATTTCACCTGCCATACATATTTATCCAAGGCATGGGTAATTGCTAGTGATGGGCAAAGTTATTCGGCAGGCGCAAATTTGTTTCCCCGTTGGCGAATAAATTAGCGAAATTGCAGCAAAAATTTGCCAGCGTCAAAGTTGTTTGACGATGGTGTCAATTCCAGTACTGGCGTCAATTTAGATGCTGGCGACAGTTAAACGGACGCCAATTGACTTTAATGCGTGTCAAATGTCACCTGCTTCGAATTGTCGCCTGTGTCAGTATTGACACTCGCAAATTGAAGCAGACTTCAAAATTTGCGTTCCGTGAATTTTTCTACCTATTTCGTGAATTTCATGGGAAATTCGTGAATTTCGCGGAGAATCGAAACAGGACAAATTCGGCCATCACTGGTATTTTCTAAACGGATGACATTTTTAAAATGAAAAATGCAGTCTATCCCGCAGCAACATCTTTTGTAATGGTATTTTGTTGAATTGTAACTGCCTCCATGGAAACAAACATGCGTTAGAGCTAGATGAAGAGTTTTGTAAACTAATATCATGTACAATACACAAGCATGCTATAAAACTGATTAGAGAAGATCAAAATTCTCCTCATTAAGCAACATTACATAGATGAGATTGTATTTAGTAACCATCAAGTGGCAGAGTTACACTCTGGCTTGTTTTTAGCAGCTTTTTCCTGAGCATTTCAAAGAGTGCACAATGACCATTTACAAAATATGTATTAGATTCGAGGGACAAAACATAGTGCATTGATTTTTGACAGAGGCTGATTTAGAAAATCATAATAGTACACTTCTGAAGTCTGGAACCAGCCACGGGATTCATAATGTACATAAACTGCAGCCAATATGCCAGCAAACCAACTGTTCTGTTTAAAAAGCTGAGTGGTGGATGTTTTCCTTAAAGGGATACTGTCATAGGAAAACATGTTTTTTCCAAAATGAATCAGTTAATAGTGCTGCTCCAGCAGAATTCTGCACTGAAATCCATTTCTCAAAAGAGCAAATAGATTTTTTTATATTCAATTTTGAAATCTGACATGGGGCTAGACATGTCAGTTTCCCAGCTGCCCCAGTCATGTGACTTGTGCCTGCACTTTAGGATGGAACTACTTTCTGGAAGGCTGTTATTTCTCCTACTTAATGTAACTGAATCAGTCTCAGTGGGACTTGGCTTTTACTATTGAGTGCTGTTCTTAGATCTTCCAGGAAGCTGTTATCTTGTGTTAGGGAGCTGCCATCAGGTTACCTTCCCATTGTTCTGTTGTTAGGCTGTTGTTGGAGTGATATCACTCCAATTTGCAGCACAGCACTAAAGAGTGATTGAAGTTTATCAGAGCACAAGTCACAAGACTGGGGGCAGCTGGGAAATTGACAATATATCTAGCCCCATGTCAGATTTCAAAATTGAATATAAAAAAATCTGTTTGCTCTTTTGAGAAATGAGTTTCAGTGCAGAATTCTGCTAGAACAGCACTATTAACTGATGCGTTTTGAAAAAAACATGTTTTCCCATGACAGTATCCCTTTAAATTGGAACTCTTTGATTACAACGGACAAATAGGGAAAGGTAATAAAAGTCCTAAACTGAAAGAACTTTGCAGAAACAGAAACAAAAATTTGCATTTTGCAATGTATTATGTAAATTTCTTCATTAGATTGCCTGTCTTTGGCACAATAAATCACTGATTTCACAGCTTTGGTGTGTTGCTATATTGTGTTTGATAGAAACTGGCAGTGGGGTTTCAGTGTGCACTCCACACAACAACAAGCAAGTGGTCTGCTGTGTAGCTTTTTCCATCCTGTGCTTCATTTGATAGTTGTTACATTGTGATGGTGCCATATTTCTGGTGGCAATATTACTTTTTCAATAAAAAGTTTTATTCCAATACTGCACAGTGAAACAAATTCTAAAATGCACAATACCCCCCAGTAGATAGGTCCCTAAACTCTATATTAAATAAAGACTTGTTCACACAAATAAAAAATTATGTGCATTGCTCATATTTTGCACTTAATGGCTTTTAAGTATTTAAATCTGTCCCTTTTTCCAGTCTTGTGAAGGTAGAACCTGCACTGAGAGATTTGAGGAAAAAAAGTCACAATTAATATAAATAAAGATAAATAACCAGCTGGTGGCCATCAACCACACTTTGTTTTAGGATGGGAACTGCATCCTTCAACTAGTGTTATAATACAGTACATTTATGTGTATTGTAGAAGAGCAGACAGTTACTGGTAATTCTGCCTATTCCTATTCAGTTTGTGGAACAATGAGGTGATTACTAATATTTCCATATTTTACAATAGGTGTTACATTATTTTTGTTAAAACACAAGAGCCTGTAAATGCTATCCTTATAAGCTTAGAAATGTCATTCGTTATATCTGCTGCAGGATATTAAAAGTTACCTGAAGTCCCATGACCTGTAAATAAGCACTTGGCCTATGGCCTTCTGACTTTATATGTTGACGAATCTCCTTGGTGGCCGAAAATATATATGTTTTAAAGTAGAGGGTCCATTATTCCCAATATTATGCCCAGGTTTCAGTGATTATTATGTCTAGTGTATACTCACCAAACAAATTGGTGCTCTCCCAAGCTCTACCTCTCTATTTATCCCATCCATCTCTGGTAAGAGGTGTACTCAAAATCAAACTTACTGAAAACAATATGAACAAAACAATTTCTGCACTCACACAAAAATTCCCAAGCAGATATCTAATTCTTGGTTAAATTATAATTTTAATAAAATTTGCCCCACAAATCGTTCATATATAACAGAAGGAGAATGTTGACCTGCATTGTCCCAGGGTATATATAAAATAACTGTATGTATATACACACAGTATATATATTGTATGTACATCGTGTACCGCATATATCTGTGCACAAGCTGCTACACTGACTTTTCAAAGCAGAGCGAAAATTCTGTTTACATAAAAAGATTGAGCACATCAGTGGAAGATGTGCTAATGATTTTTTAATGATAGAAGCATATGGTATTGTACTGGAAATAACTATAATGTGCTTAAAGGATGCAAATTTTATAACAAGGGGCAATACAGCAAATTATCTATTCACAGGTTATTGCTGCTTGGTCTTCATCTTTTGCACTTATGTTTTGTTGATTGGATCCCTCACAGTTTTGCACAGATAAGGCGGTTTTAAGTGGTGCTTCAGTTTGTGGTCCTGACAATGGTCCATGTCAATAGGGATGTAGCGAACGGTGGAAAAAATGTTCGCGAACATATTCGCGAACTTGCGTCAAAAAATGCGAACGGTTCGCGAACGTCGCGAACCCCATAGACTTCAATGGGAAGGCGAATTTTAAAAGCTAGAAAAGACATTTCTGGCCAGAAAAATGATTTTAAAGTTGTTTAAAGGGTGCAACGACCTGGACAGTGGCATGCCAGAGGGGGATCAAGGGCAAAAATGTATCTGAAAAATACATTGTTGACACAGCGCTGCGTTTTGTGCTGTAAAGGGCAGAAATCACACTACGTCACTCAGGTGATGTTTCTGGACACGGAATGTGAAAAAGCTCACACAGCTAGGTGGCACTTGGTTAAAGACTGGGCAAACAATGCCTGCAAGGGCAACGTATACAGTAGTGGATACGGAATATATTATTGCTGCTGTAAAAACATCACTCAGGTGATGTTTACAGACACGGAATTATTATTGTTATTTAGACAGAATGTGAAAAAGCTCACACAGCTAGGTGGCACTTGCATACCTCCCAACTGTCCCTCTTTTGACCACTCAACCCCCTGTCCCTCTTTTGTACTGGAAAGTCCCTCTTTTCTCTGCACTGAACAGCCAGAAAAAAAACAGTTTCTAACTTAATTGGCTTTTGGCAGAGAGCTCAGAACAGCTAACAGGTGCAAATAAGATACTTTGTAACAATTTTGACTCTGGTTGGTGCTGGTAGTGGTGAACTACTAGGAGGAGCAGCACACCAGTCCCTCATTTCTCTGCACTGAACAGCCAGAAAAAAAACAGTTTCTAACTTAATTAGCTTTTGGCAGAGAGCTCAGAACAGCTAACAGGTGCAAATAAGATACTTTGTAACAATTTTGACTCTGGTTGGTGCTGGTAGTGGTGAACTACTAGGAGGAGCAGCACACCAGTCCCACTCCCCAACACAGCTAGACTAATAGCACTGGGCTCTTACAGTAGCAAAGTAAAAAAAAGAAAATAAAAGCAGTCCTTACAAGGACTATTGGGTTACAGGCAGCAGTCAGCAGATGAGAGATCAGCAGCAGGACAGCTGCCCACAGCAGCTACATACAGAGCACTGCAGTAGAAGGTAGATTACTAGTCAGCAAAGCTTACTAACCTAAACTCACTGTCCCTCAAATCCCTGCAGACTTCTGTCCCTACAATACAGAGCAGTATCAAGTAGATTACTAGCCAGCAAAGTTACTATCAACTGTCCCTCAAATCACTAAACAGCTCTCTCCCTACACTAGCTCTTCCAAGCACACACAGGCAGAATGAAAAAACGCTGCAGGGCTTCAGTTTATATATGGAAGGGGAGTGGTCCAGGGGGTGTGGGGGTGGTCCAGGAGGGAGAGCTTCCTGATTGGCTGCCATGTATCTGCTGGTCTGGGGTGAGAGGTCAAAAATAAGCGCCAGCTAAGGCGAACCCAAATTGGCGAACGTCGCGCGACGTTCGCAAACATTCGGCGGATGCGAACAGCCGATGTTCGCGCGAATTAGTTCACGGGCAAACAGTCCGCGACATCCCTACATGTTAAATCAAAAATGTCATTAAACATTTCCTCATGTATAAGCAAATTAAACACTCTTTATTTTTTAAAAAATATAAAGCTAAAATAACGTTAATTTGTGTACTACAGACCCCTACACCACATACTGTATATGTTAAGTACATAATTGTTATGTCATTATTCATCCTAATAAAGCTTTGTGATACCTTGTCTGGAAACCAGTATACCGTTTTCTTAGGAGTGTTTATTGTGGTGAAATATTGCAGCAGTTTCACAAAAAATAAACAAAAATAAGCAGTTATTACTAGAGAAGAGATATAGAGACATATAAATAGCATTGGTAGTACACTCTATACCCTCATTGACCTTAGTTCATGTGGGTTGGTGCCTCAAGATGCTTTTCCCACCCCACATGATCTTTACATCCAACAAACTTACAGAAAAAAATTGACAAACCCATTTTCTCTCATGTGTGTTTTTATGCAACATACTCAGTAAAAAATCTAAAGAGTCAATTGCATTTACAAATGTAAAAGTGAAAAGTTATTCAAGCCGGGCCTCCTTTGATTGCCATGTAAGTCTTCCTAATTGGTGCACAAGAATATGGGTTGCCATATAATATTCCAGTGGTGCATTGCCATAGCATATATTTGTTATTCTCTGGTAGATGGCACTGCCCCATCTAAAAAAAAAGTTTTAACTCTATATTCATGCTGTTAAAAAAAAGTTTATTTTATCATTAAAATACATATTAATTCCTCTCATGGAGCCTAAAGCGTTTCATGCTTACCCAGCACCTTGTCATGAATATAAATTAAAACTTTTTTTTTTATTTGCAATCTGTTACCTCAGTTTGGTCACTAGAGGTCTCTATCATGTTGGACTTTATATAGATCATATACTAACATAGATTCTGTAGCCCATTTTTTGAAAATTGATAAAACTGCCCAATACCCATAACTTCCAACTACATGTTCATCAGAAATAATGTTTGATCTGTTCATTGGTGAGAAGATGTAATCTGACTGTTCATTATTCATTGGTGGATTGTACTAAGAGTACAGCATTGGCTGCCTAATGGTGGTCATAGACCCACCAAAAATATTGTTTCGTACAATATTCTGTGTGTCTATGGTAGGAGATGAGCTGACTCTTATCGGCAGAAGACTTAAATATTGGTTGGCTCGTCGATCAGGCTGGCTGGAAAATTATGATCCCCGCCTTTGAAGGCAGCCAAACATCGCCTACTATTACTTTTTCTTTTTTTTTTATTGTTTCTACCTCTATATCTGACAATTCAGCTCTAACAGCTAGTATGGAAAACAAGCAATCTTTCCTGCAAGATTGTAATTGTAACGTCTATTGCCACCTTAAAGGAGAATTAAACCTTTTAGAAAAAAAAAAACCCTACCCCCTCACCCCACGTAGACCACCTCCCTCCTCACCCCCAGTATAGCTGCCCCCGGGGAAATGCCCCTAACTTTATACTTACCCCTCGATGCAGATTCTGGTTAGCTGAGTGGGAGATCGGTGAAGCTGTGCATGTACAGTTGGATCAATTTGCAGGTATGCGACAACTGCGCATGTGCCAAAACGCACAAAAATTGCAGAAGCGCCAGAAGAAGACACGAACACCCGGAAAGTGGCTGTGTGGAACTCCGATGCCTGAATCTGTGCCCAGGGGTAAGTATAAAGTTAGGGGCATTTCCCTGGGGGGCATTTATGCTCGGGGGAAGGAGGGAGGGCGGTCTACGTGGGGTGGGGAGTAGGGTTTTTTTTGAAAACTGAATGAATTCTCCTTTAAATCCTTAATTCTAAAAAACCCTACCCTACATAGACCCCCCTCCCTGCTCCCCCCAGCCTAGCTGTTACCCCTGGTGAATACCCCTAACTCTTTACTTACCCCTCAGTGCAGATTCAGGGCATCGGAGTTCACAGGCGCCAGCTTCTTCTTCGGTAATCTTCAGGTCTTCTTCCAGTGCTTTGACAATGTCCGTCAATTTCGGCGCATGCGCAGTAAAAAGTTAGGGGCATTTACCGGGGGTAACAGCTAGGCTGGGGGGGGGAGCATGGAGGGGTCTATGTAGGGTGGGGGGGTAAGGTTTTTTTTTTTAATGAAGTGTTTAGTTCTCTTTTAAAGCGGGTCCCCCAACAGGTTTTTTTTTTGCAAAAGAGCCACACTGAAATATAAAAATAGTTGGGGAGTAACACAAACATGAAAAAAGTTCCTGGGGGTTGTCAAATATATGCTGTGATTGGCTATTTGGTGAGCAACATGTTGCTCTTGAGACATTGTTTGTGAAGATTCTCATTCATCCAGGTCATGGTATATCTGTAGAAATAAGTCAAACTTACTGGTACTTGTACTGGTTATTATTTAACATGTATTGTTTTTTTGCCATTCTTTCCCTTACCTGTGGCTGCTTCTGAGTAATCTCAGCTTTACCCAATCACAACAACAGGGTATAAACAAAATACTGTATATGCAACATGCTAACCAGCTCACCAAGGCCTATTTTATTTCCAGCTCCTGTCCCTAAAATTATTCATCATTCATTCATTATAGCATCTCACTGATATGTATTATACAGCCAATGATTAGTACCTTGCCTACAATATAAACATATGTAGGATTGGGAAGTGATTCATATACTGGCAGCACTGAACAGTTAGATGTTATTAATGGGTTTGGTGTTTTATATAGGGGATAATTTACCCCATATTTTAAAATACATGGTTATTAGTAGTCAAGGATAGCTCCACGACCTGGTTAAAGTAACAATGCTAAGTAACAATTTGGACTAACAACATCGCTAAGCAGCATTTCTGAGGATAGATATTAAAGGATAATCATGGCTTGTAACAATTACAATAATATATACCAAAGCTGGGTTATAGACCACATACCAAAATGCATCTTATGTTTTTTCCTCATTGGTGTGAAGTAGGCATCCTGAAGAACAAGATAAAGTCCTGAAAAATGACTAAAATGACTAATATTGTTGTAAACAGCCAACATCCTATTCAAAACCAATGATTACGCTCAGCCAAGTATATTACTAATTATTAATAAGCATTAAAATGACATTATATAGCTTGTATTATTAACAGATTAAATACTCTGTTTACATATCCAGCCTGTTTATGTTTAGATTTTTTTAGGTTATTATTAAATTTCCTTATACACTCATAATTCCTAACCTTTACAGATCTTAATTATTTTGGCAGAGGGAAACATGTCACTACAGTAATACATTTACATCATCTAATTAGAACTCCTTCTAAGCACTAGATTCCCGTGGGTCGGGTGGGTCCGGGCTGACCTCAGAACACCTTTTGCAGGTTGCGAGCGGGTTTCCGGGTTTGGGTTGAGCTCTTCTGCCTGCTCTCCCTGCCCACAAACTTACACTACTGGCTTCTGGTTTTATAGGCACGTGCTCCCTTGTGATGTCATCAGCGCGTGGGTCGATTCGGGTCTATAAATAGAGGGTGAAAGCCGGGTCTGGGTTCATGTTGAGGTTTTCTCAAGGCTCACATTACTTCAGCCATTGGACAATGGTTCAATATGACCCATACTGTATACTTGTAAGTGTAATCATGTCCCCTCTCAAGTGTCTTTTTTCCAGAGACAACAACCCCTACCATGACAGTCTACCCTAATTTAAATATTCCATCCCTCTTACCAGTTTAGTTGTATCCCTCTCAAGGACTGGAGCCCAATACTGCACTGCATACTCCCGATGAGGCCTTACCAGGGACCTATAAGGGGCAAAATTATATTTTCATCCCTTGAGTTAATGCCCTATCTTTTGCCGAATCAGACAATTTGTAATCCACAAAAACCTCATAATCCTTCTCAGTTAAGGAAACTCCCAACACACATTAACTAAGCTCGAGTGAAGAATTCAAAAAAAAAAAAAATTTGAATTTCGAAGTATTTTTTGGGGTACTTTGACCATCGAATGGGTCAAATTTGATTGCATCGAATGATTTGAACGATTCGAAATAAAAATCGTTCGACTATTCGACCATTCGATAGTCGAAGTACTGTCCCTTTAAAAAATGCTTCAACTTCATACTTCGCCACTTTAAACCTACCGAGGTTCAATGTTAGCCTATGGGGACCTTCCCCAGCACTTTTCTAAGTTATTTTTGTCGAATAAAAATCCTTCAATTGATCGCTTAAAATCGTTCGAATAGATTTTTATTCGATCGTTCGATCAAAGTATTTGCGGTAAATCCTTCGAATTCGATATTCAAATTCAAAGGATTTTACTTTGAGGGTCGAATTCGAGGGTTTTCTAACCCTCGAAATTCAACCCTTGTTAAATCTGCCCCTTAGCGTATAACATGCATGTATATTATTTTTGCCAAAGTGCATAACCTTGCATTTATCAACATTGAACCTCATTTTCCAGTTTGCTGCCCAGTTTTCCAATTTAGACAAATCACTCTGCAAAGTGTCAGCATCCTGCATGGAATCTATAGTTCTGCACAATTTAGTATCATCAGCAAAAATAGAAGCAGTACTTTCAATGCCCACCTCCAGGTCATTATTAAACAAGCTGAAAAGCAATAGATCAAGTACAGAGCCCTGTGGTACTCCACTAACAACACTGGTCTAATGTTCCATTTACCACCACTCTTTGTAGTCTATCTTTTAGCCAGTTCTCTATCCAGGTACAAATACTATGTTCCAGGCCAACATTCCCAGCATAATCAGAGCAAACAGGAGACATTTTGCCAGTACCAATTGCAAAGTGTTTTTCATAGCTACTGCTCAATCCAGGTTCCTGGTCTGGATTTGATGATGTGTACATAGTTACTTAAGTTATTTTGGTTCAATTTTCATCAGGTTCAGTCCCTGTACCAATGACTCAAAGAAGGCATGAGGAAGCCTTTACAACTTAGAGTGTACAGTTACCCTAACTGAGATAATGTGCCCAGGATATGGTTGGAAGGGAATGTTAGTAGTATATGCAGTAGAGTAAATCAGAAATATTATAGTTTTGTTCCAACAGCTTTCTCAATAACTATTACAAACTGCAGACAACAGTCAGACAGTACTATATATATATATATATATATATATATATATATATATATATATATATATATATATTTATATATATATATGAGAAAGGTACCGGTAGGGACCGAAACGTTACGTTGGCTGGAACATGCTTCACTAAATACACTTTCTACTTTTGAAAAATATCCCTGTGTTGCTGGTTCATTTGAGAGTGTATATATATATATATATATATATATATATATATATATATATATATATATATATATATATATATGATCCTGAGGAGCTATTGAATCTGTTTTACACTTTATGACAATGATATCAAGTGATTTCTATAATGATATAGTATTGCCACTTGTGTTTTTCATGTTAAAATGAAATATTTATGTGTTGGAGAAGAGCAAACAAAACAAACCTACCTGTCTACAGCATAAGCTTATATTTATGATGATCTTTCCTTTTCATACACATTAGAATATTTTTCATTACTTTATCAACATTATTTGAGATCCTAAAATCCTCAGCTCTGCCTACCCCTAGCTCCAGCCCTGTGTTCAGTAGTTGAAATTTTACAGACATTGGGCCTTTCAATAATATGACTTACCATACCATAAGTCTAAAAACGAAGAACTAAAACTCTACTAAAATTAAAAATACACCAGAGGAGAAAACCTAAGAGTGCCCAAAATCTGTGGTTGAAGCAGGGCACAATATGTAAACACTTTTTAGATTTTTGTAAACTTACTCAAGATAATTCTGTGATCTTGTGTGTTTAATGATTTTAGATATTATCTATTAATTATTTAAAACAGAAAAATGTAATAATTTGTAAATACATTTGTTAAATTGCAAATGTAATTGCTTGTGCGGTGGATAATTTCATTACAGTGCACAGATAATCCCCTTGCACAATGGGATCCTGCTAACTAAACAGTCATAATAAAGGGTGATGGAACAAACAAGCATCAAACAAGAAAACATTAAATGATATGTACAATGAAATGTAAATAACTAGAGTATGTAAAAACAGGCTTCATCTAAATTCAAAGAATATCACATGGTGTAACAAATTAATTTAAGTAGTTAATAAACTTTGCCTAATTTTAAAATTTAAAAAGCATTACATTTATTATCGCTCCTGCAGTTATGTTACAAAATTAAGGTAAAGATACAGGAATCGTTCCAGTACCGATAAATCTGTTATATTGACTTAAAAAATTAAATATCCATATTTCTCGAATTATTATTATTATTATTGTGTTATCAACAATCAGTTTCAGAACTAGAACGTTATTAAAGGTTTACTAATGGCAACATAGAGATTTGTTTGTACTTTTGACAGTTAATATTAATTGTGATTATAGTTATTGATGTATATAGCAAAGATGGTTCTATTACATGGTTCTATTAGCTGGTCTGTTGTTATAGTATCATTTGTAGGCTGTAGCAAATGCTGAGATCCTTTATAAAGTGTGATTTTAGTAAATATAGTACTTCCACTCTTTTAGGGTGCAATTTGTAAGGAAACCTTATGTGAGTTAATGAACTCACAGTAACTCAAATGTCATTTAGCATAATTAATTATAAGGAAAGTTGAATGTATTTAGAAATTAGTTTAAATGATTATGATTATAACTAAATGGCATCAGATTATAAAATCACAAACAGTAATACATATTTAATTAAGAACTGTGCACATAATTATTGTGCATCAAAAGCAAATTATACTATACATGCTGGCAAATAGGGTTCAGTAAGGGTAAGGAAATAAAATAAGATCTGAATATATTAAACCTCTTTTTGCTGGTAAGAGCCAGGGAAAAGTGCTAAAATCCTAGAAGATATATTTTTCTTACTGTATCTATCCAGTCAGTCACTGCATTTGTGCAATTTTGGGGAGAAGGCAAATGGAGAGAATTGTTGGCTTTGGCCAATGTTTCATTTCAGATTATGGATAATCTATAATACTCTGAGAAAATCGTATCAAGTAAAAATTAAAGCACACACGTAAAAGCTACCTTTTGACTTTGATGAATTTTGCATGAAAAATGCAGCAAAAAATGCCCTTTGACATCAATGTATTTAAAAGGTAGAACTTGACGGACGTGTGTCTTTTTTTAACCTAACTAACTATGTTACTGTCACGAACGGCACCCAAAATCCAGAACAGATGCTAGGCTCCTTGGTCTCTGCTCTTGCTCTTTCACCTCAGGAGGAGCCCTCGGCTAATAGGATGCCGCCAGGTCTTAATAAGAGAGGAGCCAAGCGAAGGTTCTGGACGAGCAAAGGGGCACGATCGATAGCCAGTTTTTGGACGGAAAACACAGTTCTTGGAAAAGACAGAGCGTAGTCATACAGGCCGGGTCGGTGCAGGCAGAGTTCAAGTAAGGTCGGATTGGCTGGGTCGGTGCGGGCAGAGTTCAAGCGAAGTCAGACAGGCAAGGGTCAAAACCAGAAGATCTTACAGAATGGTCAGGCAGGCACAGGTCAGGATTACAGAACTCAGAATAGTCAGACAGGCAAGGGTCAGGATCACAGAATTCAGAATATTCAGGCAGGCAGGAGTCAAAACAGGAATCAGATAATATAGGAATCGCACCTAGGAAGCTACTAAGTAGAACCAACCAACGGGCAATAAGTTTAAACTAAAAGACCCTTTAAATACCTTTAAATTGCCCGCCACTGCGTGATGACATCATGATTCCGACGACTTTGCGCATGTAAGACCAGGAAGTGCATATTGCGTTCGTCCTAAGGACCGGCTCGAGCAGCCAAAGAGGAAACATCATGCGGTGGGCATCCCCACCCGAGGCTCGGCGCGTGTCCCCGCCGGCCCACTAGATCACCAGGGTGAGAATTCTTTACAGTTTTTGTGCGGAATAAAATGCAGCAAAAACCACACAATAAAAAAGTCTGTTGACTTCAATGCATTTCATAAATTGTTCTTGTTTTTATTAATCTTTCAGTGGTTTGTGAATTTTTTGGCAAAGCAAAAAGGGACAGAATCACTCATTGCTACTCATGAGTCATGAAGCATGCTACATTACCAGATGAACACATGACCAGTGGGACTGTCCTGGTTAAGTATTCCTTGTGGGCTGTGGCTTTGGAGCTTAGAGGAAGGCTGGACAGGCGAGTACCTGGACATGATACAGGGCTCATTCTGACTTTCAAATAAATGAAAGCAACCAAGGATTTGTTCCAGTATTGGAGTAGTACATAGGTTGCAATATGAATGTATCAGGTTAGACTTTAAAAGCAACATATTCATTTGTCAAAACTAGATTTAAAAGTGAATACATGTGTGTTCATGTTGTGTTGGTTTCTTGCTTGAAAAAGAAGTTAGGCAGTGTAGTATAGGGATGATGCAATCAAGTCAGTCAGTTTAGAATTAGGGATCTAAAATGGACCAGCCAGGGGAACATAATTGGATTGCTTGACAAACATTAGAGCATTAGCAGTTATAATGAGGGACATGGCAAAGGAAGAAAGAAGACACAAATATGGATTAAAGCAGATAGGAATGGCGATGAGAAGTATGTATTTGTGAAGAAATTAGTATTTCATAACATAAATTATTATGATTGATTTATTAATCATCAGGGGTGTTATTTTACAGAACATCTCTAAAAAGATTGTGAAAGCAAGTTCATATGTAAATAATATTTTTTGCAGGTCATTGAAAAAAAGTTTTGCTATTTAAAAAACATTAGATTACCTCTGTAATGGAATACCTCATGAATTGTTGACCTATCCTGTTTGCTGTATTCATTTGTAATATATTTTTCTTTGATGCAAGCAAGAGGTGCTTGTAATGGTAACCTAAATCTCTGATTATAAAACTTTTGTATTTTTTTATATCACTGAAATGTCATCTCTTTTTTCTTTGCAAAACATTATTCATTGAGTATTGTTTCCACCATGTGGGGGTTGGTAGAACTACAGCTAATAAAACTGATAGGCAGGCATCTTCTACTGTCTCCTTTTTTTCTTACTATACACGTATTGCATAAGCGTTTTTCAAGAAGTTCTAAAAAAGTAACTGATCAATGTTACTTGAAATGTTTACAATGTTACTTGAAATGTTTTGTGAAACAAAACTGTCATTTTGTGGAAAGAATGAATCCTGTGCTATAAAATCTTGCTTTCTGTCACAGATATCTATTTTGTCATTCAAATCTAGCTTGACAAGCACTAGTTAGTTACACTATTATATATTATGTCCAACTTTGTTTTTACATAATTTATTCTATAAGTAACTTTGCACATAAGTGTGTCCGTTACATGGAGGTTATACATTTGTGAGACAGATTGCTTGTTAAACTGTACAGAATGGAGTTTGTGATATAATGACATCCTTTTGTGCACTAACCAGATTTTGTTTTCATTCTTTAATAGAAATAAGTCTTTTGTATATTATATTTATCTGTGTATGGTCATAAATACTTATATACCACGAGAGACATTCATTCTGTGTATTAGGGATAGTTTTGTATACAGAATGTATTTGGGACAAACGGCACCCCATAGCCTAACTGCTAGTTGATCCAGAGGAAGGC
The DNA here is from genome assembly GCF_017654675.1 of Xenopus laevis. Classification (NCBI taxonomy): domain Eukaryota; kingdom Metazoa; phylum Chordata; class Amphibia; order Anura; family Pipidae; genus Xenopus; species Xenopus laevis. Next base: position 92,387,468 of record NC_054382.1, on the reverse strand, counting down.
AAAAAAGGCCTTCTGAATCCTCTCCAATTTGCCTCAGAGGGGAAAAAAGTCCTTTCTGACTCCAAGATGTCAAATGGACTAGTCCCTGGATCAACTTGTACTATGCGCTATCTTCCATTATATGCAGAAAATGGATGGAAACAGACCAGAAATGCAGGGTTGTGCCGCAACCAATTTTTTTAAAAAGCCATCCATCTCCTTCTTAAAACTATATAATGCATCAGCCAGTACAAGAATTCCAAATCTTCACAGCTCTCACTGTAAAAAAAAAAAACCTAATCAGAATGCCTATACCTTTCTTCTAATCAGAATGGGTGCCCATGTGTCAGTTGGAAGGACCTGCTGGTAAATAAAGCATTAGAGAGATTATTATATATATTAATAGATAGTTATCATATCACCCCAGCGCCTTTTTTCCAGCGTGAATAACCCAGTGGCCAGTCTTTACTCATAGCTGAGATTTTCCATACCTTCTACAAGCTCAATTGCCCTTCTCTGAACCCTCTCTAATTTAATAATATCCCGTATGAGAACTGGAGACCAAAACTCTACGGCATATTCTAGATGGGGCCTTACCAGGGCTCTGTACAGTGGAAGAATAATTCACTCCTCCTGTGAATCGATGCCCCTTTTAATACAGCTCAAGACCCTTGAAGCTGCTTACTTCAAAATTGCTTGATGTGCTGGCCCAGCTCGCACCAGAAAAAACTTAAGTATCCAGTTCCCAACTTTATGTCCTTAATAAAGTGTCAATACACCTTTCTTTCTTTCATTAGAAAGTATTTTGTATGCCTTTCATAATTGATTAGAAGGAGAAGCCCATTGGGGAAATTAGGAACTGATACTATACAGTAGCGTTCGTTTCGGGGGGCGGGCCCTGGTGCGTGACGCGCAGCCGGGCCCCGCCCCCCCCTCCGTGCAGCCGCATTTGGCCACATTTTCAATGGCGAACGGACTGCCGGGGGGCCCTGAGGGGGTGCGGGCCCTGGCCGGCTCGCACCCCCTGCTCCCCCGGTAGTTCCGCCACTGATACTATATACAGTATACATACATTCTATAGAATTTTATCCACTACATGTCACTTTTTCAATTTGTTGGTACCATTTCTAGATTGATTTTGCATTTTTATCAGTTGTCTCAGTTGATTTCATATTCATGACCTGTACCTTAAAATCCCTACCACAAACTTACAGGAATTCAAATAAAATACATTGTGTTTTATAGAAATGGTTTTGGGAGTGCAGACTAAGAGAATATTTGATGGTGTGGTGTTTATACAAATGGCCTGTAGGTGTCACTGTGCACAAGAGTTTTACTGTGTACATAGTACTTTCTATACTGCTTTAGTTTTAGAGTTGAAGTTACTGTTGAAGTGTAATGGCTGCATGAACCTGCTAATAAAGCACTGTTATACTCTACTCATCCTCGGCTACCAAAACATAACACTAAGGTGCACACATATTGTCTGAATCCAGAACCAATGTAATATTCAGCCTCATCTGCAATGCAACTCTTAAACATTCCAAACCTTTGGTATGTGCTGTCATCAAGATTATCCACACACCCAAGCATGGGACCTCAGGAGACTTGGGGGCAAATTCACTAAGCGCCGAAGCGCCGAACGCTAGCGTTACTTCGCTAGCGTTTGGCATTTTCGTTACTGCGCAAATTCACTAACGAACGCTGGCGTAGATTCGCTAGTGTTACTTCGCACCCTTACGCCTGGCGAATTTTCACTACGGACGTAACTACGCAAATTCACTAACGCGCGCAGTGTACTGAACGCTACCTTTTACGCTAGACTTCCTTCGCCACCTCAGACCAGGCAAAGCGCAATAGAGTAGATAGGGATTGCTTCAAAAAAAGTCAAAATTTTTTCTAAGTCCCAAAAAACGCTGGCGTGTTTTCTACATTATGGGTGATAGGCTGAAAAAGATCAAAAATTTTTTTGGGGCTCCCCTCCTTCCCCCCTACATTTCCTGACTCATGGCAACTTACCTATACAGTGGGCACATGTGTAGGGCAAAATAAAAATTTTTATTTGTTTTTTTTTAGGTTTTCTAGGCATTTGTAGTGCTGATACGTATTCCTCCATTGAAATTTGAATTTGGCGCCGTATGCAAATTAACCTTCGCTAGCGTAACTTCGCTTCACTTAGCGAATCAACGCTAGCGCAACTTCGCAATCTTACGCTACCCCTGTGCGCAACTTCGGATTTTAGTGACTTTGCGGAGCGCTGGCGAAACTATGCCTGGCGAAGTGTGGCGAAGTGCGGCGAAGTTGCACCTGGCGCAACTACGAATCTTAGTGAATTTGCCCCCTGGTATCTGCCAGTGACCCAATATTATTTCCAGTGCCTTCATAAGGCTCCAATTATAGATTGTGTGCAGTTATATGCTTATGATCCAAATGTCTGAATAAGTATACTATGGCCTTTTACAAATATGTTTATTGATGTTTATTATTATTAAAAGTGAAATTATCCTATTGTGAAAACTTAAAGGACAAGGAAAGGCAAAAAAATACAATCCCATTTTTACTTTCTTTAATGAAAAAGAAACCTATCTCTAATATACTTTAATTAAAAAATGTGTACCGTGTTTATAGGAAACCTGACTGTATGCAGTGAAATTCTCCCTTCATTTACTGCAGTGGATAGGAATTGTCAGACGGTCCCTAACTGCTGAGCAGGGAAACAATCATACTTATGAACAGCAGGGGGAGCCCCCGCCTTACTTACCAGCCATGCAGAATTCAAGCAGCTTTGTTTATGAAGATCCCTAAGCAGCCCAGACCACACTGAGCATGTGCACTTAGTCTTAATCTTGCAAAAATGTTTAACAAAGTTACAAGATGACAGCCCCCTGTGGCCAACTTAGAAAGCATAAATGATTTGTTTGAATACAAAATACAGCATTTCTAGCCTTATTCTATTTTAGACTTTCCTTGTCCTTTAAGATGTACAGCTTCCCTACCAGCAGTAATGTAATCGCAGACAGATCAGTCTCCTCAGTGACTAAAGGTGGCCATAGACGATCTTTCTTGGAAAAGATCTTTCCAAGAAAGATTGTTCGTTTTAATACACATGTGTATATATTCAGGTCAGATATTCAGGTAGAAACAATAGAATTCTACCTGTATCTGACGATTCAGCACTAAGAATGGCCGATGTTTGGGCCCCTTCAAAGGCACCCGATCAAATTTTTCCGTCCAGCCCGATCGATGAGCCGACCAATATTCTAGACTTGTGTCGATATCGGTCGGCTCTTTTCCCACCATACACGCACCGAATATCATACGAAACTTAGTTTAGTACGATATTATCTGTGTGTCTATGGCCACCTTTAGACTGCATTTGCCACAATCCACTGACGATACTAGAAAATAAGTGACTTTGGTTGTTGTTTTTTATATTTTATCCACTATTTTTACTTATTTCACATTCGCACATCCATTTTGTTGCCTTGCTGATACTTTTGTGCCTATTTGTGTTACAGGGCACATTGCTGCAGTAACATGATGTGATAGAACGAAATGAACTTGGTGAATCAAAATGCTCCATTTTTTTCTCAGTATGAGCCTTCCTATATTAGATATGCTTATGAGAACTTGCTCCATCTATAGATAACGTGTATTTCTTATTCCATTACTATTTAAAAGGGTTGCTTATATGACCCCCTCAATAAACTAACCTTTGTGTATCATAATTGTTAACCTCTCATCTCCCATTCTATAACTTTTCATATTTATAGAAATATTGGGCAGCATGATTATGAGCTGTCTGATTAAGGGAAATTTGTTCTGTGAAGTTCAAACGCACTGTGCTCTCACCGCTCTTCAATGGTATCTCTGGAAAACAATCGTGGTTCATAATGTAATCTTGAAGTTCAAAAAAGACCTAGCCCTTGAAGTCTCAAGCCTGATGGCTGGCAGCGACTCTGTAGAACTTTAGAATAAGTGGGCCTTGATCAGCTGATTCTGGGCTTAGTGCCTTGTTTATTAACTTAGCCCTGTGTGCTCTGTGAATATTGCATTTCAGAAATGCTATTTATCTTATCATTATGGGACTTGCAGACTCAAAAACCTAAACACCTCTCATTTATTTGCATTGTAACTGGCACAGCTAATATGATATGTGGTTTTCATGTAAATTTCTACTCCAACCAATATATAAACTAATAAAATGCGACTTCCTAATCCAAGACATTTGTCCTGAGATGTGTTTATTATCAGCATAGGTTTGTTAACTGAAGTAATATTTTTACAAATTGCCTTAATGCTAAAGACAGATCTTCTATTCTTTATTGCTACTAATGATTCTGTTGTAATAATAACATTATCTTGATTCCAATTATTTTATTGTTCTTTTTAAACTTTTTAAACTTTTTAAACCATAATTTGTTAAATATAGTTTAGGACATCATGGGCCTCATTTAGCATAACTTTGTTCTTCTAACGTTCACAGCGGGAAACCGCTGCAACGGGAGTTAAATTCACACTTGGAAAAAGCCACAAATTCTTGAAGCAGGCATGGTGAAATATACAGGATTTAATGGAACTGAAGCAAAACAGGAACAGGTCAAAAAAAAGTCTTTACCAGGAAGGCAATGAAAAGCTGGAACAAAACACAGGAACAAGATTCAGGAACTTGGAACAAGGAATATCCAGTAGAGATGTCGCGAACTGTTCGCCGGCGAACTTGTTCGCGCGAACATCGGGTGTTCGCGCTCGCCGGAAGTTCGCGAACGTCGCGCGACGTTCGCCATTTTGGGTTCGCCATTGTTGGCGCTTTTTTTTGCCCTCTCACCCCAGACCAGCAGGTACATGGCAGCCAATCAGGAAGCTCTCCCCTGGACCACTCCCCTTCCCTATAAAAACCGAAGCCCTGCAGCGTTTTTTCACTCTGCCTGTGTGTGCTGAAGAGATAGTGTAGGGAGAGAGCTGCTGCCTGTTAGTGATTTCAGGGACAGTTGAAAGTTTGCTGGCTAGTAATCGTTTTGATACTGCTCTGTTATTGGAGGGACAGAAGTCTGCAGGGGTTTGAGGGACATTTTAGCTTAGGTAGCTTTGCTGGCTAGTAATCTACCTTCTACTGCAGTGCTCTGTATGTAGCTGCAGTGGGCAGCTGTCCTGCTTCTGATCTCATCTGCTGACTGCTGCAATAACAGTAGTCCTTGTAAGGACTGCTTTTATTTATTTTTTTGTTGTTTTACTACTACTACTACTACTACTACTATAAGAGCCCAGTGCTATTAGTCTAGCAGTGTTGGGGAGTGGGACTGGTGTGCTAATCTGCTGCTCCTAGTAGTTCAGCAGCACCAACTTTAATTTTTTTTTTTTAATATTCATTTTTTTTTATTTTACTTTTTTTATTTTACTACCGCTGTAGTAGTGTATAAGTTGACCTTTTAGGCATTATTTGCCCTGTAGGCATTATTTGCACACTGTTTTCTTCAACCCGCCATCGAGCTGTGTGACCTTGTTCACATTCTGTCTAAATATCCATAATATTACCGTCTCCAGAAAAACACCGGAGTCACTTTTTTCAAGCAGCCATAATATATTTTACGTAATCCGTATCCACCGCTGTAGTAGTGTATACGTTGGCCTTGTAGGCATTATTTGCACACTGTTTTCTTCAACCCGCCATCGAGCTGTGTGACCTTGTTCCCATTCTGTCTAAATATCCATAATATTACCGTCTCCAGAAAAAACACCGGAGTCACTTTTTTCAAGCAGCATTCATATATTTTACGTAATCCGTATCCACCGCTGTAGTAGTGTATACGTTGGCCTTGTAGGCATTATTTGCACACTGTTTTCTTCAACCCGCCATCGAGCTGTGTGACCTTGTTCCCATTCTGTCTAAATATCCATAATATTACCGTCTCCAGAAAAAAACACCGGAGTCACTTTTTTCAAGCAGCATTCATATATTTTACGTAATCCGTATCCACCGCTGTAGTAGTGTATACGTTGGCCTTGTAGGCATTATTTGCACACTGTTTTCTTCAACCCGCCATCGAGCTGTGTGACCTTGTTCCCATTCTGTCTAAATATCCATAATATTACCGTCTCCAGAAAAAACACCGGAGTCACTTTTTTCAAGCAGCATTCATATATTTTACGTAATCCGTATCCACCGCTGTAGTAGTGTATACGTTGGCCTTGTAGGCATTATTTGCACAGTGTTTTCTTCAACCCGCCATCGAGCTGTGTGAGCTTGTTCACATTTTGTCTAAATATTGATAATATTATCGTCTCTAGAAAAACCACTTGAGTTACTTTTTTTCAAGCAGCATTCATATATTTTACGTAATCCGTATCCACCGCTGTAGTAGTGTATACGTTGACCTTGTAGGCATTATTTGCACACTGTTTTCTTCAACCCGCCATCGAGCTGTGTGACCTTGTTCACATTTTGTCTAAATATTGATAATATTATCGTCTCTAGAAAAACCACTTGAGTTACTTTTTTTCAAGCAGCATTCATATATTTTACGTAATCCGTATCCACCGCTGTAGTAGTGTATACGTTGACCTTGTAGGCATTATTTGCACACTGTTTTCTTCAACCCGCCATCGAGCTGTGTGACCTTGTTCCCATTCTGTCTAAATATCCATAATATTACCGTCTCCAGAAAAAACACCGGAGTCACTTTTTCAAGCAGCATTCATATATTTTACGTAATCCGTATCCACCGCTGTAGTAGTGTATACGTTGGCCTTGTAGGCATTATTTGCACACTGTTTTCTTCAACCCGCCATCGAGCTGTGTGACCTTGTTCCCATTCTGTCTAAATATCCATAATATTACCGTCTCCAGAAAAAACACCGGAGTCACTTTTTTCAAGCAGCATTCATATATTTTACGTAATCCGTATCCACCGCTGTAGTAGTGTATACGTTGGCCTTGTAGGCATTATTTGCACAGTGTTTTCTTCAACCCGCCATCGAGCTGTGTGAGCTTGTTCACATTTTGTCTAAATATTGATAATATTATCGTCTCTAGAAAAACCACTTGAGTTACTTTTTTTCAAGCAGCATTCATATATTTTACGTAATCCGTATCCACCGCTGTAGTAGTGTATACGTTGACCTTGTAGGCATTATTTGCACACTGTTTTCTTCAACCCGCCATCGAGCTGTGTGACCTTGTTCACATTTTGTCTAAATATTGATAATATTATCGTCTCTAGAAAAACCACTTGAGTTACTTTTTTTCAAGCAGCATTCATATATTTTACGTAATCCGTATCCACCGCTGTAGTAGTGTATACGTTGACCTTGTAGGCATTATTTGCACACTGTTTTCTTCAACCCGCCATCGAGCTGTGTGACCTTGTTCACATTTTGTCTAAATATTGATAATATTATCGTCTCTAGAAAAACCACTTGAGTTACTTTTTTTCAAGCAGCATTCATATATTTTACGTAATCCGTATCCACCGCTGTAGTAGTGTATACGTTGACTTTGTAGGCATTATTTGCACAGTGTTTTCTTCAACCCGCCATCTAGCTGTGTGTATTATCGTTTCCAGAAAAACCAACTGAGTTTTTGTTGTTGTTGTTGTTTTTTTAAAAATAATGCCAGGCAAAGGCAGGCCGCCACGCAGAGGCCGTGCTAGGGGCCGTGCTGCTATGCAATCCTGTGGCCCTAGCAAATTGCCCAGTTTTAAAAAGCCAATGACCCTGAACTCCCAAAATGCTGAAGAGGTAGTTGACTGGCTTACACAGCACACCCCATCCTCTACCGTTTCTAACTTTACCACAACATCCTCCTCATCCTCCACTGCTATGGCCACCCCACGTAACACTTCCTCCACCACCGGTGCCCCTTCTTCACTGGGGTCAGAGGAGTTATTTTCCAATGAGTTTCTTGAACTGAGTAATGCGCAACCATTATTGCCAGAAGAAGATGAAGGAGATGAGGACCTTACACCAGATTTAATTCTGGCAGAGAACACGATAGAGATGGACATAATGAGTGATGAGGAGGAGGTCCCCGCTGCTGCTTCCTTCTGTGATGTGTCAGAAGAAATTGATGCATCTGAGGAGAATGATGATGAGGAGATTGATGTTTTGTGGGTGCCTAGTAGAAGAGAGCAAGAGGAGGGTAGTTCAGATGGAGAGACGGAGAGTCAGAGAGGCAGTAGGAGAATAAGACTTAGAAGAAGCAGGGAGGACAGCCCGCAGGGATCAGCAGGGCAACAACATGTATCGGCACCTGTGTTCAGCCGGCCAACGCACCCGCCATTGCCGCCAATACCGCCAACTCCGCCAACTTCTACTGTTACCGCCAGATCGCACACTTCCAAAAAGTCAGCAGTGTGGGATTTTTTTAATGTGTGTGCCTCTGACAAAAGCATTGTAATTTGCAATGAGTGCAGTCAGAAACTGAGCCTTGGTAAGCCCAACAGCCACATAGGTACAACTTCTATGCGAAGGCACATGAGCGGCAAGCACAAAGCACTTTGGGAGCAACACCTCAAAGGCAACAGGCAAACTAAAAGCCACACTCCTTCTGGTCCAGCATCTTACTGCTCTACCTCTGCTCTCCTTGACCCGTCTGAACCACCCTCCACTCCGCCTTCCACCTTGACCACCTGTTCCCATTCCCAGTCATCTGCCACCAGCCAAGTTTCTGTGAAGGCCATGTTTGAGCGTAAGAAGCCAATGTCTGACTGTCACCCCCTTGCCCGGCGTCTGACAGCTGGCTTGTCTGCACTCTTAGCCCGCCAGCTTTTACCATACCAGCTGGTGGACTCTGAGGCCTTCCGCAAATTTGTAGCAATTGGGACACCGCAGTGGAAGGTACCCAGCCGCAATTTTTTTTCTAAAAAGGGAATACCACACCTGTACCAACATGTGCAGAGCCAAGTTACCGCATCTCTGTCACTTAGTGTTGGGCCAAAGGTCCATATGACTACTGACGCATGGTCCTCCAAGCATGGTCAGGGCAGGTATGTCACCTACACTGCCCACTGGGTGAACTTGGTAATGGCTGGGAAGCAGGGAATGGGTAGCTCAACAACAACAGTGGAGTTGGTGTCACCGCCACGGATTGCACGCGGTTCTGCCACCACCTCTACTCCTCCATCGCTCTCTACCTCGTCTTCTTCTTCTTCTTACTCTGCTGCTGGGTCCTCCTTCTCCTCCTCCACACCTGTGCACCCCCAGCTCCCCCTAGGCTATTCGACGTGCCAGGTACGCCGTTGTCACGCTGTCTTGGGGATGACGTGCCTGGAAAGCAAAAACCATACCGGATCTGTACTCCTGTCATCTCTGCAGTCACAGGCCGATCGGTGGCTGACCCCACACCAACTGCAGATCGGAAAAGTGGTGTGTGACAATGGAAGCAATCTGTTGGCAGCGTTGAGACTAGGCAATTTAACACATGTGCCCTGCATGGCACATGTGTTAAATTTAATAGTCCAACGTTTTGTCTCCAAGTACCCAGGATTCCAGGACGTTCTCACCCAGTCCAGAAAGGTGTCGGCCCATTTCAGACGTTCCTACACAGCCATGGCACGCCTTGCTGACATTCAGCAGCGCTACAACATGCCAGTCAGGCGTTTGATTTCTGACAGCCAGACTCGCTGGAATTCAACGCTCCTTATGTTGGAACGTCTGCTGCAACAACAAAGGGCCGTCAACGAGTACCTTTTTGAACTGGGTGGTAGGACTGGATCTGCACAGCTGGGGATTTTTTTCCCCCGTTACTGGGTGCTTATGCGCGATGCCTGCAGGCTCATGCGACCTTTTGAAGAGGTGACAAATATGGTCAGTCGCACCGAAGGCACCATCAGCGACCTAATACCCTTCGCTTTCTTCCTGGAGCGTGCCGTGCGACGAGTGACAGATGAGGCTGTAGACCAGCGTGACGAGGAGCTGGAAGCGCACGATTTCTGGTCGGAATCACCAGAACGAACCCAGGCACCTGCTGCAACGCAGGGAGAGGTGCCAGAAGTGGAGTCAGAGGAGGAAGGTGGCTTTGTGGAGGAGGAGGAGGAGGACCAACAGGAGCAGGCTTCCCAGGGGGCTAGTGGTGACCTTTTGGGACCCCTGGTCTTGTACGTGGCTGGGGGGAGGAGACCGTGGATGATGCAGTCCTTGATAATGAGGAAGCGGAGATGGATAGCTCTGCATCCAACCTTGTGAGAATGGGGTCTTTCATGCTGTCATGCCTGTTGAAGGACCCCCGTATCAAGAGGCTTAAGGAGAAGGACCTGTACTGGGTCGCAACGCTACTAGACCCTCGGTACAAGCATAAAGTGTCAGAAATGTTACCAACATACCACAAGTCCGAAAAGATGCGGCATTTACAAACCAGCCTGCAAAACATGTTGTACAATGCTTTTAAGGGTGATGTCACTTCAGGAACTCATCAACATTCCAGGGGCAGAGGTGCCAGTAATCCTGCCACGAGCACACCTGCAAGGACAAAGCCCTTTGGCCAGTCTGTAACGTCAGACATGCAAATGTTTTTCTGTCCAAGGCAGCGCCACAACCCTTCTGGATCCACCCTCAAAGAACGCCTCGACCGGCAGGTAGCGGACTACCTGGCATTAACTGCAGATATCGACACTCTGAGGAGCGATGAACCCCTGGACTACTGGGTGCGCAGGCTTGATCTGTGGCCAGAGCTGTCACAATTTGCCATGAACCTCTTGTCTTGCCCAGCCTCAAGTGTGCTCTCAGAAAGGACCTTCAGTGCAGCAGGAGGGATTGTAACTGAGAAGAGAACTCGCCTAGGTCACAAAAGTGTCGATTACCTGACCTTTATTAAAATGAATGAGGGGTGGATCTCGGAGGGTTACTGCACGCCGGAAGACTTGTTCTGACTTCTATGCAGCTGTCCTTCTCTTCAAGCCTCATGACTCCACACACAGCTGTCCTTTAGCGTCCTCCTCCTCCCTCCGCCACCGTTACAAACTAGGGTGCAAACCCTACTGGTTTAATTTTTTCTGGCCTCTGTGCTTCAGTGGCTGCAACCAAAAAAACTGGGCAAACAATGTCTACAAGGTCAACGTATGGCAAAAAATGACTATTTTCAGCATTTATATGGCATATTTTTTCTGGCAACTGTGCTTCAGTGGCTGCATCCAAAAAAATGCATATTTTCTGCATTTATATGGCATAATTTTTCTGGCCTCTGTGCTTCAGTGGCTGCAACCAAAAAAATGCATATTTTCTGCATTTATATGGCATAATTTTTCTGGCCTCTGTGCTTCAGTGGCTGCAACCAAAAAAATTTATATTTTCAGCATTTATATGGCATAATTTTTCTGGCAACTGTGCTTCAGTGGCTGCGACCAAAAAAATGACTATTTTCAGCATTTATATGGCATATTTTTTCTGGCCTCTGTGCTTCAGTGGCTGCGGCCAAAAAAACTGGGCAAACAATGCCTACAAGGTCAACGACGTTGACCTTGTAGGCATTGTTTGCCCAGTTTTTTGGCCGCAGCCACTGAAGCACAGAGGCCAGAAAAAATATGCCATATAAATGCTGAAAATAGTCATTTTTTGCCATACGTTGACTCAACGTATATGGCAAAAAATGACTATTTTCAGCATTTATATGGCATATTTTTTCTGGCAACTGTGCTTCAGTGGCTGCGACCAAAAAAAATGCATATTTTCTGCATTTATATGGCATAATTTTTCTGGCCTCTGTGCTTCAGTGGCTGCAACCAAAAAAATTTATATTTTCAGCATTTATATGGCATAATTTTTCTGTCAACTGTGCTTCAGTGGCTGCGACCAAAAAAATGCATGTTTTCTGCATTTATATGGCATAATTTTTCTGGCCTCTGTGCTTCAGTGGCTGCAACCAAAAAAGTTTATATTTTCAGCATTTATATGGCATAATTTTTCTGTCAACTGTGCTTCAGTGGCTGCGACCAAAAAATGCATATTTTCTGCATTTATATGGCATAATTTTTCTGGCCTCTGTGCTTCAGTGGCTGCAACCAAAAAAATTTATATTTTCAGCATTTATATGGCATAATTTTTCTGGCAACTGTGCTTCAGTGGCTGCGTCCAAAAAAACTGGGCAAACAATGTCTACAAGGTCAACGTATGGCGAAAAATGACTATTTTCAGCATTTATATGGCATATTTTTTCTGGCAACTGTGCTTCAGTGGCTGCGTCCAAAAAAACTGGGCAAACAATGCCTACAAGGTCAACGTATGGCAGTTGTTTAAAGAGAACAGTAGATTACTAGCCAGCAAAGCTACCTAAGCTAAAATGTCCCTCAAATCCCTGCAGACTTCTGTCCCTCCAATACAGAGCAGTATCAAGCAGATTACTAGCCAGCAAACTTACTATCATCTGTCCCTGAAATCACTAACAGCTCTCCCCCTACACTATCTCTTCCAAGCACACACAGGCAGATTTTTCAGATACATTTTTGCCCTTGATCCCCCTCTGGCATGCCACTGTCCAGGTCGTTGCACCCTTTAAACAACTTTAAAATCATTTTTCTGGCCAGAAATGTCTTTTCTAGATGTTAAAGTTCGCCTTCCCATTGAAGTCTATGGGGTTCGCGAACCGTTCGCGAACCGCTCGCATTTTTGCGCAAGTTCGCGAATATGTTCGCGAACTTTTTTTCCGACGTTCGCTACATCCCTAATATCCAGGAACAGATTCAGGAACAAGATACAGGAACAAGATTCAAGAACAAGATTCAAGAACAAGATTCAAGAACAAACAAATTACATTCAGATACAAAACCAAACACATTCAATGACATACATACTGGAAACAGACAAAATACAGAATCACAATAACAAGATCAGGACCAGCCCCAAAAGCTTCTAGTGGCTCACTCGGTAAGTGCATTGAAAGTCCAGCAACCCCAATCCCAAGTGTTCAAATACCAGTTGGTCCTTCCAGTTGTTCCCAAAACAAATCAACAGAAAATGTATTCTGTTATGTACAAGTTATTCTTGTATAAAATAGGAGCAAGAATTAGCCTTTTAAAACCATTTGCCAGTAACATTTACAGCTTTCAAAAGCATTTTTTGAGGTTTGTATGCCACAAGCATTAGAAAATGTTTGACATGTGTGTGTTCTTGGAGAAAAGCTCAATAGATAAAAGCAATATGGCAGCTTATACCCATATTAAAGTAAAACTAGGACATGGAAAAGCAATTGGGTAAAAAATTATTATTTAAAGGGACTCCAAATATTTGAGCTTACTTGTGCCTGTAAATTATGGACATTATTGTTTTTGTAGTGCAGGAAGGGAAAAACTGATTCACTTCTATAAAAAAGTTGCAGTATAATCCTGAAAATATTTCCTGAATAGTCATGTGATTGCCTGTATTTCCTTTCTCGATATACATATAAAACACCACAGGAAATATAGAGTATTAAAATAAATATGGGAATTCTCAAAGTTAAATTAAAACTTAGAGATGTTTAATTCATTCTTGTGTGTAGGTTAAGCAATATGGCATCTTCTTCATATTTAGAAGTGCAGTTATACAGATACTAAGGCTATTACATAATTAACATGTTTTAATATAAATGAAATATGAATGATGTATATGGTACCCTTACTTGTAAACCCAATGTTTAATGTGTTAATGACAACTGTTAAGCATTACAGCATTATTGTTGTATTATTGGGTCGGTACGAAAAAGCACACCGGCACACAGGATTTGAAGCTGCAGGGCGAGCCCTTGCAATTTTTTAATGCAGTGCAGGTGCAACGTTTCGGGGTCACGCCCCTTTGTCAAGCATAGTGCAGAGGTGAGACAGACAGGTATATATAGGCATCAAGTTAATTACCATTTGTAAAAAGTGACATAGTGCAATCAATAATTAATGGTTTAAAAGTAAAGAATTGTGTTACAAACAATTTTTTTATATATATAGAAAAAATTTTTCTTTTAAAATTTAAGAGAAAAATACAAGAGAAAAATACCATATATTAAAACATAATAAACCAGTAAAGAAATCCGACAAAAAACTGTGTATAAGTCCATAATCCATATTTGAATTCCAGAAAACAGTCCAAAACAAGTGTCCTTGAAGTGGTTGTTTAAAAATTGTAACTTTATGAAAGAAGTAACTTCCTAAAAAAGGTTAAAACACAAACATCTTTAAGTGTCAGATTAAAAGGTTATATTTACAATGTATCGGTCCCTGAAGTCAGAACAAGAAAAATTAACCCTGTATTCTATTAGGGAAGGGAAGTGGAAAATGTTTTACCTGTCCCTGTAGATGCCTGAAAATACTCAAATTATCTGAAAGAAAAAAAGTAACAGTTAATTTAATGAGCAAACCTAAAGAAAACAAGCCAGGTTATATTCCTCATTAAGTCCCTTAGGCGCTCTGGTTTGCAACAGCCAGATCCAGTAGCATTCTTTCTGTAATAGCTGCCTTTTTGTGTCCTGACCCTGTTTAATAGTCACTCCTTCCAGGGCCTGCCAGCGTAACTGCGCTACCTTGTGCTTATGTGTGTAGAAATGTTTAGCCAGTAGGGTTTCCTTATTATATTTTGTTTCTTTGTTTTTTAGGGTTCCCTTATCGACCCCTGATATCAGGCTTGGATCAGGTGGTTGATAGTTCCTAATGATTGATTTGTGTTCATTTAATCTTGTTTTAACCAATCTGGAGGTCTGGCCCACATAGGCCAGCCCACAGGGACATTTTAAACAGTAAACAACATTTTTACTGTCGCAGGAAAAAAAGCCTTTAATGGGGTGCTTAGATCCTTGTAAGGGATGTGTGACATAATCCCCCTTGATAATGCCATTACAATGGCCGCAGTTCCTGCAAGGGAACGTGCCTTTCACAGAAAGTGACTGTATTGGTTCACCAGACCTACCAGGTCTGGATTTGACCAGATCCCCAACGCTTCTTCCTCTTCTGTAAGAGAAGAGTGGTGGGCTGTGAAATAAATGTCCATAAGTGGGATCTGTACTCAAGAGTCCCCAATATTTAAGGACTATCCTACGGCATGCCTGGGAGTTTGAATCAAATGAAGAAATAAAAGGGATCCTGGCTATTTTATTACGGCTGCTCACTCTTTTTTCCAGCAGTTTAGCCCTTGGAATTTTTCGAACCTCCTCCCTGTGTGTTTGCAATGTACTTTCCTCATATCCCTTCTCACAAAACCTTGCCATCATCTGGGTGGAGGCCGTATCATAAAGATCATCAGTTGACGCTATACGCCTAACCCGTAACATCTGGCTTCGGGGCAAACCCTTAAATAGACCCGGTGGATGGTAAGAAGAGGGTCTAAGTAAGTTATTTCTGTCTGTTGGTTTAACATAAACTGAAGTGGTAAAATCATGCCCTGTATATTTGATGTTTACATCCAGGAAATGCAGCTCACTATGGCTCATCTCCAAGGTGAATTTTACGGTTGAATGCACTTCATTTAAATAAACCAAAAACTCATTTAATCTGTCGGAGGTCCCCAACCACAAAAAGAACGTGTCACCCATAGGCTAACATTGGCCTCGGTAGGTTTTAGGTGGCGAACTAGGGGGTTGAAGAATTTTTTAAAGAGACATTACTTCGACTATCGAATGGTCGAATAGTCGAACGTTTTTAGTTCGAAACGTTCGATTCGAAGTCGAAGGTCGTAGTCGAAGGTCGAAGCAGCCCATTCGATGGTCGAAGTAGCCATATTCGACCATTCGAAATTCAAACTATTTTTCCTCTATTCTATCACTCGAACTAAGTAAATGGGCCCCATAATGTGCCAAATATCTGATATACTATTGAAATATGAACCGTGAAACATTTCAGGATAGTCTTTGTCTTGAAAACACTGCTAGAAACACAACCTCATTTTCCTCTTGGCGCCGTTTTGGAAATGCTTCTTTTTATCTTGATAAGCATATCAAATAAAACAATAAAGGAGAAATGCATTATGGGAAATGACCCAACTGCTTTATTCGCTGGGATTATCTGAAATGGAATTTTTAAAACAGACTATTGAAACGAAATAAATTGCAAGGAAGAATGCTTTATAAAATGAGTCAATAATACAGCCCATTTCACTGCGTACTTGTCCCTATTCCTGACTGAGTGGACGGTGATTGAATGTTTGATAGAGCAAAATGATCTTTCATATCTAACATCTGTTTGGCAGGCTCCCTTTATAGAAGAAAATGGCTTTCCTAAGTGCACTCTAAAAATATAAGTAATTGGTTAAATTAAGATTTTATGGCCACTTCAAATAGATTTTCTATTTTGTGTTTATTTTTTTAATGTGTCTTCTTTTTGAACAGAAATGGAACAGAAATTATGCTTAAAGTGAAACTAGATGCGTTCCTTTTAGGCTTATTCATGGTACAACTCTTTACTCAGTAAAATAATATTTAATATATCCAGGCCTCGCATAGAAATGAAATTAGTGGCTGGACAGTTCAGGTCCATGGAAAAAGTGATATATGGTGCTGATTTTATTTATATGATTTTTTACTGTTTAGCCCATACACAAAATACAGACCTAAAAATTACATGAATTACTTTTTTTGGTATATTTTAGTAGTTCTTATCGTGTTAAAAGATGCAAATTTAATAAATTAGAGATGCAACGAATCCACTTTTTTGGATTTGCCTTCGCAAAGATTCGGCCGTATACCGAACCGAATCCTGGGAAGGGAAAAACTTTTTTTTACTTAACTTTAAGGGGCCGATTCACTAACTTCGAGTGAAGGATTCGAAGTTTTTTTTGGGCTACTTCGACCATCGAATGGGCTACTTCGACCTTCGACTACGACTACGACTTCAAATCGAAGGATTCAAAGTAAAAATCGTTCGACTATTCGACCATAAGATAGTCGAATTACTGTCTCTTTAAAAAAAACTTCGACCCCCTAGTTTGCCATCTAAAAGCTACCGAAGTCAATGTTAGCCTATGGGGAAGGTCCCCATAGGCTTGGCTAACTTTTTTTGATTGAAGGATATTCCTTCGATCGTTGGATTAAAATCCTTCGAATCGTTCGTTTCGAAGGATTTTATCGTTCGATTCGAAGGATTTTATCGTTCGATCGAAGGAATTATCCTTCGATCGTTCGATCCAACTATCTGCGCTAAATCCTTCGACTTCGATATTCGAAGTGGAAGGATTTTAATTCCTAATCGAATATCGAGTGTTAATTAACCCTCGATATTCGACCCTTAGTGAATCTGCCCCTAAGTGTAAGAGATGAATGATATCAGGGGTCATCAGGGGGAGCTAGTGCAAATTCCACATTTGAGAAGTTAAACCACCCTTTAGGAGTTTATTCCACACACTTGTGTCAATAAACAGCGATTTTATTCTTTTAAGAAGGTGAGCCTACATTTTTCTTTTTTTTTTGTTGCAGTTTAAGGAATCCTGAATGGATAGAAGCACACTTAACTCTTTACAGTCCTATTTATGAAAAGCAATAGTGGAGTTAAGGGTGAGTATACATAGATTTATTTTTGTTCCGTTGGGTCACATTTGGAAAAGCTACTCTGCTGCGCTCCGCACAGAGAGCTGTATAACATTATGAATCAATGTGCAGTCTCGGTTCCAAGAACCTTGGGGAGAGAAGCCGTAAACCTGGCCCCTAGGTTTTTGCCAGGGGATGCCCCAGGGGGCAAAACCAGATACAGGTACCCAAAAAAATCTGAGATTTTGTCCTTACCTTGTCTTTACTTTGCCATCAACTTGCCCTTACCTTTGGGGGAAAAAAGCCTGTTGCCCAGGCTCACAGTTCCCACCAGGGGATGCCCTTTTCTGGATGTCCCTAGGGGAAGGTATCAGTCATGGGAGCCCAAGGCAGGGTTCCAGGAGCCTTATGGAGAGAACCCAGCCTCTCAGTTCCCACTGGGAAATGCAATTTTCAGGTTGTCTCCAGGGGACAAAACCAGATACAAATACCCAGGGCAGGGTTCCAGGAGCCTCTGAGATTTTGCCCAATGCATCCAGGGGATGCACCTCTCATTAAGTCCTCAAGGGAAGGAACTGGCTATGGGAGCCCAGGGAATGGTTCCAGGAGCCTTTGGGAGAGAAGCAGGCCACCCAGTCTTTCGGTTCCCATCTGGGGATGCCCTTCTTTGAAAGTCCCCAAGGGAAGAAACTGGCCCAGGGGCCCAGGGCCAGGACCTTTGGGGAGAGAAGCCGACAGCCCAGCATCCCAACAGGAGATGCCTTTCTTTTTGGGTATGGTGGCTGATAAAATAACAGATTGAAGTTGAGAACCGATTTGTATCGCCAGTCTGAGTTACCATTTCAGGTTAGGTTTGAGGAAGGCCAGGGTTGTGAGCCACACAGACTATCTGTCCCACTGCAAAGGACTTCGTGCTGGGGCCATCAGGAAAGCAGTTTGTACACTGCCATTCGGAAAACCCCAGGGTGAGGAACCAGCCTTGAGGAGAGAAGCTGTAAGCCTAGCTTAAATGTAAGCCATGAAATAAGTATACACAACGTAGATTTTGGGATCTTTACATGCCATCCACTTTGATAAACCCATGCACTTTGATAAACCCATGTACATTAGGGATTAAACTGTTCAGTAGACCCCAGGCTTTTATACTTGGGATATTTTATCTAGATACCTAATAATATTTGGACGATAAGCTGCTGCAAAGTGAAAGTTCTGAGATGGTTTTTAGGAAATGTCAATAAAATCGCCAAATTTAGGAAAGCTTTGAGGCTTGGTACTTTAGAGTAAACAAACATGTGTACTTGATAAAGGGAAATGTGCACTTTCCAAAAATATTTGGTTTTCTGGGGTGAGTATACTTTTTTGTAACTTTACCCCTCACAAAATGCTGTAAATGTGTTAATGATGTTGGCGTGAAAATTCATAATAAAAGGAATGCCAAGACCCAGGTTCAATGCCGAAAATAGGTCTCACTTCTTGGCGTTCCTGGGTGCTACTTAATTCTTTATTTACCGTTTCCTGGACTTTTGACCCTCTGCATTGTTCTTAACCACAAACCGATTGCCGCCTGCCTCTGAACCTTTTGCCTTAATCACAACTACGATCATTCTTGACACCTTGGCTACCACGTACTGGACTTTATACCTAGTGCGTCCTCCTTGGTCCGGACCCCCCTGCTAATTGAGCCATGAAGCCCTGATGGTTGTCATTAAAGAAGAATTCAACCCTTAAAGGAGAAGGAAAGGTTAAAACTAAGTAAGCCTTATCAGAAAGGTCCACCTTAATATACCAGTAAACTCTCAAAGTAATGCTGCTCTGAGTCCCCTGTCAAAAGAAACACTGCATTTCTTTCCTTCTATTGTGTACACATGGGCTTCTGTATCACACTTCCTGCCATCAGCTTAAACCTCCAGGGCTAGGGCATGAGCATGCTCAGTTTGCTCCTCTTCCCCCCCTTATCTGCTGTAATCTGAGCTCAGAGCTATAAGTGAGCAGGGAAAGACTCAGGCAGGAAGTGATGTCACACCAAGCTAATATGGCAGCTGCTGACCTAAACAAACAGAGAGCTTCTAGAGCTTTTTACTCAGGTATGGTAAAACATCCTACAGAATAAATAAAGCATTCTAGCTTGCACTATTGCAGCTAATCTATTGGCAATAAAATGCCTCCATAGCTTTCCTTCTCCTTTAACTAAAAAAAACCCTTCGGTGCAGATTCAGGGATCGCAGTTAACGGCAGCCATCTTCCAGGTCTTTGTGTCTTCTCGCTTCAGCAATTTCCGACTATTGCGGCACATGCGCACTTGCCGAAATTTGTAGGGTTTAGTTGCAGTATAAAAACTAAAGTTGAAAAGCATTTTATTAAACAATTAGAAAAAAGTATTTAGTGAAGACAGCTAATACTATCAGCATGAAAACTAGAAAACCACCACCAAAAACTACATCAATATGTCAGTTTTTGTTTGGTACAAAAGTAAATCTGACATTTTTATTTCCACCTGCTGTAGTAAAAAAACGACTCATTTGTGCTTGTACAAAGAAAATGCTAATATTAACCTTTCTGTTTTATTCCCTGGGTGGCAAATGTATTAACTTGCCTCTGAGTAAATAACTGTTTCTCCACGTCTGCTCTGTATGCACGAAGGCAAAATCATCTACTGCTGTTAAACCACTTCTTTCTTAACTGAATATCCATGAAATTGCATAAGAGTTTATTGCTTCAAATGACACAAATTATGTACATAACTGCAGATCAAAGACGTGGAAACATAACACTTGGATCCCAAATAATACTAGAGTATCCTTCTGAATGAAAAACTCTCTACACGAGACGGGCACTGCCCCTCAAAAGTCCATAGAAAATATCACTAGATGATTTTAGTTATGCCCTAACTAATACATATGGTTGAATATCGAGGATTAATTAACCCTCGATATTCGACTGCCGAATGTAAATCCTTCGACTTCGAATAACGAAGGATTTACTGCAAATAGTTTGATCAAACGAAAAATCGTTCGATTCGAAGGATTTTAATCCATCGATCGAACAATTTTTCTTCGACCTTCCCCATAGGCTAACATTGCACCTCGGTAGGTTTTAGGTGGCGAAGTAGGGGGTCGAAGTTTTTTTTAAAGAGACAGTACTTCGACTATTGAATGGTCGAATAGTCGCACGATTTTTAGTTCGAAGTAGCCAATTCGATGGTCGAAGTAGCCAAAAAAAACATTTGAAATTCGAAGTTTTTTTTATTCTATTCCTTCACTCGAACTAAGTGAATGTGCCCCTTAGGGTATGCTTCCTTTTTCAGATCACTATAGATGCATGGGAGTTATTATACCTACAAGAAAACTTCCTTTATGTTCAGATGCCTATAACCTACAACCTTAGGTGGCTTATATTATGTACAGTTACCAAAATAAGTATTCCATACTTTTTAGGGTGGGGGTGCTTAATGCATATTCAATGTTACTTATCCCACAATCCATGAATATATAATAGGTTTAGTAAGTAAATCCAATCTCATCAAACTGCTTACTGACATATCAAGATCGTTGAGAATCAGCAGACCTAAAGAAATGCAAATAGAGGATTATTTATTATAGGTTGGATTTTAGTGGTTTAAAACCTTTACAACCACGATTGTCATCAAATGTATTAAAAAATCAGAATATAAAAAGTATGAATGAAAGAAGCACTGAATGAGAAGAGAAGAAAAAATCAGAAAACCTCTAAAAGTTCAAATTCATTTAAAGTGGTCCAATAGGATCGGCACAGCTTCCATAGTACCTTGACAACTTTTACTTGGCAAAGTTTTGCCTTATAGGCACTTAATAAATCTCATATTTGTAGAGCTTTTTTTAATTATAGGAAAACCACAATTTTTTCAAAATTTGTGGAAAAAAAATTGACCCCATAGAGTGCCACCAGAAGGCTTTCACATTTGCATAGACTTTAAATCATCAAGCCTATAACTTAGGGGGTTATTTACTAAGCTCCGAATACCCGAAATTCCCCAAAATCCGTAAAATTCTTGATTTATTTTGTTATGATAGGCTTTAAAAAAAAATCACAAATTTTTCGGAATTTAGTAAACCCTGAGGGCTAAAAAGCCTGAATATAAAAACATGGCATCTCAAACCTGTCGAGGTTGCATAAAAGTCAATGGGAACAGTGCCATTGATTTTTGGTTGTGTCTGGGTTTTTGGGCAATTTCACTATGTTTTCAGAGCTTCCGGGTGAAAATTCACAAAAAAATCGAGAAAATCTAAGATTTTCCTGCAAAGGTAATATTTGGGAAAATGTAATAAATAAGCGTTAAAAACTCGAGCGGGTTAGATCGGAGTTTGTAGCAGCCGATATTGAGATAAATTCGGACCTTGATAAATAACCCTCTAAGTGTTCTAGTGCCACGAAATGCGTTCGGCATGAGTTGTTTATACAAAAAAAATACCTTTAATGTTTACCTATTAGTCTGATCCATGCGCGACCTTTTTGAGTGCCTTGTTCCAACATTTTTGTTTTTCTACATACGGATTGTCCGCTCCCTTGATCTTTGGGAGATGACTAATTCAGAGCTTTCTGGATAATGGCCGAAAAGCGATCCTATACATGTACACAGTTTAACAATTGTAACATTTTTACTGTATATCAGGGTATATAAATCCAGAATAAAGATCTCCTCCACCATTAATACAGCACTGCCTACATTCCTTAAAGGGATACTGTCATGGGAAACATGTTTTTTTCAAAACGCATCAGTTAATAGTGCTGCTCCACTAGAATTCTGCACTGAAATCCTTTTCTCAAAAGAGCAAACAGATTTTTTTATATTTACTTTTGAAATCTGACATGGGGCTAGATATATTGTCAGTTTCCCAGGTGGCCCCAGTCATGTGACTTGTACTCTGATAAACTTCAGTCACTTTTTACTGCTGTACTACAAATCGGAGTGATATCATCCCCTTCCTTTCCCCCTATCAGAACAATCCCTTCCTAGCCATTGTGAGTATTAAATTGTTAAATGTACCTTCATTGAAAACTCCACAGAAGCAGAATTATGCCTGTATGCCAGAACTCATATAATACTTACAAACACATAATAGGAACCTTTGCGGCAGAAAATTATATGTACAAAAAAGGATAAATGCAACATAATAATGTGCAACATATTGACAAAAATAGAAGTTGTTGATGGAGTATGGCTATTACTAGAATCAGGAACTTCTCTACAGCACTGTCAGATTTTAATTATGTTTAATTTCAGTTACCCAGAAAATAATGGAATAACTGGACCGCAACGGAGACCTCAACCTTAAAATCAGATATTGTGACTAAAAAGTATGCTTTTTGGAACCTTCTGATAGCAAGTCTTTTTATTCCTCTAACAACGATTCATCTCTGGAAAGAAAATTATATGGCATCAACCAGCAGTATTTACTGAGGCCAATTTTGAAAGCAAAGGAATTGGTACAATTTCTGGAAAAGCAACATAAATTGCATCCTTGTTTAAATGTACTTATCACCTAATACTCTTGGACAACAATTAAATAAATAAAGGAACATGAATCTGGTTTGCAGAGATCTGATAGCAGCCAGAGGAGGGAATCTTTAACCAGTTTAAAGTGAAGTGTGGGAGCTGAAGGAGACTATTCTGAGATGAAAATACTAGAGATGGGGGATAGGCAAGGTATGGAATACAAAATCGATCTGGAATTGGGTGGTACAACAAATCTTGTGGAACAGCAACTTTGTAGGCTAAAGATTTTTAGGAAGAAATAATAGGGTAACATGTACAGAAGGATGGCAATGTCATGGAAAAACGTGTTTTTTTCAAAATACATCAGTTAATAGTGCTGTTCCAGCAGACTTATGAGCTGAATTCCGTTTTTCAAAAGAACAAACATATATTTTTTTATATTTAAAAATATCTTATGCAATTACAATAAACAAAGCTTCAGCAAACACACATAACCTATGTTGTTATATTATAGAAATATCTATTATTTACTAGCATTAAAATAACATAAACTATAGGTTTTTCATGAATAAAATAGCATTTGAGGACGTGAAATATGTTTTATTTCAAATGTAAATAGTTAGGCAATATCCAGTTCAGCAGGTGGAACCAACTCCTATGGTTGGACTGGAGGGGACTTTCCCTGCAGGAGCCTATATAAGTAAGTGCAGAAGCTAGCGACTTCCTCTTTGGCCTGATAACATCAAAGGCAAGAAACACTGTAGAGCCAGACTAGGGGGCAGATTTATCAAAGGTCGAAGTGGAAATCCGAAGTAAACGTTTTTTTAATTTTGAGCTATTTTTTGTGCACTTCGACTAGGGAATAAGTCCAAATTCGATTCGAATTTGAAAAAAAGCGAAAATTTGAATATCAAAATGTATCATGTACTGTCTCTTTAAAAAAAATATCGACTTCGACCACTCGCCATCTAAAACCTGCCGAATTGCCGTTTTAGCCTATGGGGGACTTCCTAGAACCTATTGGAGTCAATTGGTGGACTTTCATAAAATCAAAGTTTTTTTTGGAAAAACGATGAATTGAATTTGATCGAATGCGCAGTTATTTCGATTCATATGATTCGAATTTGATTGAAAATGAACCTATTCGATTAAAAAATGACCTATTCTATTTTGATGAGTTTTGATCGTTTTTTTTTAATTGGAATTTCGAAAAATTTTCAAAAAATCTGCCAATACTTCGAATTCATCCCTTGATAAATCTGCCCCTTGGTGTAGCAGCAGTTTATATGACAGACAAACATCATTTTCTGCTTGATGATTTCAAATGACCCCTAAGCTGAGCATTGTGCATGTCACTGACACTCCTAACAAAACCCAACATGGGAAACTCCTGTGACAACTTTGAAGAATTTGATCATTGTTATTACAGGGATCCTTTATCCGGAAACCCGTTATCCAGAAAGATCCAAATTAAGGAAAGGCCGTCTCCCATAAACTCCATTATAATCAAATAATCCTTTTTCTCTGTAGTAATAAAACAGTACATTATACTTGCTCCAAACGAATATGTATAATTAATCCTTATTGGAAGGAAAACCAGCCTATTTGGCTTATTTAACATTTAAATTATTTTCTAGTAGACATAAGGTATGACGTATGAAGGTCCAAATTACAGAAAGACCCGTTATCCGGAAAACAGGTCCCATACCTGTATATAAAATATGGCATTTCTAGCTGTGGGATTTACTGGTGGTTTTGGTAGTTTGAGATTTGCCTAAAATAGGTTCTCTTCTATTCTTACAGCCACTAAAAAAAAGTATTGTATTCATGAAAGGAAAAATGTACCATTTAGCTCAAATTCAGCATTACATAAATATAATATGGGTAACCAGCCGCCCAATGTCTCCGTTAAAATTTCCTGTTGTCAACGTGGAATGGGGCAATATACTGTATATCGACAATCTACAAAAACGAAACATTGTTGATCCACTGTTAAAATCTATAGGAGCTTGTCATGCAGAATTGGGAAGTCTGGATATCCAGACAGGCATCCTGCTATTAACTGCTCAATGCTTAACAAATGTATAAAAATCATTTACAATTTGTTTAAATCACTTATGCATTCTTCTAAATATTTCTTTGGGAATTATTATATTTAAACGTGAGCAGTTTATGGAACCAGCACATAAATATTTATGCATACCTCTACTACTGCTATGTATACGATTCACTTAAAAACACAGCCATTCTTAGGCAATTTTAATTTCTCATGCAATTCTAACCATTGGCCTTATTCGTTAACAGCCACATTTTCTATTTATTTTACTCGCAGACATGTTACTGCTTTGATGGAAAGTCAAGTTAAAGTGGAAGAGCACCTGGGGGCTACACAGTTTAGAATGATGCTTCACATAATCAGCCAATTCAACAACAAAGTAATATGCATAAAAATGATTGCACAAGAATTGCACTGTAGAATTGCAGCTTAGTCTTAAAAGATTTGTAACTCAGTAGGAAGCAGAGTTGTTATTTTACTGTTTACTGTCAGTTGCTAGTTTAAAGCAAATAATATGTTTGTATAATACAGATGTTATTATGGGAAGCTATTATTTAAATCTATACACGCAGTCTTATTACATTTAAATTGTAAGTGTCTGGGTAAAACAACTAGTGCTGTGTTATCAGTTTTTAAGTACTATGTTGTAAAAGGTTACTCTACTGAGACTTGGGTTGTCACCTTTCCGTGGCCCACAAGCCAGGGATGGGACGGAATGGTGATGTCCCAGGGTGGGTCTGTGATGCAATGGTGGCGGGGCGAGAGCTGTCACAGGGCTGGGCTATGAGGTGGGGATCACGGATTGGCTGAACGCCACATCAATCAAGGGGGATCCTTATTTGGAAAACCGGACAGACTGTATTGACCTGGGCAGCAGTGTCAGACTTGCCCACCAGGATACCAGGAAAAGTCCCGGTGGGCCCAGGTGTCAGTGGGCCCTCATGGTGCTAAATATTTGGCCTATTTCATGGTCATTCCCTATTTCTTTGAGAATAAGAGGCTAAATAGATGGAATAATGGATTATAGTATGTAAAGAAAAGAGACTAGGAGAATAGAGGTTGAGTGAGGAAAGGAAAAATAACAGTACTGAGAGTGGGCCCCATGTCTAGTTTTTTTGTGGGCACCTGGTCTAAGGTTTTTGGGTGGGCCCCTGGTGTTCCAGTCCGACACTGCTGGGCAGCCCTTCCTAAAAACAGGCTGTCTGGGTCAAAACCGTACGGGTGGCAAACCTAATTGAGACAAGGGGGCCATTTATTTTGAACAAAGAAGAAATAAAGAACTGCATCATATTCCATGCAGGCAGATAGCTTACCCCTTTTATCAGACAGCTTACTCCTTTTATTGTGACCAGTTTTGTGCATTTATTTTGAAACTATGGGGTCATTTATTTTCACCCAGGACACAAGTGCAAGTGCACTAAAGGCAGCAAAAGTGTGCTACCAAATGCAGAGACCTGCAGCATTTATTCTATGTGCAGGGCAGGGTACAAGTGCAACTGCACATAATAAATGAACCCTAAAATGTTCCAATTACAGTACTGTATATGTTCACAAATGTCTTTTGCAGTTGTTAAAAACTTCTAGATCCTTTTATACAAAGTAGGGTTCGAAGCAATAAAAAGCTTACATAAAGTATAAGTGTATGGGACCTTTTATACAGAATGTCCGGGACCTGGGTTTTTCTGGATAGAGGACTACTAGGGATGGGGGATCAGGAGTGTAAAGGATTCACAATTTTACTATATGTTTATGATACAGCATCGTCCAAAATGTTTGGAACCCTATAATTTATTGTGGGGCCTACTAACCTCTTGTTGTAACACCACTCTCTTCTATGACAAAAGGTTGGAAAGTTGTTTTTTAAATGAGCTGGAATCTCTAAAAACCTCATTATATGCCTACGTTGGAAATGATAAGGGCAATAGAAATTCAAAATCTGCAGACCTAATCTTCTGAACAATAGAAAAAAGCTTAAGAGGGGCTGCAGTGGACTAAGATGACTTTTATTCTTTTGCTATTAATTCCTGCTCTAATTTTCTTTTTAACTGAAGCCATATAAATGTAAAAAGTGCCTACCAACAATCATTTAAATGGGAATCTCATGCACACAGGGGAATATAAATGTAACAGCGGGTAAACTGCCTAGCAACTACATTAAATGGAACAACACAAATATACCAGCTAAAAACTTTTATTATACAGTTATTTTAGCACCAGGATAACCTATTTGTCACCTATTAGCACCTACTGAACTGCTGTTCAAAAGTTTAGAATAATTAGAGATTTGTTTTTGCTGATTTTGAGTCATGATTTCAAACCAGCATTCTTATAAAATGTCATATTGTAATCTATATGTTTATTTAAAAAAAATACCATTCTTAAAAATTTTAAATAAATTAGTTTTTTTTTCAGAGACATGTTATCTCCTGTGGTCAATCCTTGATTGGTGCAAATGTCAAAAGGACAATGATCCAAAGCATATTTCTAAGCTATGCAAAACCTTATTTAGGAAAAACCGAGAATCAATAGTACTGTCTTTGATGGTCAGGCCAGCATTACATGGGGCCTGTACAACAACATTTTCGGGGCCTCCTGGGCCCCGCACACCCTAGCACCCACACCAGATCCCGCCCACTCCACATCACAGTTAAAAGACCACACAGACATCAGTGCTAAAAAAGTAACCCCTCCCCACACACACAAGTTATAAAAAGCTATTGATGGCCAGGGCCCCCTTATAGGTTAAAAAAAAAAAAAAATAAGCATTGGTGCTAGGTAAAAAAAAAAATTGGGGCCCCAAAAATTTTTTTTAAAAAAACATTGGTGGCAGGGCCCCCCTTACAAGTTAAAAAAAAACTGTGGCCCCAAAAAATATTTTTTAAAAAAACATTGATGGCAGGGCCCCCGTTACAAGTTAAAAAAAATTGGGGCCCCATAAAATATTTTTTTAAAAACATTGCTGGCTGGGGCCTATAGAATATTAAAATAATACATTGGTGGCCAGGGGATTAAAAAAAAAAACAATACAAATTGGTGTTCAGTAGAATTGAACTCATGGCTTCAGGACTTTGCCTCCTTTCATAACTTTGGGTCTTTTCGCCGCTTCAGGCCTTCAATTTCGGCTATTTTCGTGGCTTTGGGTCTTTTTGCCTCTTTGGGACTTCGGCTGCAGGGGCACTCCGCCAATGAGGCGAGTTGAGGCACTCGCCTCAGACGACAGCACCCCCCTGGTTGCCCGGGGTGGCAAAAATGGCGCTCCTGGTAACTAAGAGCCAAATTTCCGGTTTTATTGCTCTCTCTGCACTAGAAACGTGGACCCCCGTCTGGCACTAAAGGTGAGTGCCGTGGGGAGGCGGCAAAAACGAAGGCCGCCTCGGGTGGCAAATTGGGTAGGATCACACCTCAAAAATGGCCGCAAAGCTTCGGCGCTCTCAAGGGGGGTCCAACTCTTTCAAAAGTGCAGCACTGACAGGCCCCCCTTCATGCCCGGGTCTGGGAAACTTGTCCCCCCTGATGAGGGCCCTGGTTACAAGCTACTGGAAGAAGAGTGACCTTATGTTAGTGGCACCTCTGGGAATAGCAACAGAAGGATTGGGCTGAAATTTCCTCCGAATATCTTCAAAAACTGACCTCTAGAATGCTAAAAGCCTGCAAAGCTGCTGCAAATAAAGAATTATTTTATTAATGTACAGTTTGAAGTTATAAGAAAGTTTTTATGACATTGTAAATAACATTGTAAATTTGCTTCCTAAATGTTATAACAGAACACATTTTAAGGGGGTTATTTACTAAAGTCAGATTTTTTTCTGGCCAGACTTTTAAAGGGGAAAACCCGTAGAAAAAAAAACTAAAATTCTTCGAGATTTATTAAACCCCAATGGTGTTAAAAGTCAGAATAAAAAAGTACTCCAACTCAAAACTGCCGAGTTCATGTAGAAGTTAATGGCAGATGTTCCATTGACATTTTGAAGAAACCCTGATCTGTGCTAGGTTTCATTCAATAATCCGAAGATTTCGTGATTTCCGGTATCAAATCCGAAAAAGTCACAGGTTTTGGGCGTCAAATCCGAAAAAGCAGTTTTTGGTGACAAATCCCCCAAAAAATTATACTATACAGATTTTTTCACAATTTTATCAAGTCTTTTTCCCATAAGAAATTTTCGGGAAAATGTATTGATAAATAGGGGAAAAAGACCCTGCGGATTTGGTTGGAGTGGTTTTTAGAAAATAGTGAGAACATTTGGGATTTTGATAAATAACCCCCCAATGTATTTAAAAATACCATTCATCAATCAAAGGGATTTCCATTCAGTACTTTTCATTTCACATACCCTTTACACTGCAATTTTTTTTCAAAAAATGCATTGTTTAAAGGACAATACATTTTATATTATGCTTCTGTTAAAAATTGAAACCCTTGGAACAGACATCTACATCAAGCCTGAACTATCTGGATTTCCACACTCTGCATAATTCAGAAGAGAGTCGGTATTCAAAAACAAAAAATACATACATAACTTGTAACTTTATATACAGATATAGGATCTGTTATCCAGAATACTTGGGACCCAGGGTTTTACTGATAAGGGATCTTTCTGTTATTTGGATCACCATACCATAAACCTACTAGAAAATAATTTAAATATTAACTAAACCCAACAGAATTGTTTAGCCACCAATACTCTTATATCACATGTATTACAACAGATTACCATTAACATTAATGGTATATACTACTTGGACATATACTACTTGATCATTGTACAGGTTAGGGAACCTGTTATCCAGAATACTCGGGACCTGGGTTTTCCAGATAAAGGATCTTTCTGTAATTTGGATCTTCATACCTTAAAGGTACCATTAAATAAACCCAATAGGCTGGTTTTGCTTCCAATAAGGATTTATATGGAATCAAGTACAAGGTACTGTTTCATTATTACAGAGAAAAAGGAAATCATTTTATAAAATTTAGATTATATGGATAAAATGGAGTCTATGGGAGACGGCCATTCCATAATTCAGAGCTTTCTGGATAACGAGTTTTGGGATCCCATACCTTTAACCGAAGTATCACTGATTATTTTTAGAGGTATTATAAAGAAGCTCTCCATAAATTGGCTACCTTGGATTTATTTCAACCTATAGAGTAAGAGGAAGAATGGAACTTTGGGTTACATGTACATCAGTAGTGGGGAAATATTTTTAATTATTGTATCACTAAAAAGCAGATTTGAGCTTTAAATGAAAATGGGCCTTAAAATTCACACAAGGTTATTTCTTTATGGGCTATCCTACTGTAATATATGTATTATTCTGAGCTGTCTACTGATGTCTTTATTTCTGTAGTGAAGAGTAATCTTAATAAGCAGCAGCATCTTAGGATAATGTACTGTAAACAGACATACGCAGTGTACAGTAATATTACATAGGCACAAGTTTTAATACTCATTTCATTTACTTTCTCTTATAACTGATTCAATAAAACATGTGCAAAAATGAGACCATAAACAAAAATAGGGACATTATTCGCTCAAACCCAACATTAAAGAAGCATATTGATCACACAGCTTCCAAGCATTTTCTAAAATGCAATTATCTCTATAAACTGCAAAATGCCAAAATACAATAAACAGATCTGCGATAAAAACAGCTCTCTGGCTAGATAGTGTTCGTCTACTTTGCACCACAATGAGATCAATAAAAACAACAAGATCCATTAATGTCAGTGGGGAAAGAAAGTTCTAACAATAGAGTGAAAGAGAATTGAAGGAAAATAACATAATGCAAGACAAGTCTGGTAGATGTTTTTGTATATAAGAGGGGAGAAGGTGTTGGGGATGTAGAAAAGGAAGGTGTATATTTAAAAAATTATAAAAAAAAAAAAAAATAAAAGATGAAGATCAACTGCAAAGTTGCTAAGAATAGAGCATTCTGTAACATACTAAAAGTTGACTACCCCTTTAAGCAAATACCTTATTGGTTGCTATGGGCTAATGTGCATGGACAAACTTAGTGACTTTTATTACAGATGGGGGGTTAGATTCAAGCATTTGTTGCGTCTTCATAATGACTCCTTAGAATGAATTAATGGACAATAGGAAGGCTCCGCGGAGATTCCAGGCTATGTATTGGTGGCAGGACCATCATGAGAGCAAGGACGTATAAGACACAGCTGAAGGAACAGTCAGGAGAAAGATAACCTTATTAGAGGGACTACAGAGGACTACAGAAGAGAGACACAGTGAATTGAATAATCTAAGACACCAGGTTAGTTAATACTCCCATAGGCTCAGTGAAAGTGGAAATCACATGATAAGCACTAAGCTGGGTGTTTGTGCATTGTCATCAGTTAACAGGGTAGTTTAACTTAATAATAACCTTATTTCAATTAAATAATTGAAAATATTTACCTCTGATAAGTCCAGACTCCATATTGAAGGATGGGATAGTGCACATAAGTACCCACCACAATGATCCAGTTACTAGATGCTTATCATTTTTATTATTTAAACAATACGGTAGTGCTATGGGACCTGTTATCCAGAATGCCTGGGACTGTCTCATATCTTAAGTCCTCTAGAAAATCATGTAAACATTAAATAAACCCAACTGGCTGGTTTTGCTTCCAATAAGGATTAGTTTGGATAAACTGGATGTACTGCTTTATTATTACAAAGAAAAAGGAAATCGTTTTTAAAAAATTTTGATTATTTGGATAAAATGCAGTCTATGGGACACTACCTTTCTGTAATTCAGAGCTTTCTGGATAACGATCCCATTTCTGTATCACTGATTATGAACTTTATAAAAAAAAAAATTATGATGGCATAGCCATT